>NW_024104809.1:1200000-1800000 GCF_003945595.2 Pipra filicauda | reverse complement strand
TCTTCATAACATCCTTTTGGGTGTGTTGTCCAGCTGTGGGATGAATGGGTTTACAGTGTGCTGGGTGACAAACTGGCTGAAGGGCCGAGCTCAAAGTGTTCTGTAGAGAATGGAGCTACGTCTGTCTGGTGAACAGTCACTAGCGGTATTCCTCAGTTTCCCAGGGTTCAATCCTAGGGTTACCTCTGTTCAATATATTTATCAGTGATCTGGATGCTGGAGTTGGACGTACAATCAGCAAGTTCACTGAAAGTACCAAACTGGGAGGTGCTGTTGACTCCCTTGAGGGACAAGGGACCTTGCAGAGGGATCTAGATAAATGGGGGCATTGGGCTTTGATTAATGGGATGAAATTTGAGAAGCTGAAGTGCTGAATTCTGCACCTGTGACAGAGTAACACCAGGAACACGTATAAATTAGGAGAGGAGTGGCTGGAGAGCAGCCCTGCAGGAGGGGATCCAGGAGTGCTGTTTGGCAACAGACTCAGTACGAGTCAGTGGTGTGCCCTGGCAGCACAGAGGGAAAACCTCATCCTGGGGTACATTAAAGTACAGTAGTCAAAGGAGGTGATTAATCTAATGCACTCAGCGTTGAAGCAGCCTCACCCTAAGTATTGTGTGCAGTTCTGGGCCCCAAAATTTAAGAAGGATGTGAAGGTCCTTGAATGCATCCAGAGGAGGCCAGCAAAGCTGGTGAAAGGGCTGGAAGTCATGTCCTGTGGGGAGCGGTTATGGACTTCAAACTTGTCTAGTTTGGAGAAAAGGAGGTTGAGGAGTAACCTCACCGTTCTCTACAGCTTCCTGAGGAGGGTAAATGGAGAGAGGGAGGTGCTCATCCCTTCTTCCTGGGATCCAGTGATAGGATGGATGGGAAAGGTTCAAAGCTACACCAGGGGAGGCTCAGACTAGACATTAGAAAGCCTTTTTTTAATGAGAAGGTGGGGTCAAGCACTGGAAAAGGCTTCCTAGAGAGGTGGTTGATGCCCCAAGCCTGCTAGTGTTTAAGAGACATTTGAACAATGCCCTTACTAATATGCTTTAAGTTTTGGTCAGCCCAGAAGTGGTCAGGAAGTTGGATTAGATAATTATTGTAACTCTCTTCCAACTGAAAATATCCTATCCTATCCTATCCTATCATGCTCCGTCCCTGAATAGACTCAGCTAAGTCTGAGAAATCTCAACCAGCCTATTGGGTGTAGATGGCTGCTAGCATAAGGAAGATATGACAGAAGTGGTCAACCCAACTATCAAGTTAGAGAGGAATTCTTGGTATCAGAGATAGGCTTTCTTCAAAGGCACCAGAATAGTGTTTCCTAACATGTTAAGGTTATTTTGTTTTTAAAAACACGTGGATTGTGTTTAAATGTCTGAAAGTCCATATGGTGTCAGTGATTTCACTATTGATGTTACTGATTTTTTGTTAATAATGTTTAGTCTTTATAGGTGTTACTATAGTGTGAGGGGAAGGAGGCCAAAATGGACATCTCAGGGAACTTGACAGGAGCCTGGTCAAACTAGTTCCACTGTATTTGGGCAGAGCACAGAAGCTGGATGGAGATGCTGGCGGTGAGATATCCAGGCCCCCGGCAAGCACTGCGACCATGTGCTCAGTTCACACCAAGCTGGAGTTGTAACACTATTGCTGAGGAATCTAGTCCCTTTGTACTAGCCAGAGGACCAGGAGACTGGTTCAGTTTAACAGAGGAAAGTAATGATCTGAAGTCATGGCATACATTTCTTGCTAGTAGTCCTGTGACTGTGCTGTATGTGTATGAAGTGGGTGCAGAGCACCAAAGGTCTCTCAGTCACCATTTCAGATTAATGCCATGGTGATCCATGTATTTAGTGTACCTGCCAAACAGCACTTTATTACTCAAAGACCTTTTCCTCTTGTCTACTTTGAAAAATAACACGGAAAGTAACTGCAAATGGTAGCTCAGGTTTTTGGCCAATGTTTGCTGTGCTGCAATGTTAAGTGCAAAGTCTGTGATGTGTATTCTGTAGTTCCCATCTGCAGCTAAGGCAGATGTCAGAGGCATCTGGAAAGCAGGTAGTGTTGAACCAGCAAAAGAGCAAACTGCAGGTTTTTATGCTGAAAAGGTTCAGATTTAGCATTTCTAGGTGGTAGAGAAGAATGTTTGTATCAATCTTGTCTCATCTAGTTCCCTCTCTGAACTGTAGTTAAATAAGTTGGAGCAGGCGACTTTTTCCAATCCAGTGCAGCACATTTAGCAACTGAAATCCTTGGGGAAAAAATCTGTTCTTGGTGCTACAGTTTAGTGTGCCAACTGTAACAAGTGCAAACCTGTTACAATTTAATAACTATTTCATTGCTGATCTTGAATTACTTTTATAGCCACAGGTCAGTTTCTTGAAGAGTAGTGGTGGCAGCGAGAGTTATTTATGCCTATTGTTGCTTGCCTCAGCAGTACAGATGTTGTTGAATAAGCCACAGACACTCAGCAATGCTCCTAGACCCCAAGGAGGTCCATCCAGGAGAAGTCAGAAATATGTGACAGAAAAGTGCTCTGTTATATGGGTAAGTTTCTTCAAGGCCACCACAAATTTTCCATCAAAATTTCAGAGTGACAGATTCACTCTGAACACATAAAATAAAGATAAGTAAAGGAAGAAGGGAACTTTCTATGTGAGATCATAGTCGGAGTTTACTTATTTGTTATAGCAGGATCCCCTGCCTGCTGCTAACTTAGGACTGAGAAAGATTTGTGAGGTTTCTGCATGTGAGATGGCTCTGTTTCCTCACATAAGTAATAATGTAAATCCTATATAAAATTGGTATAGTTGCTTCTACCATTGTCAGTGGGCTTTAGACAAAGTGTTTGGGCAGTGGGGATATGTATCTAAAATTACAGCATGTTATGCTGTTTCAAGCTGTTGTCTTTTATTATATTTATAGTGCTACATATAGTTAGTTTGTATGTGACTTGACAGGCCAGGCAGGCAGAGAAGGTCTTTCAGTAGTGTGGTGGGTTGACCTTGACAGGACGCCAGCTGCCCACCCAGCTGCTTTATCACTTCCCTTTCCAAAGGGACAGGGGAGAGAGTAAGTTGGGAAAAAAAAGAAAACAACTCGTGGGTTGAGATAAGACAGTTTATTTAAAGCAAAATGTAAAGCGAAGCTTGTGTGCGCAGAAGCAAAAGATAGCAGGGTTTATTCTCTACTTCCCAGGAGCAGCGGTGGTCGGCCACTCCTGGGAAGCAGGGCTTCAGCACGCATGACGTTTCTCAGCAGACAGTGAATGCCCCCCTCCTGCTCTGTGCCTTAGCTTTTATATCTGAGCTGATGTCATATGGTCTGGAATATCCCTTTGGTCAGTTTGGGTCAGCTGGCCTACTTGGGTCCCCTCCCAGGATCTTGCCCTCAACTAAGGAAGGAATGTTACAGTGCTGATGCTGTGCTCAGCAGTAGCCAAAACACCAGTGTGTTATCAATACCCTTCTAGCTGCCAGTGCAAAACACAGCACTATGAGGGCTACTGTGGGGAAATGAACTCCAGCTCAGCCAGACCCAATACAAGTAGCTGTAAGAATAACATGAACACAGGACAGAGAGAGACTGAAAGCATGCAAACAGATAACTTCAGTGCATAGTCACATGAAATTAGAGGAAGAGAAGCTGGACCAAGAGAATAACAGAGGAGAAGCTACCTGCTTACTGGCCTCCCAGGTTATAGTACCCTCACTTGGGGCTACCAAGGTGAGACTCACAAAAGGTCACCTTAGATGCCTTATGAGGTCATATTCCCTGCCTCCCTGAGAAAATAGAAATAAGGGTTGAGGAGATTAAAAACCTGTGAGCTTGCCTGGGTGGAAAGAAGTGGATGGGAATCACATTCACCTCTGGTCGTAGCCATGGCATCTGTTAGTTTTCAGAGGAAAACAAAAGCACTTAATCTTGGATAACTAGTATAATTATGCCAGTATTTTTGCTAATAAATATATCCAAGTCAAAGACTGTTCACTTTAGCATGGGACTGAACCCAAGCCAGAATCCTGAGTAACTTCAAATTTTAAAGTAGCTTGAGTAATGTGTTTATGTTAGCTGAAGCAAAAAGTTCTATGCAGCCTCACACAACCATGGAAAACTAGAATTTCAGTTCAGAGTCCACATGTTGTAGCCAAAGGCCCATTTTCTTTAGTTTATTGAGAATTTATTTGCTTTTGTTCTTTCCTTGCCTCTTTCTTAATCTGTGATCACACCTCCTCCTTCTACTTACACTTCACTGGCTTATTCCATCAGTTCTCATCTCTCTGTTTTCTTTGGTCAAAGGTTAAGAGTTCCAAACACAGATTAAAAGAATTATATCAACATTATCAGTTGGTTCTGCTTCACTTGGCAACGCCTCTGCTTTTTGAGGATGGTAGTTGATATAACTGTGCTGGCTTTTTTCTTTGCAAAGTTATTTGGGGAGCTTTCTCCAAATTCTTTGCTGGTATTAAATTATCCTAGTCATCTCATCTCCTAAGATAGAGGAGCATGCATTTATTTTAAGAAATTACATAATGGCATATTCTTCAGGTGGCTTCATCTCTCTCTTTCACTGTTTTCACTTTGGTTCTTGTCCTTCCCCTCAGTTTTCTCTCAGATAGAACCATCTCTTCTGCACCTGTGTCTTTTGTGTTCTCCATAATTTGGGATGATCTCTTTGGGGTCAGGTTCTGCACTGTGGTGATTTGTCTGGTTCAGGCAAGGCCTGGAGAATTTGATCCAGCATGTAAGCTAAAACTCACATTCTACAAAAATATAGCTGTGACTTTTTTTATTCTGAGATTTATCCTGTTGATGAGGCTTTAGCGCTAAGCTTAGCAAAACTTCTCTTTATTCTTCTTGAATGATTTAAAGATAACCTAAGGCAAAGGGAGTCCTGATCTTCATGAGGTTGAGTCAGTTAGATTTTTCAAGTAGGATAGAATAGAATAGACTATTTCAATCAGAAGTGACTTGCAGTGACCATCCAGTACAACAGCCTGACCAATTCAGAGCTTTTATGTCTCAAGAAAGTATGAACAGAATATGTGCTGCCTTGGCCATCTGTGTGTATATTGGCACACTCTTTGATTTATTCCCTGTAACTCAAGGTACAGTTATTCCAGTATTATTTGTAGAGATGTGTCACCTGAGATCCTGAAAAGTATTTAAATGTGTGACTCTTGCTTAAGGCTGAACTGCATTGACTTTGCCCAAAGTTCACAAACTGGATAAGAATGAAATCAATGCTGTTCAGGTATGGAGGTCAGAAAGACAAAGACAAGCCTGTTGGCTCTGACCCAGAGGAACTCGTGTAAGTTTTTCATTTTCAATATGTGGGCAGCCCTGTGCCTTTTCTAAACTTCTCAATGCATAGGTCCCAATTACTATTCCAGGCATCAACTTCACACATGCCAGTACCTTGAAATAGTGAGGAATTAAGTAGCAGTTCTCTGTGTAAGTACTCTGTCTTTAAAAGTAAATCTAAGCACAAGCAATGTTTTATATTTGATAACATGTTATTAGCAGAACTCCTCCTGCCCACGGTTCACGCCAACAGCTCTGGCACAAAGTGCCACTACCAGTGATGTTCATGTTCTCTGATTGCAAATGGTACAGTAGCCTTAAAGATGCAGGTCAGTACAGTAACATGTTGCTGATGAGATAAACATGGACTTGAAATAAAATCTAAAAACAGAAAAAGATTTGATGGCTGTGAGTCAAGGGTCAAGTCTAAGTAAGTTTTCCTAAGGGCCAACTGGTCTTCTGCCAGATCTCCTGGTTCTCATGCAGACCAGTTTCTCTTCAGCTATGTTGGCATCACTCTGCTTGGATAATGCCATGACTGTCTGTCAGGTTTATCTCATATTACAAAATCCTTAACACTAAACTAGAAGAGGTTGAAAGGTCTCTCTTGATCTTACAGGAAAAAAGCCTTATTTCAACATGGCTATGGGTTTGCTATTTCTTCTTTTCATCAGTGCTGTGTTCTGAAGTCATATTTATCATGAGCCTCATAGTATTTGATATAAAACATAAAAAAAAGTTCTGATGTCCCAGCTCTCATTGTCAAGTGATTAAACAAGAATCTCAGCCTTCACATAAAAACCACATTTCTAGGCTCAGCATTGTTGAGAAGTAGTTGGAAAACACCGTTTGAAGCACTTGAAAATTATTGAAAGTGAAAAATGTTGGAGGTGCTTATATATTCTGCAAACCAAGAAACCAGAAGATATTAAAAAATAGGGTTCACTTTTTTTTTTTTTAATTAACAGAAGTCCCATGGGTTTTAAGTTAGTCTTGAGATTTAGGAGGAAGAACAGTCGAGTCCTCCTCTATGACTGTTTTCCCCAATTACTTACACTGTTCTATTATTCAAACCACTCTTCAAGTCAAGTAGATCGGATGGAGAATTTGGGTTTGGCTTAGCACCTACCTTTGCCGAGTTTCAAGTTAAAGGAGACCCACAAAGGGAGTTTCTGTTGGTATTTCTCCTCCCTTGCCAGGCTACCCCACTTCACACGTTTTAATTAGATTTAGAAAAACCTCAAAATGTTCTCCTTGTTTTTTGAATTTCCCTTTGTTAATGTGAAGATTACCCTGCCCTAGTTTATCTAAAAAATTGCCGACAGCATGCCATCAGCAGCCCTTGTAGCATGGCTGGGGCAACGCTCAGCATTAATGAAGGAATGTTTTTCTCTCAGATGTTTGAATTCAATCCATACTGTTGTTATTTGTTAAATAAATAGGACTTTATTTCCTGATATCTTATTTTTTAAAAAATAAGGGCTTATTTAAAATGTTAGGCTTTGTGTTGGCTCTCAGATCAGGGATGACTTTTACTCAGTATAGTATAAATGTAGGTGGGGTGCTTCTGTGTCACAGAACACATGAGAATAAAGAACTGCTGTGAGCTCCCTGTACTGGGCATCTGTGCTCAGTTGCACTTGGTCTGACTGGGCACAACTGTTCATTTCCCTGCACTGCTATCTGGTTTGTGTTTGCATGAGGGAAAGGTGGTTCATGTTCAGTAGGGTGTCCTGAGCAGGTTGAAAGGCTTTCTTATCCAAAATGGCTATTAGCAAAGTTAAAGCTATCTTGATCAGGTTTTGAAGCTGGCAAACTTTTGCAAGGCAGGCTCATCATCACCTTACTCTGTCTTGAGGAATTTGGGCTGGAACCTTATCGACTTTGGAGCAATGTTTTCCCACACACAAAGGTTACCTGAACATTAAAAGTGGATGCTGCAACTTAGATTAAATCTTAGAAAAAAACTAAGTTCAGTTCCTAGTTTTGCTAACTAGTTGTCCTAGGACTTCACAGGAACCACTCTTTCACTTCCTTGGTTCTGCTTTTTGGGTTTTTTTGCACATCCCCAAGATACATTCTGTTTCCCACCCATGCCTTTCCTCATCTGAGAATTACTTAACTTTCTGAAGAGGAGTTCTGTGAAGTGTATCCTACACAGATGCACTGTTAGGGTGGAGCTGGGAATAGAGCATGGGCAGAAACAAGGGTTTGGGACAGGGATGAGAGAGAAAGGTGGCATTAGCCAGCAGTGTGCCCAGGTAGCCAAGAAGGCAAATGACATCCTGGTCTGTATCAGAAGTAATGTGGCCAGCAGTACTAGTGAAGTGATTTTCCTTCTGTACTCAACACTGGGAAAGCTGCACCTCGAGTCCTGTGTGTAGTTTTGGGCCCCTCAGAAGAAGAAAGATGTTGAGGTGCTGGAACAAGTTCAGAGAAGGGCAACAGAGCTGGTGAAGGGTCTGGAGCACAAGTCTTATTAGGAGCAGCTAGAGGAGCAGGGGTTGTTAAGCCTGGAGAAGAAAGAGGAGGCTCAGTGTGGGGGGGAGACCTCGTCACTCTACAACTATCTGAAAGGAGGTTGTAGCCAGATGGGGATTGGCCTCTTTTTCCAGTCAACCAATGATAGGACAAAAGGCAATAGCCTCAAGCTGCACCAGGGAGGTTCAGGCTGGACATCAGGAAGAGTTTTTTCACTGAAAGGGTGGTTAAGCATTGGAATGGGCTACCCAGAGAGGTGGTGGAGTCATCATCCCTGGGGGTGTTCAAGAAATGATTGGACATGGCACTTAGTGCTATGGTTTAGATGCCATGATGGTGCTCGGTCAAAGGCTGGACTCAGATCTTGGAGGTCTTTTCCAACCTTAATGATTCTATGATATGGGACAACGTGACACTGCAGCTCCAGGATAAGAGACCAGAATTACTCCTTTCTGTGGCACTGAGGGTCTAAATCAGCTTAAGATGATATTGCACTGTCCCCTCAAAGGCCTTCATGAACCTTCTCTGTGTGCACAGAGAATGGAGAGCAGCCTAAGTCATCAAGATACAGTTATGTGGGAGATAGGTGTCCACCTAGAGCAGGTGTTCTCAGAGATGATCCTTCTATGCATAATTTTAGTGTCCAGCCTTTTCCATCAGCTTCTTGGCCTGTGTGCCTTCTCTTCTGGTGTTCTCTTCTGTAGCTCCTTTGGCTTCTTTTGCCTGTCTACCAGTGTTAGCTAACAAGCTTCTCCAGCTTCCCTAAGCCTCTTGAATTCTTTTTCTCACTGTTACTTACATGTCTCAGCAACTTGCTCTCACAGAAATTCCCTCATCACCTTTATGGTCTCTGAGAATGAGAGAGGGTTTCTTTGTGTGCAAATTAATAAGCTGGTGTAAGTAAAATCAATGAAGAGCAAGGCTACAGCAATGCAAAAACTATTACTCATTTATTGGACAAGTTTTAGTGCTCACGCTTGAGGGTATGGTGGTAACTATGTTAAAAATGCTGGGAACACGGAAACTAACTGGCTGACAGCACTGTTTCCCATGAAGCTTTGCAACCTTAAATTGGTACATGTGGTCATCACGGCCCTTGAGCCAACACAATCAAAGCTACTGCTAAGTTTACCATTGGCTTCATCAGCTAAGAAACTGAGTCCTAAATTCTGGATTGTTCAGGAGCGAAAAGCCTACCTCAGATGTTCCTGAAAGAGATCAATAGTCTTGTTGGATTACAGCTGCACAAGTGCGGTGCAGTCTTGAAGCGTGGTCATCTTATACTTTACAGGGAATAGGATCTGCAAGTTGAAGGAACTGAAGTCATCTAAGTCATTAGATTTATTTGTCTATTCTAAACCAAGAATGTATTACCAAGGGTGGATGGATGTTGTACAGGCACCCATAGTGGAAACCCAGTCCACCTGAAAAGCAGACTCCTGACGAGCATGATATCCATCTTTACTGAGGGTGTGAGTGGTCTGACCTACTCCTGGGTTTGCCCAGAGTAGAGCTCCTAGCTGTTTATGTTATTGGAGGCTTTTAAGATGATATAAAAGAGACTCTCAGTACAGCTGGGTTAGGCTTCTCTTTTTATTGATGGATCTACTCTCATTTTTATGAGATATTGATGTCTTCCAGTGTTGTAAATACCTGGAATTTCCCTGTGTAGGCAGACCTTTGTTGCAATGGAGTTACACTGAGGTCTGTAACAGGTAACACCAGATGCAGTTACATCAGAGACCTCCTGGTGCCGTTTCAGCACACTTCCAGCTACTAGATGCTGGGAAGCTGGTAGGGATGACTGGGTTGATTCCAAGTACAAAGCAGAAAACAGGAAAGTCTAGTGTATGTTGGGAAGCTTATATTATGTTTCCAACTCATTCAGAGTCACTGTGCTGGGAAGCAATTTATATGGAGTTGCTATGTGAAAGAAAGTTGTATGTGTTCAGAATGGCTATATGTATATATAAGAAAGGTAACTGCATATGCCATAGAATTGTGTATCATTAACATGTATGTCTTAAGCAATTTTTATTGGGATATACAACTGTCAGTGCAGCTTTAAAACATCCTCCGAACTTGCTGTTGCAAGCACATGGGCTGGCAATTTATTTATTAGCTCCAGAGGGAAAGAATTATATCTTCAGCAGACAGTTGATGAGTCTTGGTACTTTTTTTGTAGCCTAATTGCCCTTCTTCTGTAATGACTAACTCTCATCCCACCCTGTCCGTCCTCAAGCTTTCCAAGTGGGGTACATTCCTTCTTTTTAAACGTTTTGAAATGGGCAATCATAGTCTGTCATCCTGCAGACAATAAATTTCCACTGACGATCCCTGCATGAAAGAGAGAAAAGAGATCAGTATTAGTGAGTCAGAACTGCAGAGGATGCTATACAAGTAAGAATAACTTTATACCAGGTATTGTGGCAACAAAAACATCTGTCTGCCATTAGCTGACCTTTGTCTGATTGCTTAGTGTTTTCACGGGCTGGTAGTACATTAAATATGTCTGATATTCTTTCATGCTCCCTTACAGGGCAAGAAAATCGGTTCTCTGAATAATTACGCCTCTGAGTATCCCTCAGAAAACAATGATTCTTGATGGTGATCAGTCCTAAATTGATTCTAAATTAGAGACCAAGAGGAAAAGGATGGTTCTGTCAAAAGTTGTTGTCATGTGATATATTGCTTAGGAATGTGTAAAAACTAAAATATTTGTGTGATTTTCAAGCCATTTCTAAGTGAGGAGTTATTCATCCAGCAAATTTAACTTCTTTCTTTTTTATATCTTTCACTACTAGGTCTTCTAGCTAGTGTCCCGTATTACAGATTTGAAGGAATCAATAGTGAGAGAAATTAAATTCATTTCTCATCCTTGATCTCCACAAGTCACATGTGAGGAAGAGTAAGCTTTATAAGTGTAAGGAGAGTTCATGGTCTTCTCAGTCTGTGAGTGGTGGATGCCTGTATTCTCTCTCAGGAGAATGATATGAAACATACTAACAGTTTTTAGTAGGAAATCTTACTGAAGCAACAGGATTCAACAGTGGAGACCTGTGATTTAGTGTCCAATAGCTGCAACATTGGCTATTTCCACCTTAAACAATAAGCTGCGAATTTCCACCTTAGTTTATTGTGCATTAAATTTTCCTTTGACAAAAAGGCATGAGTTCAGGGAGGAACAGTTCCCTCCCTGCTGTGGAGGGAATGTTGAATTTAGGCTGCTTGTTACTGGCTAACATGAATTTAGATAAAAAGTTCAGTCCTTGCAGATGGCAGCTGCCATTCAAATTGGTAATGGGTAGTACTCCAAGAGGTTTCTGGAAGTTTGGATTCTGCTAATAGTGATCTCCTAAACCCAAGGCATGGGACAGGTGATGTTGCTGGCGTGATTCAGTAGGAGCCTGCTTTTTGAGACACCTGCACAGTACTGGTTTTTGAGAGAGGGAACTGGTGCCAAATCTGCTGCCTCTCAGAAATGTGCTGAGACACCTGACCCCAGATTTTGGTATTAACTGTGCTTATGTGGTTTCATTGACTGGCCGACTCTATCCTGGAATGAGATTAACTCGACTCTTAAGCTCTTTGTAGGTATAAATTGTCCCATTTCAACTTTCGTTAACTGAGATTTTTTAATTGGAAATATACTATGCTACTTCACCAGTTTATGCTGAATGTCATTTGGAACTGGGTCTGTCTCATGCTTCTTAGCAAGTCTGATTTTATATAATATTTGAGTTTGGTTTTCTTTAGATCTTTCCCACATGTTTTGTAATTGTAATTTCCTCATAAAACTGTTACTAAAGGTTAATGAAATGCAAGATTCATTTTTAGGTTTATTTTAATTCCTCATTTAGACTATGTGCATGCTCTTCAAAGACGGTTATTACTCTTTTGGTCACTAAGCTGCTAAGAGAGATAAAAAAATAAAGAGGACTCATATGTGGATTAAAAGGATTATACTGGTCAAAATTAAGGTCTGCTAAACTAGCACCCGTTGTCAGAGAGACTTTAGTTTTAAAATCTTAGGTCAAGTAATTTTTCTAAATTAGAATATTGTAAAATTAAAAGTCAAGTTCTTTAAAACAAATGTATGTTAGTCACCTGAGTTAATAACATGCTTTAAAATATTGGAACAGAATTATTTCTGAAGTTTTTCATTTAAGCTTGTACTTGCAGACACTTTAGCATATATGCACATGGTTGATACATTTAATGGCTTGTTACCTTTTTTTTCCTCATTAATTGTGTTTAAAGTTAAGCATATACATGTCCAGCTTTTCAGGATGCAGATAATTACTTTGTACTATTGCTGTTGTGTTCCTAATTCAGTAGTTATCATCCTGTTTCAATTTGTAGATCCCTTACAAATTTACCAGTGGGGGTATAGATCCCGTCAGGAATTTCCCAATATGGCATATTCTAGAATATATCTGAACTTGCCTTTGCAGATCCTTAACACCACTTTGTAGGTGTCATCCCCCTCAGCTGCTAATTCCATGCATTTTCCTTGGCTTGAGGAATCAATATTGAACTGTCACTTTTGCATTCCAGATCTCCTGTGCTGTCAGATTTAAATTTTTGATGTATAGGGAAAATATCTTTTACCTCCAAATATTGTTGAATAATCTGTTTCCAATCCAGTTAAAAAATTCTGTGAATTCCTATTCATATTGAGTTTCACAAAGACCTCTTTATTCATATGAAACTTATTAGGGACCTTATATCCTATAATTTAGCTCAGCTGAGCTTGGTAGATGTCCAGCTTGTCCAGGCATTTTAGATGCACTCACTGCTGGAGTATCTGGGTCTCGATTTATCTTTCAGTGATGATGTCTGAGCAGTTGAGAAGTAACTGGCTATTCAGATCACCCAAATAAATGGAGCAGAGAGCAGTTTTGCAAAAGAAATGAGCTTATGACAGTCTGCATGTGCTATTTTTATACTACGTAGCAGAGGACAAGCTGTGGCACCTACCAAGCACGCCTGGTAATCCCCACCTCCCTGTCCAAGCTACTCACTTGCAGGTTGGGCTGCAGTGAACAGTGAATGTTCCAGTGGTGTTCTCTGGGCTTGAGAGGCTGATCCAAACTTGCCACAGCGACACAACAACGTTCCACGAGGAAGCCATGCCATCATCAGTTAGCACATTTCAGGGTTCAGGCTGAAGCTATTTTGTTGTTTGTTTCTTTGGGTTTAATTTTGGAAGGTATTTTGCCAAGGGTTTACTATGTGGGCAGTTTCAGTTGTTTACAGCCTGCCTCACATGCCCCATGTCCTTCTCTGAAACTTGGCTGTATCAATCCGTCGAACAAAAGATACTCTCTTTTCCTGCGAATGTTCCCTTACTTATGTCCTTAGGTCATCCCGTCTGCATCAGTGTTACCACCACACTCCCCAATGGGTTCCCAGGGATACTTCAGGTCTCTGCTAATTTTTTCCAGCTGTTTCTGTCTTGCTTTATAGACAGTTGTTTTTTCCTTTTGACCCATTTAAAATGAGACTGGAAAATGTAAACATTAACCACTTCTGAAGTCTGTTCTCCACACACGAGCAGGTAAAACCCCTGATGATCAACAACAACTTGTTCATTCATTCCTGATACACAGGCATGGAAACTCACTGAGAACAATTACAGAAAACGAGGTGGGAATACCACCATTCTAAACTTTCTGCATCCTTTACCACAAACATCACATGCTGTCTCAAATATCTGTGTATCAACAATGACCTCAGTGATGCAGTGTCTTAGGGAGCAGGAAGGGAGGATGTGATTTCTGCAAGTTTATTCAAAAAGTCTAAAAATACCTAGCTGTTTGAAGTGATTGGGAAAGCTTAAACTGCAACACCTTCAGAGGCTTTTTTTTGTGCTCAAGAACATCACCCATCATGGACTAAATAGTATGGACACAAGTTTAATATGCTTGAAAATGAAAAGCAATAACAAAATGTTTACACAGACATGCTGCACATCTGCATGCTCCTGGCAGGCTGAGACTTGAAATAGCTTTTTCTTCTGTTCTGCCTCAACCAGCTGCAAAGAACCATTTAGGATGACAAACTTTGCTGACTCCTGTGAGCATGCCACTCAGGAGGAGTGTTACAGCATGAATTTGAATTCTGAACTGGGATAGCAGGAGTTTTTTTTCACGTCATACGCTCGGCAACACAAGTTGACTTTAGTCATTCTGGAAGCTGAGGGCCAGAGAATTCACCGGCACAGAAAAGTTTTCTAGTGTGCGATTAAACATTTTCTCTGTAGTTTTCACCTGCTAATACTGCGTGTAGCCAGTCTTGGCAGACCAGTGCAGCACACCTTGTCTTGCTGTCTGTGCCATGTTTGATAACAAATGCTGTAATATACTGGACTGAGGTGTCTGATAAATGACACCAGCAAAGAAATAGCTCACAATTGATGTATTAGAGGTTAGTTCAAAAGAATCAAGATGCCTCTCCCACAGTCAGGTTCAGTGACTGCTTACACTATCCATAAGCCCGCTCTGTAGTCCAGGGCAGATGGCACTGTCCAAATTCTAAAGCTTTGCAGTTCAGCACAGTAAAGAGAGAGAGACACTTCTATTTAACTGAGCAGAAAAATTATGCGTTTATTTGCCTGACTGCAACTTCAGTAGCCATAGGGCCTCTCCCAAGAGCATTAGTAAATGTCAAGAATTGACCAGGACTGATCAGAAAAAAGTAGCTAACTCATTTTCTGGAGAGGGATCAATGTGCACTGCATTACCTTGATTCCTGGTGTGACCTCAAATCTGTTAGAATTGTGTTCAAATGGATTGGGCAGTTTACAGCATTCACATTGCAGTTTGTGTGGTCTTATCTTTGCTGACAGATTCCCTGCTTCTTTTCAAAGAAAAGTGGACCAAAAGAAGTCCCTTGTCCCCTGAAGGGACAGGGTGTTTGGGCTGTGTTTTTACCGACCTCAGTGGAATCTACTCCAAATAGAGGTAGGTGAGAAACAATACTGAAGGTCTGTTACACTTTGTGGAGCTTAGATTCACCCAAACCTCCCATTGCTATATTTTTTACTACTTAGATGGACATGACAAATGATCCCCTTGAGCATGAAGATGCCTTGTTCCCAATACACCACTCTGGACAATGAATCTTAGGACTGTGAACTTTGGTCCTCAGAAGCAACTAGCCTGATGCTGAGTACCACAGCAGATGATGTGTAGCCATGCATTGTTGGGGGCAAATGGAAAAGAAAGACTTCTAAAAATAATTTTCTAATAAAACAAGTGAAAAGCAAACCTGTCCACAGCAGAGAAAGTTGTGGTTGCCCCACGGATGTAATAGTCATAAGTGTACATCATCATGTCCATATCTTCCCCGTAGTGTCCTGGATATTCTGTTGTTAACCTTTATATTAGGGAAAAAGAAGATAATATAATTTACTATCTTAGAGAAGAATCCTGTTGACTGAATACAACTCAATTAGTAGATTTTTCCTGCTTTTTAAAAAATTCTTGTTTCTTAACAGCACCACAAGATGCAGTCTCACTATGAGACTGCCTTTCTCTTCTATACAACCAATTCATGTAGCTATTTGAATAAATTTCAATAACTTTGGAACGGTGAAGAGCACATTGTATACATCTGCAGATCTGGGATAAAAGCAGCCTGAACAAGAAGGTAAAGCTTGTCTACTACTTATATCTGTATTGCAGGGTTTTGCTCCAGCCTCTTGTGAGTCTGTTTGGTTTGTTGTTGCAGAGTGCAGTAAATGTTGCCAAGCCAAACAGCTACAAGCATTTATCCATTTATGAATTATATTAAACAAATGTGGCAATTAATCCATTCCTTTTTGCTGTTTCCATTTTCTGCCTAATTTATAGCATAAAAGTATGGGCCTGGACAATATTTGTGCAGTGTATTTCATCTAAGAACCTCAACATGCTTCTGCAATTATTAATCAAATTATGATTACTGCTTTCCTGGGAAATAGGGAAGTAATACTGTACTTCATTTTACAGATAATGAACAGATTCAGGAACAGGCTGGGATCACAACCAGTACTTTCTGTCAACATTATGTTACAGGTCAGGAGAGGAAACCTGGCACTCAGTCTTTCCTTGTATTACACCATTTTACATAGGAGTTGCCTGTGGTGTTGTGTCAGCTTTACTCTGAAATAGCAAAGGGAAGAATCAGGTTCCTTGTAAGGGAGATGCTGTCCCCATGGAAATAAACAACTCCATTTCTATTGAGATTAGCAGGATGAAGGCACCTTTACAGAAAATCTGACAACCGTTTTCCTGACTGAATCCAGCCCAGCAGCAGTACTTGAATGGTGCTTGAAGGTGATTCCAGCACATCCCACCAGCACCCATGTACATGTTTACATTTGGTTAAATCAATGGAGTTTAAACACAGACTTAAATATTTTACTCACTAGGAATATAGTTATTGGGATGGTTTTGAATTTTTATAAGGAGGTGCTTTGGGGTATTTGGAGCCCAAACCAGTAACTGTTGGAGTATTCAGAAGCTGAAAATTTACCTGAAAACTGAGCTGCTTTCCAGGTCATTTTCAGCTTTTGAATATGAAAGAAAAGCATCATTCAGTTGGAACATCATTCCTAACAAATCATTATTTCTTGACAAATGAAAAACAAACCCGAATGTGAAACTCAAGTATGGCCTTATAAGAACCCTAAGTCTCACCAGTCAACTTCTTTGAGCATATCTCATGCTTGTGTCCCCTGTCCTTTGACCATGGCAATTTTCAAACACATTCTGAGTTATAATACAAGGACACCCACCCCAAACTGTGTTTCAGAAGCAGAAGATCAGATCTGGTCACAGCATCTGTTGTCAGAGGTTTGACTGAGGACAGATGGATTTGCAAAGCCCTCTCAGTGCTGTGCCATTGGCAAGAAATATCAGCAGAATTTCAGAGTTCATGCAGACAGCTGCTTTGGACTAGGAGAAATAGAAGAAACCATGTCCATTGGTCCCTCAGCCAGAGTACGGTCCCCATTTTTAGTTTACTAATTTGGTGCCTGATAGCACATCTTCAAAAATATCTGGGTCCTAGAAGGTTTTAAAATGTTGTATCAAGACCAGCTATGGACCATGATTTAATTTTACCTTCTCCAATCAGCTCCAGATTTTGGGGCTTTTTTGGGCTATTATTATGAGAAAACACTAAGACGTGTGTTTATACATGTTCCACCAGTTGTGTTTCAAAACATCTGTTTGGCACTCAGCAAGGAAAATGTTCTGTGAACTTGACCAGCAGTGTGTGCTGGGCAGATGAGACAGTGCACAACACAATGTTAAAAAGCTGCTTCATGCCCTACTCAGAAACAACTGAGAGTCGTTTCTTTGAACTTGTTTCATGAGTTTCTCAGTTGAACAGTGAATCTGATGACAAGCTTCTGAATTGCTGTGAAGGGTCTCACAGACCTTTGGCAGAAGCATGCAGTGTTATACCGAAGTGCTATGAGTGTTCATTTAGCTTCCCTCTCTTTTCTTTCTGACTGCTGTCATCTCCCTCTCCCTCTCTACTAACTTCTCCACATCACCATTGAGTCTCTTAAGGCTCCTCCGCTAAGAAATGTTCAAAAAGCAAATATATGCAAATATCGCAAATAAATGATTTGGGGACTTGAGCTGCTCTGAAGTGTGTCTTGTTACATAGACAGATGCCTACTGACTCCTTTTGTTCTGGAGAGAAAAATTATAAATAGCGCTACGGCAGCAGTGTTAAGTTCACTTGAGTCTGTGTGGTCTAATTCAGTTCTCTTTGATGTTTGCTGCACTCATTTGTGAAACTGTTCCCCTAAACCAATGCATCTCAAGGTCAGCTGTCTTGCACTGTAGCCTTTAGAAGGAAATGCAGTTGATTGTCCATGTAGCAGGGTTCTGTGGTGTGACCCAGCCCTTTAATATTATCTCCATTTTTTGAATCCTGGGGGTAATTCACACAAAATATGTGGACTGAGAAATGCTCTAGTGTTTAATGCAAACATTATTATCGAATATTCAGCTGAAAACATTGTGTGTTTTACTCACTAATGCATATAAAATGCATATCAACTTGTGAACCACCTACCAGGGCCTTACAGACATGTAATTTAGTTACAAACATGGTAGCATTTGTAAGCCAGATGTGGCAATGCATAGTTTGTACCTGAGAGGAGTCATGAAACCAGGGAGAGACACTTTTTGCCCTGATTAGTGAGGGCCTGCTCATGAGGGTTTAGATTTCTAGGGAGTCCAAGCCCAAGGGCAAGACTTGTTTGGGAAGAGCCATCCACAGTAACCTGCACAGTGCCCTGTAAGCACTTAAAGGCACTGAACTCATAGCAAAGAAAACTTGGCTAGGGGAGCAGTGAGAAGCTTAGGAATTGCCAAGTGTTCAGACGGAATTACTGCTGCTCTTTGGGGTGATACAAGTTCTCTAAGACCAAGCTGGGGTGCTTGTGGTGCCTGAGCAGGTATATCACAAAAGGTCCTAAAGAGAGACTTGCAAAGCAGCTGTGAGAAAACGTGTGTTATACGGATCTTAGACCTAGGCACTGAGTAATTTGGTGCCAAACATATGCCAAGGGGCATTTGTAGCCCCTGTGTAGGGGCTATCAGGGTGCTTTTAGTGGAATTGTCTGTTAAACCCAGATATGCACATAGCTTTTAAGTCTGGGGAATGACTTGTAGGAGAGAAAAGAGTACTGTGAGACCTTTAACAAGTGGTAGTCTTTTCAGTCTGTATGATCTCTTTGCAAAAAAATAGGGCTCATGAAATTGCTTTTCAAATCCACTTAAGGATAGTATCTGGTGTTTGGTGTTTGATAGTTGGACACCAGACTTAAAGCACTAGTGGCATTGTCCAGAGAGGATAAAGCAGGTAATTCTATGTTAAAAACATGGGAAAAAAGTCTTGTGAAAAGGGATGTAAGTAGTTTGGCCTGTGTGGGGAGTGCAGGAATTGCTGACAGAAAAAGGTATTTTCATAATTTTTTTTTTAGCTAGTATAGATTTGATGTGGAATGGTTTATTTTTTGAGTGGGTTGCATCACCCCTCCCATCCCCATGTTTTTCTAATGTACTTCATTCTAATCCTATAAATCTTGGTCGGGGTAGGAAATGTATTGAAAAAAGGCATAAAATCTTCAGGGTTACTGTTGTTTTTATTCTAGCCTGAAAATCGCCATGTTGTTTATTTTCCATGGTGAAGAATTGCTATGGTAGAGATTAATAGAAAACAGAGTTACTCATTTAGCACTGAGAAAAATGTTTTGTGCTAATTTACAGTGATCCATGGCACTCTATTAACAATTGACTTCAGAAATAGTTATCATGGGTCTATTTTTTGCCAACAAGAAGATCAAGTCACAGCAGTCACCTTATTAGTATGTACAGCCTGCTCATTTAAGAAGTAAATGGGAACTGTGGGTATGCCTTGCCTTCAGATATCAAGCAGACAAAAGAAACGAGTCTTTTAAAATATCAGAGACAGTGGTGGAGCTCAGAGTTTCTTTCTCCAACTGTTGAATATACTTATTCCCTGCTAGTAAGTACATTTTTTTGAAATGCCTACACTTTTCACTTCTTATGCAACTACAGTGCTAACAAGATGAATGGCTCCTCTTTAACCTTTATTTTCCTCTTTGCTGTTGAACTCTTCCTCTGACAATGCCACAGCCAAAAGAAGCAGCTGTCACATTTCAAGAGGAAAAAGAGCTTTAACGTTAACTTTCTGAGCTTTGAGGACAAGGAGTGTCTCCTGAATGGCCTTACTGTTTCACACGTTATTTACAAGCACTTCATGAATGTGGCTCTCCTAAAGGTGAATTTTTTTTTCAAGAGCCATGAGCCTGCAAGTTACATTCAGTGAACATGGGAAGTATAAACCTCTTTAATCAATTCAGTTCTTCCTCCAGCTGGAAGACAGAAGTCATCTGCCTTCAAAAAAGCATACAATGCTGAAAAGCCAAAGAAGGTCTAAGTAAGCTGGCTACAGACGTTCCTGCAAATTCTCCCAGCATAGATTGCTGGGATGCCAGGGAACTAGGGTTGTCCTGGAGCTCCTCTAGAGATGACCAGTTTTCTTGTGTGGCATTGTGATGTGTGTTTCAGGACTGAGTTCAAGCTTCGGGCTCTAAGATCATAGATTCACCTAGACACATCACTGCTCCCTTCTGCTTGTACTTTGTTGTACCGAAAATCACAAATTCTCACAGGGCTGAGGAGCCGTGAGGCTGGCACAGTAGGGCCACAGTTCTTCCTCAAGGCCTACATGAGTTAGTGCAACACAGATACAAGCAACAGCAGAGAGCTCAGGGCAACCTATGCCTGTTCCTCAAGAAAGACATGCCTGAAATAACATTAGCTGGCTTTCTAATGTTAATCAAATGTGTTTCTCCTAAGATGGCCCTGGAGGTCAAACTATAAGGTTGTATTTGATGAGTTATAGAAACAAAAAAACAAACAAACCAACCAACCCCAACTCCCAACCCCAAACTGTTAAATACCTTAAAAAAGAGAAAAAAAGAGGGGAAGGGAATTGGGTTGCCCAGAACTGCATGTTTCCACTGTATCTATTCTGAGTTCACCTCCTGGTTTGCATCTCTGCTATTGGTTATCTCTGAGAAACCTGCATAGGATCACATCAGTTTCAATATGTCTTGTGTGGCAGGTCGAGTCAAGAGAACAAATAAGTACTTTTAAACCCCATGACTCTTGGAAAATGTAATTGTTGCCTGGACAATGTCACCATGACAGAGAGCAGCCACAGCTCCAGACAGACCTTCTGGCATTTGGACTGCTGGTTGTTTGGAGAGGGGAAATAGTCATAAACAGTCTGTGCAGACTTGGGGCTGCTCAGTGACATGTGTTTGCTTTTGAGAGTATGGAGTCAAGCTTTCATTTCTTGGCAAAGAAAAAAGTCTGAACTCTAATGGGACCACTTAGTGACACTGTCTCTGCATCTGTGATGGATATGCTTCCTTTAGGGTGCAAATCAAGACACAGTTTATTTTATTGTGGTAGCAATCCCTAGCCAGGTAAAGTAATAGGAGCTTTTCTGTGTCCTGTGAGGAATGTTAATTATTTTCAGTATGTTAAAAATTTGCAGAATTCATGCCAAGTCTTGTCATGATGAGGAAGGAAACAAAGTAATTGTAAAAAAATTTTACAAAGCAAGTGCAAAACTATGAGACTGGAAAAGATTAGTACATTTATTTATTATATAAGCTTACTGTACAGGTAAACTAGAAAAATTAATTGTGAGAAGATGAGCTGTGAAACAGAACTGTTGGGTTCTAAGAGTAAGGATATAGATTCTACCAAATAAAATCCTTATGCATGTATTTGACTTTAACTGTGCTCTTAGGCAAAATGTTTAAGTGTGGGTTTCAGTCAGCATGCTGGTGTCATAAATTAGTATTCCAATAAGCATTAGCAGGTCTCAAGAAACACAGGAATGTTCCAGCTGTAAAAACCAGGTCAAATTCTAACAAACCATTTGCATAGCTCATACACATAAGGAAAACCTGCCTTTATTCGTTGTAGGGAAGGCCAACTCACTTGGGGAGGAATGTACTCCTGAAATTGAGGAGCCAAGAGAAACCACACATAAGGATCAGCTGCTGCTTTTATATTTGCCAGAGAGCCCTCTGTGGAGAAAACTGGAAGAGGACGGGATCAAATACCCAAGGTGAGAGCTAATTTGAAACAAAGAGATTTTTTACACC
Organism: Pipra filicauda; assembly: GCF_003945595.2. Lineage (NCBI taxonomy): Eukaryota > Metazoa > Chordata > Aves > Passeriformes > Pipridae > Pipra > Pipra filicauda. The sequence continues at coordinate 1,778,507 of NW_024104809.1, read as the reverse complement.
TCAGTATTGTCAGTTTTCTTAAAAATGCCTTTCTGCCCATATTTAAGGATTCATACTTAAGGATTCATTGCACATTAAAATTTAAGGCTGCTGAGAAATTCTGCAGCTCTGATTGTCTTTGAATATGGATTTTCCATGGTCATACATGATCCACAAGGCTCTACCATCTTTCCATATTTTCTTGATACTACTTTTCCACATAGTCATATACCGATTGCATGCAAATAAGCTGCTTCAACCAAGAAATAGGAGTCAGTAGCATGTTAATAAACATTCCTCCACAGTTAGTTTATTGACAGCTAGTTTCTGGAACAGAAAAAATGCCATTGTAGGTTGGGGCAGAAACTACAATAAATAATGATACTATATACTCACACATTTTTGTTGGGTCTTATATGCATATACATTTTGAGGTCTTACCCATGGCCCAGAACTGCTTTGCAGATTGTTTGGAAAACATATTCTCTCTGTCAAATGTATTTTAAACAGAAGTGTGGAGTGTGAACAATATCTTGTGACAATAACTTGGAAATGCTCATGGAAGTGAGTGAGATCTCCTGGGCTCAGGGAATGGGAATTTTAGTTGCTGTACACTGAAGTTTAACAATTCAGCCCAGTCACATCTGTAGTAGTATAAGTGGGCCTAAAGGATGGGGTTTCACACTACCCCATTGCAGTTCATGTTGCTCATATATAAGCATAACAAGTAGTACTCACCCAGAGTATTAGTGCACTGTCTTGGCTGGGTGAAGGAAATAAAACAGGAAAGAAACAATTCCCAGAGACAACTGTTTTGGAGGGTAGAGTTTATCTGCATGATGTGGATCCTCCAAGCAAAAAAATCCTCCTGTGTGGGACCCCATGATAACTACTGGAAAGGGACCTCAATAAGTCTCTGCTACAATCCTCTGCTCAAAGCAGGCTCAACCACAAGGTCAGACCAGGCTTCTCAGGCCTTTATTCAGTTCAGTCTTAAAAAATTCCAAGGAGCCTCAGCGAGCAACCTGCTCTACTATCTCACTGTCTTCATAGAGGAAAAGATTTCCTTTATATCCCAGTGAACAGCTGTCCTGTCCTCAAGAGTGTCAGCTGCTCTCTCCAGTTTGGAATCTTATGCAAACTTGGTGAGCATGTGCTCTGTTTCCTCGTCAAGGTCATTGACAGAGATGTTAAGCAGGACAGGTCCCAGGGCAGACCATTCGTTACAGTTCTCTGCTCCTAATGGGCACCCAGGCAGGGTATCCCCCTTTAACCACTACCCTCCCAGCCTGTTAAACCCATCTAGTTGTATGTCCATCCAGATTGTAACATCCTAATTTGGATAAATGCATGTGGAAAGAACTTATATCCACCTTGCTAACTCTAAAGGCAGAATGAAAGCGTGAAAGAAATTGTAAGAAATATATTGTAAGGAGACACTTCAAGAGAGTAAGGTCAAACAAGACTCTCAAGTAGGAGAAACTGTATGAGAGACTCTCCAGGCCAAGGGTGGATATAGGAGTGTCAAGATAGACCAGTAGCTTGAACAGAGTGAAGTGGGCTCCTGGTGAGTGACTGAGTCTGGTACTACATGGTACAAGATGGTTTTATAATGAACCCATAAGCACAAACTATGCACCAGAAGCTTTTCACAAGCCAGGTGACAGGTCTTTCCAGAAGTTCTGCAGTTCTTCTGTTCCAGAAGAATTGTGAGCATGTGGGATTTCTACCCTGCTTAGAGGGAGAAACACTTCACCTGCCTTTGAAATGTTGCCTTTTCTGCATGGAACTGCAGCTGAATTGCATAAGGCATTCTTTTCCAAGCATAAAAATGGAGTGTTGTCACTGTTGGAAACAAAAGGACAGTATAGGAATTCATGTGCAGCTGGGATGGAAACTAAAGACTTCAGTAACCCCAAACATTTACATTAGGATTTGCCTTACTCTGAATGTCAATTTGCAAGGCAGAGGCAAAGCTGTTCCCTGTTGTCAAGACAACGTCTAAGGGAAGCAGAACTGCCAACAAAAGAAGTCAGAGAAGATTTCTCTTGTCTCTCTGAAAATACATGCAATATTAGAGGAGTAAGATAAATTGGAAGAACTGCTTAAAAGTCAGAGTGAGTTTCCCTCAGAGGGAAGAACCTGGGCAGGTATGTAAATAAGCCCCCCAGTAGAGAACATTCGTAGGCAGTGTCGGCTGGAAAGAAGACAGAAGAATGTTCAAAAGAATGTTCAAAGACTTTGTTACAGAGTTTCTATAATTTGAAGTCTTTAAAAATAATAATAATAATAATAATGAAAACATTTCTTTTCTTTCTGGCTGCAAGTAGACCAAAGGATGAAAAACAAGGCAATGCTGTTGTGTTTGGCCAGTAGCCAGCCAGCCAAGTAAGACCAAGGGGCATCTAAACAGTCTGTATGGATCTCAATGGGAAGTTACTTCAAAGTTGAGGTCTGGAAACCAAGATTCAAGCACAGATTTACCCCCCCTTTTTTTTTTGTTTTCTTTTCCCCTTAAATGCAGGCAGATTATTCTTTGTATCATTAAGAATAGCTAAATTTAACCTGACTGTAGCCCTGGAGCATGAAATTATGAGTTCTGTTAGACAGAATGGAGAGGAGCAGTACGAACTTTCTCTACAGTCTGCTACTGTCTTCAGTCTTAATTTAGAGAAACCACACCTACAGATAGACCAAAGATTAGGATTTGTAGCTCATTTTTTCCACAGCCTCTGTGAAGTTGCCAGCACCAGTTGTCATATTGTGTTGAGGTGAGACCACTTTTTTTTTTAAGGTTTATGATCAGTAGTTTGACTTTGGTCTTCAAACAGCCTTGAGAGAGGAAGCAAGTTGTACGCACTACAAATATTTTTTCTGAGGTAACAGGTCTAAGTTCACTCCTGTAAGTCATCGTGGCACAAATGTATAGTGCAGAGATGCTCTTACTACTCTAAATGTGCAGGATTTACAATGGGAAAATGCCATTTGACTTTGGAGACTTCTGTCATGGTTTCCAGTATAGCCAGGTACTGCGTTGTGCTGTTCATTGTAACTGTGCCCTCCTTCTCTTCCCTTAGCCATAGATCCTTACAATCCTGTAGCAGACTGGAAATAACATGCTTAGCCCCATAAAACACCATTTACTTTTCTCAGACAAGGTTTTTGACAGGCCAAGGAGCCAGAGACATTTCTAGGGATTGTTGGGGGAAAGAGGTTCACAGGTTTGGTTTCTGCTTGAACTCACCAACATGAATATGGGCATCTCCGGCTGTAGCGGCAGCAGTAAAATTGCCATTCACGGTCCAGCACAGATGGAAAATACTGGCTCTGGAAACCAGCCACCAGCCCATTGTTTGAGCAGGTTTGATACCTAATAACAAGGGGAAAGAAGAGAGCACATAGGGAAAACATATTAGATTCCTTGAAAGTTTCAAGCATTTCTGAAAACAGCATTAAAAAATTTGATATAGTGTGGAAGCTACGGGTTTGGCTTTGTGCTGAGAAGCACTATTTGCACTTGCTGTGTCTTGAGTAACCATTTTGTTTAAGAAAGCAACAGTAGTTAACTAACATCTAAACATTTATGTTGCACTTAAAACTATTTAAACTGGTTTAAAGTATTTAATCATTCTAGTATGCTAACCAGGCAAGAAGATTGTTCTAGTGTTAATATTCTCAACTGTTTACAAATCATGAGACTGACTTCAAAATAGTCCATTAATATTTTTGTCTTTGACTGTTGGTATTTGAGGAATTGGGCTTTACTTAAACAATCACTTCAACTGCTTATCTATTAAAAAAAAAGGACTCTTAGAAACTATTTCATAAGAGAAGTTAATTTATTTTTTATTTGTTTGTTTCACAACTACCTGTCTCCAGGAGAAGGGACTCTTAAATAAAAATGTTTAGGCTTGTGATAAAATCATGATTTGATAGCAATCACATAAGGAAAACTGAAACTCAGATTTTACAAAATTCTAAGACTCACATAAATTTTATGACTGGATTCATGCTTTCTGTGTACTCGGGAATTCTGTCATACATGTGAATGCCTTCAAGTAGAATAGACATAGATCTCAAAGCTTCTCTGTCTGCAGACCCTTCAAGCACCTGCACGCTGTTACCCAAAGTAGTTCAAGTGATAATCCATTTGAATAGTTTGCTTCTTGGACGTTAAAGACAAGGAGAACATGAAAATAGACAGGTCATTAATTTAGCTATTGAGTGTTCATTCTCTCGAGCACCTTCCTAGCCTCATTGTTTCCCTATTGGGAAAATTACAGGAATTTAGTGCCTTCCATTTCCTTTCCTTTCTTTTCCCTTCATCAAGGAAAACTGGCAGCCTAGACCTGCACCTGCAGCAAACCTTGTGCGCGATACCATAAAATAGATTACAATTATATATCCAAAAGACACTTTCAGAGATAACTGTAGGATTAACAAATACCAAAACTTTCCCCTAGTTTCAGTCAATGACTTTGTAGTTTATTCTAAAGACCTGAAGTTCCCAGAAGAGAAAACACATCATCTAGGAGGGTTTGGTGTTTGAAAAGTCATTCTCTTGTGCATACAGGTGTCAGTGCCCACAGAGAAACATGAGGTTCAAGTGTTTGTATGCAAAAGCTGAAAATCTGATCAATTTTGACCAGAGCAGGGACGAATTCCTCTGCCTAACTTTTGGCCTCCACCTTTGAACCCAGGGGTCTCTTCCCTATATTCCTTCCACTGTGTTCTGTTGTTCAGACAAGAGTATTTACATTTGTTTGTATCCCTGCATCTCCCACATGTCTAGGACCACACGTACTTGCTGTGCTTTGTGAGACTTTTTCAAGGACCTCGAGAGTTAAGTAGTGATGGGGACTCTGAGTTGCTATGGTATCATACCAAGTAAGGCAGTTTGGCTCTCACTCAGAGAATTTCAGCAGGCCTTTGATAGGAAGTTGCTCTGATTTTTGGCACATAGGCCATAGGAACATATGGTTAAGACTCTGTGTAAACATATTGGATAGTTGCAGATGATTGGTGTTATCCTGGTGGAAGAATGGTTGATACACAGAAATACAGGAATCGGTTGTACCTGTTGCAAGATGAGCATTAAACTGTGTAAAATAGAACCAAAATTGCGCCTCTTCATCTTCTGCCTCCCCATCCCTTCCCAGTTGCATGCATTTGCACGGCTCAAGTCCTTGTACCCCTGGGAGATTTTCTAGCTCTTTTGCGTAGGTGCAATAAGGAGAGCATTTTGTTTCTCCATATCCTTTGCATTTCCTCTCAGAGGCTCAGCACTGCCCTGCAGTTTGCTCATTCCCACCAATCAGCACCTGATATTCCTGCTCATACTTGTCTTTATGGAATGTTCTTCCTTCTTTTCCTACCTACTCACATTCAGCCTGGGAAGTTCTGCCCTCTTTCCCACTGTCTTTGCCCTACAATAGTTTTTATTTTCTTGACACCTCTACTAATACAGTCCAATTTTGATGGAAAGATTAATTTTGAGAGAGATGTCACTTATGGACCCTTCTCTCTACAGGGAATTGAAACACAAAGCTAGTTAGAATAACACTCATACATAGGTATTTGGGCATCAGACTTTAGGAAGGTTTGGTTATTTTTGATCCTGATTCTTTATTGTCAAGAGAAGTTTTATTAAAAAAATATAATTGGAGTTGCTTTAAAAATTAGTTTCTTAGATGGAAGGTATAGCTGGACATAAGTAATGTCTTAGAATTATATATAAAATAAAATATAATTATATTTTATTTTGAAATTATTAATAATAAAATTTGAAATACATATTTAAGTTCATGTCCACTTCTCTCTGCTTCTGTCTCACCCACAAAGATGTGCAATCTGTTATTCAAGCCCAATATTGGGTTCAGTGAAAGAAAGATAATAGTGATGTTGAAGTACTTTTTTTCATCTTTAAGGTAACATAACAATTTTTTCTTTGATCTTTTTAATTTTCAAGTAAAATCCAAATATTTCTTCAAAAATGAAGAGATAGTCTCAGAAACTGAAGTGCTTATTTTTGAGCTCATATAAAGTATTTTCTTCTCTTCCTTTTACCAGTTGGCCTCTTTGCTACAAGCATTAAGTAATTCTTCAGGGGAAACAAACAACCCCTCCCCACACACCTTTTTAGTCAGATGCTCTGTTCACCAATCTGAAAACAACACTTAATATGTGAGAATTTTTTCCTTCTCTGTTGAATTCACTACTCTTGTCACAGCAAATCCTGCAAGCGAGTAGGGTGAATAAAAACTATTGATTCAGGAACTTTGATTTATGGCCAAGTCAAAAAAAGCCTTTCTCACTAGACCCATTCTGTAGCACTTTTGTTATAAAGGATAGTTCAGTATTCAGAGTTAATGTCACTGGGTTCTCCTCACTCATGAAATCTCTGATATTGCTAAGAAGAGAGGAAGAAACCTCTTAGAAGGTGAATGCAGAAGAACATGAGAAACCAGCTGGGACTCTGTGGGACTAAACTTGGTTGTTTTCTTTTTCTAGTTGGCTCAAGTTGCAATGCACTAAGAGTTGCCTTTTGGATCTGGTACTGGGAGAAGAGGAGGTGAGCTGGTGAGGGAGTGGGAAAATTGGTGGTGGCGAGGGTCAGGTGCTCTTGAACGGGAAGTTGCCCTTCCCTTGTCTGCAGCTGTTGGAAATGACTGCAATGTTTCATAGAAAGTAAGTAAACTATATAGCCTTATTCTGGCAGGAGTTCTGTGTAGTAAAGGGATATGGTATCTGAGACTTTCCTGGCCTGCTGCAATTGCTGTGTAAAGCCTCTCCTCTGCCAAATCCTCTTCTGAACCAGTTAATGAGTGTTTTACAGCTGAGTTCTGTCACAACAAGCAACCAAAGCGTGCATCCATGTTACCGATTTAATTCACGTCAGGACTGCTCTCGTTGTTCACCGGTGTTTATCTGTGAGATCAAATTAGAGCTGGTTTGAAATAAACCTGCTCAAAATGCATATGTGGATTTTGGGTCCGTGCATGACCTGTTTCACTCTACAGATGCACTTAGATTGTGCCACATTATTTCCAAACATTGATACAGCCTTAGCCACCAAGTTTGTACCCAACTGACTGAACAGTTGCCTGCCAGACTGAAGGCAACTATTACTTGCAATAGTATAATTGTTTTGAGCAATGGCACCAGTTACGGTGACACTTCAGAATTATGCCTACATCTTATTATTGCTCTCTGCTAGACAAAGCCCAGAGTGCTGTGCCTGCCAATGCTGATGCTGTGTGGTAAACCTCTCCCTATCCCTTGAAACATAAGCAGCAATTTATCGTGAGGATGACAACCCAAAGAAGAAGTCTGTTCACTATAAACCTGCTCAGAGAAGCCCAAGTCAAGGTGCAGTAAGTGGTGCTGCTAGAGCCTATACTGAATTCCTGCTGCACTGCTCATGATAGTGCTTGGAATAGAGCTCCCTGAAGCTCTCTGAGCCTGACACACAGCTCAGTAGGCACTGGGTCATGCTGCATTGAGGGCAATTTGTTTCTTGCAATAAGGCACCCTGAGAGCGTTATTCCATGCCCCTGTGGAGGGGAGGCCCTATACTTCTCTCCTGAGTTATTTTTATGGAGTATAATTTGGTTAATTGCATGATGGGAGACTTATATAAGAGGCTGAGAGAAGTCTTAGGACACCTGAAACTCTGGCACTCAGACGGAGGGAATGATTTTTATGACTTTTGCATGTTTGATTAGGCCATGTCAGTCTCCACTAGCCACTTCTATTAGGTGTCTTCACTATCTGTTGTGGGATGGTGAGACATGTCTTGACTTCCACATTCCAAAGACAACCTCTATAGCATCCTCAGCAATCTTTTTCTTTTGTTTAGGGGTCAGTCATGATTTATTTTCTTCTCCCTGACTTAAGGGAAGGCAAGACCCTGTTCACCCTGATGATTTCTTTTTGACTGTAACTGATGAAGCGCCCTTATCTACAGAAACACTCCTCTTCTCCTCAGATGCTCCCACTGGACTCAGTCCATTGCAGCTGTGCTAAAAGCTTGTAGCACTAGTCCTTTAACATAAACCTAGGGCTCTGAAGAAAATTAACTTGTTTGTGTAGATAGCACAAATGGGAGCATTTTGAAAGGGCAGCTGGATTAGTGGGTTTGGGTAATACAGGCTCAGATTTGAAACTTGGGATTGGTCAGATTGAGAACAGAAGCAGTTCCTCGCAGATATAGCGAGTTGTGCTGCCAGTGCCTGAACAGGAGGCTCCTACAGACACTTCCTTTGTTCATTAGTCTGTCTTTGCACCTAGTTTGTGGGCAAAGGGGAGTGAGAATGGGAGTGGAGACAGAGAATCTAGATATCTGTTTTATCCAAGTCTCATCTAAACACTTTCTCAGAACTCTAAACAAGGAAAAGATGCAATAAACATGGGTTAAACAGCACTTGGCTGGAAAAGTTTCTGCTCCGTGCTTTACAGCTAACTGAGGATATGGCATGGTTTCATCTCTATTATATGGTGTAAAACAAACATTTTTTCCTGGAAGGAAGAGTTGCTTTTCTTCATTTACAAGCTTTTGTTTGTTTGTTTGTGTGATCCCTGTCATTTGGCCTGATAATTTTCAGGCAAGAAAAATAGTTTTTCCCTAAGTACCCTGTTCAGAGACTGGTCTATAGAGGCAAATCTGTAGTACTCAGCAAAGCAGTGAAGAGCAGTCTCACCTGCAATCACTCAGACCTTAGGTGGTGAAATATCTATAAAAGGTCACGCTTCCTCCAGTCCAACTGGACCTAAGAACATAAACATTGTGCTCCCTGAAAGATGGATTCTTTGAGATGTTGCAGCATATAAATGTTGCTGCAGAATCAGGGCATGCATTTCCCTACTCCAGACGTGAGTACCAAATTATCCAGGAACTGGTTCTGCTCCCAGTTGTTCTCTCTCTATTGAATAGCATCTTGGTTAGCAGATAGCCTCTGAAGGACTAAGGTGTTGGGACAGATTCAACAAAGCTTTTGTACATGTACTTAACTTTAAATGTGTTCACTGATTAATGAAGGTGAGAATGTATCCCTGGTCACCTGATTCAATTGATTGCCAAAGTTTTCCCTATGAATCTTGTAACATGTTCACAAGCTCCTCATGAGCATTCAGTAAAACACAAAAACACGTAATCTCTTCAGAAGTGTATGTGCATATATGATTAACTTCAGGGATGCATTTATTGAGTGAAACACCATAGATATATTCTGAAATGCCACTAGGTAATTCTAGGTAACTGTCAGAGGAGATTGTTCTTCATGAGTCTGCTTGTGGAGAGAGATGGGGTGTCCCAGAGAGCAGTTTTTAGAGTACCTGTTTCTCTCCATTGACCTTGGAAGGAGGCAAAGGTCATAAAGTAGGCATTGTGATTAGATGCCTAATGTGAATCTATGTCATAGTCCTCTTTCTGTTAAATAGGTTTTTTAATATCTGAAATATTCAAAGTCTTGCCATTTAATTCTCTACGTTCATATAATACCTAGTGTTAGTGAGGGAAGCAAACTTACCAGGAAGCTCTGTCAGTGGTTCCCTCTTGCCTCCCAACTCTCCTATCTCTATGCTCCTCACATCCATTTCTGCCATTTCTCCCCAAGGACTAAAGGAAAAAGAAAATAATCTTTCTTCTCTGTTTTATATTCCCACTTCATTTTCTCTCTTAAGCTTTTCTTGGTTTGTTGTCTTTTCTAAAGAAACCTCTCTTGGGTTTGGCTCTGTTGTGCAGCTGCACCATAGTCAAGAATGGCGATTTGTGAAATGCCATAAACAGAATTTGTCAAAGGTAATTTTTTTGATGTTTCTGCCAGACTAGAGTTTCTGAGATATGGCTGAGAAACTGGAGGGAATTCAGAGAAGAACTGTAGACATGATCAGTACTTGCTTAGGAGTGTTGGAATATAAAATTTCCAGAGGAGAACTAGAAGAATGGAGATGTGTTCAGCCTGAAAGCAAAAGCATGGGAGAAGGTGTGTGGGTGAGGGAAAGGCATAGCTGCTACCTATTATAAAGTTAAAGAGACTTTACAAAAGGAAGCAGTGAGCTTTTTCACATTACTCAGTGAAGGTAAAGCAAGGAATAAAAAGCCTTGATTACAGCAGAGCAGCAGCTTTTGGTACCATCTCCCATGGTATACTCCTGGAAAAGCTGGACAGGTGCACTCTTGGCTGGGTTAAGAACTGGCTGGATGGCCAGTGCTGGTGAGTGGTGCTCCATCCAGTTAGTGGCCAGTCACTAGTGGTGTCCTTCATGGATCAGTGTTGGGCCCAGTCCTGTTTAATATCTGTATTGATGATCTGGATGAGGGGATTGAGTTTACATTAGCAAATTTGCAGATGACACCAAGTTAGGTCAGAGTGTTGATCTGCTGGAGGGGAGGAAGGCTCTGCAGAGGAATCTGGACAGGCTGGACTGATGGGCCAAGACCAAGTCCATGAGTGGACCAAGTGCCAGGTCCTACATTTTGACCACAACAACCCCATGCAGTGCTACAGGCTGGGGACAGAGTGGTTGGAAAACAGCTCTGTGGAAAAGGATCCGGGAGTCCTAGTTGCCAGCAGCTGGATGTGAGCCAGCTGTGTGCCCAGGTGGCCAAGAAGGCCAATGGCATCTGGGCTTGTATCAGAAATAGTGTGGCCAGCAGGACCAGGGAAGAGATTCTTTCCCTGTACTTTGCACTGGTGAGGCCACACCTCAATTCAGGAAAGTGACTGAGGTGCTGGAGTGTGTCCAAAGAAGAGCAACAAAGCTGGTGATGGGACTGGAGCATAAGTTCTATGAGAAGTGGCTGAAGGAGCTGGGCTTGTTTAGCCTGGAGAAAAGGAGGCTCTTTATAGCTGAAAGGAGGTTGTAGTCCAGTGGGAGTCAGTCTCTTCTCCCAGGCAACCATTGACAGGACAAGAGGACACAGTTTTAAGTTGCACCAGGGGAGGTTTAGGCTGGACATTAGGAAGAAACTCTTCACAGAAAGGGTGGTCAGACATTGGAATGGACTGCCCAGGGAAATGGTGAAGTCATTGTCCCTGGAGGTGCTTAAGAAAAGACTGGACATGGCACTTAGTGCCATGGTCTAGTTGACATGGTGATGTTTGGTCATCAGTTGGACTCAGTGATTATGGAGGTTTTTTCCAACCTAATTGATTCTATGATTCATTGAAATTTTAGCAAAAACTTGTCAGATTTGTAGTTATTGGTGGTACAAGCCATTGAATCTCCCTGGATGTGATATGCAAGGTGAAACAAAATACTGTGTGAAATAGAGCTGAAGAAAGAATATTACAGTCCATCCTACAAGGATGGGAAATGAATTATCAAGTCCAGCAGAGTGCTGTGTCAGCTGACATGAGAGTGATAGATTGCTCACCAACAGATTGGTTTGTTGGGAGTTCAGCAGGAAAGAGAGCTGGCCAAAAAGGAACTAATGGTACAGATGGTGACTCACATTTGTGGTCCCACTTGATTACTGAGTGAATCTCTTTAAAATTGGGGATGGCTCCAAATAGCATTAAGCTGGGCATGACAGAGAGAGAGAAGAGAGGCAGCTATGAGAAGTAAGAATGCCAAGAGAATAAGTAGGATTTTCAAAGGTCCCCCAGGCTACATCTGTGCCATCACATTCATTTGAGGTTTGAGTCTAGACTTGGACACTCCAGGCTGGCTGCCTGCTGGCCAATACTCTCACTGCAGTCTGGGATGAGACTGCTGAGTTCTTGGGCAGCAGCAGTGTTGGCACGATGAAGGATGTTCTGGCTTAGAGCAAACCTCTCTCCATGAAGCACTGTAGATACAACTAGCTCAGCCCTGGGTGCAGAAAACTAAAAACTGGAGAACCCAACCAGACACAGCTTTATGGAAGATTTATGGAAATAGCCCAAGTGACTAGGAGCACAAGTCCACCTTTGCAAAGGGGTATATGTTCCCTAATCACTTTGGTGATCTCCCCTCCCCCAAAATAGAAGAAAGAAAGTAGATCTATGCAGAGTAGACATGTAGATTTAAGGATGTTGGACTAGGAAGGTGAGCTGAGGAAGATGTGCTGAAATAACTCCAAGAGCTAGGAAAGAGAGAGAGAAACAGAGTTAAACACATTGAAGAGGGGTTCGAAAAGAAATACATTTGAAAAAAAGATAGGGTTTGTTATAGGAAAAAGTGTAGGCAAGAAACAGGACAGCGTGGAAGGATTTTTTTTAAGAGGTGAAGGAAATGAGATTCAGATAATACACTGTGGATGCAGTCATGCTAAGCATACAGAGCATGGCGAGGAATGGTTAGACAGCAGAAGAAAATGCTCTGTATAGACTTATGTGATATCCTGTTTGCGAGAAGTGAACTTGAACAATTGCTGCCAGGGATTTTTAGAAAGAGAGTAATAATTTTATTTTGAACAAAACAAAGGTCTAATTCAAAATTATTATGAAATAAGTAGAAATTGCATCAATGTAAAAAAAATGAAGTGTCATCCAGGATTATCACACTGTCTTCTTTCTCCCTGTTTTGCAGTCCTCCCCCTTTCTTTTCCGTTCATATTCCAAAATTAAGTATAGGGTCAGTCTTTTTTTTTTTTTCCCTTAGCAATTGCATCAGCCATAGGCATGTATCACATGGTAAATGAAAGATTATGAATAATTCAGAACAAAATTTTGAATCATTTAAAAAGCAGAAACTTCACATCTCATTGCTGACCTATTCCTACATAACCAAATCTACAAAAAATCACGTTGCAATTTCTACAACAAAACCATTTCAAACATTTGAAAATATTCCTGCATGTATTTGATTCTATCCAAAGACTATTTCAATCTCAGAGTTTTCCAAAACTCTGTTTCACATTTCATGAAAAAATAATCAGGAGATAATTAAATACTGGGTATATGCTGTCTGCACATGAAATACTATACATATTTTCAAAAATTTTTGTGATGTTTGCCTCCAACATTGATGGAAAACATAAATGTCATTAACCAGTTAAACTGACTGTATTAGGGAACTAACATGATCTCCTGCTATCATCATGCACATACATGTATGCCACCATTACCGCTTGTTAGTGTGGATTTTTGGCTCCTGTAACAACAGCACAACCGGTAAATAGCCTTTGTCTAAGCCTAAGCCAAAAAGCTTAGCAATAAAAACAAGAAGGAAAAAGCCAGTGCAATATAGAGATTATTTTTCCTGGTGATAAGAGCATGACGATGGAATGAGGAGTTTTAGAATTTGTTTCTCAGTTTAATCACTGATTCAGTGTGACTTTTCAAGAGGGACTTTATCCTCTCCTCACTGAGGGTTCCTAACTAATTTTCCTTATCTTTGAAACAATAGCAAGACTGACCCACTTTACAGCTGACGTTTTGAGTGACCAAAGGACATGGAGTTTGTAAAGCACACAGCAAGAAATCACTACAGAGAAGACAAATGTGATGCTGATCACCTTCCATGCATCATGATTAATGAGCCTGAGGCAGTCGTTCATGGCAGTGAAGCTGCTGGTTATCATGGCATTAATATGCATTTACATTGCTCTGGCAGTATTAGAACCCGCATTCCACAGGGGTTATCAGGGCAGTGCCCTCCAGGGATGGTTGGGGGTATCCTACCATTCGGTTCCTGCCCTGTTGATCTCTTCCCACCAGCACTCTGTCGGCTCACCGAGGCTCTGGGATGCTGGCATGCAGGCATAGTTCCACAGTCTGTCAGAGCCTTCCTTCTTGCTGAAAACACTTCTGACGGCCACGATCACCTGCCCATGTGGGCACTGGAAGTTAAAACCCTGCCGGTACACATTGACCCATTCATCATTATCTCCATAATTATAGGGACCATAGTAATAGTCACTGTACTGGCCCCATGCCACAGTCACCAGAGGCAGGAACACACAGAGAAAGACAAGGTCCATCCTGAAGATGTTCCTGGCTTAGAAATGCCCCACTGGTTTGTTGGGCTGGCCCTTTTATATTGCATCTAACATTTGGCTTCCAGATGTTATATTTCCAGATCCAAGTGCAATGTGTCATTGCTTAGCAAACCTCCTCTGAGTTACAGCCACGTCCAATTACTTTTAAGGTGGAATTCTGCAAGTACAGTGAGTCTGCAGTGCCTAAGATCAGGGTCTTCCCACTGCCACAAACCATCTGTGATTCTTTACTGCAGAGCTACTGTATAGAGCAAGCTACATATCATAGTACAACTGTCACAGACATCCCACTTTTATCCTCAAGACAGCAGTTAAGTTTGAAACTACTTTATTTGAAATTAAAGCTCTATTTGAAGTTGCTGTTTTCCATCATTAGTAACATGTAACAAAATGTGAGATCATGTGTGTGTGTGTGACCACCCTCTTTTCCCTAGATGTGTGTGACATGATTCTGCCAGTGCCTAGAAAGAAGGGAATTGGGCCAGGTGAGGGAATTCACCACAACTGTTGTAAAAACTCCTTTAGAAATTTTGATTTGGTTTGGTTGGAAGGAAGGTGGAGCCCAAATGACTGAGACTCTGTCTTGGCATGTAAACAGCCCACCCTGAGAAGTAGGGCATTGGCTCCTTCTATGCAGAACTGATTTTGCTATAACTGTATGTGAGCTCCATGAAACTGTGGACCTGGCAGATGATTTAATTTGAGAATAAAGCACATAAGCAAGTTACAATGAGATAACCTTCATGTGTGACCAGAGCCCACTGAAATCTTCAACACGACCCTTTAAGCTACCTTGATTTTATCATGGGATAGAAACATGCTGAGGAACTGTTGTGTTGCAAATTCAGAATCTGACTTGCCATTTGGAAAGTGTACATACGCAACATCCTTGGGCTATTTCTTTATCAGGAACCTACTCTATTCAGGAGAGTGAAATGGTGTGCTTTACTTAACTGTGTACTTGACCCATAGAAAACTCTGGGACTTGAGCATGCTTTAATAACTAAGACAGTCCAAAGTCAAAGGATCTAGAGACTATTTCTTGCTGCAAGTTTCTCCTCCACTGTTTTTACTATCTCTCTTCCCCATTTGCCCCATGCCCAAAAAAAGAAAATCTGAGCTTTTATTCTGTTACTGGTACTGATAGAAAGACCTGTGATGGGTGACAGTGGACTTGCTCTTCTCTAGGCATCTCCAAACCCATGGTGCCTGGTCATGGCCTTGCAGGAGCATAAGCATCCCAGGAGGCAGGTGCCTTTACTTATAAACCTCGGATTTAAAAAGCTGCCTCATCTCATCAACCAGGTCCTTTTGTGCATTTAGCTAATGACTTTTCTTGTATCTGAGCCTTGTTTGACAAAACTATAGGTGGTGGTCGTTTTTTTCCCAGAAAAACAGTGCAGCAATATCTCGGTTGTCTGTGCTCACAGCCAGTGCAGATCCACGTGCACCTGGCAGGTGGGAGTTGCTGATATAGCTCAGTGCCTCATCTCCAGCTGTAGCAGCACCAGATGCCTGGGAAAGGGGGCTATGGAGACAACAGAAAAGACCCCTTTCCTTGGAGCTGCCTTCCTCTAGATCTTAGGTATTAGTAGGAGACACAGGTAGTAAAAGTCTAAAGAGAGTGGAAATTTAAGATTAAAAACCCTGTAGCTAAATGATGAGCACTAGAATGCATGAGCTGCATAATCTCACATGAGTTTTTCAGCTAACTCAGTAGAGTGTTTTTTTCCCTCTTACTTCCTTAGAAACGTGGTCACATCTGGGAGCACTACACACTGTTGTATATGCCTGAGAGGCATTCTGGAAGAAGTTTTAGCAGGAAGAACCACATTATCATATATAAATGATCCTCACCTCACATAACCCTTTATAAGCACCATGCCTTGGAAGAAAGTTCTTACATAACCCACAAAATTATGGGCAAGAGTGGGGAGGAGGGCTCTATGGAGAATAGCCTCACTTTTATTTTGCCTACCTTTGACATGCCTGGGAAGCTTTGAGGAGTCTGTTGTCATTTCTTACATAGAGTCTACCCTGCCTGATCCCAGTTAGCGAATAGGGTGGCACTTCCATCCTGCACTGTAATCAAGAAGTGGCTTGGCTGGGGGAAGAAGCTGTGCAGGGGAGGTAGAGAGCACGGTAGATGTGAAACAACAACTCCTTGTAGAGTCTAGACATGTCCTGACCAGGGACTGACTGAAAATCTACAGTTCTGCGTTTCTGGATCCGGTGCTTTCTGGGAACATTTAATATTAAATTTCATGTTTCTCTCTGAACTGAAGAAAACCAGAAGAGAACAGAATTTCTTACAGGACAGACATGATGGTTTTAGTCACCTTGAAGATAAATAGTATTTCTGAGTGGGAGGAACTGTGATTTGAAAATTCCTGTAGGGGTTAAAAAAAAGAGAATATTGTGCATATGTGAATTTTGTTTCTCAGTAATAATTCATTCCTCTCTGCTGTTCACAGCTTCTTGGTCGTGGAGCAAAGACTACCAGTGACGTTTTCCTAACATTTCACACCATTACTCCTACCCAGATAATTCCACTGATGTTGCCAGTGCTGAGAGTGGCAATTTTAGCGACATTTCCATTGACTCACTGGCATGTTAACCACTGTGCCTTATTCTGTTCTGGCCAGTGAATCAAGTACAACAGTTCAAAACCCAGTGACTAGAAAAGCTGCAAATGAGTCTGCAGCTTGGTGACTTTGGTTGGCTTCAGCTACAGTTTGCACTATGAGAAAACACTGATATTTAAAAATCAGTTCCTGTCTGAAATTACTTGCCCTTTAATTTGACTTTAAAAACAGTGGATCCATGCCTTGCACATCTAATCTTTGGAAAGGCAGAAAGTGTCAGAGAAGCAGCAAATATGAGGGGCTAAGTCCAATCTTTCATCAGAAGTGGAATCTATATTGGCTGATAATTTTATTCCCCACCAGTTTTTAGAAATGCTGCATTTAATCCACACAAACAAGTATTTATTTTCTGTCTTGCCCAGTGGTGGCAGAAGAAAGTGATTATTCTTGGTACCTCTCCTCCCTGGCCTAACTTTGGAGTTAGCTTGACTTTGAGCACAGTTTGGATTAGAGGCTTTAAGAGGAATGTCCTTTCCAACCTGAATTATTCTGTGTTTCTCTCCTGCTGAAGATGCTGTAGATGTAGCACTACTTAGTGCTGCAGGTGTTATTACTGCTTTGGAGCCATTGGGAGAAATGCTGCACTATTCTCTTACCATGCCATGTTACAGCTATGAAATGGAGAGAAATTGCAGGGCTTTGAACTAAAATCATAGATGCAGTAGTACTTATTGAAAGAGTAACAGTAGCCAGCTTAATGGGGTTTATTTTAGTACCCAAGCTCTATACTAAAATAAGAGCAAGAACAGTAAAGCTTTATTTATTATTTGGTAAACACTGAGACACTAGAGCTGCAATGAGAAAAGCAAGGATTCAGACTTGGTCAGTGACAGATAAAACTAGATCTGTGTCTACAGAACTGAGTTGCATGAAAGTAGTGTCATGTGGTTTTATCGGAGTATCTGTGCTACTCAGGTTCCTGTGTCTGCAAGGTCTGATTCATGGGCAGCCAGTTTTTTCCCCACTATGAGGGTAGAAGTGGCATATGAAGGTGTTACCTCACAGCACTTCATCCTTTAGATGCACAAGAGCGATTCCATCCCATATTACTCAGGACTATAGCTAGAAATGAAGCTTTGCATTTTCTGCTGGTGTAGGAGGCTGAGTGTGTATATTCTGAGCGCTGAAGTCCCCTATATGCAAAATAGGTGTGTCACAGGAGCAGTGACAGTAGCAGCAGCCATATACATCTGCTTCCAAGCTAATGCAGCCACATCGTGGCATTTCACTGAGAGAAGAAAGTGTTTTTCATGTCAGCTCATAGCTACATTGAGGTTGCACACTGTGAACACATTTTCCATATTTTATTGCATACTGTCTCAGTGTGATGTTGGCAGTTCTGATAAAGCAGAGTGGCTTGGATGAGTCAGGGAGGCTGCATGATCTGGGAGCTGTAAATTGAATTCAATTACTGATTACTTTTCCCTGTCATCTTTGCAACATGACTTTTATATATATATATATATATATATATATATAAGCTTCCTGCACTGTCAGTAGTTACGAAAGTTTGAGGATTTGGGGTTCCTTTATTATGTTTTTGAAATGACATTACAGAAGCCTTGGTATTATGGAGGACGAAGCTGCTAGAAGGCCATGCTTCATAAAGGATAAAGATATATCCTAGTCAAATTTTTAGCTCAGAGATATTATCTCCTTTCAGAGTAATGTATGTGGTGAAGGCTGGAGTTAATTTTTTCTATCCCCATTTACTTGATGTTCTCGAAGTACTTTAAGTTCAACCACCCTTTTGAAAAATAGGAAAGGTTAAAAAAAATTAGTTTCCACAGTAGGCCTAGTGTCCACCAGTACCTCAGGGCTAGAAACAGATTTTAAACTCCAGCATCTAGGCACCAGTTTAAAATCAGACTGCAGTCCTGGGAAAGCCCACCTTTCCCAACCCCTTTTTCTTGCTACTTCCCTACAGAGATGCTGGTTCAGCTTCTATTTTGTGTACTTCTTTCTTTGCAAAAGGCAAACTACTGCTTAAGATCCTGTGATACTGGAGGATATTGCAGAGCTGTTTTCTTCTTGGAAGTAGCTGTAGAAAATTCTGGTATGATACCGCATGGAATATTGCTGTGAAGAAAGAAAAGCACTATCTGCAGTGCTATTTTTTCAAGTTAACATGAGCCTTTAAATTACTTTTGTAATAGCTTCCTGCCTGGATGTGTAGTATTAAATTAAGGATTAAGTAATAGAAGAAAACAGGAAAAGCAAAACTAAAGTCGTAAAGTCTCTGAGGAAGGGGTAAGAAAGCTGCACTTAAACATTAGTAAAGAAACAACTGAAACAAATTTTCCTGGTCTGGGAAGCTGTCTAGGTGCCATGATAACTGTTCTTCTTCTGCAACTCTAAAATCTATTATTTTGAAAACTCAGTTTCCAAGTAATCAGTGAACAACTGTTTCATACATTGATCATTATTGCTAGATCAGATTACCCCCAAAGACTGCTCACAAGCAACAGTCTTAAACCTTTGTGAGAAACGTTTCCCTGCTCATGTAAAGCTTGGAGTGGGGAAAAGTTGGAGAGTAGAAAATAGCTAAATTGTGCAAGGGAAGGCAGCCTTATCAACTTCAGGGTTTGTGCAGACATCCTAGAATGGCTACATAGAATTTCCTAGTGTTCCAAGGAACCTATTGCCATCATTACTGACTTTCACAGATCTCTTCCCAGAAGTAATGTCAAATAGATTTACTAGGGGATATTTAACCAGTTCTGATATAGCCTTTCTTCAAACCTGGGCATACTCAGTAACTTGACTATTACGTACATATAGTAAGAAGTCATGCACAGTTTACGAACAGAAATTGATGCGCCTTTTTGGTTGGTTTTTTTTTGGTTTGTTTGGTTTTGGTTTTTTTCTTCTCTTTGTTTTTTTGTTTTGTTTTGTTGTGCAGATCCACTAAAAGTGAAGAACTTCCTGCATGGTTTAGTCATAATTGAATTCAGGCTTTTGTCACAGCAGTGGTAGAACTGTTCCTCCCTGCTCTGCTCCTCAGGCTGGAAATTTGTGCCGTTCTAGTAACTCTTACCATTTATGCTAATAAATTAATTCCCCAAAGTTGTTGCAGATTACAGAGCTGTCATGATTACCAGACTCTTTCAGGATCATTACAATGAGGAAAAGCCAATTTGATGAGTGTGTGCTATTACAGTTTCAAATGTCAGGACAGGGCATGGTATTTTTTCCAATCATATGTCACTGCTAAAAGCTACGTGTTTTTTCCTAGTACTTTTTACTAAAAAGGTCTATTGTCATTGCAGTAGCTGTTATCAGTGTTTCTTTTAGCATATATGCTTGAAATCCATAACAATCTCTAGCTACAGTCCTGTATTAAGTCTAGACAGGCAGGGTGCAGTGTCTGAAGGTGAAGCTGCCAAAAGAAATTAAAAAAGCCTTGACGCTACAGGAAATTCAGGTGGCATTGATTCAGGAGAGAGGCAGATGCTTCAGGCTGAGTCAGTGCTGAATCTTGTCACAGATTTAGCAGACAGCATTTTACCAGGACCTTTTTATACATGAGCTGAAGAACTGAATCCCCCTTTTCATCAAAGATTTCTTTTTTTTTTAATGTGTGTGTGTGAAGAGGAGTTTTTTTTTTTTTAACATAATAGCTTTATATTTAGTTTTTGAGCTAAATTCAAGTTTGGCTATTTCTCTGCTTTTGTTGGTTCCTATCTGATAAAGCTGGAGAGCATTCTTGAAAGAGCAGTCATCACCAGATCAGCAGAGACAGAAATGTTCTAAAACTTTACATGAGTCCTTCAGAAAAAGACTTCTTCTCCAGTGGTCTCATTGGACATTTGAGTGAAATTTCTACTAAATATATAAGAAGTCTTTTATAGATCTATGATAAATTACCTTCTCCCTCTTTCATCTTCTTCTAAGTTTGACCTCAAAGTTTGTAGCTTTATATGGTTCTTGAAGCATATAGGAAGTTTGTTGTGATAAAACAGGTAGGAAAAATGTTACGTTTAAATGCAGAAGTTATGAAAAGGAATCAAAGTATTCTTAAGATACTCTCCATAGTCTGCAAAGAGATACAAAAGGGCCACCAGTCCTATTTTTTTTATTTTTGAAGTCTAACAAAAAGCTTGTTTTCACGTAAGGGTCGGTTAACTTTTATTTCAGTTTAATCCATGGGAAACCTTTTAGATGCAGCCACAGCAGACAGCTGTAGCATTTTTAAAATCCATGGACTACTGACCTGGAGCTTAATACGGGCCACCCTTTTCCATGGGGGTGACTGTAGCTGTCCAATTGAACAGTGCTAAGAGATCAGTCAGCTGTGGTCCTTGCCATGGAAACCAGCTGTTGTGGATGGGGAGCAGGTTTCTCCTTCAGAGGATTTTGGTATCATTAGAAAGTTCTCACATGGCTTTCTCTAGCATAGACTGTGACCTACAGTTCATAGCATCACTGTGAAATACTGGAGGGGAAAATCTGAACTAATCACTCATTATAACTCTGCACAGACCCACGGGGTAAGTCTGAGGTCAGGGTTGAATTGATCTTTGATGTGAGAATGGCAGTAGCTGTAATTCACTTGCTGGTCATGGGAATGGGCTGAGCCAAAGCCAGTTTTCTATGAGCTAGATAAGGGAAAAAAGGGCTGAGAATGTGACTTAGAAGTGTCTCAGTTTTACATTCAAAAGAGCCTATCTCTGCTTGACCTTTCAGACCCATGCAAACTGAATGCTGAGTAGGAACACTTATAGCTCATGGTTTTGTACTTTCTTTGTGTAGTATTCTTTGTGTCAAAATAAACTCTTAAGAGTTCATAATGATTTTGCTTTAACAGTCACTAAAGACAGATGCTATCTGGCAACTAATATTATGTGGGAACTGAAATGAGATGCTTACTTGGTCCCTTTTGGCCATGTGCTTTGTGAATTTGGATAGCTGGAGTGACAGCGTAGACACTGAAACCCAGCTCCTGGAGCCCTCCATCCATTTTGCATTCTAGTCATGAGAAAGATTTCTATGTACTGTTTTGCTTTTGTGGTGCTGCATATGGTATGGGAAAGAAGTGGGGAGAGAGGAAGACAAAATTTGGGAAAGGGGTTTCTGCATCCTGCTACTATAATTCATTGTGATCTGACTTTCTGGATTTTCAGCCCCGCTCAGCCATCCGTCACTCCTCATGTGACTGTCACCTCATATTATTGTAATTAGCAACTGCCAGCCCCAGAGATTTGACATTGGAAGTGAAAAAGTCCCAGGAGCTCTCTGCCAATTTAAAATTAACCCTGTCATTACAGCACAGATTGTCCCGCTCCAGAAGTAGCTCTTGGGCATTTGCACTGAGACAATCCCATGCTCCTGCTATTGTAAACCAGCTGCCTTGTTCCACTCTGCTTTGTTGTCCTTGTGTCCTCCCAGTTCCCAGCTTGCTTCACCCTCCTGCCTCCCTGCAAGCCACCCCTCTTTGATGCCTATGAGAACTGAAGCTGCTGATGAGAGTGCTCAAGCCGGCAGTCCCAGGTCTGTGGGTGGATGATAAATGTGGTTTTCTGTGCCTGTGCCAATTGAGGTCTGTCTGCTCAGCCTCAGAAAAGACCCTGCTGTTCCGTACACATTTCTCTTTTTCCCCTCTGCCTTGGACTTCTCCTCTCCCTGTGCCAGCATTGCAGACTACAGAACCACTGGGCTCCCTGCCTGTTTATGTGGCCATTGGTTCATGCTGCTGTATAAGAGCCTGTCTTTGTTGCTGTGGATACCTCAGCCAGGTGGATGAAAGCTAGGTCAAACCTGCCTCTCACGCTACGAATTTCTCAGCTTTGTAAAGGGCTTATAGACTTTCTCCAAATGTGACTGGCAGCTGCTGCTGTCAGGGCCCTCTTTACACGGTATTTACGAATTTTGCTTCATTGCCTTGTAAGCAGGGGCTGGCTGGAGGTCATCCGTGTTGTTACTCTGTTTAGCTAATTAGGTGCAGCTCCAGCTCCCCTGCTGTACAGAGGTGACCGCACTGACAGCTCAAAGAAAGGTGGCCTTCCCCCGGGAAATATTTCGGGTTGCAGACAAAAAAATGGAATATGGAAAGTGCAACAATATTGGGCACCCAATCTCCAAAGTCATTCCATCTGCTCAGAGTAATAGAGCACAGTCAAGTAACAAAGGTCTTGATAGTCCTGCAGTTCAACTGAGCGATGAACTATTTCAGTGAGTATGACAGGAAGATTTGACACTGCCCTGGTTCAGATACCATTCTGAAAAAATTTGCATATAACCAAAAATATATTTGTTTAACCTATTCTGCACCATCCTGTCAAGACACAGCTTTTTTACTCCGAACTTCACAAAAACCGGTACCCCTAGTCCTTTAGGATAAGGTCATACTCCTTTGCAGTAGTTCCACGCTGCTGTAATTAGTTCTGATTCACGATGTGCTTCTCCCCCGCCCACCTTGTTCTTGCAAGCAGTTACAAATTGTTACAAAATGCCTATTTCTTAGTTTAACTTGTCTATGAGTCGGGGACAGATCAGCATCTCCTCATCAGCTCCTCATTGCCCCGAGAAGCGTAACTGAGAGTCCCTGAAAAATGATTTCGGTATGTGATCTTTACTTACTTAAGCCATGAAATAAGTTCCTGAGCCTGCTCTCAGCTTTCAAACACGCATATTTGCCTTTGCACCACACAGCTTGTCGTGCCTTATACCTCCACATGGCAGGCCACATTTATGTGAGCACTCTTGTATTTCGTTGGTGTGCCTCACATGGCACTAGATACCAGCAGTAACTGTGTTCACCAAGGAGGAAAATGCCTACATAGCCAGTACTGCTTTAAGCTTTCTAATAACAGCAAATTGTGATGGCTTGTCAACTACATCCACAGAATAATGCATCCTTTCCTTTTCTTTGTGTTATACTCTGGGTTATTTTATTGCATTGAGAGGTCAGACAGCTTTATTAGGGCAGCAGGCTCCCTGTGTCTCTTCTCAGCTTTAGCCACTGTTCACTGTCAAAAAACACTCTGAGTCTGTGGAAGAGTAGCCTTGAGAGTGCATAACCTTGGTGTTATTACATGATTTATATGCATAAATGAAGAGAAAATAGTTGCCAGTAAATATAAAGATAGACACGGAAAGAATGAAGAAGAGTCAGCAGAGCTCTAGAAAATCTCTGGAAACAAAGTTATGTATTTGGGTTGTTCATGAGATGAGGCATGACAGGCACTAGGAATAGTTTATACTTGTATTTTGTGACTGCCTTCAAGGGAATATGACAAGATTAAGAGAAATTTCTGCTCATTACTTAAATGCCTGGCTAAATTTTATGTCCATGCAGTGCAATTCAAAATGTCAGCACTCATTGGCTCAGGAGCTCATAGTTTAAGCTAACTAGAAATGCATGTGGATGAGTCTTGCACTATGAGGTTGAGCTGTCTCTGTAGCCATACCCAATGACTCTTTCTGGTGAAGCATGGAAGAGTTTGTCTTCAGTAGTCATCAAACATTTTGCTCTGGCTGAAGGAAATAAAGGCCAGAAGCTGCTGTTCTATTATCCATCGGTAACAACACCTCATCTTCCTTATGCTGCCACGGGCACAGCATAGTTCCAGTTGGAAGGTACCTCTGGAGGTTTGTGGATCAACCTCTTGTTCAAATCAGGGTTGGCTGAAAATCTAACCAAATTGCTTCCAGCTTTATCCAGTCTTGAAAACCTCCGAGGACAGAGAATGTACAGCCTGTCATCTCTCCACCTGCAAATAGAAAGTATAAGTTATGTAACCCTAAAGTAGTACCTTTGTGACCAGAAGAACTTGGTAACAGAATCAAAGCTGCTGTTACTCTGCTACTTGAGCACTCCTCTGCTCTGTTGCTGTCTTTATCACTACATCCTTCAAAGCGTGAGATTGAAAACGGTATATTTTTCACTTTAAGGAGGCATGTCCTGCCTCTGTGACCTTAGAATACTTAGCAACATGGTTGCACATGCATACTACACCTGCAGTGAAAGTCAAACTGTGTCTCAGCCTATATTAGGCACATTTGCCAGCTCTCATCTGGTTATTTTTATGAAGGATGCAAAACCCAGCAGCTAAGAAGTGTACATCAGTGTTCTTTATGTTAGCGACGGGTCAGACCAGTTGCCTGGAAAACTATTACTATCCCTAGCCCAGTAGTGCTGCAACTCTCCAGATGCCCTGGGAACCTTGCTCCCAATAAAAGAACGGTGCTAATTGCTTGAAACCTTTTTTATATCTTCCTTCCAACAATATTTTTGTTGGAAGCTTCAGGATATCAATACTTCAGCTGGTTCAGTAAATCCAGGAGTCCTGGTTAATCAATCCTGACACTCTAGGTTAGTCATAGCTCGACCTGGCTCTGCCACTTGACTGTTTGGTCTCCTTAAACTGATATGTTGACTCTCCATATTCCTGTTTGCCCTTCTGCTCATTTTTGGTATTTCTGGCCTGATGCTGTAAACTCACTTGTTAAGTTACTGTCTCATTATGGATTTGATAATTGATGCCTTGCAACCCCAAGTAAATGCCCGTGTTCTCCAACTATTAATTATTGTTGCTTGCTTCTTGCTCTCTGTCTTTTCACAGGAAGACTCAAGAACATCTGTCTTGTGCTACTGTGGAAGAAGATGGGGAAAAAAGCTGACAAATATTCAGCAGAAAACACAAAAATGTTTCTTAGCCAATAATTATAACTGTTATGCCCATGTCTCTCTTGATACATGACTTCCTGACATTAAAAGAATTTAACATTTACATCTGCTTTTATTTCTTTCAAGAGCTTTGTATCTTTTTCTCCCATTTTAAGTGTTGTTGTACTCTTAAAATTGTTTTTAATATTGGCACTATGGGAGCTCCCTATTTATTATGTCGAGTTTACTCAAGTTTACAAGCATGTGGGTCGACAGCAAGAAACTTCCTGGCTTTTGTGGCCTTTGGATCATGGTGGAAACAGTCTTTGTGAACCCATAACCCTGCAAACGCAGATCTCAGAATCTTCCTGCACTGTTCAGAAGTGATGGAGAGTGATGAAGGAGAACATGATGCACAGTGCTGAGAATTAGCTGTGTAAGAAAAGCAGAAACAGCAGGCTTCTCTCTCTTGTCCCTCTCTTGCTGCTACTGAGGATTTATGACGTTGTAACAGGCTTTGATGTGAGTTGAATATGAAAGCACTTCTCCCAGGCTGTAGTACAATCAGCATTTTTGCTGCATTGGCTTCCTTGCTTTGCTTCAGTACTCCAGTGAGCTGACTGGCAAAACCCCAAGCTGCATGCTAAGATCCCTGCAGCACCGCAGGCAGAATAGTGCCCAAGATGCAGGAATAATGAAATAATGTACCTCGTAAGTGCCCTTCACTTAGTCAGAGATTCCCTGAGGAAAAGCAAAAAACCTGGAGAGGATGTTGCCAAAATTCCTTCTTTGCTGCAGAGATAATAATTTGCGTATAGTTACTGCTCAACGAATTGCCTGATACAGTCTTTGCCCTCCACAGCAGAGAACTGCTGACTGTCTTCATACACAACAGACAGATCCAGATTCCTATAAACATGAAGCTTGGATGATGGGATCACTTATTGTTTCATCAAGATGAAACCCAATTAGAAAAAGCAATTTTGCTGCAGTATGTACATCTCTTACCAGCTTACTCTATCCATTATTGTCTCTAGCTTACAGTCTAAATATGAGACTCTTGAGTAAGGATCATTAGGTGTTCACAGTGCTGAACACAATGGGATCCTGATCTTCCTTCATCAATCACTATCACCATCACATCAGCATTTATTTGTTTACAGTGTCTGTTCTTTCAGTAGGAAGGTCTGCTGGGAAACACAGCGGTAGTAAGAAGAAAGTGCTGCTTTTCTCAGCCATGTCCCATTTTAAGAATATAAATAGCACAGCTGTTTATGGCATCCAAAATTACATTTTTCCACAGATCCCAGTGATTATTTTCTGAGTTGGCTTTTCTCTTTTATGCCATTGTGATACTTTTTTACACTGTAATATTTTATAGCTTTCTAGTGTTTTCCATTTAAGAATCCTGAGGTACAGAAATGTTGTGTCTATTTTACAGACAGAGGGAACTCAGGAAAAGCATGGTGAGGTTTACTTGTCATCAAGGTCCTGCACTGTTTGTAACAAAACTGGGATTTACAAAACCCCAGCAGTTTACCACCATTTCCTTCCCTATTCCCATTCTTTGTGTCTAATCTTCCTCTTGTCTTCCTTTTGTGCTACCATTTTGCCAGTACCTTATCCTCTCTTTCAGCAGGTCTTATCCCTGAAAGTGAGGTTTATTTGCCATATTTGTGAATCTGGATCTGATCCCTAAATACTCCTTTCATGTGTGCATATGCCGTGCAGCACTCGCACACTGCCAGTCCTGCTAACAACTAGGAAATTCCATAGCAAACTCTCAGCTATATCAGGGACCTTGGACACTGTCAGTAATACTCATCTCTCCTGCTTTTTCTTTTCCTGTGGCCCACTGTAGTGCTGGCTTTTAGCTTTGTGTTATAGGCCATTAGTATTTTCCTTTATAAACAGGTCATTCTGAAATGTTGTGGAGCCTGCAGTATGTGTAGACTTCAAGAACAATTTTCCATTGGACTTTCCATGGATTCAGTATCTATTGTATCACTATGTGCAGTAGTATGTGGGGATGAGTTCCAATCTTTTCTCATCTTGTTTTTCAACAAAGATTCCTAATATAAATTTTCTTTCAGTATTCCCAAATTAAAAAAAACCCAACAACAAATTCTTCCTGAATGAAATCTTCAGTGTTTGCCCTGCAGTGCACTCCAAAAAACCCCGCAGTCATCTGTGTACACTGCAGCTGGATAAAGGGTCGTGTTTAGGGTTTGAGTGGATTTTTGGCTTTTTCTTTTTATCCTTCTCAGAAAAATAACTTCTGCACGTGGTTATTTGAAAAACCTCTGGGCAATGTACTCTGTGAGGTAAGAGTAGCCAATTCAAAATTCTGATTCCTATTGGTGTGGGCACTCATCGTATTTTAGGCACTGTGTAAATGTCTTTTATGGATAGATTTGTTATCTTGTTTTTAATACATTGAAACAAGGGGCAGCTGCTAAGGAGGAGGGGAGGCTCTTTGCCAATATAAGGACACCAGGAAGCCGTCTGCCAATTTCAGTAAGAGAGGAACATTTTTTTTCCCTTTCTACTCCTCTACTCTTTTCTAGTGCTCCTACTCCCTCACATTCACTCCTGGATAGAGGTAGGAGTTCAGTCTCCAAACTGAATCAATTCTTGCTCCCTTCAATAAGGCTGTCAGCAGTACAAAGTGTCACAACAGTGTTTTTGTGTTGTGAATAGCTCTTCTCTCTGCACTGGGTTGATATAAGCAGGCTTGTAGCCCTTTTCCCCTTTATCCTGGTCAATGCAACATAAACACTGCAGATCACTAAGGCTGAGATTACTTGCCTGTACAAAGCTCCCCTAAAATGTCTTTAACTCCTGTCTCTCTCCTAAAAGCACCACAAGATCTCTGAAACTCTGTCTTTTGTCTGTATGTGCTCAGAGGAAAAAAATCTTGATTTTAAAGACCTATTTTTCTGCTAGTTTGTTTTACATCACCCACCAGTTATCTGTATGAATAAGGCATGGCCAAACAGTGATAAGAAAGAGTAGCCCCATGCTGATAAGCTGGCTATACTAGTTGATCTGACTTTGCAGCATGTTCCTATTAGCTCTACCCAAGAAAAGCATCAGTGACTGGAGTAACAACACGATTGAGAGAGTCTCAAGGGATTTAGTCCATTCCAAGTGGATCAGCAGACTCGTGTTAGATGGTCTAGTACTGGTGGAATTGATACTTTTCAGATGGGACAAGAAATTAGCTCCTTGTTATGCTATTTTCCACAAGAGTAGAGACCGTCACAATGTCTGTGCCACTTCTCGCTAGATGCTAGTTACTTCTGTCTTAGAATTTCCCAAACACTCTTCATTTGCAGAAGCAATCCTTCCTGCTTTCTGCCCTGGACTACTGCTAAGTAAGTAGTAGTTACTGTGTTGGGGGGACATTTGCCCTGTGTGTGGAGCACACTGGAAATAGCCGGTGTCAGCCATGCTGTAATGGAATGATGAAACTTGTTCCTGTTGCTTAATTTTGTAATTCATATCTATGAAACTATAGTCTAATGGTGGAGTATTAATCTGAAGAGAGGAACTTCACATCAGCTAGGAAATCCATGTATGGCTGATAGAACAGCATGTAAAGTTGGCCTCTTGTTCCCCCTTAAAGTTTTAAGTGCACTTCAGCTCTTGAAGCTAACCCATTCTGCTGGAGGACTGCCCAGTCTTGCTTTGGCTTGCCTGTTTCTCTGGATTCCTGCCACATAAGAGATGTTAGCTACTTTGGTTGTGTTTTAGAAACGTGGAAACATGGAAAATGTGGCTCATGTAAGCTTATGATAATGGATTGCTGGACTCCTCTGGCTGATGTTGTCTTTCACATTCTGCATTTCATGCTCAAGAATTCCCCTTGTGTAAACCTCACCCCTGTTGTTTGTTTGCAAAGAGAAGTCCTTTGGAGAGGAGACAGGATTTGCCAAGAGTAGGAAGGGAAAAGGGCTTACTGTGTAAGATGTGACATACTCTGTATCTCACTGGAGTGGACCTCTTAAGCAGGATCGTGTTTTGCTGTTCTCTGATGTCCTCTTTGCTGTACTGATGTTTGTTAATGCTTAATCACCAATCTGCACTGCTTGAGCTATCTTGTGCCTTGTTGAGGTCCACTATCATCCTGCAGCCCACAGCAGCCTTGTTTTTGTAACATCAGGGAGAGAAGAAAGCTGTCTAACAGAAGCTTTCAGACAGCCACCACAACTTTTTGTTGGTAAAGATGAGGTAACAGGTGTGCAAAAAAGTTATTTATTTAGTAAAATATCATATATCCCTCTCCCTATTTAGATATGAATTCATATATCCCTTCAAAATTAGAGACTGGCAGTGCAGATATTGAAGTGCACCATTTTGTTGTGAGGCCCTCGGGCATATGGCAAGTTTCTCTCCATTTTCAAGGCATGGGCTCCTCACATCCCTGAGAATTACCTGCATAAGAGTGGTTGTGCTAAGGTAATGTATGGCTTCACAGCTTTCTTTTCCTTTCTTTGGGTGTGACCTCCTGCCAAAGGTATGGCGATATCTTGTCATCAGACTGGTTCCAGGAAAAGAAGGTTGGCTTAAGAGTTACAGACCAGGCTCATGAGAGTCCATTTTTTATTTGGCCCTCGCCTACTTCAAGTGCTTCAGCCATTTTTTGTTTGTAGGTCAGCGTCAAACTTCTTAAGCAGATCTTAAGACATGAACACAGGGAAGAGTGGTGATGTGCATATCTCCTATCCCATGCTCTGGCCCTAATTGCTCTGAAGAATTACATACTTTGTCAAGTCCTGTTTGTAAGTACTCTCTTGATTCAGCCTATTTTCCACCACAAGAAAGGGAAGGTGAGCCACTTGATTTGTATAGCTCTTGGAGGCAAAAATTTTCAGAAAAATTAGTGCCTTGACATGGTAATTTTTATATGCATGTGGATGTCTTGTCAGCCCATGGTCATTCTACAGAGATAGCATTTCCCTGAATGGCTAGGTAATGCCTATGTGCACAGAGTGTATGAAGTGCTTTTGGTTTCTGATAAGATGAAATACCCTTAAAATAAACCCTGGTCCCACAGATATCAAGAGCAAAGTTCCCAGTGACATCTGTGGTGTCAGAGTATTACAAAATTTGACCTCCTAGAAATAGCTGAAGTCTGGACAGGACAAGTTTTTCTAGACTGCTAATAGTTTTCTCTACAGAAAAATCCTTTTTCTTAGCTTTGTGTGCTGTGAAAACACCTTCTGCTTTAGAAATGTCTTCCCATGGTGAGCAGGTCAAGAATGAATCATAACCACACATTTGATAAGAGAATCTACAGCTTTATGGGATAAGACCATAATGCTCTTTTTGGGCATCATGGGGTCTCATAGAAAAATCCTGAAGCATTCACCTGAAAAGATTAGGGAGAAACCCAATTCCAGATCTGGGATTCAGCTACCCTGCTGTTTTTCCATGGTTCAAATTTCAAGTCTGGATTGGCTTCCAAATAGAGGCAAACCATCCTTATTTCCCTATAGAAAATCTGAAATTGCAGGCTGGCATTTCCCTGACCTCTGAGTTGTTCCTGGTGCTGTGTTTTGTGGCATCAGCCCATCTCACCAGCAGCATTAGGTCAAAGGATACCCAGAGGCCTCCCTGTCAATGACAAAGGAGTTATGCTTTCTTCCCGGACATACCATTCCTGCTAACCTCTGAAATGAAGCTGGCCCAGGAGAATTGCTCAGACGTGCAGGTCATGGGCAGGCCAAAGTATGTAATCTTGAGTGAGTCAGCCTCAGAACCTCTGTGAGACTGACATTTGAGGATGGAGAGGAAAGCAGGCCATCAGTGCGGGTGTCAGTAACACTTGTGTGTGTGCACATCTAAGTGAATCTGTGGGTGAAATTCTTGGTGTTGGGTGAGAAATGTACTGCTGTGCTTGGCAGGCAATGCAAGTAGGTGGACTGGTCCTCAGAGTGAGAGGAAAGGGTAAAGGCATGTTCAGACTTGAAAAGTGCCATCACAGGGACTGGGCTAGATTTCATACGATTCCATTGATTTCTGTGCTATGCAGCTGTGGTGCCTGTAGCCATATTTAATCCAAGGTTTTCCTCTTCCTCTAGGAGAGGAGTGGAAAAGAACCATAGCTAGCTTTGGAGCTGTGCTGTGGCTGATGTTCAGCTGGTGGCCTCTGCACCAAGTTTCTCACTGAAGTATGACTGGCAGGTGCTTGATACCCACTGCCCAGTGCTGCATAGGATTTGCTTGTGTGAGGGGAAATGGTTCACTGTGGGCCATGCAGGGTAGCACCAACAGGAATTATAGGAAAACTTGTACATGAGAAGGAAAGAGAACCAAAACTGGCTGCCTGAATCTAAAAAAAGTACATTTCTTAGGAAATACATTAGTAGCAGTTAACAGGATCAAGATTAATCGTATGGGCAAAGGGCAGTAATGGGACAGTTTCTACTACAAATTTTCCTGCAGCTGTTGGACAGATCAAAAGAGACCTTCACCATTCATTCCTGAGAACAACAACATGGAGTCCAGCTTCTTGTCTTGATTATAGCAGTGTGAATCAGAAGCGAGTTTGTTGAAGTCAGTGCAGTTTTCCTGACATAGTAAAACAGAGGATAAAAACACATAAATCCGTCAGCCAGGAAAAGAAGATGAACATAAGCTAAAATGACTGATGCCAGAGGCAGTAAGAATTCAATTCCTTCCCACAGCACTATTCAGCTGACCTTAACCTTTACAGGTGGACTGGTCCTCAGAGTGGGAGGAAAGGGTAAAGGCAAGTTCAGACTTGAAAAGTGCCACCACAGGGACTGGACTAGATTTCATATGACTTACAGAGAATCACTGTGTGAGCTTTCTAGCTGGTCATATTGGTTATTTCTTTTCCCACTGTTGTGCATGGCAAGGCTGGCTGGACAGTGCAGCCCAGAGCGGAACAATGTTTTCAGAGAGCACCCAGGAGCGAGCCCAGGACAGCAAACACCTCTGGTTCTGCTTCGATGCGGAACATATTATGCCTACTGCAAAGAGAGGGTTTGGGATGCTTGTAGGATCTTTCTGATACATATGAAAAAGGTGATATCTTCTCCACCACAAAATATACGCTGTCCTAGCCTGCAGCTTTGCCTAATTTCCCATTAGCTAGGAGACTTGCATGTAAGGCGTCTGCTTTTAATCCTTTGCCTGCAGGAGGAGTTGGTGATGGGGCTTGGAGGACATGCAAAGATACAAAAATCCCTACTTGCTCTCCATTTCTAGTCTCCACTTCTTCCTCTTGTCAGATTAGGAAATGTCTATTTCAGGTATATTTTCCAGTTTTAATGGAGAATATCTGATAGTATTTTCTCACTGACTGCATTCATTTTAGAGAGCAGTCTTATAATTTTGTCATTCACTGTGGCCTTCTGTTCCCTCTAGTGGTAGCTGGGCTCTGTGTAAGCCATAGCTATATAGGGAGTTTGTTTTGGGTCTGAGCCTTCTTTCAAGATCTAGTTTACCCTCAGTCTTCGTTGTTCACTACAGATATTCACTAGGAAGGCTAGAAGACATTTAATCCAAGCTCTGGAGTTTGGATATAGTCCTTCTGCAGGCCTGCACTTCTCAGGACCTGGTGTGTCAAGAACCAATCCACCAGCGGGTGCCCCAGAAACCCATTGGTTTCTCAGCACAGTAGTCATAGGATCTCTCATACCTGGACTTGTACCATTTGAAGGGCCATATGGATGCTCAGCCACAAGCAGGATACTGCCAAACAAAAAGTGCAATGTACAACAGGAAAGCATGTGGATCATGGGATTGGGTGTGCTTGAGCCATGATCTTCACCTCACCACGTGGATATGCTCCTTTCAGGGGTTGAGTAGCCTGCTGTTGCCTTGGTGACTGGAGCTGGCGCTATTAGTACAACGAGGAGAGCCTAATTCAGCATAGTCCAGAGGATTAAAAACGAGTTCTTGCAGCACAGCACAAGAAGGGGTGATTTCAAGGATGACGTGAGGCAGATATCGTATTTTGTGTCATGTTTAGCCAACACAGAGGTGCTGGGTTGAGACAGTTGGCTGCTTATCATTCCCCTGCACTGCAAGGGAGTGTTCTTTCTCATGTTCCAGAAGCCCTTTGCCTTTGAAAGGCAAGAACTTCACTAGGGACTCCCTGTTCTCTATTAGCAGTACCATTAACAGATGGTAGTTTCTCCAGCTCTTGCAATGGAAACGAAACCTCTGACTAAAGGAAAAGCAGTAATAATGTTGTATTAGTCCACGACAAAAGCACAGGAGTATGTGCTAGCACCATCTAGCCAGCATCCCCATCATTGCAGCACCAGCTACCTCTTCCTCCACTTTTTTCCGTCTTCGAGCTCTATGCAAGTAGTTGTCCTCTGTTTTCAGCTACAACTCTTATTTACTGCCTTGAATCCTTTGTCCTTCAGCTTTGTTGCACTTGCCTCTCCCCCATTTCTCATCATCTTTCATGAAGAGGCTGCTAACTTACAGGCAAAGCCATTGGCTATGTCCCAGTACTTGGGAGTGAGGAGGAAATGTTCTTGTGGTATCCCAAACCTCAGACCCTCTGACAAGGGTGAAGCCAGAGTATTCCTGCATTCTGCTACGGTATGTGCCTGAAATAATGTGAAAGTTACTAGGACATGCACTGAAGCAGCTACTGGAGAAGATCTGCCTTGACACAAGGCACAGTCCATCAGTCCTAAAAGCAGGGAGCTGTGAAGTCCCCTTTGCTACCTGCTGTCTCGAGGTGTGGTAGCCCCAGGTATGGGTCAGCTGGAGCCAGCTGCCTCATTTCAAGACCAAAGCAGCAGGGGAAGGACCAGATCATCAGCAATTAATTACCTGAGGCAAGTAATCCCCATAGATGAGGCAGTGCTGTGGGGCCAGCCGTCCTTGCACACTATATAAGCAGTGCTTTGTTTCATGCCATGGAACCTGTCCTGGCAGCCCAGTCTGTCTTGAAGCTCATCTCCTGACCTCCTTTTTCGGGGTATGCTGTGGCTGGGTGGTGACATGGAGGAAGTACAGCGGCGTGTGAGTGAGGGCAGGATATCCCTGCAAGCCCTCAGTCCTCGTCCCCAGTGTGTGAAGGTCGCTGGCTCCTGGGTAAATTTCCATCGGATGCGGCATTCTCCCGTTGCGACTCAGCATTTCTGACACCCGACTGCAGCTTCTCTTTCTCATTTGATCATTTTCTTGGTAAGGGGAACTAACAGCCGTTACTAGAGTGATTTGGCCACTGTCCAACAGTGTGTATATTACTCACACATTTCCCTGCTAGCAAAAGGGTTTTCTTTTTTCACTGTCTGGTTGCAGCCTCTTTCTATCTTCATCATTAGATAGCTCAGAAGGTCAGTGCTAAAAGAGAAATCTCAGAGGCTTTTTTTACAACCCAGAGTAAGGGAGGGCTGGTGCGGGGGGAGAGGGAAAGGGTGAGAAAGAAGGGAGGGTATGCCCAGCTGAGTTAGTTCTTCACTAGGATTGTCTCTGGTACAGCTGAAAACACGATCCTGGAAAATGTAATATTTATAGAAACCATACTGCCCCAGCTGGGTAAATCTCAAGGTCGTCTGATGATCACTGCAAAATGAATGGCCAGTTACTGCTGCTGTTGCTCTGGCATCATGAGACTGTAAGACCTTTAATTCAGCACTGAAATCTGCATACAAAATGGGATCCCACTCCCTCTCCCTAACAACCATCTATCCTGAAACTGCATTAAGGAAGAAATAGCAGTGAGGCAACTCAAAATGCCTGCATGGCCTTTTTTTTTTTTTTTTTCCTGTGAGAACATTAAGCTATTAACTCTAATTCCCTGGGAGGCAGAGGTCTGCAATTCATTTCACATATAGGGCATCTCAGGAGTTTGCCTGAACAAGCAAAGGACCAAGTGCTGGCCTGAAGCCAGTTCTTTCATTTTTGAGCCCTTTTCATCCCTTGAGGAAATTTGCACGGACATGCTGGATGCCGAAATCCCCAGAGAGAAAAGAGGAGCAGGGGATTTGTGTTTTCATTACATCTATTATATTCCTGCACAAAGACAAGTCCTGACTTCATCACCAGATGGACATGATCCTCCTACTGCCTCACGCCCGCAAAAGTACTACTGTCAAAGACATTTGTGGTAATGGGAAAAGGCTAGAGCAAGGTCATGACTGCAGCTATTTCACTCTGGTCCAAACAACTGTCCAGGTCTAAAGAGTGAGGGGTCTCCGCTGGAGAGAGTGGAGTCAAGGAGGCACTGTACTGAGGCAGGTACCGGCTTCTGAAAGTTTAAAAGACTCTCTCCTTCTCAAATATTGAAGACAAACTAAATGTGACCTCCAGACCATCTTCCTGAATTGTCTTTCCTGAGCACAGAGCAACATCTTCCCTAATTTTTTCTGTTTCTGAAATATTTTCTCCAGCGAAGGTGCTAGCAAGAGCCTTTACATTTTGCGAATGGGGTTAACAGTGTAAAGTAGGGTAAATATTCGTCTCTTCAAACATTTATTCCGCTGTGAACCAAAATACTTGATTGCAGTAGCAGCACTTTAACCAACACAGTGCAATGCAAAGCAGTAATAAAAAAAGAAAAATGACTGTGCCACAATGATCTGTAATGAATGTAAGGATAATAGTGTGGCAACTGCAACAGGGATCATGCAAAGCGTACAGCAAAGGTGCACACTCACAAGAGCACATTCCATGAAAGGGACATCTTTGCTGTTGCATGACCTTGAGTCAGATTAAGGTAGGCCAAGCAAATACGTGTGCCAAGATGTACTGGAGCATGTTCTTTGAAAAGTGTGCTCACTCAAGTGAGGTTGTAGGACTTCTGCAAGCACCTCCCAGGTCCTCAGCCCCACAGTGCCCCAGGGATCCATTTGCTCCCGGGAAACTGGAAGATGGTCTGCTTGTCTCTAGACTAGAGACAAGGCACTAGAAATAGTGCCTGCCCATTAGACTGCATTGCAGGTGGGTTCAAATCTGGTATATACTCTCCTAGCGAGGGATCCTTTCGGATGTAGAGGTCATGAGTAGGTATCTGACCAGAAATACGCAGCCCAAGGGAAGGAGCAGGAAAGCACTGGAAGACTAACAGTTTTGAACACAGTGGCTAACAACCTGAACCTGAGCCAAGTTGGATGGCTCATTAAACTCAGGTGACAGGTTTTTGTGGGTCAAGGGGAAATGGGTAAGGAAAAATGCTGTGGAAAAGCTTAGCTTAATGCTGCAGCTGAAGGTGAAGACTGAATGTGAACATGCAGCATTTTACATAAAGCTGTACAAATATGAAAGGGAGATATAGGGAAGACAGTTTGAAGCATTCGACCTCCAAATTCCAAGATCAAACCTCCCTGCTCTAGGAAGCAAAAATTATATATGGGTTTAAAGGTGTGTGCCATTGGAAAAGCAGTGGTTGCTTGCCTCTCTGAAGAGCAGAGGCTATGAAGGATATGAATTCCTAGCCTAGGATGGTCTGTCTTGCTAGGACTTGTGTGAAATTGAATCCACTCTAGAGGATTCATACCAGAAAGGCTGCAGTTAATACACATGACATTCTCAAGGATTAGAAAGATGATTTTTCATGGGCCAGATTACTTTAGAGACATTGGCACTGCCATATCAAAGTGAATCCTGTATCCATCCGGGGTGCAAATGACAAATATGAAAGCACCGCTGGGGTATGAAATGTAGAGACTTCTTACTTTCATGGGATGAGATGCTTGAATGCATCAGTGGGAGAGAAGCCTTTATGTACACTGTTTGTCTTGATGAACTTTAAAAGTTTAGGGCAGTCTCTCAGTCTGGTGTTCAACATTGTCTTAGCCATACACTGGAGAACATAAGGTTGGCTTTTACTTAGTGAGACCCAGCTCAAAGAGGCAAAATATGCATGATGCATCCAAAGTAAGGCTCCTTTATCAACTCTACACTATTTCTAGACAGAGGTTTTAACTTTTCTTTGAATGCTTTCAAAAGGAAAACACCTTGCCCTGACCTGCCTTGATGACTAATGAAATGCTGAGACAGTTGATGTATTCAGGTGGCCTCACAGAGGTGTCTGGTAAACAAGAAAGACAAAACTGTAGCTCAAACATTGTGGAAGCCTTTGTCTTTTTTTTTTTCTCCTGTGGAAGAAGAACTGTAATGTAATCATTAAATCATTATTATGCTTATGCCCCAACACATGTAATGGAAGCATTAGCAAAATTCTCTTCTTAGGTCTTGTCCCTTGTGTGTAGTACCAACTCCATATTAATTTTCTCCTACTGAATGTGGGAGCAAGAATAAGTTCATACATTTTTAACAGTGGGACAACTGTACCCAACAGTGCCAAGGGGGCCCTACAGAGAGTGTACAGGTTAGGGGCATGTCAGGTAAGAGGAATGTAATCTATTCATTCACTCCCTCTAACACTGTTTCGTGCCTTTTAAATTATAAAAAGTCGCAAGAATCTCCTCCTGCTATGCACATTTTTGAAAGACCTCCAAGCAGAATCACCTCCTTCTCTGTTCCCTTGGTGAGAGGACACCTTTCTGCCTACAGTGAAAGGAAGCAAATAATAGCATCTGCTAGTCCAGGGGGCATCTTTCAGCTGTGGAAGCTTACAGGTTTTGCCTGGTATTTTCCCTCTTCCTAAAGCACATGTTAATGATTTTGACCTTTCTAGTAATTTGATTCCAAAAACAGTGCCGCAGCAGCTGAGCCCTAAACTGTCATTTGGTAGAGAAGATTATTATCACTCTGAAATCAAAGCAAAAGGCTGCTTGTTCAAGCCTGTGTGGAGATCCCTTCACGTATGGAGATCCTCCTCTCTCATCTTTCTGTGTCCTCAGCTCTGGGCCTGCTGTTAAGGAGTTCCAGTCTGGTTGGCCAATGTAAGGATAGATATGCTGCCAATTCTTTGCATCTGTGTAGTATACAAAAGCTCTATGAGAGCCAAGTTGGTTGAATATGGGATAATACCAAAGGAATCCTTGTACACAGGTACCTAAGATGTGCTGGGTGTGGGAGGGTGTATAAACATTTGTTTGTGCAATAATTAAAATAGGCTATTTGCAGGTAGACCAGAAAGCGCTCTTTGCTTGCCTTAAGCAGACACTGGTTCGTGCAAAAGTTCTTCCAAATCTGTGTTCCCTTGGCTCCTCCCACAGTGTGAATAATCCCTAACATTTCTGTGACTCAGTGGATTCGCTATGGAAATGATGGCAATATTTTCAGAGTCACAGTCTAATACCTGAGCCCCGACAGGATTCTTGCCCCCACATCTCTGGCATTTTGCATAGTTATGTAACACCTCTTACTCATGGCACCAAAATCACTGTAGTGTCCTTGTAGTGAGGAACTAGTGAAATTTGGAGTAAAATCCAAACCTCCCTTTTGCTCCCTCTTAAAAACCTTTTCATTCATGTTGGAGTTTGCAGTATTTTTTAAAATGAGATTTGCAGATAGCTTGCTCTGTTGGTGGGAACAACAAGGTCACAGCTTTATTTTAAACTTCTTCCTTTTGCATTGCAAAATCCAAGTCACTGTATAGAAAGAAAATCTGATTAGCTGCTTCAGGAGACTAACATGAGCATCTGCCTTTAGCTTGTCTGTTTCATCCCCTCTTCTCCTGGTCCCCTACCTAATGTTCCCCAAATTCTTAAAAAGAACAGTAGTTGGAAGAGTGGGTGTGCAAAAAAAGAGACAGAAGTAATCTCATCCATAAAACCCGCTAAGCCCGTGGCTTGTGTTTCTTATATCACCTAAATATAAAGCTGCTGTCCTCAGAAAACTGATAATAAAAATCATTTGGGAGGCTCACTCTTCAGTACAGAACATTGTCTGTCCTCAATGCAGTTTCTGGTTGCTCCTTTATGAAAGGTGTCCTTTCTGCTGTGCATAATAGAGGGGGTTCTCTCAGGTTAGGTGGAACAGCATTAACAGCCATGTGCAGAGGCCACAGAGCCTTGGCATGAGGCAGCTGCACTGGGGAATGGTCACAAGAGAACTATCCAAGTATTTCTGTATCAGGGAGGCTATTTTTCCTGGCTAACTGAAAGGTAGGGATAAATCACCTTGCAGTGAGTTCACATTTATGAATACAAACAAGATTTTAAAAAGGTAGGCATGCATGTCTTCTATGTCTGCACCATCTGCCTTCTCTGAGCCATAATCACCTTTTCTGAGAGGTTGTATCAGCCACTGCTGCTGTCTGTAATAATCACAGTAGCAGTGACTGCTCTGTAGATTCATAGAGCCATGGTCTCCCATAGCAAAAGCTATCTCCCTGAAGGCTACAGACTTGAAAGCAGACCCACCTGCAGGCTGCCTGTCAGCAGCTGTAGAGCAGGCAGAGAAGCCAGGGCCAAAAAAGCAGTCATGCATTGCAAAGCCACAGTCAGGCTCTGTTTCACAGGAGAAGAAACTGAGACAGATGGAGGGCAAGTGATTTTCTCAAAGTGATATGAGTAATATCGCTGGCAATGCCCAGTCTTGAAACTAATCCTGGCTTAGGCCAGGTTCTGTGAAATGTGCAGTAAACTGGGCAGCAACATCCCTGGGCTTCCTCCTTTTGCCCCAGGGAGACTCGCTGCAGACATCTGTCACAGCTAGCACTGTGAGTGCATCACTGTGTTGGCTGTGATCCAACAGTACTGCTGGGGGACCTTCCCCTGTCTTTCTCCTCAGGGTGTCTGTGGTCAGCAAGTAGTTGATTCTTCACACAGTAGGCACTCTTTCTTAAATTAAAATAATCCTTTCTGGGTTTTAGTCCTGTTCAGCTCAGTCTTCCCGTTTTGGGCACATGATGTAGTTGGGTGACAGAATTATTTATAGGTAACACCTGGCAGGAGCAGAGACACTGTCATGTAAAGAGTCAGTGGGCATGAAATAAAGGCTTTGTTGATTGCTGATGCTCCACAAATAGGCTGCACTGAGAGCCAGCACACCTTGTATTTCTCCTCTGCTCCTTGTCCCTTTTGTATCCCCTCCCAATCCACTCCAATCTGCAATTTCCACTTCTTTTCTCCCCATCCTTTGCTCCCTACAATAGCTTCCTCAGGAGAGCATTAAGCTCAGGTGCTCCATGCTCTGGTTGTACCAAAGTTTCAGTAGATCATAGGCAAAAGTTGACCTTTGCTTGCAGTCAGATGTATTGGAGTGTGACGGATCACAACTCTCACCAATCTCTCTAACTGTGAACTGAGGTGCACCAATTTGCCTCCTTCCTAGTCCTCAGAGCAACTCTTTTCTGCCCAGTTTCATCTTTTTATTTGTTTCAGTCTAAGCATCTGCAAGACCCTTGTCTCTGACTAAAGCGCTTTCTCCCCATGAGCCCCATTTTGGACTTTGACCTTCCTCCTAGTCTTCTAGCTTGGCCAGGCCCTGAGCTTGAGGAGACTGGTCAGATGGGCAGTCCAGTCTGCACAGAGAGTGAGGGCTGAGAAGGAGAGACACAGTGGAAATCATCCCAAACAATGCTTTTAGCAGCAGTTTAGTTACCCATGATGTGATGTGTAACCACCCTGGACCACATCTAATCTGCCAGTTCTTCTTATCTTTCAGAAAAAATGGTGGGGTGGAAAAGAGCCAAACAGACTAGCTTGTGTTGGGGCTATGAGTTTTGTGACTCATATAGCCCTTTTTTGGTTGCCATGGCTATGTCAGGCTAACCCATGACTCATTGCCTTTTCTAGTTATTCAGACTTTGCCTAGCTGTCCATCCTCCTAGGAACCAGCTAGTTTCCTGAAAACTAATGCTCCATGCTAACACTGCCATTTCAACCCAGTATCTTTGACAATCCTAGGACACTTACTTGCTGTTTGGTATGCTTGGGTCCGGCCAAGATAAACTAGGAGACTTTCTCATTCTTCTTTGAACAGCATAACCCTCTTTGCACTGATTAGCTTTTAGGCCAAAGTATTTGAATGCTCTAGGTGATGTGCTTCACTTTTAAAAAGAGGAAGACAGAGAAGAGCCCAAATATACACACAGAAACTACCAAATTATGAAAAACAAAAAGGTTTCTAAAGTTCTCTTTTCAGACAGATGACTTGTAATCAGTGTTACTGGTCTATTGCTCACATCTCCTGAAAAGATATTTAGAAGGAAGAGGGAGTTGCACATTTCTGGAGCTAGATATTGGAAAGGATAAGTAGCTCCATCTCATAGTAACACTAGTCAGTCAGGCGTGTGCTGTGTGTCACTCAGTGGAGGAGTGCCTGCTCTGCTGCACAGCATCTCTGCTGTCACTGACAGCTTCAGACCTGTATTCCTCATTTAACTTCCCGCTGTGACTCTCCTCTGCACCTTCCATCCTCTAGTATCAGACTACTCCCTGCTTCTGGATCATCCTCTTTCTTGACTGTGCTATGGGTTTTGTGCCTCTATGCCTTTGCAGTTTTACATGCTGACCACTTCCACACTTTTAATCTCCTTTATTTCTTTCCTGCCCTTTTCCTCTCCTGCTGTTTTCAGCATTATAATAGTATTTGGCACTTCTTTGAGAAACATTTTTAAGCCATAATCATGTTTTCTTCAGGTTTTTATAGTTTCAGCCATTTCACAATGCCAATGGGGAAAAGTGAAACTAAGCACACTTGGTGATCAACGCAGAAAATATTCATGTCAAAATCAGAAGCACACTTCAAGGTATCTCAGTCTCATGCATGACTCTGGCTCCCTTGCAGGGTATTAACACTACACTCTGCTCCATGGCACTTATGGGGTGGCAGTTCCTGCCATCACAGATCAGCCAATGGAATGGGCTATGCCAGCCCCTCTGTAATCTGCTCTGGAACAAAGTCTGCCAGGAAGCCAGGCTGGTGAGCTTTGGAGAGGTAGGTGGAGTCATTTACAAGATTCCATCACCAGCCCAGTTTTGGGGGTAACAGCAAGAAGCTGGCTACATAGGAATATTCCAAATCTTTTCCAGGTGTTTGAAATGAGCCTGAAAGCCACAGATTAGGCAAGAGGGAAGGATGTGATAAAGTGGATAGATGTTTTCTTTGCCCCTTCTGACCTGTATGACACTATTGTCACCTGATGCTTTGCTTTCAGAGCATGGGCAGGCCCTGTGTCAGCATCAACACAGAGGTGAGTGTAACTCATCTACCTGGAAATACATACTTTAATTTATTGTGGGGGGCGAGACAGAGGGGAATAAACCAAAACATTTCTCGTATATAGGGAGGGTGGTCTATGTGTCTGTCATGTATTGTTCCTCCTTGAACCAAACTGTTGAATGGCTGTCAGCACACTGAAGTCTTTTATATATAATGGAAGGCCAACCTAAACTTTCCTCCTCTGGTCTGAATAATCTGACTGATCTCACCATTCCTGCTGAACAATGGAAAATTGCCTGAATATTTAAACATGTATTGTTCTTGGGGAAACAAAATGTTCAGCTAGTTTGGTTGCCTTAGCAACATCCACTTCTAAAAATACAAAAGAGACAATCTAGAAAATAAGTGAACGTGTAGAACAGGCGAGGAGAGAAAAATGCTTCTTTCTCCCTGACCCAAAGCAACTGGGTCATGGGCATGAAACGCTTTCATTTAAATCTCAGTGAAGGATTTAGGGTGCATCTTCACACACTTGTCTAACAAGTTTCATTTTTAATAGTTTAGAATGTGGCTAATATTAAACCTAGGAAAGCCGCTGTGACATCTCTTTTACATTGGCTCCAAACTGATTTTGTCAATGTCCTTTAGAGTGCTATAGCCTAGAAAGCACAGGTTGCACAAGAAGTAAGCAACAGTTGCTGTATGTGGGGGGGCAAGAGGGCTAAAGCTGTAAAGATTAATTAAGAATGATTAAAGGTCAACCTGAGATACACCTTGTGAAGGCAAGTAGAAGAAACAACAGATGATTCCTTTGTGACATGATGTGGAAGGGACATGTTCATGCTTGGGGAAAGTAACAAGGGGATCATAGGTGTGACCCACGTACAACATGAATTAAATGAGTTAACGCTCCCAATTTTCAGTAATTCCGACAAAGGAGAATACGGGGCAAGCACTGTGTGTGTAGAAAAGGAAATGACTGCATGCAGGATGAAACAGGAGCGTAAGCATTTTGATCAGCTCCAGTCACAGGGACCAGAATATCTCAGAATATTGAGATAGCTGATGTATGAGATGGCAAATCTTACAGGGCGGATTTTTAATTAATCTGTCAAGTTGGTGGTGGCACTGTCTGACTGCAAAATAACAGATGCAGTACTTCTGTTATCTCTAAGAAAAGGAAAAGGGTGTAATCTAGGGAAATGCAGACCCATTCTCCTGACCACCACAGTGCCTACAGCTTTAAAGCCAATCTGTAGGAGGGAATAATAAAAAAAACACATAGGCAAATGAACAGTGATGTACAATGCAATAGTAGTTTGTCAAAGGCAGAGCATGCCAGAATAACTCAATATTTCTCTTTAATAAGACAACTATTTTGGATCGGGGAAATGATAGACATCTTATCTGTCCAGACTACAATAAAGTACTTGACACAGTGACATATTTGTAATTAATAGCTAAAATAGAAGTTATGGAAAAGTTAGAAGGTAGGTAAAGAGCTGGCTGATGGGGAGACAAATGCAGGTTGTACAGAAAGGGAAAGTATCAGTTTGGAAGAATGGAATTCAACAGCTAACTTTCCTAGTACATTAGCTTTAATATGCAGAAATGCATCAGAATCTGTAACAGCAACACTGTTGTGGCTCAAGAGCTGGAAGTGCCAGAGAAGGACAAAAGCTTGCACTTACTAATACATTACACTGTCATCACAGAGTGACTGTGAGCCCCAACATGTTGTAAAGACAAATAGTATCCTGCAACATATCCAGACAGAGGAGGAAAAGTCAATAGTGGTATGTAGGACTCAGGAGAAATCTCATCTGAAAAATGGCACGCAATCCTTGTTGCCTACTTCCCAAAAATATGAGATCCAATGGGAACGGGTGAAGAGTGAGCACATGATAGCAGGACCAGGGAGATTCCAAGCCTATGTGGAGAAACTAAGAGAGACTGGCTTTTAGAGTCAGCAAAATGAAGGATGAGAGAGCCTGGATTTCCTCTCTATAAATGTATCTGAGTGTAAAACTCAGAAGAGGAAGTTATTAAAGCTGAAGGACATCCCAAGGACAACTGGCTATAAAATGACCATAAAGGAATTTACCCTTGAAATTAAAAGAAAGCTTCTAGCCATCTGAGCAATTAGGTTCAGGAACAGTCTCTAATGGGAGAGGCAAGGAAAGAGGCCAGATGCTTTAAAAAGATTTCACTCAAATGAAAGACATTTCGTTCTGTGGCTTCCTGTGATAGCATGCAGTGACTGAAAGGTTTCCAGGGCTCTATTTGCCTAATCACAAATCAGTTTGACAGCATCCATATCCAGGAGGTCTCCACTTTATCTAAATTAAAGTCTATGCTTTCAGCCACACCAGTACAACTCAAGGTTCAAAACAATGATTCACTGGAAAACACTTAGTGGGAAGAGAATGACAGCAGGGAAATGAAAATACTATTTCAGCAGAAAGCCCTTATCCTTCCCTGGTACTGAGGGA
The DNA here is from genome assembly GCF_003945595.2 of Pipra filicauda. NCBI lineage: Eukaryota > Metazoa > Chordata > Aves > Passeriformes > Pipridae > Pipra > Pipra filicauda. Next base: position 1,733,840 of record NW_024104809.1, on the reverse strand, counting down.
TGTGAGATAACACCACATTTGCAAATTGGGAATACAGCCCTGCAACGCTTATGCCAACAGATGAGCCAAAAGAGCTTCCTAAAAGTATAGCAATTGCATACACTGTGTATAGATTCATCATGAGACAAGCAGAAACATATTCAACTCCTTTCCTGTCTCTTTCTGTTTGCTTTCTTCCATGAACTCTGACTTTTCTGAGTCTGTTGAAAGCCTTCTTTTTTATCTGGATGTTGTTCAGACTGGTTTTTTCCACTTACAAGGTGGTTGCCATTTCGTATTTATAATCTCCAGGACATTTTGTGACAGTTCCTCTCACAGAAACTTTTTACAGAAGAGAAATTGGTGTTCAAACTGATGTGATGAGTTGCCTAAAGTTGTTTGTGAAGTCTGTAGTAGAACAAATTGTCTACCAAATCCCTACTCCCTGTGTAACCCTAAAACCAGCGTCTCTGCTAGCTTTCTTCTGTTTCATTTTCCCCTTCCATTTTAGTCTGCTTCTGTCAGGCTCCTGCATGTCCTCTTCACTCTCTTCTTCTTGCCAGCTGAAGAACATGGCTCAGATGCCCTGCTGCAGCCTCTGCCCTCTGATTTCTCATGATTTTCCATTTGCTCCACCCATCAGTCTCAAAGCTGTCACAGTTGTAGATCACCACAGCAACAGCACAGGCGTGGCTAGGATGAACATAGAAGAAATGAGTTATTATGACTCCATCTGAGGCAATATACATGTAAAAATGGGAAGAGGGCTTTGGAAGAGCGCTGGGCAGGCTTTTTTGATTTATGCAGTGGATAGAAGCTGATATGATACACTTGCAAGGTCTTGTTCATCTAGGGTAAAACTCATGCAATTAGTTCCCACCTTGTGGTCCTTTCAGCAGGTGGCTTTTGCTCTGTGTTTTTTCTGCAGCATTATAACCTCTATCTCCCCTTTGCCACCCTTGCATGCCAGGCACAGCTGGTGAGTGTAATCTGTGATCCAGTGAAGACTATCTGGAGAAACAGGAGTGCCACAGAGCAGGACACAAACCTCTCATGCTGTCAAGTGAGCCAATGGGCCACAGGCAACTCCACCGATATAAGTGCATAGAAGAGAAAAAAGAGTTGTCAGAGAAGAAAGCAGTCTATCAGAATCGAAATTTATGTGCAGTGTGGAAAACGTCCATCAATGCTGCTGCAGGCCTTCCGGTGAGCAGGCCTGTGGAAACCTGGTGGTTTGGGTATGGAGATTTTCGCTGAACTATCAGAACTTTTATATGTTTAGGTTGTGATGAGAATGAAGATCTTTCTCATAATATGTGTATCTCTCCAAGTAGGGAGTCTCAAAAACAACTATGATATTGTGAAAATGATATCTGACTGTACAGATAGTTACAGAGATTCTTGCCTTTCACAATCTTCCTGTCACTGTCCCATTTATACGGATATAACTTTTGGTATAATTGCAGCAATTGCTTGCAATTAAAATATTTAGTTACATATAAACCTTTTCAGTGCTGTTAAGTATTTTGAGAAATTATTAATCTTAATGAACCAGAGCTTCAAATGAATCAAGTTAATATTTGCCTCAGAAAAGTGTGAGGGCAAGGTGACATGAGCTAACATCTTACCCAGCTAACTCTTATCCCGCAAAAAGATTAAAACATATCCAAGGATAATGTTATTAAAAGGAGTTTAGGGTTTGTGCTACCTGGGCCACTGGTATATGTCCCTTGGAGACTGCTGCGGTGGCCAGAGATTTAGATGTACTCTATCCTACCTGTTTCTAAATAACAAGAGAAACAAGAGACATAAAGCTGGGTCTTTCATGTCAGTGCTTATGAACTTGCTGTCAGGGACGACAGGTGCTTGGTAAGACATTAAAGGTTTTCTAGAAAGTACTGTAAAAATACACACCTAAAGAAAATACACACCTACATTCCTGCTTGCAAGCAACAACAAAAATGAGAGGGAGAAAAAAAAAGCTATTTAACTCATATAAACAGGAGGAAAAAATAAAGGTATATGCAATTTTTTTGTGTAATGTTTAGTTGACTGTAAAGGAAAAGCAGTGAGCTGTATCTTTTTCCTTTTTTTTTTTTTTTTTAATAGAGACTGGATGGCTAAGAAACACTGCTGCACTCTGCCTCAGTACAATCCTTTTGATCAGCTTTCTGCCTGCTTTGAACCACAGACTCTCTGACAAGACTCAGGCCACAGTTCTGTCCCACTCTACCCCTCTTCCCCCCATCATCTCTTCCAACTAAGGAGCTTACACACTGCTGAAGACTTCAGGGCTCAGATCTCGCTATCTCCAGTACTGCACTTCAGTCTTGCCCCCTGGAGAGTTATCACTTTTGTTATTGCCAAGATAATTAAAGGGAAGCCAACTTCATATATCAGCTGCTCCTTTGCAAAGCTTCATGCATGGCTTTTCGCTTGTTCAGGGAGATTCCTCTTCCCCATTAGCTGAATGACTGATGTGAGTTCGTTCCCTTTTCTCTGAGGCATCACATCGTGATAACAGCATGAGATTATAACCCTGTGGTCCAGTGGTCAAAACCAATGTTCCTGTGATGTGATCTTCTCTTGCCTGCACGTGTATTCCTGCTTGGCCTCTGTCGTCAGGCTGTCCAACTGTCACATCCCCTCCTCTGTCAGTGATTTTCAGCTGCTTGTTTCCTGCTACCCCTTCTTTGACCCATGATTAAAGTATCTGTGGGAGTTACTGGCTCTGGGGCTGTCATCACAGGCTTTAATAAGTATGTGGTGATGTGGCAATGCACCACCTTGCAGTATGGGGATACAGCATAAGAAACAGGCAGGGAAAAAGTGGTGAACTAAACTCCAGCAAAGGTTATGTCTGCTCAGGGACATGGTGGCAGGCAGCAACAACATCTGTGTGTGTTTGTAATTTTATATGGCTCCTCTGTGGTGGTCTCCTACACTGCATTTCACCAGGTGGGAGAATCTGCAAGGGTAAAAGTCAATCTCAGAGGCGAGACTCTAGAATTTCTCTCTTTCAATTATGACAGAGGCGAGACTCTAGAATTTCTCTCTTTCAATTATGAAACCTACCCAGCTGTCACCAGCTTTTTGCTTGTAGCTTTGGTTGCAACTGATCTGTTCCTAAAAATAGGGGCAGATGTGACTAAGACAATAATAATGTCTTTACTCCTCTTCCCTCTGTAAGAAGGAAAAATGGTCTCAGCTTGGAGGTGGGGATCCAACTGGACAAGGTGAGGAGCAGAGTGAGGCTCCCTGTTGAAGAAAGTCTGTCTTGCTCTGTGGATGCTTCTGGTCTCTCACTTTTAGAAAATGTCCTGAGCCCAGGAATATCTCTGCAGATAGACACTAATTAGACTCTTAATATCCTTTAGGCTGGAAAAGACTTTTGGGATCATCAAGACCAACCATTTACCTAACACTGCCAAGTTTAACACTAAATCATGTCCCTAAGCGCTACATCTACATGTCTTTTCAACACCTTCAGGGATGGTGACTCAAACACTTCCCTGGTAAACCTGTTCCAATACTTGACAACCCTTTTCTTGAAGAGATTTTTCCTAATATCCAATCTAAACCTCCCCAGGCACAACTTGAGGCTATTTCCTCTTGTCCTATCGCTTGTTACTTTGGAGAAGAGGCAAACTCCCACCTCACTACAGCCTCTTTTCAGATAGTTTTAGAGAGTGATATGGTCTCCCCTGAGTCTCCTTTTCTCCAGGCTAAACCACTCCAGCTCCATCAGCCATTCCTCATAGGACTTGTGTTCCAGACCATTCACCAGCTTCTTTGCCATTCTCTGGACATCCTCCAGCACCTCAGTGTTCTTCTTGAAGTGAAGAGCCCGAAACTGAACACAGGATTTGAGGTGCAGTCTCACCAGTGCTGATGACAGGGGGATGATTCCTGCTCTAGTCCTGCTGACCACATTATTTCTGATAGAACTTCCCCAGGTTTTCAAAGGTTTTGGAGTGTATGATATGAGTACAAGTTTGTGCTTTCTAGCCAGCAGTTTTTCTCATGAACAGGTCTAGATGGCATACAAGTACACAGCAGTACCATACATGCACCATACTGCGACTATGAGCAAAAACAGTTCCTGCAGGCTTACAAGCACAGCATATCTCCCCAACCAAACCCAGAGTCCAGTGAAGCCTTTCTCTGTCTTTTGCCCCCACATCAACTTCCATCAGAATAATCTTTTTTAATCCTCCACACTGCTCTTTAGCCACCATGCATCCCAAACCATCTATCTGACCAGTTCCTTCCTCCCATTTAAATTGCTGTCCGTCTTCTGCAAAGAATCACTTAACCACAGCTTTTTCATTCTGTGATTATTTTAGGTATCCATAACACCTTTTGTAACCTGCCTGGTTATGTCATACCAGCCTAGACCATGTCTCTGTGTTTATTGAAATTCCTCTCCCAGATTGTGTCCCAATGATTTTCTTTCCTCTCCATTTCCCCTGTAGTAAGATTCCAGGTTTCTGAGGGGAACCTATCTAGAGGAACTCCAACCAGCAGGATTGGGTTTACCAGAAAGCTCGGACTCACATCTGCCTCTCAAGGGGGAGTGCCCCCACTATTCCTTGATGCCCCAGCTGATGTCTATGGGAATGACCATGCGTGCCCACAGAAGCATCCCACAGTGTCATCCCACCCAACCCTTTGCCTTCTTTCCAGAAAATCTGGCTGGATCACAGCCCTGCAGTGGGCACCAAGAAAAGCTGTCCTGAAGGTTGCCTTTAAAGCTGTGAACTGATGATGTTGTCAGCACATAGTGTTCATTCCCAAGTCATGAAGTTTATTCTGGGACCACTTGAGAGTTTCAAAGCTCTCCCCTTGCCAGGAAAATATCTGTGCTGTTGAGCTCTCCTTCAGATTCTCTCCACATGCCATAAAGGAAATGTTCAGAAACCTAATCTGAGGGGGATCGGGCTGTGAGTTCTCCTTGTCTGCGTCAACTTCATGAGGCACGAAATCTGAGGGTGCTGTAGGAATCAGGTAGCCTTTGTAATGCACACCAGCTGTGTCATGTGCCTCCAGCAGGGAGGCAAGCTCTCATGTGTTCCTATTGCTTCAGACTTCACCCTTGCTGGTACCCTGCTCACTTAGAAGGACCCTATCACCTATAGACTGCTTCTAAGTGAGCAAATAGGAATGACATGTTCTTCCCTTGGCGTAAGAGTGAGAGATGAAGGATGGTCTTGTGACTGAGACATTGAGCTGTGACTCAGGAAAAATAAAAGTTTCTGTTCTCATCTCTGTTGCTCAATTCTTGTGTGACCTTGACAAGTCACAGTTACTGTCTCAGTTCCTGTCTTTGATCTGGGGAAGGTAACGCTTTCTTGTTCCTTTGTCTACCCTGTGTCAGTGCTTCACTTTTTGTACCACAGACTGCCCTCCACAGTATCTTCGTGTGTCATCTAGTACAGCTAGTTAGCCCTTAATTCTAGGTGAGCCTTTAGGTGCTATTATGATATCCCTAAGCAGGAACAGGAGTGGAGCCTAGTGCATGCGTGGGCCATGCACTGATCCTGACAGCTGCTTGCTGGTCCTGTTCTATTGGTGCATTTTGACTCAGCAAAGGCTATCACAGTCCCTTGAGCATGAACCCCTTGGTCTGAGCTACAAATAACTACCACAGCCTCAAATAGATAAACACCAGGTGCTAAACATTCACTGTCAGATGCTGCATTGTCAGTGAAGGCAGATAGTTAACCTACTTTGTGTACCTCATCCAGGATGTCAAGATGTGCTCTCAGTTCTGCTGACACAGATCTGAGGAGATAAGCTAAATCAAGCTACATAACCCTCATGACAGAGGACGTATGTGCCATCATTTGGAAGGCCACAGAAGTGCCAAATGCCTGACAGTATTTGGAAAGGAGATGACGGTAGCAAAGCAATGTCTGTTTTGGAAATTATATATAAAATTCCTATAATTGTATGGCGGGGGGTGTCTAAAAAAAGGAAACCACTCCTGAAAGACAGACAGCACACAGAAATCAGGTAGGAGATGAAGGGAAAATATGTGCCTGTGCAGAAGAGAGACATTTCTTCAGTAGGACATACCTATTGGTAGGCTCTTTTTGGGCCATATGATCCCAAGTTAAATCAGCTATTGAGAGTGACTTATGTTGTCAGAAATCAGCAGGAAGGTAAAGCCCTGTATAAATGAGTACCAGAAAAAAAAAAATAGTTTAAGGATGTGATTCTGTAAGATCTTGTTTCAGGATCAAAAGCTGGGTCAACTCTTCTACATCCTGAACAGAACAAGAGTTATGGGATGGAAGAAGGTGAACTGGGAGGGGAAAACTAAAGGAAGAACAATAGAGAAAGATCTAGTGAAGAAAATTAATAGAAATAAGGAATAGGGATGAGAAGGTTTGAGACAATGGGGTGAAAGAATGAAGTAAGTGAGTTAGTTAGGGAAAGGAAAAGATAAAAAAACCTGAGAGGAGCTGAAAAGACAGATTTTTAGTGGCCTCTGGTGATGCTTTTGTTGAGCTGGCTGTACCTTGGAGCATGCCTTGAAAGACATATCTGTGGCCCACCTGGTAGGCCTTGGAGAGGAATATATATATTCCTCTTACCTTTTGATCTAGATGGGGAGGAGGATATTACTAAGGCTCAGTTTTTTCTTTAGGATCCCTGAGCACCAGAGCAAGCTAAAACCAAACTCTTTTCCCAAACATGCTTATAAAGAGTAACATTTTTTCAATGCTCTGAATTCCTTAAACTCCTGTCTCTGATTTGAATAATCCCTACAAAACTATGTGACTTCAGGTATATCTAACAGCAAAGGCAGATTTAGGGAATGAAACAGCTTTACAGAGAACAGTTTTACAGGTTCTTCCTGTTGGTTTTATAGGCCAGTTTGAAACTCACTGCTGGCTTAGATCTAGTATGACGTTATCTTTGTTTCAGTTTTCTCCTAGTTGCTGATTCTTCCAACTCAGAATATGCTCTGTGTGTGTGTGATTCCTCAAGAGCTGTGGCAATTATCTTCAGATTTCCTTAATTTAATGTGAGTTTCTCAGTAATTAGGGGTCCTATGTCAGAGTTATGGGCTTAACCAAAGGTCGACTTTCCTTTTATTGAGTTAGTGTATGCTTTCCTGATGGCTTCTGAGAAGAGCTTTAAAATGTGAAAGTTAGAGATTTGAAAGCCAGGGGGGTAAAATTTAAATAATTCCATCTTTTGGAAAAATAGTTTTACATGAATACTATCCTTACTAGTTGCCAAATTTGTGATTTTTAAAAAGATTGTGTTTTTCAGAGATTTGGAAAAGGGAAAATGAGATGGTAGCCAGTGTATTTGTGTAATAAAATTTCTGCAGGATTTTAAGATAGTTGAGGCAAGAAATGTGCAATACAAACTCTCAGGTTGATTTATTTCAGTGTATTTTCTTCCCAAAAGCTTTTCACTTTGAAACAGAGTGGCCAAAACCAGTGAAAAACTTCACAAAAGTAACTCGCTAATGACAGTGAAGATGAGGGCTTCTTAGCATCAGGCAATCTGCATAGATAAAAACTCTTCCGTTGCCTGAATGAATCACAATGGGATTGCACATGTGCCCTGGCATTTCCATCAGCACACCTCCAGCTTTTAAAGAAGCCTTAAAATGTGGTAGTATGCTGTGACAATGTGTCAGAAATTGTGCTGCCCAGTCCCAGGAGTCACCTTTGCCTCTGATTCCGGCAGAGGCCCCTGGTAACGTGCAGCAACGTTGCTTCACACATACAGGTGTTTTGCTTGACCTTCCCGGCAAGCAGCAATGTCCAACTCAAGTTAATCTTTGGCTGCTGTAGCAAAACTAATCAGACCTTAAAATAGTTCATGACTAAATTAGCAACTTCTATTTACTGTTGCTTTTACTACAACACAATTCGTTAATAACCCATGAGAGCCTTCACTATGAAAGCACCCCACTGGCTGTTACGAGCTACACCACAGATTATAGAAATACAATTGCAGAACAATAACCATGCACATAGCTTGAGTCCTGGCTCTATCCACCATGCCTGACATATCCAGCCTGTAAATCTAGACAGTATCTAGGAACTTCCATGGTCTCAGTCCCCCCGAACCCCCAGGAGCAGCCAGCCAGTGTCTTCTCACCTGCCTGCAACCTGCCAGCAGCCCAGGGCCATTGTCCTGTCGATGCTACAGTGCTCAGTCATGAGCCCTCGGACAGGAGTGAAGTGCTGTCGACCAGGGGGTTGCTCGGTAGTGGAGGCATGGAGCTAGGACATGGCACTTGGCCCAGCAGAGTCTTTCTTATTTTTGCTAACACAGTCTTAGCTGCCCTTGACGCAAGGGCAAGTTGACTGCTGTGTTACTATTTCTCCTGCGTGTAGGTTCTCAAAGGCTCCTCTTCTGCTTCCATCTGGTTCCGGATAGAAACATACCAGCCTCTGAACGCGAGGCTGATGAAACCTGGTCCTTCCTTGCAACATGAAGTGTATGGTAATATAATCAATAGAAGGGACTGCCCAGAATAGAAGGGGTGCAAAAATAGTACGTCCTCTGCGATGCTTTCCCTGTGGCCCTCTCCTGTTCCACAATATAGTCAAGGCAGTGGTCTCTCTTGTTTCATTGCTTGTGCATAGATCACTGTAGATGGTCGGGCACCATGTCAAATACTCCCCATCTGCCAAGAACCTAGAGTCTGTGGCTCCTGTGCAGTCTGCAAAACTACAAGTTAAACCCACTGGGCAACAAAAATAGATGCAGTTGCTCAGCTAGAAGACTAGACCCACTACCAAGAAGAAATGAAAGATTACTGAAATTAAAAGCATTTATCTTAAAAGCCCATTGGACACAATTCCCCAGGTTATTTGGCACCACGTGCAGTCTCCATCACAACAGTACCTACACAAGCTGTAATTAGGACCATGTGGACACACTGGTGGCTTCTTTCCACACCTCACAGGCTGCAGTGCAGTAATAACAACATCTCTTGCATTTCATGTTTTCTGCAGCCTTAGGATCACCAGCAGAAAACAAAATGGTATAAAGAGGCTCTATCACTGAGACAAAGCTGATTTATTGCCTAAAGGTAATATGAGGACAGATCTAAATAATAATTTCGGTACGTGCTTGACTCAAGCCCTGCAGCCATATACACTGCTTCCCTGCTGGTGCTAATCTGGGCCCATTCTGGCATTTTTCTGGCTCCCCTTGGTGTACTTGAGGGCTGCCACCACAGAGAGTATAGGAGTGTCCTGAAAAAAGAGGGAGGAGTGCATCTATTCAAGCTCAGAGAGAAGGATGCAGGAACAACACCCAACGAGAATACAGAAGTCTCAGTAAAGAGAGAGAAAGCATAAAGAAATTAGCAGTTTTATGGTATAGGGCTGAAGCTCTTGGAACCAAGGATTTATGATGTCTCACCAATTATGAGAAGGACGAACTTTTTATCTCATTTAATTGTTTCTAAATACATGGTATATTATGACAAGACTCTCTTGGCAGTGGATTTGTATGAATAATGTGGCTGTACTCTACCCAAGTAAATTATATTTTGTTCTTAAACATTCCCAAATGGTGTTTGTGCAATTCTGGAGTCTCAAAATGCTACCTGCCTGGCACAAGTTTGGATGCGATAATCAAAAGGAAGTGATTCACGCTGGAAGACAGGAAACCCTCTTTAGGACTGCAAGAATGTGGAGATTCCAGGGCTGAAGAAACTTCACCCACTGTGGGTCTGTAGCTGCTTCTTGGTTGACAGCAGCTGTTAGATATTGCATGACATCATGACAGACCAAATTGCTTCAGGAAAAAGAAAACTGTCAAGCAGATGCTGCTAGGACATTCATGGTGGGAGGAAGTACTAGGAATTTTTATTTAGGTACATCATTTCCAATAGTGACACTCCAGAAAAGGCATCTTTAAAGAGCTGGTCTGTTGTTGCTTTTACGGTGCATCAAAAGCATCTTCGGAAGTGTAAGACTGCAGGATACCATGTGAGAGCATTGGATCAACCTTTGAGCAGGGTTTTCTTCAAGGTCTCCCATCCAAATACTAACAAGTGAAACTCAATAAGAATGAACAAGCAAGACCACAGAAAAATGGAATAAATAAGTAAGTATTATTTCAAGTCAGTGAGATAATAACTAAATGAAACATGCCAAGCTCTTTATTTCTAAAAACTTAGAGAAACCAGCTACCAGGCAGCAAACACCTCATAAGCTGAGTATCTCTAGAAAGGGAAACACAATATAAAAGTGGTTTGTAACTAATTAAACTGGAATTTTTTATTTTTTTATTTTCAATTTAAGGTTCTTTCACTGGTAACAGGAAAAACAGAGAGGATGCTGTGGCAACTTGAAGCTTCTGGTGTGACTAAGGTAATTAAAGCGGCCCATATGGATTTCAGACCACCCACCTTCCCACCCCAGCCCTTAGTCAAGTCAAAACAAAGCATTACATTTTTGAAGAGTTGCAGCTATGGAAAAAATACAGGTCTCTAAAAGGCTTGTTATTAGACACTGCCAAGATAGTTTTGTGATGATCATTTCTGTTAATTTGGCAGCATAAATATCAGAGTTTTTATTATAGTGCATAATGTGAGGTGGAGACTCTTTGGCAGGTATTCCTCTTCAGGGCTTGTCTCTCAGGCGTAGGAGATGCAGGTGGCAGGGCATGGTGGCATCTTCTCAGAGTTGCCAGTTTTCACACATTCATCTCAGTGAGCCAGATTGTCCTCTCTACAATGTGATAAACTGGGAATAATCCCATAGAAATCACTGGTATAGAGCCAGCGTGAGGTCATCACTAGGAATGTGAGGTCACAGGCAGCTTTTCCATATAGAGTAGCAACAGACAGTCTGTTCCCAGACAGCTGAGTTTCTATGGGTATACAAAAGAATCCGTGGCCTCTGGCCAGGACTACTGCTCCTGCACATTACAGATGGTCCACTGTGAAATTTTTTAACCTGAGTGATCTAAGAGCCTAATTGCCATCTACATGCAAGATTGGACTCCTAAGAAATTTGTGCCATGACTACAGTTAGGAGATCTACAGCTGCTAGATTTCTTGTTTTGGAAGCAGTGCTTTTATCATATCCCCAAAGACGGTACTTTCCCCAAATGTGGCTTGTTGGCTGAAGTGCCCAGTGAGGGTCAGCCAGTGCTGTCCTTGGAGCCTGATGCAGGCCGTGTGGGACATCTTTGCAGAGCATTCCTGGAGGCTGTTGCAATACTCAGTAGTGGGATTGTTGTGCCAAATTCTCCTGGCTTTATCTTCCACAGGCCTTCTTTCAGTATAACAGCACCTGTGGTTTTCTACCCCTGAAGGTCTTGAGGTCCCAGTACACCTCTGTCTTCACACTTCTATTTGGGCACATCATCCTTTTACCTTCTACTGTTATGGGATTCCTCTTTCATTAGCCAGAAACTTTTGAATAGGATGAACTCTAAGACACAATCTACATCACACTGGGTTTGTTTTTTTTTTTCATGTCCAAGTATGACAAAACTACATGAGGAGTTGAGCATTTCAAGGATACGCTGTTAGGAGTGATTAGTTTAAAAAAAAAAAAAAGAAAAGAGACAATAGAAATGTTAGGTTCATACCGGGAATCAAGACAAGTTATTGTTTTTTATTTCTAAATATTTTCTGTAATCATCTGGGGGAGATGCATGGATGTGTTTTCCTGTCTTTGGAATTGCTCGGCTTCACATTATCCTTGGTGTCCTAGCTGTCACCTTGCAGCAATAAACTAGGGAAGATTGATAAGGTAAGTCCCAGCTGAAAAGCAAAGGAATGTGGCAGGAAGTGTTGCTCTGGCTGCTGTGGAGTAAGGTGGCTGTGGCTCACTCATCTCTCCTGGGGCTAACAAAGAGCTGGCGGGAGCAGATGCCTTCAAGCTCATCCCAAGTCGTTTACTGCCCACCTGCTTTCAGCATTTGTCCCAGCCAAGCTCATCCTCGAGGCTGTGAAAAGGAGTCCTCAGCAGATGGAGGCAATAGTAGTGCCATTTCTAGGGCCGGGGTTAAAGGATCAGAGCACATGGGAGCAGTTTTGAGCTATTGGGACTGGATTTGCTGTGTGCCTGTTTCAAAATAATTTATAGCACTGAAAATCAGTGTAATTCTCTCCCTGCTAAGAGGAAAGTTTAGCATCCTCCACAGACAGTCATGTCTTTGAAACCTGATGCAATGCATTCCAGCTTCTCATGAGAAAACACAAGCCCTTTCAAGGATCACGGAAGGACACAATTTTAGATCTTTTCTGCTAAGAAGTGTTATTAAGAGTGGAGCTTTTTAATTCCATAATTTCACTTGTACATACACACTCAGAGATGAATATTAAGACATAGATAATGACTCAGAAATGTCAGACAGAGCAGAGCAAAGTCTACAGTGCAAGAGCAGAGGGAGAGAATAGCTGCAGCAAGTACAGCTCAAAGTCAGCTTTGTGGAAGAGAAGCAAAAGGGCTGTAGGCTTTGAAAGCCAGTGGCTCCTGGGTGTAACTTGTGCCTGCTTTTATGAAGTGGTACTGTAGGGAAGAATCCTGCACACTGTGACAATATTTCATGACAGTGAGTCTTGGGAAGCTCTCCAATACTGTGACAAGCCAAATTTCAAGAACTGTGATAGATGAATCTCCAAGTGTTGGAAATTATGTGGTTTGTCTACACAAAGAATTTGCAGTGGCTTTAAATATCCTGATGGAGTTAAAGCTCTGTGATCTTTCCTTTACTGTGAATGAACATTATATTTGTATAAAGGTGTATGATGCCAATACAACCATTTCAGTATGTGGGGGGAGAAAAAAAAAGAGACAGAACACACTTCCAACTGAAATAGTTGTGCCTGTAGAAGAAAAAAAATGGCTTAGAACTACTTAAGCAGAATATGTTGATCGTACCAACTAGCTCCAAAAAGCTGTATTATATTCATTGGGAGATGAAGTTTATATCTTAGATTAAGGCTATATTTGAGACTGGAGTAAACTGATCATGTCCTTTCTACTGGTTTCTGCCACACCTGCTAGCTCTAAGGGGCTGCAGGAAACTGGCCTGAAAAAGGGATCATTTTTTACTTTTGCTATCCCCTCAGCAGACATGGCTGTGGAATTCTTTATTGGCAACTATATATATAATAGCTTTGGTAATTCACATGAGAGTGGATTTCTGGTTAAAAGTTAACCAGATAAACTTAACATTTTTCCTCAAGTTCCATGGCTTCTCATACAGACATGAATCATTCTAGATTTTCTCAGTTTTCTCAATTTTTGTTGGGATAGATGGGTTGACTATATAGAGGTATATACCTTTCTGTGCATACATACCTGGACTTGGGCTCCACTTCAGTGGAGTATAAGTTGATAGTGGAGTAGCAGCATATTCCTAGTTTAGCCTGAATTTACTTCATTTGCCTCATTCCAAACATAATTCAGAAAACATTTTTCTAGGCAGCAGTGAAAGTCATCTGCACCTGCACCTATATCCTCCCTTGCACCCTCATCTATGGGTGCAGGGGAGGATATTTCTACAAACAGATGTCACAGAGATGGCTGCCCTTGAAAAAATAATGTCCCAAAATAGTCTCCCTCAAAGACCTAGCAGAAGAAGGGGAAAAAATCAGGTGAGTAGATGGGGTAAAGGTCTCCAAATAGATAATAATCAGCTGACACAGTGGCTGGTATTCTGAAAGGGAAACTTTGACTGCCTAACTGCCAGTTTCCTTGTCTGGTTAAGAGATGAACAAAGAGTTTCAATATTGTTCCTCTACAGTGTTTCTTTACCTTTCATAAAACTTACAATTACGTGAACTTACTAAATAGTAACTAAATTTCATCTCCCTTAAACCTAATACCTTAGCAAAGTTCAACCAGTTTACAGTGATGTTTCTGAATTTATCCAAATCTCTCCACTAGCATGCGTAACTTAAAACAGTGTTATGTATTAGTCCGAGTGTAAAGCACATTATTGTAGCTTTATGTAGAATAACAATGATCTGTGTAGCTCAGTAACCTACATACAGGAAAATGAATCTAGCTTAAGTCTCCCACAGTGAATTGCTGTATTTGACTGTAGCGTCTCTGCCTCAGTTTCTTCCCTGTAATGAGACCAGACCTTCTTGTGTCCAGGGCTTACATCTTTCTGAATGACAGACCAATGCTAAAGGTTAAGAGCAGCTTTCTTGCTTGCTCTAGGAATTTTGACATCCACAATGTATGCAGCTTATCATCTGAAATATTTATGTGTTCATCCCTATAAAAGCATCTATCTTCTTTGCAAAACTGCAGTGACACAAAATACACTTCCTATTGCTTAGAATGGCTATCAAGGGCATTCTAACCGATTAATGTGGATTTCAACTTAATTTCTTCTTTAGTTCTCTTTACTGCATCTTCTCTTTTTAGAGACCAGATCAGCCTTCCTGGAGGGCACACAAGACCTCATTGAGTGTAATGTATAAAAACAAGTCCCATTGCAGAAAATGAGTTCCAGCGTCAAAGACCTTGCACTAAAATTGTCTGTCCATTGGACCATTTTTGCTCAAATTTATTCTCATGTTTGATGAGTTTAGGACAATAAAACAAGCAGAAGTACACAGTTGAAAGTCCTAATGCATTTCTTGGGCTACTCCATGTCACAGTGGATGTTTAACAAACGGAATTATGGATGGAAAGGGAAGGAAGATAAAAAAATTTAAGCATTAGTTCAGGATTCAAAGACCTGCATTCAGTTCTTAGCGGCCTCTCCATTCCCAATCTATAAAAAACTTTTAATAGCTGTAGCCTTTCTCTTTGAGAATTCTTATGAAAATGAATGCATCAACATCAAGAGAATGTCTGGGAACTATACAGCTGTGTAAGCCAGTAATGCAAGCAATGTATTGAACAGTGTATTGAACAAACCATTTTTTGATTTACCATATTAAACTATGAGTCTTAGAAATGGGGGAGTAGTGGGATCTTCTTCTTCCATTGGTTCCCATCATTTTAGCATTTTTTGTAGCCTTCTGTAGTCCTTTCCAAGGTTCCTTTCCAAGCCAGAACATAACTCAGGTATTACTTCTGTACCTTGCACACAGGACACACAACACCAGGACATGGTGAAGAGGTGGTGGGAAAGTGTTGTGCAGACCCATGTGGGGACAAGAAATTTCCCCTAATGTCTCTGTCCGCCTGGTCTGCTGTAGGAAACCCAGAGCACTGGAATTATAAATATGTTTCTCACTTGAGTTCTAGCGACTTGATGAAATCGCAGATACTCTCATTTTCTCTTCCCTGAAGCCTCTCTCTAGCCTGAGCTGATATAGCAACAAATGCTTTCTTTGTTGGGAGGGAAAACTAAAAGGGAATGCAAAAAGTGGGTAAATAAAATTATCTGTAAAATGTAGTGAGAGCTGATGATGCAATAAGTTCAGCCACTCAGTTGCTGCTTTGCAGTTCTTTGTTTTTTCTGCCATCACCCACTAATGCACTTGAAAGGCTAACTACTGAAGTAATTGAACACCTTCTGATTTATTTTTTCCTCTGTTCTACATCTAGTATATCTTTTCATAAGTTGGGCTTTCATTACAATGAAGGTAAAATTTCTGTCCTTTTTCTAGAGACTAATTGCATAAGAAAATAAAACCCGAAAATATTTATAGTATCAATTGCAGTGTATCTGAGTATACCTAGCGTCTAAAAATACCTATTTTAATTAGCAACCTCTTGGGGGTAGGGAGAGAGCTCCATTTTTAGTTACAAGATATTGGTGGAGGTGGAACTCCAGGACAGTTTCAGGGCAATAAGTAGCACGGATCTGGGTAGCATATTTCCCAGCCCAGCAGAGGAGTGAGGAAGGTTTGTGACTATGCTGTTCAACATCATAGCATGCTTGCACTGTAACTACAGTGTGACAGATATCTTTAAATTCACAGTGTTCTATATTAAAAATCCTGGTGATGCCTAAGTGATTGAAACACAGGGAAGTTAAGAACTGCTAGAACCTGCTGTTATGGGGAAGCAATTATGTATTAAGTACCAAAAATATTTGATGGAAAGTATTGGAACTGGGCTTGTAAAGAATACTTATCAGTTTATCAGTGATATAAATCAAGTTTTTCAAACAGTTACATTAGAGAATTCTCCTCTAAATTCTGCTTTTGTGTTCCCATTAGCATAAGTGTGTGTGTATTCCTAAAGTAAAAGGCAAAATAACACTAGGGTGTCAAACTATTTGCCAGAATTATAGTCTGGCACATTCTGCCGTCTGACTAGCCTTGCTAGGCAAGGTTAATATTACTTTGAAAACTGAATTTAAGATTATCTGATATACTAAATCTCCATCTTATTCTTAAATATTATATTACGGAAGTGGGAATTGGGAGTGGAACTTTTATCTTGCACAATGCTATAGAACAGTAATTATAATTGAAAAGCAGATGTGTCTTGTTATTTTTATTGTTCTGAAACAGTAATGACAGTGGACTGTTTCCTTGCTTGTATCCAGACACGTGCAGCTGTTACTGCAGGGTAGCTAGAGAAGGAGCTACCATTTGCTACCAGGAGTACCAGCCTGGGCACATACTCTGACCTTACAATATGTTTCAGTCAACTGGATCCCTTTTCACTAAGCATAAGCTCCTTCAAGCTTTTATTTACTGATGCAGAAGAACATGTGAAAAAAATAGATAATATTAACCCATTCTCATACTTGGTACAATAATAGCCCTGCACTGACTTCAGAAGAGCAATAGCAGGTCCTGAAATCAGAGTGGGATCCACAGGCCGGAGCTTATGCCACAGGGCATAAAGGAGTGGGGTCAGTATCCACTAGCCCATGAAGCTCCCTTACACTCTTATGAAAGTACCATGTGCTGTTCTTATCTCTACATGCCTAGTTTTTAGCTACAAATAATTTAATAACATTGAAGTTATTGCTCCATACTATGATTGGTATGATACACTGTTCATGTGCTATCATCTGGTACATCTGGGTCGTTTAGGGACAGGTACAGCTATCAGCAGTAGGTTAGGATACATGAAGGGCTTGAGCAAACTCTGCTGAAGCCAGTGTGGGTTTTTCCCATGACTCTGATTTGAAGGCAGATAGAGACATATTTGGTATGAGATTTATGCATACTTCTTAGACAGTCTCCGTGTAGGACAGTGTTGAAATACAACATTGAAGGAGGGCTTAAGAGAAAGTTGTGCAGCCATGATCAGTATTACACTTAAGACTGTTCTCTCAGCAAACAAGTTGGTCTGTTCCAACTCCATTTACAGTGGGACCTTTCTTTTTTTCCTAACAGAGGTGGAATGTTTGGTGATTTGTCCTTTCAGATGCTCTTTCTCCTTCAGCTATTGTCAAATACACTGAATTGTTACACAACTGCTGCATTTGTTGTGTTGTTATATGACTGCATTTGTAGGGACAAAAAACCCCAATAGGTCTGAAATGAGCCTTGTTTCTCAATGGCAGGAACAGTGGCAGCAGGCGTTTGCTAAGAATACCTCTGGAAGAGAGAGGAAGAGCAAGTATGCCTGCACATATCACTTTGCACACGGACACTCCTTCCAAGGGAGCTGAGGAATAGGCCAGTTAAGCTTGAAAACTGCAGCGTTATTTGATGATCCTTTTGTCTGATTCTGCAAAGGTTTAACCAGACCTCTGAGTTTGTCACAAGATTCATTTCAAGAAACAACTGCTTAAAGAATTCCTCTTATCTGTGTGCTGTCAGTCAGTCTCAGTTTGCTGCCCCAGTGGTAAACATTCACCCCCATGCTGTGAGTGTTTATGTTCCCAGCTCTTCCAGTGGGAACTAACACCAAGGAGTCAGCACATCTTTATTACTGGGAAGTTGTACTATCTGTGTGCAGATGTTGCTGCTGTTAACTTGAAAATAGGGCTGTGTAGTGCCACAAAAAAGAAACATTTTTAAACCTGAGATTCTCTTCCTGAGTCTGCTGCTGAAGCCTGATCAGTTGAATGTAGTTAATGGAGACCTCACAAAAGGTACCCCAGCAAGCCTGATACAAATAGTATGCTCAACAGAAGTATATTTTTGGGTGACCAGAGGGAGCTGCTCAGGTGCTTTTATTGTGGGTTAGAAAGTTCCCTTGAGGGTAAAATCTTCTAAGTAGTCACAGAACTGGTGCAGCAGTGGTAACAATTCCTACCAATGTGTTCCAGCTTTGATCATAATTAGACTCTGTCACGGTATTTGTCCTTGAATTCATACCTGTAGGATGTAGCAATGTGGTTTTATACAGGTAACTCTCCACCAGGAACCAGATGAGGATGTTCATTTGCTCTGCACGGTCATCTAATTAAATTGTTGAAATTAAAGTAGATGTTGGCCACAGTACCTTGGGCTGATGGATGAGAGCGTAGTAGGTCACATTTTTCTGTGTTAGAAGAGCTGGGAAGAGGGAGGAGTATGAGATGGTAATGTTTGCTGGTAATTAGCTTGTTTAGGTTAGATAAATCTTGAAAGAGTGAGAAGCTTCACAGTGATATGGCCAAAGATATAGGGATGGGCAGCAGGCTGGCCAATCTGTGCATGAATGTGTATTAGTAACTACTGGGGAGCTAGAGTCAGGTAGGGACTATTAATACATCTCATGTGAGTTAAATGCAGCCACAGAGCCAAGGCCATTACTACCACCGACTGTCTCATGGGGCTTCACTGGCACCATGCTTTTGAAATAAGTTCTATCCATTATGGATTACAGGACAAATTCATACCATTTCTCATATTTTGCCCACATATTGGCCTCTCATAGAGAAAATAACATGGACTGGATGATCTTGCATGAACTGATCTGCCACAAAAAAAAACTTTAAAAATAAAGGGCTCTGTAGTCCACTGCCACTCTTCTGAGGCTTTCACATTATTAATTATAATGCCTCTTTTCAACAGGAAGCTGTCAAGTGGATCCCAAGAATGTGGTCATTCTGTCCCAGTTCATTCAGATTTACTTATCTCATTATAAAAAGTATAGCCAGAATAGACCAGGTGTACAGAAGAAGATAAATAGTTCAGATGTCTATTTGGAAGCACCGTAAGTAGATCTTTTCTCTCCAGTAATGTAATTTTATCCTGCTGTATCTAATTGGAGGTAGTTGCTGAATCTAATGATGAGATTGCTCTGTTTTCTGTCTTAACAATGTCTCTAAAGCCCGAAGCAATAAGAAAAATCAAGATTATTTAAAATTGTCTGGAGTTATTGATTCCAGTGCTTTTCAGAAGGATATTTTTCTTGGGCTTCAATGGATTTCTGTAGTTCAAAACTATACTGTCTTCTTTTATGGAAAAGAAGTTCTAAAACCTCCTGTAAGGTGAGAAGGGTCATTAATTGGTTCAGTAGTCAGCCAGTGACATGTGAGACAGGCTGAACTAGCCAAGTATTCTCCTAAATACATTACACCCAAAATCCATTTCTGACACTTCTGAAATGTAAAATTATGATGTGATGCTTCTGTTTTGGTGATATTTTACTGATTAACCTGTGGTTTGCATGAGAATTTCCGTCTACAGCAGAAGACATAACTGGTTGTTCTGCACTGTTAAAGCAGATTGGTGGCCTCCCATTCACGGCCAGTGTGCCTGGAATACAACTTGGAAGTCTCCTTGCCAGCCATAGGCCTCTGATACTTGAGCACAAATTGGCTCACCGTTCAGGTCCAGTTGTCTGTTCCATTTGTAGCTATCCCCATCTTTTAAATTATTCAACACTTGTGATCCCTGCACTAGAGGGCAGTCAGAGTCAGCTGCACCAGCTGGTAGGTATGTCACACCAGCCCCAGGAAGAGTGGGCCAAGTCTCAGGACCTGTATTAGCCCCTTAGTATTAGCCCTTTGCCAGGGCAAGAAGTGAGCAGCACAGGCACTGCCATTTCTCTTCACGAATGAGGAACTGAAGTGAGGTGGCTCCTGGATCCCTCTCCATAAGGCATTTACACAAGTCGATCCCTCTTCCTTGGCTATTCTTAACCCCAAATTTACACATATGGGGTATTTTCTGGGCCCACCTGATAAATTTTTAATGTGGATAAACCAAAAGGAAAATACACAGATGGGATTGAAATGCTGAAAACCTTTGCTGAATTACACGATTCCAATTGTCATTGATAACAATAAACATTTAAGTACTTGGGATTGTCTGGAAAATCAAGTGTGAATATGTTTACATAGCTCCTTACACCACTGTAGAAGTCATCAAAGCATTTCTGTCTCCTGCAAAGCTTTGTGCAATTCACAAGTCCAACCGACCTGCTCCACATGACCTTCATAAAGGACTACATTCACTTGTTTGGAAGGTCCTGCAACATTTCAAATCCTGTTTGAGTTGTAAGCAAGACACTAGGAGTATCCATTCACTCACCTTTCTCCCCAGGGCAGCTGAACATGCCTGGCTTCTGGCTGCAGTTTGGTATGGGCTCTTGGGCTGTGTCCTGTGACATGTGGCATGACAAGGGCAAGGGATTTGCTAGATCCTTTTAGAAAGAGTGTGGGCTCTCATGAGACAGAGTTCACCCAAGATTTGGAAAGGAAAGCTATCGTGTGGCTGGGGAAGTGTTTGTGAAGCTCAAAGCAAAAGTGAAAATGGAGTTTGATGGCAATAGGTCTGGGATGCCGTGTAGTTGATTTATTTAGGGAGAAATAAATTTCCCTCCCTCATAGACAGTGCTGAATCATCCATGAATTTGCCTCTTAAGAAGCAGGAATTGTCTGATGCCTCAGACAAGATACAGACTTGGTGCTTGCTAGTGTGACCTGGCCTTGTAGATCCTGTGATATGTTGAAGGGAGAAGTCTGGCAACCACGTGTTTGGATATTTCTGCCCTCATGTGCAGCCAGATTTACAGCACCACCAGGATGAGGAAATCATATCAAAACAGAAATATCATGCTGTTGAGGGAATGACAGCTTTTTTTAAAGAGCAGTTGAGTTTGCAGACTGGCTCCAAATAGATTTTGGGTAAGAGCTGTTCTTCCATCAAAAAGCTGATGAAAGGCAGAGAAACAGGTCTCTTTATTAGCTCCGGTTGAAGGCCCATGTCACCAAACCATCTTGGTGAATCCTCCTTCTCCCTTTGCACCTCTCATGCACTGCTTAGGACTGTCCACAGCCCACTAGCTGCCAAGGCTGATTTCCCACCCTCTGCAATCTTTTCTTTTGGCTTGCCTCTGCTGTTCATGGCTTTGTCAGTTTGAATGGCAAACATGGATACAAGCATTACCAAAAGCAAAGTCCCATGTGGAGGCGACGGTGTGCATCTGGAACTGGTTGAAACTGAGTAAGTGTTCCTTCTTTTTTCACATGCTTAAGCAGGAACCAGGAAATATCCTCAAGGGATTTTTTTTTTCTAATTCCTTCTTATTCTATTTATAAGGGACTGGCAATTTGTAAACATCCCCAAAGCATAAGGTGTGCTCTGAGCTTTTGCTTGCTCAAGTTTCATGTCTGTTTACATTATGATAAGTCTAAATAAATGAAAGGCAATAGTACCATCTCTTTGCTTTGTTTTCTGGCTGGCATTTCCAGTCTGGTCCGGAATAGGTGAACCCAGGAAGGGATTCCCACTGTTGTCAAAGGGCTCTACATGAATATGTTCCAGTGCCCATCCTACATTTCTTTTATTTTGCGTGCCCTCAACAGGGATCTATCTCCAGTGTTAAGGCTAGAGGAGATTTATGCCTCATTTCCCTGTGCTGTGTGTAATCCTTTTGCTGAAGCAAAAGAACATAAGGAGTCCTGCCATTCTGATTCCATAGTCTTTCACAACACCTTTGTACTCTTGGTTTCTGTAGGGGACTGCATGTGATGCAGGGCAGTGAGGAGGAGGCCTTGGGAAGTGCTTGTCCTGATCATTAGGCTTACTAGTTCTTGGGCATGAACAAATTAATAAAAGAAACCCAACCCAACCAATGGAAAAAACCTCTAACCAAAAAAACAACAAATTCTCCTTTGAAATGTTGAGGTCCTTTCCTTTGTCTCCTTTCTCTTTCCCTTTCCCTTTCTTACTTTCTTTCTTTGGTTTTTTTTTTTTACTTTTCTACTTCTCCTTTTTTAATCTCTTCTCCTATGAGCACCAAAATTTCTTTTAACCTTTTCTTACAAATTTTCAGACATCTCTGGCCTCAAACAGGAGTTGATGTACCAAAACCCCATGAGAAAGGTCTATTCTTACTGTATTTCTGGCCTATTTTTGTTACAAGGAGAGATGGGTGCTCTCTGAAGCTGAGAATGGTATCTAGAGTTTCAGATGCTTCCCTTGACTACTGTGGCACTTGCCCACCACTTGTCCAGAACACACAGTCTGTGTAAAATATTTGTCCACTTACAAGGGAAAAAGAAGACACTACAGAGGTGAACTGCTCTCAGCTTGGAGAGTGGAAGGGTGGGAAATGTCACTCTGCTTTCTCTTTTTTGGGGAAAACAAAAAAGAGAAAGTGGGAGACCGTACCATAAAATGAGCACTTGAAAGGCAGTAAAGGACAAAAGGACAGAATTGCAGGTCACATTTCAGGTCAGTTAGGTGCCTGCCAGGTTTTCTCCTGTCCAAGGTACATTGCTTGTTTCAAGCATTTTTCTTCATGGCAGTAACAGCAGACAAGGTACTTGATTTATGAATAAGAAACTGAAAGACAGAGAGATAAAGCGGGCACTTGCTCCACAACCACAGAGCTGGGGCTATTCCCAAGGAGAAAACACTGGCTCGTGGAGATGGACCTAGGCCACTTTTAGGTGAGGCAGCAGGGTACGTGGTAGTACAATTCCATCAGTCCAGTGCTTACTCTGGAGCACTTCTGCCTTTTTCTGTAGCTTTGTTGGCCAGTCTAGAACTAGCCTGTTTGTGTCTGTGCAGGCTGAGGTTGAAGATGTGATTTGAGTTGTGAAAGAAATGGCAGACCAGAAACTGAGCAACACTCACAGATGCTCCACATATTCTCTTTTTCCTGTACTATCCAGTACTGCACCCCCTTTGTCACCTTGCACCAAAAGAAACATCATGTCAGATTGATTTCTGGGATATCATTTTGGGAGCAAAGTCATATTGGCCTCTGTTGATGAAGTTTATATAAAATGAAAAGTATCTTTAAAAAAAGAGTCCTACAGTGCTTTAAAACCCTTCATTGATCTATATCGAGTCTTCCACATAAACATTCTTAAAGGCTCTGCAAGTCAAATCCTGCCTCCTCAGTGCTTTTTACCATGGGCCCATTATATTGCATTCACAGTGCATAATTCAGGCAAGGGCAGAAGGGATGGCAGAGCAGTAAGCCCTACTGCGTTTCACTGAAGTGAGAAGAGTTGCTGTAGAACCATTTCCATGGCAGCAGTTCTGTTGATTTAGTAGTAATTTTGCATAACACTTTATTAGACTAGAACTCCAATTCCAAAAACCTCCAAACCCTTTAATAATAAACCCTAGGTTTAAAGTAAGATTTATTTCACCTTTTTTGTCTTTTTTCCTTTCATTTTCCTTTGGAAAAATGCCTAACAGAAACCGTATGTGTTACTTGTACACAGTAGTACATAAACTGAGAAAACTTCTCAGAAATTTTTCTCTTCTTGTTTCAGAAGTGGATTCAGGCCTGTAAACACATGCATTCTTTACTGTATTAGCAGTTTATTCCATTTTTAATCAACCACGTGATGCTATCCAAATATCATTTAACCTATAATCGTCTTTTGTCCAGAAGCCCAAATATTTGTATCGCCAGTAAGAACTCATTAAGGTGTCACTCAGGGGTTTTTTTGTCCCCTGAATCCTGCCAAGTAGTTAAGTTGTAATATATTCAGAGATTTGAAAGGCTACAGTCTAAGTACTCTTCCTAGTTATAAAATGACTATTATGAGAACTAACCATCCAGTTAGTACAATTGCCTATTTCCAGTAACAGCAGGTCCAACCTGGTTCAAAGGTAATACACCTGGTGATGTGTAATATCGTAGTCTATACGGAAGTTCCTCTCTGAGAACAACTACGATCACCTTGAAGCAAGTATTTTTAAAATCCTTGAAGATCTGTACCACACATGGTGTTGCTAGCAATACTGCTTTTCTTAAATCCTAATCTTTTATTTAAGCAAAAAATTAGTAGACTTTTTTCTTCATTAATAGATTGTGGCAATGTGTAGGGCAAAGCCAGGTGGCACTGAATTGTAAAATGCCTGACTTGGCAGAGCTGAAGGGAAAGTCAGGAACAACATGTGCTTTGCATGGTAATCTAGGATTGTACACATAAACAAATATTCTAGTACCATGGATATTTCAGATCTGAAATATATGAGCAGCCTTTAGATCAAAGGATTCCCAAATGTTTTATTATGCCAATCTCTCTAATAATATTGTGCAAATTCCAAAGTACCAGCATTTGGTAAACATTCACTTACCCACCTCTGATATGGAGCAATTGCAGGAATCAATCATAGTTACTCTCTAACAGCATGCCCCAAACTAATTTCAGTTTTGTGGCAAGGAGAGTGGAAGCTTTTATTCATATATGAAATGGTAGCTGAAGTTCTTGCCATAGTTTCATGTATACATACCTCAGTCTTTCCAAAGGAGCAGAAGAGACTGAATGCAAGGTTGGGGCAAGGTCTTGAGTGCTGCTTGGATGTGGAGATTGCCCCAGGGGTTCTCATGGGGCAGGGGGTAGGGAGTGGAGTGGGTCCACAAGCACTGGCCCAGCACAAGGAGACCATTAGCAGAGATGAAAGTACACTGAGCTTATGAAGAGTGACTGGGGGATGAACTGGGGAATCAGACCTTCAGTGGTAGGTGGATGGGTTTGGGAAAGAGGTGAAGAAGTGCAAGTGTTTGCAAGAAAAACACTTCCCCCCTATTGTCTGGTGCTGCACAGGTGGCTGTGCAGACAACAGCGGGGACTTCACCGCTTCTATCAGGTGTCTGTGAGTGTCAGCTGCAGAGACTACACTGAAATGGCTGGCACTGAGTGTACAGAGCGCCAGTTGGTGTTCAGACTGGCAAGTGGTATTGGTGGTATTAAGTGGAGCTGGTCCAGAAGTGGCACTGCTGGCTTAACCACTGTTGACCATATCAACACACAAGGCAGTGCAGCAAGTGACCGTAGGCTTGTGACAGCAGGTGATTGTGGAAGGCTAAGAAGGGGCAGCAGGCTCACTAAAGGACAGGGCAGCTTGATCTTAAGAATACAGAGAAGTGGCATGAAACTAGTAGAGGAAGAAAAGGAAATACCCCTCCCATACTCCTTGAAATCTCACTGGGACTTCATTCATAAGGCTTAGTGGTATTGCCGTGCTTTTCTGACATTTGAATTGTGATGAGTTCTATGTTGTTCTCCTGTGCTTGGCTGGAATACTGCAAATCAGCCAGAATCACCTTTTTCCTCTGCCAGTGGAACAGAGAAGTATCACAATTTTTCCTGTGGTGGGGAAAAGAAAAAAAGGAGTTAAGCTGTTGGAGCAAGGGTATATCTTTTTTCCTAGGTGTGGTTGGGTTTTCATTGGTTGTTTTTCCTCCATACCAAACTTTTTCAGGTCTGTATTATTTTAGTCAGAACATGTTACTATTTTAATCTCTCATCAGTCCAAAACATTGACCTAACACTTCTTCTGAGATAAAATGCATTATTTGATATAGGACAATTTGTGTCAGTTAAAAAATATAAATTGCAAGCTCACTAACAAAAGAGAACCCTTAAGGGTCAAGTCTCAGACTCTGAATTTGCAAATGAGTGCTGATTCAGGTAATCCCATTTTTTACAAGCTAGGCAGCACCCCCACAATGCTACATTGAGGCCCATAATATATTTAAAGCAGCTGTTTGCTAAGATCATGCACGCATCCACCCATTTGTTTACAGAACTATCCTAAATAAAAGGTCAAAACTTCACTGTAGTTTAGCTAAGATTCTGAAAAGAAATAAAATCCAGCATGATGTCCTTCTCAATTTCAGTGTATTATGTCTTAATTTGAAACTTTGCCACTGCTGTGGAAAGCAAAAAATGAACTTGACTGGCGGCAGTGGTGAAGATAAAGACTTTGAATTATTCTGACCCTGCAAAGAGAAAATTCCAAGCACATGAATCAACTCTACTAACAGTAAAATAAATCAGGTCCTTAGCATTTTCACAGCTATATCTGAGTCATGGCATTTTAATAACACCACTAAGAATGCTATTGCAAATTATCTAATTATTCAAGGAAGAAAATCCCCAGCCTAGGCTTTCTACCAAATCTCTTCTCACCATTACAGGAGGATTGCTCTGAAAAAAGATGGCCTTACGCTGGCAGAACCCTGTGGAAGTCTGTGGGAGTTTGCTTTCCCTGTGAGTTGCAGGAAACAGTTGGTGAAAAACTAAGTCTGATGGTAAGTGCTGTCAGGCAAGTGGCCAAATCCAAGAAGGAATGCAGGCACCTAAACACTCACTGATCTCTGTGACAGGCTGTGGCTTACATTTCTTCAGGTGGCTGGTCCTGTATCTTCTTTTGTCTTTCAGGATTAACACACCAACGTTCAAAAGCTTGTTTATTTTCACAAAAAATAAAGAAGGGCTTTGTTTTCAAGAGCTACGGGCAAATTGGGCAGCAGTGCAGAAAAGAGAATCCTGGCCAGGATGGTTAGAAAGCCGGGAGCAAACTAAGATTACCTGACATACAGATGGGCTGTGGTGAATGCACAGTGCTTTGGCTGTGCCGGGTGGGTGGACAGATGATGACAATGAGTGCTGTCGCATATGCAGTGGTACCTCACAGCTTGCTGATGCTAGTGATGCAACAGGTACATCCAAGGAATTAATCCCAGGGCAATTGGAGCTGGTGCACTGGTGCCTCTGAGTGTCTTGTGCAACCTAGCTGCCCCAGGTTTCCTGAAGAAAACCGTGGCATGGGAGGAATGAAATACCAGGGCGAGTTGTATCCTCCGGTTTGCACCCTCGTAGAAGTCCTCAGAGGCCACTAAACCTTACAATCCTTGGAGCAAGAAAATACAATGTGACTGAAAAAGCTTTCTCTTCCAGAGATCTAGGAACTCATCAGATCTAAGCATGGGTGGTCTACTGAACTGCAGCATATATTGCTTTGATTTGGGAGTTGACAAGCCAATCTTTCATCAGTATCCACCACATATGCAGATTTCCCCAAGAATTCTGTGGCCTTCAGAGGCTGTGCCTCTTCAAGGTGGCATCACTGTCTTCTTAGAGTCACTGCAGCTTATTGCTGGGGACACTCATTCCATGCTAGCAAAAGCCTCACACAGCACCTTCCTTCCAGTGCTGTTGCTTCTCTACTCTGTGTGGAAGGTCTTTCAGACCAACACTCAGGTACAGAAAAACATTGTACAAGAAATTAATGTTTCCCTGGGTAGACACAGAGCAAAGAGGATTTGTTCCACCCCTCATCTGGTACCTAGAAGGTTGGTCTTGGTGGCAACCTGAGACATGCTCTTTCCTGACTCCCACCTTTCATGATCCACGTGAACTCTGTATTGCTTTGATACACAGTTTCCAGGGTTGGATTAACAGTCACCTCTCATTGGTTAGAGAGCTAACAGGAGCACAGTCCACAACAAAGTCAGCAGTTCTGCCTCCTGACTTGACACAGACCTGCACTTCACTTGAAGCTGCTGTGAAACAATTTGGCTGTAAACCCAACCAGGCAGGTTGAATAGAAGTTTTACTGAAGTAAGATTAACAAGTTCAAGCCTTTATTAGCATCTAACTTCCAGAAATGGATGTGGTCTAAGGAGACACATAAATTCTATTATTCTTTGTGAGAAGGTACAATGTTACTTAATTCGTTGTGACAGGTCAAGATTTCTGTTAGAACAAGAAGCTTGAAGAGGCTTTTTTGAGAGAGGGAGACAGAAAAATAAATACAGTAAGCCGTCACATATGTATAGCTACTGGAAAAAGAAAAAAAAAAAAAGAAAAATCCAAATCCTACAGCATACGCACAGCAGAAATCACATAATTTTAAACATTTTAAATGCACCACTCATGTTTGCAATGACAAATTATCCATCTTTTTTCTGTCTTAGGGAGAAGTATTTTAATAAATTGCAGGCCTTGATCAATGGTAGATGAGTCATTTCATGACAAACTGTAGCATCCAGTCCAAACCTTTTAATTCAAGTACATTTTAATCTCCTGTCCTGTTTAGTTATCCAATTATGGTAACTTGGAAGGAGAGTGATAGACTTTTCATTTCAAGTGACCTAAACTCCAGATTTTATTTTATAAACTATGAGTGAAGAGTGCAGGATCCTGACCTCTCCTGAGTGGTATTGCACTTACTTAACCCAGAGGAACAACATGCCTGGAAAGTTAAGAGGAGTTCACTAAAACTTCAGTGAAACTGGGGAGTCATCACACTTTGAAAGGAAGAAGGAGGAATATATGACAGCTTGCATTACAACCTAGAAACTCGGTCACTGCATTTTTATAACCCTTCTTCTGCTAAAACCAGAAATATAATCCTGACCTGCTCCAGAAATTATGATGTCCTATCATACGGTTTGTATGGAAAACACAAGTATACTGTGAGCTTACAGTAGCCCTTTGTTTTGTTTTGCTTTGCTTTTTATCCACCTTGTTTCTCCTAGTCTTTGGTCTTCTGTGTTTGCTAAAGCTATTCAAGAATACAATGCCAAACAACACCTCATTACTGCTGGAAGATTTTGTTTGAGAAGGCAGCCTCTCAAATGTACTCATCCTAGGCAGCAATAGCTACCTTCACCCACAGTTAGGGTTGTGCAATCATTTCTATTACAAGAGTCTTTTCTTTCTTCTTTTTTTTTTCCTTTTTTTTCCCCCTGAAGTTGCTGGTAACTCTGCTAAACTTGATCATTCAGGCTGAAATTTTCCATGCTGGGTGTCTTCCTTGACCTCTTTTACTTAATTTAAAACAAAATAAATTCGTTATCATCCATTTCAGAGAACAAGATGATGCAAAATGTGTACACTGCCCACATTAGAAATCTTACTGTAAATTGAAGAGCACTGGTGCGTTCACTCCTTCACTGTCTTTGGACGTCAATACAAAGCTGCTCTGCTTTTTAGATGTGCCTTTGTCATTGCTGTAGTACTTCTTGAAATTTGAAGAAAAGAGTAGCACTGAAACACCTAGGCTGTGCCTGGTTAGAAGAGAACTAGAGTTTGGAAATTAAATTCTGTAAAAATGTGCCAGCCTTTCACATGGAAACAAGCATAGCCTGTAGTGTCACAGCAGTGGCAGCACCTGCCTGGCCTCAGGCAAAGAGCACAGGCATCAGAGAGAAGAGGGTCAGCCACAGGCAGGATTTTCCTCTCCAGATCCAGAAATAAAGTCTTGGCCTGTTGTTCATGTTCAGCACATGATTTACTTTATTTTCTTCTTAGTGAAAGTCTTCAGATATGAGTTTTCCACTATGAGTAGTTTCTCTGTTATCTCAGATGGGGAAAGGCTGATGAGGAGCTGATGTTCCAGCTACATAAGATAAACCTTGTGAGGACTAAGGTGAAATTTTGATGTTACCGTTGTTTAGTTTCCTTTCAATATTTTGGAAGCATTGTTGAATGTAATTCACACACTACCATTAACACTGTAGCCATTCAAAAGCCACATCTGCCATTGCAACTGTATTCATCTCCCCTTTAGGGTATGACAGTGGTGTGGAGAGTATAGGGAAACAGTTCAGAAATTATAATGTCAAGGTGACCTACTGGAGAGCTACATCCACCTCTGGACTCTGCTCATTAAACTGTATCCTCTGGGACTTCTAACTCTTCCTTAAGAAGCTTCAAAGTGTTACCATTTTCTTTATGACAGGCTTCTTCCTCTCATCCCCTCTCCCTCTGGCTTATGTTAATGAAAATATTACTACATAGTGAATAAAGAGCATATATGTGGCTAAAAGCAAGCATTATGGCAAGATATCAGACCTTTTGTCATAATAATGAGGTATCAAAAAGAAAAGGCAAAAGTGGGGGTTTTGATGTGCGTATGCTGTTTTAGTAACATTTTTCATCTTCTGACAGAAGCTGTAGGAGCAGGTCTGTGATACTGCCACAAGTCAGGAGAAGCTAGAGGCAGATCTACTGCAAGCACAGAGAAAGCAGGTCTGCCTGGGGCAGCAGACTGCTGTGGGTGGAAAAGTGATGATTGCCACAGTGCCTGCTTGGCCAGTACAAAAACTTTTGAGTACTGTTGGAGTGGTTGCTACTGCAGAAGGAGTCAGAGTCCTTCCCTGGCAGCTGCTGTGGGCCCTGGTAAATAAGAACAGAGTCTCAGCAGATCTGTCCCCTGTTCTCCTGTTTCTTTCTCTCCTCCTTCTGCCCTGACACCTGCCTCTCCTCCCACAGCAGCAATGGTAACTTTGCCTGTGCAGATCAGATAATTTGTTCTGTAAGGAAAGATGGGGTTACTGCTGAAGAAATAATAGAATAAGCTTCCTAGAAAAAATTCACTGATTTAGAAGTATTTAAGAGTTTTTCCTCTAAAATGCAGAACACGGAGTTCTAGGAATGAACTAGATACCTTTCTGAGGCTTTGCCACTCATCAGTAACGCAGTTATATCAACCTCAAGCCATCTTAAACTGTCATACATGTTCTTCAATCCTCTCCCCAACACACTTATGTAGAAAATTATGAAAAATGCAGAGACAAATGATGTCAAGAAATAATATCCATCTAACTCTTTTTCAGTATAGGAACAAAACCAGCAAGATAGTATTTCACATTTTCTGGTCAAGTTTGTTCCTGGGGTAAATATTAAAAGATGGATAACCCCAGCAGCTTAAAATTTTACTTGTGTTTTGGACTACATTAAGATTGTTCGTCAACAAACAATCACAGTGCAGATCTTTACTTGCGCTCAACTTACAAAAATTTGCAATGCGGTCATGAAGCTGGAAATGTTTTTGTTTGAGAAAGTTGCAGTCTAAAGTGTCTGTAATAGAGGATCTCCAATACCCTTTTGATGTTGTTTAACTCTTAGTACTAATGAGTTTTAAGTGGCTTAGTTATCTTAAACTGCTCTAAAGGCTTAGACTGTTATAAGCAGTTTAACTTATAGTTGTGCCGGTCATGGTTTGCATGGTTAGGGATCCCGATTAAAGCACTCTATGGTCAGGACATGTCAAGACATACAGTTCAGCTATGATGAATATTCAACATGTTGAAGAAGCCATAATTTTCAGGCTTTTTTTCCCCTGATTTTTCTTTCAAATAGGGGACTATCACACGTGAACATAGAGGCTTTGCAGCATCAAGGCTCAGAGCAAATACGAGTTTCCTCAGAGTAAGGATGTTCCTAAATATCAACTGTGGAACTAAGAGGTGATCTGAAAATCTGAAATGCTTTTTACCATCTGAAGTGCTTTTTACCATACTACTTACTTTTGATTTTTCACTGCTGTCTCTGGATTTCTCCCTAAATCATTGAATTAGATCCCAGCTCTTAATTAGTGCTTCACATCTGCTCATTGAAGTGGCTGTTTCCATTGCCCACTCCAACTTGAAGAAAAGCAGTTGACAGAAGTTTTAGAGGTTTGCAACAGCCTGCCTGGAAGCATTCGTGTGAGAGGCAAAGGCAGGTGACCATCCATTGCATACAGAGGAGGCTCAGGGCACATAGAAGAGAAATGGCAGCCAAGACCTGGATTGGGAAGGAAACACAGAGGGCCCGACAGCTGGTGACACTGAGCACACATCCTGTGGCTGTGTGTTGGAAAATGTTGGCTTTGCTAATAATCATCCGTATAGCCTAATTTTTGCTTACACAAATTATATTATTGCATTTTATTCAGTTGTGCTGAAAGGCTTTCTGGAGCTCAAGCTACAGAGGAGGGTTGCAGCCCTGTGTTTCTTGTCTAGTGTTGAAGAGGTCCACAGCCAGATGATTGGCCTCACCATCCTATCACAACTCCTCACTTCTCCTGAGGGTTTATTTGCTCATTGGCAGTGAGCTCCTCCAAGGAGGGATGGCTCTGCCATTGATTCAGTTGGAAATGTAAGAATGGACCTTGCTGAGTGGGCATTTCTGTCTGGAAGATGCTGAACATGCTTGGCACATTGCTAGGAATACTTAATTAATAATAACATTAATACTGTCTCTCTAGTAAAGATCTTTGCAAACACAGAGGAGAGAAAAAAACTACAGCTGTTCATTCACCCTGGGACAGTTTCAGGAAAATCCTTTGCCAGGGACAATTTTGAATTAAAAAGTCCCTTTTACTAGTACCACAAGCTCTATCTGTGAAAAGAAAGGGGCTGTTTGCATTTGTACTGAAGAGGTAATGCTGATGTGTTCCTAATTTTTAGATAATACTGCAGAAACCCCTGATAAGAAATACAGCTGAATAGCAAAGAATAAAACCATGCCAGATGTGTTCCTGCAGCTGTTAACTTAGTTTTTAGAGTATATTGGGAACAGATACATTAGTCATAGGCAAAGATGATTGGGGGTTTGGGCTCTGCTTCACCTCTGTCATTTTAGGATGAGACTGGGAACATTCCCCTGCTCCCCTTTCACCAGTCATTCCAAGTCCTTCAGCACCATCATGACTTCACCACTTTACATTATAAATACCTTACCAACTTCCTTGTGAGGAAAAATACTGTTATTGTGTCCATGTGACTCAAAGGAAACTGTATGACAGGAGTATTATGTGGATTATCTGATGCTACATTGAAAATGTCAGCAAGTCAGAGAGTTGAAACTGCATCTGACAAATTCCAGACTTTCTTTAAGGCCACTGGACTTTAGCAGAGGGTGTCTGCATGCTACTAACAAGCTTGTCAACTCACCTACTTAAAATCTCCAGAGTAAAACATACACAGAAATTGGACCCTTTGTGTCAGATGAGAATTTAGAAATAAAAGACATTAACTTTTTAAATCTGAAATGTTAATTGTTGCCTTTAGATAGCCACACTTAATTATTGAGAGCTCTGGATTGTATATCCAGATTTACATGTCATAAAGGTGCAATCATTCTGGAACAAAATGCAGTACCAACCTTACTGCATCCAGCAATTTTGTAAGAAATTGCAGAACAGCTTACATAAAGGACAGAGAAGAGATAAATTGTGTATTTGTAGCCTGGCTCGAACTTTTCTAAAGAGCTAATGCTTGAGAGAGACCAGAAATTTAAACAACCTACCACGTTCTGCTGGTTCCTAATTGTCCCCACAAGATCCCTAATTATGGGAAGTCACACAGGAACCAAACAAAGGCACACATGAAACGTTATCTGGAACTGCAGAACAAAAATAGAAAGCATACTGAGAATCCAGAGAAAAATACCTGTGCAATTAACACAAAATAAGAAAATGTAAAGCTGTAAAGGTTTTACTGCTCTGTTATTTGAGACAATAGGAATTTAGTAAAGAAATAGTTTTCATCAGAAGGTGAATGAGTAAGACCACTATCAAAGAAAAACATGTCAGAACCAAAAATCTTCACTTGGTCTGTGCTGTCAGCCTGTCTCTATAAAGCTGTGGAGTAGTGATGAGCTCAGCATAGTGCCTGCCTGACATATAAGACTTTCTTTTACAGAAGAGCCCAGAGAAAGTGAGAGAATCAAAGGTGTTTTTGCAGAGGTGGTGGTCTCCCACACTGCTTCTCTTGTAATCAGGAGAAAAGATGGAGAAAATGAATCAATCTTAGAGGCTGGAATGAAAAATGTAAGGAAGTCAGAAGTCAAAACTAGATCCAGAGGACAGGGAAGTCCAGGAGGAGATGTAAGGGTTTACCCCAATGCTAGAAAAAATTTTTGTGGACATGAATATGTAGTATTCACCCTTGGGCTGAAAGTGTGAATCCTGGAATAATTCTCCAAGGCAAAGAAAGTAATCTCAGCATTAAAAGGGTTTTCTAATTGAAACATGGGCTGAGACAAAATACAGGTTTTTTCTTAGCTTGTCCTCAGAAGCAGATTCAAAAGGTGACTGAAGAATTTTTTTAAGGTTATTCCTGTTCAAAGAATGAAAAGAGCTTGAAATAACTTGCTAAATATAAATACAGAAGACTTATAGGTCAGGAGGGTACTTTTTGTCCATGCTTGCATCCAAAACTAGATGATCTTTCTTGTCAAACCTCTGCTTCTCAATTCCAAAGGCTGGATGATACCCCTCACCTCTTGAAGCTGAAGCAAAAAACACTATCCAGAATGGAGTGAGCTGTATTCTGTCATCACAGCTATTGAAATTGCAGTCAATATAAGTCTGACGTGAAAACTGGAAAATAGAGATTGGCTGTGATTTTCATGAAGTTAATCTCCTTCCCAGCAAGGATACTTAATAATTCTTAAATTGTCCCTTGGATTCCTTTACTTTTGTCCCTGCAGACTTCAGGCAGGACTTCTCTATGAGCCTTATGGATGAATGTTGAAGGCAGCTTTATCCTCTGTTATTTGCAGATATATATCAGCAGGTTAGTGTGGATGGAGGGAGAGGAAAGAACGTGCTATCTAACAGACATGACTACCAGAGTCTAGTCCCATAGTGAGCCGTGAAAGATCTATGCAACAAATCACGTCAAAAAAGCAAAAACTAATGTTTACCTCCCCCTCAGTTTAATGCTCTCAGGTGGGAAAGGGACTTAAAGCAGAAGACAACTGAGAAATAAAATCCAATAATCCACGTGCTGTCAAATGGTTTCATCTGCTCTTAGCAGCACAGGTTGACACAGCTATGTGGTACTGATTCCACCACTATCCTAGTCTGAAAAAAAGAATTGCCTCAGAGGGGCAAGCATTGCTGACAGAAGTTTTGTGCCAGATAAATAGTTAAGTGAAGCTATAGTGGACCATGTTTTTTTCTTTAGGAATTCCACTTTATGGAAGATTACAAATTGCACTTTTATTGAATGAGGAAGAACCCTGAAAAAAAATAATTCCCTTTATATCTTAGACCTGCCGGACAGAAAGAGTTAGGGCTCAGGTTTTCTAAGAGCTGGTCCCAGTAAGTTGGCCTAGCACTTCATTGTGCTGTGGAGACCTGCACTGTGATACTGTGCTGAGAGTACCAAGGAGAAATACCTAGAGGGAAAATACTTGTTGTGCATTCAAAGCAGGGCCCAGCTTGGTGGACAGCATGCAAGGTGCAGAGATTCATGTGGAATGAGGGCAGCAAGGATCAGCATGTTTGTTTATTCGATCTATGACTGTACGAGGTGGTGAGTCCAATTCTAGGACCAGGGCGAATGTACCAGGGCTGCATGATGCACAGTGCTGAAATGGTACATACTTACTCTGCTGTCTTAAATGCTTTTTAAAGAAGTAAAGGGACACTCTGTTCTGGCAGACTGTATATCATGCACAGTCTGTCTGCGCTTCACTGACTTCATGATGAGTCAAGTATGGTCTGTCCTTCCACAGCTGGTGTAAGTCCTCTATATGCATTTAGCACTTTCTAACAGCATTAAATCTTATGAGCTTTGGCTGAAAAGATAATTAAAATGTGATTTTATGCTCGCATCTGATCCAAATGGAATCTATTGCATGGTGACTCAGTAGTGTGCAGGCCATGTATCAATGGTTGTAGAGTCAGTGTTAAAGTTCATCCCTTCCCTGTGCAGACTGTCATATGGGTTCCTCAGACAAAACAGTTTGTGATCCTGCAGTTGTAGATTATATCACAGATTATATGCCCCTCCAACAGGGAACAAAGATTCTAATCCTGACATTTCCTATCCATGACTGGATAATTTTGCCTCTTGGTGATGTTCTTTTAGTGTGTCATATGATCATAAGTCTACACCTGTGAGCGTTTTCTATCCAATACTTGGATAATTTCTCTATAACTCTTCAACAGTGTGCTTTTGTATCTTTCTTTGCAGAGCTTTTGCTACTGCTCAGTTTGTAATCTTTCATGATCAATTCTGCTATGAAACAAAGCAATCTAAGACATGATTGCTTAAGCATCTACAATAATGAGACTAAATGTTTTGGCATGGAGGAGCTGCTGTAAACAGAGCTTCTTTTGTGATGGGTTCCTACTGGAAGTTATTGAAATTTCATATCAGTATTTTTTGTTAAATTTTAAAACATACTGCTTCCTTTATTACCTGCATCCCTAGCAATTCTCTGTCATTCAACAAATTAATAACACAGCTGTGTTAGGAGTCAGTTTTGCATGTGAACTTGAGGGTGACTTTCACCAGAATGCAATTCAGCTGCATACTATGCCAGATGCCAGGTGTTGAGGCCAACCTGGGACAAATACTGAGCTGGCTTGTTACAGAGCTCTTGGAAGGGAGGCTGCTTTTGTGCCTCTGCCAGAAAAGAAGAGGATGAGCAGCCTTCCTTGCTGTGAGGCTACTCATCATACCTCTAACCAGAGACTGCTTGTAGCTGTCCTCCCATTAGGAGCTAAAGCAGCTAACCTGATTTTTAAATGGGAACCTGTCCTTGGTAAGATCAAAAGCCTTCACACTGGAAATTGAGCACACTTTTAAATAAATGCATCACCTCTCCAGAGCAGTGTCAGGTTTTCAGCGACGTAACAAAAGTTAATTTAGCTGACATAAGAGGAACAGATACTGAGATATAATTATAGAATGGTTTGGGTTAGAAGGGACCTTTAAGATCGTTTAGTTCCAAGCCCCCTGCCGTGGGCAGAGACGCCTTCCACTAGACCCTGTTGCCACATCCATCCTGGCCTTGAACCCTTCCAGGGACAAGGCATCCACAACTTCTCTGAACAAACTGTTCCAGTGCCTCACCACCCTCCCTGTAGAGAATTTCTTCCTAGTATCTAATCTAAACCTATCCTCTTTCAGTTGAAAAGTCATTCTTCCTTGTCCTATCACACCATGACCTTGTAAAAAGTCTCTCTCCAGCTTTCTTGTCAGCCCCCTTTAAGTATTGGGAGGATGCAACAAGGTCTCCTCTGGAGCCTTTTCTTCTCCAGGCTGAACAACCCCAACTCTCTCGGCTTGTCATCATAGGAGAGGTGCTCTAGCCCTCTGATCATCTTTGTGGCCCTCCTCTGGACTCTCTCTAACAGATCAATGTCCTTCTTATGTTGGGGGCCCCAGATTTGGATGCAGTACCTACCACGGGGTCTCATGAGATCAGAGCAGAGGAGCAGAATCACCTCCCTCGACGCTGTTTTCGATGCAGCCCAGGATACCTTTGGCTTTCTGGACTGTGAGCACACATTGATGGGTCATATCCAGCCTCTCATCAACCAACACTCCTCCTTTGATCTATGATCCTAAGATCTACTCCTATGACAGAAAATGAAAGGAAGGGAGGGGTTATGGATGGGAAGAGAAGTGGTGGTGACACTGCGTAGAGATCAGAGGAGCGAGGACAGATCATGCTGCTAGCCCTGATACTGGAAATAACAGCTGTCCATATATTCTGTACCCAACCAGAGGTGGTGGCAGCAGAAGACAGTGTGACTCTCCATCATTCTGGAATAGGCAAATTAGACAGCTGGGTCATAGCTGGTTCACATGCTTTGGTTTCCTGCTGTGGGAAATTACCTGCTTTTTTCATTCCTATGTCCAGCCCTGCACCTGTGTACACATGACCTCAATTATTTCTCCTTATGCTTCCATTGCACTACTTTTTCCTTCTCCCAGCTACATCCCTGCACATTCTTTTTCAGGTCCACTGAGAGGGAAAGACATAACCAGCACTCCTTTGTAGGAAGGATGCCCTTTTAATTCAAATGGTAGCAGTGTGTGAGATCATACTGAGCATCTTTGTTTCCATCTCCAGCTGCCTACCTCTGCAGGGTGGGCCGTTGCACACGTGTCAGATCTAGCAGTAATATGATGGATTGTCTCACAGCAAGCACACCTCAAGGATATGAAAAGACAACAAGCATTCCCCCAGTTTGTCAGTTAGGGTAAATATTAGCTTAATTAGTGGGGACTTCTCTCTCTGGCATGCCAGCACATACCTTCAGTTTTTGCAACAGCATCTTGTCTGCAAACTGCTGAGGCCATGCTGACTGGGAAACTACCCGTGTGCCTGCACCCAGGAGAGCAAGGGGAGCATTTTTCTCTGTGTCGCAGCCAAACCCACTCTCTTCCAGCACGACAAAAGCCCGGTACACAAGCTTCATGCTGGAAGTGTTGAGAGGGGGGTGGCAGAGTAGGAAAAGATAGAAGTGTGACCAGAAGGCCAGTGCCCCAGATACCTCTGGCCTGGAAGCTATAACTGTGATTCAACAGCAACAGAAAAGCCCAAGAAAAGTGAGCAGCTTCTCTTTTGTCCCAAAAGAGACCAACTCTAATCCAGAGAATGTGATGGAGGCAGCCACAGTTCTGTCTGGACCCTGGGGACCTGCCAGCTGTACCAAGCTGGGAGCCAAGGCAGTGCTTCCACAGGAGTGAGGGAATGTGGGCATCAGCCGGAGAGAGATGATGAACAGAAAGGAATTGGCAGAGGGAAACAGAGAGGGTGTCTGTTGGGGAAGTGGTTGATGTTCAACAATACTTGTCCTGGGAACAGTGCTAGCCTAATAAGGGCATTGATTTGGAGATTGCAGTGCCTTCTGTGGTACAAAGGTTAGAAAGAATATTAAGCTTAGCAAACCCAGCAATGAAGTAGGGAAGCCAAGCTAGCTCACAGAGTAAAATCCAAGAAATGGTTTAACTCTATCATAGGCTTGCATAGAATTGCTTATTAAATTGCTAGGCCTTGCTGTTGAATGTGAGTTGCAAAGCTTTAAAATGCATCCTTCCATCCTATTTTCTGATACACAAAGTATGTATGGCAGGCTTGTTTGGATCTCATAAAAGGCTGGGGGGGTGTTTCTGTTCCTCTGGAGAAAGAACAGGGAGAAATTTCCCCCAGTGAGTTGTGGATTGGATTGGAGCAATGCCCCTGCTGCTCCCATGCACCCCAGTGTCCAAACAGCCTCCCACACAGAGGGTACCATGTGCTTGCACACAGGGAGTGGGTGTGGAATAGCTTGGGTTCTGCAAATTATTTTCTCCATCATACATATAGGCTTTTGTCACAGAAAGCTAAGCATCCATGCAGACATTTTTACCATTTCCACTGTACCAGTTTAGTGACACATCTGAGACTGTGCACCACTGAGGTTTCCTCAACTGAAAATTAAAAGTTAGTTACACAGCCCTTTGCACTGTTTTAAAACTAATCTTTAGAAATTACTTAAAAAATTTTTTTAAGATCCCTTTCAAACCTAACTAGTGCAATTTTCTTGTGGTAGCAGAGGCAAAGAGAAAAAAGGAAGGCAAGAGGGCAGACATGGATCATCTGTGTATGTATGTGCATGCTGCCTTTAAAAACAAGGCCTGGCTCAAGCATTTGAATGTCATAGTTTCTTTTCTCTTTAGAAGCCAGTATAGAAACTTTTATGAGCTGCCAGCTATTGATAATATACCTGGGTGGGACAGCCTCCAGTTGTATTTGTACTAGTTACTTTTTCATTGTGATTTCAAACAAGACAGCAGGGCAGAAGCGTGCCTGGACCTGAGAGAGGGCATAAGCAGGTGTCACCGCCTCTTAAAATTATGCTCTCTGCCAATAACTTGCTCTTTTCCTGTGGAAGAGTAATTTAGTTTCTCTGTGCTTGGGATGGTGGCTTGATGACAAAGTCTTCTTTGGTAATGCATGCTTCAGGTATTGCTTTCTTCACTTCCCACCATCATCATCCTCTCCTTTGCTTTCTCCTTCCTCCACAGCTCATTCCTGCTCCTCTGACATTGCATGCTACCACTATGTTCATCATTAGTCAGCATTTTCCAAGCACTATTGTCACCCTGGTAACTACTGAGACTAAAAAGCAATACAACACTAACAAAAACCCCTGTGTTAGGTTTGTTTGTTTTTCAGTTGGAAGTTACACCATCTGGTTTATAAAGTAGCACACAGTTCAAGGTCAGCCTGCTGGGAGGTGGCAATGGCACAAGGAAGGAGTGAGAACGAGGTAGAAGAGGCAGTTGCTGAAGACTTTGCTGCCATCACTTTCTTTATACTGTCAAACTCCATTTCAGCATTAAACAGCAATGAGAGAAGGTGCTATGAGTCATTGCTAAAGATTGTTTACAAAAGGTTTGGAGATCCTTACAGTTACCTTGCAAAGAAATATCCTTGAAGAACAGATATCACTATTGTTACTCTACATTTTCCAGCAGAAAGTAATAAACAAGAATCATTGCAGGTCATGGCTAGTTTTAGAGCATGAACTTCCTCTTGTGAGGAAGACGCCTGTATTGTGTAAGAATCATGTTTTGAGAAAAAGGAGGGAGGAGGGGTTGTTAGTTGGCTGATAAATTTCTGTTGTTTAATTGCGGGAAGGTAGAGGGAAGACTCACAGCTATGGGTCAAGCTTTTGACCCCGTTCAGTATGCAGTTGGCTGAGCAATTTTTGTCTACCAGGCTGCAACTGTTCAGAGCAGTGAGGCCATGATTTGCAGTAACCAGCTGAAATCTTACAATTCTCACATTTCACCAAGTTGTTTGTTGTCATTCCTCTCCCTGAACTCAGTTGTCCCATCTGTGGTTCTGGTACAAGCATTTATGTGGTATGTCAGACAGCCATTTTGAGGGGAAAGTTATTTTTCATCCTGAGATAAATGAGCAGCCAGGTGAACAAACACCGGGTTCAGCTCAAGCAAGAGTGAAGTACCAGGAGGATGAATGAGTGTTTAAAGGTGAAGAACACTAAGGCTTTTTAAGCCAAGTTGAGTAGCTGTGGCATCTCAGTCCAATCAGAGTGAAAAAGGGAAATGAGCTCTTGCCTGTCTTCTGGATGTTTTGGCTTTTGCCTTTTTAAAAGGCAAATGAACAGAAAACATGCACCAAGACTTGACAGCTAATTACAGCCAGGAGAGAAAAGGAGGAAGGGAAACCATAAAAAAGTTGAGCAGAAAGATCTTATAAAAACATTTTCTTTTGCAGAAATCTGTTTATAGGGGAACATGCAAAGGCAAAACTCTTTCAGTGGGTTCTCTGATTTGTCTGCAGGTTCACTGCCCTCATAACACTCATCACACTGATGTACTGGAGATTCACCATCAGATCCCTGCACCAACCACTGCACAGCTCAGCTGCCACTTCGGGTAACCCAGGAAGCTGGAATAGGCTCTAAGGCTGGTAACCCAGCTTTGATCTGGCTGCAAACCTTCTTAGCAGAAATGGCTAGGTCTAACACAAGAGAAGGGCTTGAATCATGTAGCAGCCCAGGGGCTGAGGAATTTGAGCCAACTGTGAAACAGCCAGGAGACAGATCAGAGACCCACATTTCTCCATCCCCTAGGATACCTAGCATGGGAGCAAGAAAGTAGAATTTGGCTAATGCAGTTGGCCATGCAGCACACTATACATTATACAGCACATTGTTCCAACCAAGCAAGAGCTCTATTTTACAGAAACACTGAGATTGGGGTATCGTTGCACTAAATTTTTTGTGCATGAGACTGAGATAGAGTGTCTGTTTAAAAAGCCTGTAAAGCCTCCAAAGACATCTCTGATGTGGTGGGAAAGGCTATCATCTGCATAGGACCATTCAGCAGGTAACAATTCCTCTGCAGTTACAGTGGTGCAGGTTTTGGGGAGATTTGATATGGAAGCTCAGTGAGAAGGGAGTTGCTTTGATGACTAGAAGGAGTGGGGAAGATTAAGGAGAAAAGAGGGAAGTGAGAATGAATTGTGGAGAGGGAGTGGTCTGAGGGGATCAGAAAGGAGGATGTAGGAGCAAACCGCTATGTGAGAAAAAAACACCTGATTTAAAATGGCATTGAGAGAATATGGATGACATTGTGAGTAGAGCTTTGAGCATGCTGGTATGATTCTATGTCTGTTCCTGCCAGCCTTCAATACAACAACCAGTGCACCCTGCTCTTTGCAATACATATTTTATCTTTACCTTTTCTTCTTTTTTCCACACGAACCTGTATGGCTCTGGGGTAGAAGACTCCCATGGCTCTCTAAAGGGAGTCAATCAATCTTATAGAGTTACCGGTGTGAGGAATATTTGTTTTTAGAAGAGTTTTTGGAAGTGAGGGGGCAAAAGAAGGGAGGACCCAAGCAACAGTAAAAATAACTTTTTTTCTTATATGCTGCTGCTGTACACTGCTAACCTGTTACCCCAAATATGGCTGTGTTTTGGGAGCAGGAAAAGTCCTTGTAGCACCCTGTGGGATCTCATGAGATGGAATGCACTAGGCCAATGTGAAAATTATACAGCACTTATCCTTTAATTACCAGCTCTGTCCTTGCTCATGGGGTCAACATGCTCTTCTGATTGGACTTTCCATTTCTGTAGAAATGCCAGCCCTGTTCTGTAGAAATTCTGCATCATTTTGTGTGGTGGTTGTTTTGTATGGCACAGCTTTAAACACTGCAGGCTGCTTCTCCTTTCCCCCCCCTTTATTGCTTGCTTGCTTTTATTTTGCTCTTTGTTTCTTCCACCGTATTGTTCATTTATTTGCACTCTCTTTGTGCCTTGTCTCAAGGCTGTGAGCAATGTCTCAGTGCAGGGAATTCATTATGCTACCACGTCACAATGAAAAGAGCTCCCTTTCAGAGACAAAGGAGTGTCTTTTTAAAGGGAAAACCATGTTATCCACAGCTTCATGTTTATACAGCGCAATGTACAAACAGTGTCCCCTTTGGCACAACTTTATCTACTACTGTTTATGACCAGGTATGAACTGAGGAGGAGAGAAATTATGACAAAGGAGCAAGTTGAAGCCTGTTGAAGGGGAGAGTGAGCAAGCAGGGCAACTGTCCAAAGCCACAGATCACCTCATAGAAAGCAGCTATGATTTGGCACAAGGCATCTAACAAATGGGTGGGGCCAGAGAGCGGGGTCTACACCTTTGTGTGAGGTGTCAAGTTCTGCTTCTGAGCTGCTGCAGTTTACAGACAAATGCATTTCATTGGACTTGATGATCTTAAGGGTTTTTTCCAACTTAAATGATTCTACGATTACCTTGAGCTTACTACTGTTAGACTGAAAAAGATGAACAGGGATGCTTGGAAGGGGAAAATTAAGGATGCTTTGTCAACTCTACCACACTACATTAAAAAAATGGTACCTTCTTGAGCCTGGACTGCCAGGTGGGTAATAAAAGCCCCATTGGTGCTCACTGTAGTACACTAGACTACACTAGACTGTTTATCCAGCATTAGAAGGGTGGCTACAAAGAAGATGGAGACTCCCTTTTTGCTCTGAGTCCCATGGAAAGACAAGGGGTGATGGGTACAAGTTACTTCTGGGAAGATTCTAGTTAGACACAAGGGGAAAATTTTTCACAGTGAAATCAATCAGCCATGGTAATAGTCTCCTGAGGGAAGTGGTGAACTCCTCAACATTGGACACTTTTAAGATTTGCCTGGACAGGGTGCTGGCGTGTCTTGTCTAGACCATGTTTTTGCCAAGAAAGGTTAGATTAGATGATCCTTGTGGTCCCTTCCAACCCAGTATTCTGTGGTTCTATGATTCTATGATTCTGACACTGGCTTAAAATGACCCCAAGGAAAACTTGCCATTCATATGGGATGTCTCATCCAGTAATGGAATAAGAAACAGCTGCTGCATACTCAGTGCACCCATAGCTATGTTACAAATGCTGCTTTCACAGACAGGTGCTAACTAGGCACTGCAACTGTTACAGCTTGGCGGAGTTCCTCAGCAGTTCCCCAAAGTTCTATGACTGAGGGAACATATCCTATCTTATTACACCAGACAAATGGTTTTCAACATTCTTCCAATTTGCCAGCCACTAAAAATTCCAGCAGTGTAGGATCCTGTGGAGAGAGTAGGTTTTCTTTTCTTGGTCTTTATCCCTGGGTTCCTAATATATAATTCACAGGCCCCTGGGATCTCAAATACTATGGGTTGAAAACCACAGTACTAGATCAGTAATCAGATCCGCTGGTGAAATGAACAGATTTATTCCTGGCTGCAAGTAGTGCAGAAGTAGGATGCAAAATCAGTCCTGTTCCATTTGCTTGTTGTTAGGCAATGTGTTCTTGTGGATAAAGCACTGGTCTGGCAGTCAGGAAATGGAGTAGCAAGCAGGACCTATACTTGCAACTGTATAAAGCATGCTGAAATACGTTTCTGCTTTGCAAAGCAGAAAGTGTGGTTGATACTTGTGGAGAGGTGAGACAAGTACATAGCCCAATATTTTTGAGCCATAAGAGCAATAGTGGATAGAAAACTGGTTTCTGAAAAGACAGGTAATGAAACATGTTCTTTGGCTAGAAGTTCTGAAAAAGACCTTTCCTGAGATACTGTGTTACT
Source organism: Pipra filicauda (assembly GCF_003945595.2). NCBI lineage: Eukaryota > Metazoa > Chordata > Aves > Passeriformes > Pipridae > Pipra > Pipra filicauda. The sequence continues at coordinate 1,689,688 of NW_024104809.1, read as the reverse complement.
ACAGAGAGACATTTTCCTGGGATTTCCTAGAGTGATGACAGCAGTAATAGTGCTGAAGATTTTGTGTTTCCATTTCCTACTGCCACCAGAGCAAATTTCCTTTTCTGTGTGTAGAAGACCTGTTTCTCCTGTACTACAGGAGGCAATAGTAGCACAGTACTCCATCGAGAAGTTCTGTATGTCTCCAGTTAAACTGCGTGAGCTGGCTGTGGGTCATCCTATTTGTTAAAGACACCATCAATCTTTTAACTTTGCCAACAGACTTCAGAGGAACATCACGTTCACCTAATAAAATACAAGGACTAAATTTTTCATTCTCCTTCCAAATTGCTGCGTGAACGCAACCAGCAGGTGGGACATCATCACTCTATCTTACACCTCCTCAGTGAGCTACTGGGCTGATGAAGCTCTGTAAGAGGTCATGAAGGTTTTCGCAAGACTTACGTGGAGAAGTGAATATTGGGTGTAGGAGAAAGTCTCATCTTCCCACTAAACATGCCTTTTAGCCCTATGGATAGAAATATAGGAACAATCTGGATATTGCTTTTCTAAGATGGGATAGATAAATGAGGGCTGCTCTCTTGCTGATTGGGTATGCATCAAAATGCTGAACAGGTTCCTGAAAACCTGCCGCTAATTCTTCATATCTCACAGTGCCAGAATGTTTTAGGTGGTTCTTGCTGCTTTCCTCAACAGCCAGTTCTTGCAGCTGGGTGTTTGGAAAGCAGACAGTTTGTTTTTAGTGATCAGTTTTAACTCTGCACTAAAAAAGGATTTATCTCAGAAAGGGAGACAGTATACGAGAATCTTAAAATATTTCCATGATTGGAAATGAAAGCTTCTGAACCTCTTCAGAAAGGAGTTTCTGAAGGAGAAAATACAAGGAGCAGAGGACTTTCTTCTGTCATCTCTTCAAGGAATCAGCCCTAATTTGGTGGCTGAAGAGAACGGCATGCTTTAGATTTAGTCTGTGTGAGGTACAGAAATAAGAGATAAAGGGGCATCGCTTCTTTTCTAGGTACACGGAGTATTTCAAGCATAATATCTGTACTCTGGCTGTCCTGCACCAGAATGAATCTGGATTCTTTCCACTGCAGACAGAGACAGAACACCCTGTGATTTACAGCTGAATCTTCGTATTTGGAGGCATTCAGGGACAACCCTAGACAATTATCCGTGACCCACTGTACTTGTATGCAGTTTTTATTCTACATCTGACCTCATGTCACCTCCATATATCTACTAAGTACTGCTGATGTCATATTGAGTTCTAGGACTTGCAAGTGTACAGTACTTGTCTAATAATCTTGTAACTACTGAAAGGCTTCTCAGGAGTGGGATGTGCTGTTTGTTACTGCCTTTAGTGTGTCCGGTCACCACCTTTCTTTTATCACACATACTCATATGGCATTAGAGAGCTGCCTCACAGACACTCCTCTGCTGGTTTGGTGTAGGTCCCTGCTTTTTGGTTTGGAGTTCAAATAAAGTGACACTTGGCATTTACAAACCATGCAGCCCACGCAGAGCGTTGTCCAGACATGAAGCTGCTGACCCACATGCCATTTGTACGAATTAGGTCACCCTGGCTCTGTTTTGTCTTCATAGTACAGATAAGGGAAATCACTTATCCTTCTGGAAAGTGGGCTGAAAATCAGTACAAGGATTTTAGTCCCAGCAGGACTTGTGTTGCTTTATTTACCAGCCCTAAGTGAGAATAATAAAAATGAACCGGGGGGAAAGAAATCATAAAGTGCAAGGTGCATACTGCGCCCCAGTGAGAGTATGTTGTGTATAGGAGCAAGGGCACTGCCTCTAAACAGAAGGCTGTGTTATCCTGACAATACTGAGAAATCACAGCAGGAGACAAATCTTATTTTACTGATCTGCAAGTAAATGCATAGGAATAGACCGTTCTTGCCCCACAACTGTTACAGTACATTTGCAGGATGATGGGAGGGAATCAGGAAGAGGATACAGCCCTTGGAGAACTGTGAGGAGGTATGGCTTTTCCCAAGTAATATTCAAACCTGTGGCAGACCCAAGACTTAAACCCCTTCCCCCTTTCAGTGTTTAACCATCTCCTCTCCCAGTGTCCCTCTGTGGCTGTGCTTGCAAAGCTGTCATTCTGAGGAGCATTAGGATCTGCCTCTGAAGTGACTTCAGTGCAGTTTCTCTTTTCCTCACCCCCGCACCCCATCTCATTAGCTTGAAAGCTCCTATTTATAACCCTGCTCAAGCTTGCTTTTTCAGAAAGGAGGAGCAGCCGAAACACTCCACACACAGACTAGGAGACTCAGCAGAGATGCAGGCAAGAGCTACTTCTCACTCAAAGGGTAATAACCAGATGGAACAAGTCAGCAGGAAGAGTGCCTGAAATGTCACAGAAATGAGATCAAGCAAGAGCTGTGTGTCTGCAGGCAGAAGGGGGAGAATCACAGGATCTCAGGAAACAGTGAGAAAAAAGGGCTGAGTGGAAACAAAATATTTAAGGGATAAGCACATTGGACTAAATGGCCTAATCATCTCCCTAGACCATCACAGTTCCATTATGCATTTTTTACCCCTCTCCCAGCCTCTCTGACACTGATGAACAGGATGCCTACAAAGTTGGCTTGCTGTGAAAAAGTGTGCCAGCCTAGTAACTGTGGAGTGACTTGTCACCTCTTGTTAAACAGATCATTTGTGTCCCTGAATCTCACTGGGATGCTGTTTGTAAGCACAAAACTTGTTAAACTCAGGCTTGCCTGCAATTTCTGTAGCACCTAGTGATTTTGTACTGGCAAGCTAGAGAACAGACTGATGACAATTTGAACCCCTGTGAGGGGAGAAGTGATTACCTAAATGACTGTCCTACATTGTATGGCACAATATACAATAGCCTGACTTACCCTAACTTTCCTCCTGACTATGCTTTATGGTAATGACCTGGACACAACCTTGCTATCTGCTTTTCTGGAGAGCCACAAGACAATTATAAAAGACCAGACAAGATCATCTGCTATTAAGATAGAAAAAAAAAAACAACAAAAAAATCCAAAAACCAAAAAGCAAAAACAAAGCAAACAAAACAAATGAAAAAACAAAACAACAAAAAAACAAACCCACAAAACCCCCGGTTTCTAAGTTTTATGTAAAGAATAAACAAAACTGCAGTAACCCATAAGGAGTTACATTCATGGGGAGAAACAGAATCACATTGTTCAATAAATCAGAGGAGAACAAAGAGGTTCAATGACAATCCAAGACCAAAGCCACTTCTGCTAAGGAGCTGCATCCGTGTTCTGAACATAACCTCACCTCTTTCCCTTCCGGCTTAACAAGTGATTTCATAGAGCTCTTTGTGCCAGCATGCAGGCAACTCCTTGAGCTGCTTCTGTTCACTGGGCTTCTCAGTACAGGGCAAAGGACCTGCTGTACTGAGTGCTCTGCTCTGCTCTTTTTCAGCCTGAATTCCTCCTGTTAGTTTCAATGATACCAGATTAACTCTCCTTGACATCTATGCTCTTAGATGCTTTGCCATCTGATACATCATTATGCTACTTAAAAAACCATGTTTTAGTGCCCACACTCTTACCAGGCTGAATTCCCAATGTTTTAAGTGACAGCCCGCAGATCTAGTAAAGGACAGGCATTCCCACCAAATGCCCATGAGATATCAAAGATGAGACACAACCAGTGAAGGAAACAAGTAGACTGAGGGAGTGAGATCAAGAATTAGGGTGACAGAAGGAATGTGATGTGTACAGTTGTGGCATTTTAATGATTTTAATTATGGTGTGCTGGACATACCAAAGTACTGGGACACTCTTATGATAATACCAAAAAAATTCTAAAAAGAAAGTTTCTGTATTTGTCTATATGTACTTGCTCTCTTCACTAGAGAGACACAGTATGTGCTGAACTGAACCCACCCTTTAATCCTAAAGTTCATCTGCCAGGGCCGAGCAAGCTTGGATGGTGACAGCATTGCGCAGGCTTGAAGGCTTTACCCACTTTTGCAAAGCCCTGTATCAACATGTTCTACAAATGCAGTCACACAAAGATCAAAAGACAAAGCCATATACACCTTTGCTGGAGAAAACCTGATCCAGTTGGTGCTATCATCTGACATACCTTATGTATTTAAGAAGCTCTCTGCTAACATCAGAGAAAGAAACCATCAGCCTATCTAGAGCATGTCTCTGTGTCAGATAGAGACTAAGGTGGGTTTATAAATGAGCAATAAAAACTGTCACAGGTCCAGAAAACCTGTTCAAAGAAAAATTATTGAAGAAACTGCATTTGCTGGGTTTAGGAAAAAGAAATTTGAGAAGGAACATGGAAAACTGTCTTCTAATGTAGCTATAAAAAGGACAGGGATTAATTTGTTCTCAGCTTCCGTGACAGGAGGGGTGTGCAAAAAATAGTGGCCAGCTTTGTTTACGTAAACAAAGATTTTGGTGAAGTATCAGAAGGAGATTTATTCTGAAAATAGGAAGAGAGGAGTGGTGAAGTCTCTTTTTATGGAGTCCTTTTAGAACAAAGATTTGTTAGTCAATGACGGTCTTGTCATGTTTACTTTGTGGTAAGGAAGGGATTGCTGAGGTCCTTCCAGCCATATTTCTATGATTTCTACTAAGTCTGAAGTTCTAGAACAGCTAAACTGCAAACTATAATCTCACATAAATAAATGGAAATCTCCATTGTGTTCAAAGTAACCAAATCTAGAAAGGGAAACATTTAGGGGAAAACAAATGCCCCAAGAATATTTAAAGATTATAGGTGTAATTTGACCCTGTAGTTTTATTTAGGAGCATCTGTGAAGAGTGGCCTGGATCGAGTATATTAAAGAGGGAAAAAACCTCTACTCCTTCTCCTTAGTTTTGTGACAGGACAAACTGGAGAAGATGGGCTTATCCTGTGTTTAAACAAGTGGTTTCAGGGCTGGCAGTGGGATCCAGCCTGCATCTCAGTGACTACACTCAAAAATGTACAAATAACAAACCTCACATAACAAATTTTATGATGAAAATACCCTGATATAACTGAAGTGGTTCACTATTTCAAAGTTGGAATAAGAGAGAAATTTGTGAAATTAGGATGTCTATACTCCTTGTCCAAAGTCAGGGGGAAAATCTGAACAGCACACAGGTAAAATGCATGGACTTTAAATTACATTATCAGTAACCTATGGTATAAGCATTACATTTAAGATTGTTGAGCATTTTTAAAAAGTATCCACTGGACTTGAGTTGAAACATTGGATTTACTCAAGAGTGAGTTCTCTTAGTTAATAAAACTCCATATGATTTGCTACTGTATACATGAAAATCTAGTATGTTTACTTTGAGATAGCTTCATTAGGTTTCTTTCTTCATCAGGTTTCTTTCTTCATCCTGAGTAACTTACTAATTGTTCATTTTCTGTGGTTCTGTTTCATTTTTGGTTTTGTCTTTTATGCTTTCCTGTTTAAAAAGGGTTTTCCATGTCAAATATACATATTCCTAAACAGTCATAGATCATGACCTATGATCCTACCTCAAACTCTCAAGCATATGCATAGGACTTGAAACACTGTGAGCTTAACTCTGAAAAATGATAAGAACTGTGGCTCCAGTCCAGCAAACTGTATTTGTCCTGGGAATAGTCTGGTTCAGCTGAATTATTTGTGTGCTCCGATCTAAGCATCAGGAAGGAGAGCAGTTAAATCAGGACTGGTTGAGACAAAGTGTAGCAGTGCAGATCTGATCATAGCAATGAATTGCACCCCCTTATCTTTGGTGCAATTCCTCTTATGTATGCAAGGGTAAGTGAAACTGGATCTGCATCTGTAAGATCATTTCTCACTTTAGACTCCAGCTTTTAACATGACCTCTTTCGCTTGGAATAACATCACTTAATTGAGGTAATAGGTACATATCACTGATTTATGCCAGAAAACAATTGCCCACATTCTGTAAAAATTATTTGACTTTGTGTTAACTGAACCTAATTAACTTATATTGTCCAGAACATTAAGCTTATAGTACCTAAAAGTCCTGTCTAAAGTGCCCAAGTGGTGAAAAGAGCAGGCTCTGTCATACTGCCATGGTTAATGGCGTGGAAGGATGGACTGCTTAGCCAGGTTGGCGTGAATTGATAAGTCTTGGTCCAGCTCACAACAGACTGTGGTTGATCTCACAGCTGCTCCATATGAACATCCTTGCTAAATGAGGGACTCATTCTGGAAATCTTCTCAAGCTGCAAGACTAAAAATGCTAAGGCTGCTTGCCTGCTAAGGGTTACAACTTTCATTGTTGTTTCCCTGCCTCCCATGTTGTTATGTGATTAGACAGATTATATTTTTCTAGGAGTCCCCTGAGATAAAGCAGGTTGATGTAACTTATCTGTGAAGGCATCAGGAGGAAAGTACTTCCCAGCTGCCTTCACAGGTATAAGGTATGTTAAGGATAAGGTATGTTGCTATTTATCTTTAGATGACATCTTCTGTTATTTTTGCTCCCTGATACCTGGTCTCTCTCCCGTTTTTTCGGTCCCTTCCTTCCCTAACCAACTCAGATCTGAAAGCAGTATGTTGTGGGCCAGAAGTGCATGAAAGTAGCTGTATTGTATCCACATTTAAACTGAGTACATCAGCACAGAAGCATGCTGCAGGGATCTGCAAAGGAGCCTTGGCTCAGCTCTGCCACAAGCAGCTCTGTCCCATGCTCCACTGCACAGGGCAGAGAAGTCCAAAACCTGATGGAAAACCCACAGAACAAACAGTTTCAGAGTTCAGATCCATCCTAGGGTCTAGATGTTTGTCAACACTTCTCTGTCTATCAGGGGCTTTGTTCAGTGTGGTCCAGAAATGAATAATGCAAAAGATTATTTGAATCATGTGACCTCTGCTTGCTCTCAAGTTTCTTGGATGAACAGCTGTTTACTGTAATACTGCAGCATCTAGGTCCTGCATCTAGGACTATTTTTCATCCCTTTCTTGCTTTAGAGAGGACTTGGACCACTGAAAAAGATTAATGAAAATGCAGAACAACATCAAGTCCAGAACTCTTGGCTTAGAGAAATGGACACTTTGTGTATCCTGCCTCTCCCATGCAAGCTCATAGCCTGGATCCAAAAGCTGGTTAGCTTGCCTCACTGGGGGTCAGGTCTTTGCAGTTAACCAATCCAAAAGGACCCAACTTGGTGCAGAGCTATAGGGATACAGATTGTCATTCAGTAGTGCTTACTGATGTTGACCAGAAAAGGAAAAAAAAAAAAGAAAACTACTAACACAAGGTTGTTACAAACTGCAAAATAAGAAGGGAAACCACTGTTTTCCATACACCTACAATTCTCTGTAGTTTATTCTCCTTGCTGTTCTCTGCTCCTTCCATAATCTCTCACTGTGTAAAATCACAATTGCATTACATAACTTACAGTGCTGATGTCGCTGTGGAATTTAGTCCTTGACTGTTGGATTTATTTTTATTAGATGTAGTGATTAGAATCTAAGTAGTGATCATAGCTTTAAAACTTCTATAAGTATGTATCATTTTCCAGTGGGATTTTCTTTGTACTTTTTAAATATCTATCTGATTCAGAACATTTATGGCAACTTGGAGAATGAGTGTGTATGGAAAAGCAATGGGAGGGAAAGTTTGGATCTTAAAAGCCTAGTCAAATGACTTAAGGGCAGCAAATTTGTACTGTAGGGTAACACTTTATTTCTTAGGTTACTGACAACTGGAAAAGAGCTTCCAGAAGAAACATATGATCTCAAAATTATTGGTAAGGAGGTATGACATGTCTTTTCATTGCACTGGTGAACCAAATCTAGCCCAAGGTTTGTGAGACCTATTATTATTGAACTTGCTGGGAACTGTGGAACAGGGGTTCAAATTCCAGTGCCTGGGTTCCCAAACACCAGGTCACTAGTGAAAGATCAGGAATAAGTGTCTACCTTTCCTTTACCTATATGAGATGAAGAGGGGTACCAGGAAGAGGAATAAGGAAACTGCACTGGGAGTGAATCCATTTCTGTACAACTGATTCATCTGCTTATGTGGGGGTGACCTGGGCTATCCCACTGAGGGTAGTAGGCTAGGTCACATGAGGAGGGAAGGCTGTCCTTCTGTATGTATTTGATTTGTTTGGTTTGGCAGGCTGTATTAAATCCACATGCCACAGGAATGATAGTCTTGAAAGAGCTGATTTTCTCACTAGGCTAAACTTAGTGTTTTCTGTGTTTCATTTTGGTGGTGCCTTTCCTTGACATATCTGGCTCTACCTGCAGTTGTAGTTATTCCAGAAAAGGAGTGCCCTTTTCTGGTGTAAGATAAGCCACTCCTGTACTAGGTTATAGGTGCTGCTCGGTGTTACCTTGATGGGTCTCTTCAGTACTGTTTGCTCTGCTTTTTATGGCCATCTTGTCTCTTCAGTTTGACAGTTTTTCTGTCTTGAGCTCTCTGCCTGTATAGTCTTTGGAAGAGCCTCTTATCATGAGAAAAATAAAATATTTTTGGACATTTCCCAGCACGTGTTCATGGACACAGGCAGCAAGTATGTCCTCGGGAGCTATCAGCTCAGAGTCCACCTTTCAAAATGTGTTCTAGCACACGTTGTTCATTCTGGAGAAGTCATACATACATACTTCTGAGACACCTACACCTTGTTTATCAGTTCAATGTCATTGGACCTTTTCTCTCATCCTTTCACCAGAAGGAAAAAAAAACCTGCAAGTGCACACAAAGGGGTCAATGTTTTTGAAAGGTCAGTAATTCCAGATGAAATGCAAACCTAAGGCTTAAAAAAAAATCTCCATTGAGCAATAAAGCACCTAGAGTTTGACTTTGTTACGCAAGAGAGAAACTTTCCAGCTGGCTGGCAGTGGCTCCAGAGGGTGTCTGTGTGGTTATTGATTAATTAAATCTATTGTTACTCACTTTTTTCATTAATCCAAGTGTTTTCTCTTCACTTATGTCCCTGCACAACCCTGTTTTAAAGACTTGGAATCTGTCAGAGACAACTGCTTTGAATATCAGGTTACTTATTTGAAATGCTAACTCTTCCTGTCTCAGAAATTTCTAGGTGTGGCATTTTAGACCTCAGAAGAATGAGAAAGCTTCTTAAAGTCAAGGGTGTCTTCAGTCTCATGTTCAGTCCTGGCACTCTGTGTGCATCTGTAACAGAGAGGAAGGGTGCAAAAGGCTTGACCAGAGAGGTGACTCTGTTTCTTTCTGAAGGACTGCACTCAGTTCTAGTGCCAAAACACAAACTTTATAGGGCTGCGTGAGGGGCAGATGCCTCTAGTGGCTTGACACTTGTTGTTTGTGATTCTGAATCTCTGGTGGCATTGTGTGGAAGATAAGATTAGTAGTGTCAGCAAGCCAGCAGTACAGTTTTGCTTCTCTGTATGCCCACCTTGGCCCTAATGAAACTTTCTAAATAGCCTTATACTCACACAGTCCTCTGCTTGCCATCCCAACAATCAAAAAACCCTGAACAGTGCTGCTGCCCCAGCAGCAGGAGGCTGTGTCTAAAAACCCAGAGAAGAGCCCAGCTTTTGCTAGGCCGCCCAGTCCCTAGTGTCTCTGTTTGCTGTACTGAGGTACTTTGTTTGCTGGTCCCTGGCCCAGTGCCATTGACTCATGTCACACAGGAAGCTGAACCCCTGCCAGCTGGGAACTGCTTCTGGTTGCTATCTCCAGCCATCAGTGCTTGATTGGAGCCTGTTAACCAGGCTCCTGATATGCCAGCCTTGCAGGTCCCAGGCATTTACTTTCCCTTGCAAGCCCTTGAGATAGCAGCCTGTTCTACTGGGATGAATGTGTTTAGGAAATGCCAAATCTGAACTAACTACTGCCGGGAATTTTTAGCTTGACTGGAAACATTTGCCAGAAACTGGGGCGGACTGAGTTTAAGCCCAAGAGGAGGGCAGACCTCTTTGATAAAACTTTCCCACAGCAGTAATCCTTTGTCACAGCAGTGACAAGTCACTCCTGCTTCCTCCTATGCTCTATACTTCCTTCCTGCTCTATACCAGTGAAATACAGGAGTCATTTCAAGGGTAAGCTGCTGCAATCAATCAGGTCAAGAGAGCATCATCTCTGCCTTTCTGAAGCAGGGAATGGGAGGGGACACTTTCAGTTCATAACTATTTGGCTGCTTTATAGTTTTGTTTGGTAGAACTTAAAAGAGACATGGAAATTTCAGAGGGCTATTTCAGGAAATCCTTTACCAGTTCCTTTAGGAGATGGTTTTACCTCAACAACTCAGCTAATTACAATTAGTCACTTGATCCTGAAAGCAGAAGGAAATCGTATCATGCATATTTCATACAGGATTTACTTAAGTATTCTGGTTTTTAGATCTTTGGCATCTGCTGTTAGTCCTTTTGCCTGTAATTTCAGCTGGCAGTAACACTGATGCCTTTGTACCAGAGAAATGGGCTTCCTCTTCTGAAGAGTAACAACAATAGTGTCTGCTGACAGGCTCAGTTCTTGCAAAAATTGGACATAAACAAAATATGCGTACATTGGTCTTCCAGTCCAGTAAGGTAGCACAGGAGATATTTGCACCTGGGGACGTCCACATTCCCCCAGCTGTAGAGGGAGAGGGAGGGAGGTGCCCAAAGATTACCTTGCTGTTAACAGTAGATCACCCCTGTTGGAGCAGTGGCGGCAATAAACTATGTTGTAAACCGTCATGCAACATGGTATCAGGAAGGCCACCTACTTCCCCTAAAGCATTTTCAAACAGCACTTTTTAACCAAGTCTAGCCAGAGCAACGTGTTGACCATTGTGAGAGTCCTCCAGAGGAGGTGAGACCTCGGAGGTGGGCTGGGACAACAGATGGGGAGGAGCACCTGGTGATGTGTTGAGGCTGTGTGCTGCTTAGCAGCATAAATGCATTAAGCACTGAGGAAAGTTGCAGTCAATTTGGTGACAAAATAATATATTTCAGCATAATTGCAGTAATTAAACAGGGACGCTGCTTTTAACTAAACGATTGTTACCTTCTCCTGATTGAATTAAATAGTTATAAGCCTCTGGGCTTGCTTTTACTCTCTTTCCTTCTAGCTTAACTCTCTTTTCCTGTCATCAGTTTTATGAATCAGTGATTATGCCTGAGGGTTTTGCAGTGTCTCTCTTTGGACAGATTAGAAATGTTTGTGGTTTCTTGCTCTCTGACACCTTGCACACATGAAGCAACTTTCTGCAGCCATCTTGGAAGTGCCTTTGTGCCAGCAGCTACACCACACTGCTCCGCTGCTGCCCCACTGCTGCCCTGATCTCTGTGGAAGGGACCGATCCTGGAAATAATTTGATCCCGATCTGAATAAGGCCATCAGTAGAAGCAGACAAATCTTTGCTACTCATACGGTTGTATCTAATACGTAGGAAAGAAAGCTCAGCGTTTCCCTGAATTACAGTGGTGCTTCACCTGCTTTTGTAGTTGTATTAAAGAAATATAAGGTTCTACAACCAAAGCAGATGTAGGCAAAACCATTTAACTCTGTACTATGCCAAAGAACTGGATTGTTACCGTCTTCCTCCTGAAGAGTCACCACACCAGTGTCATGGGTGGTGATGTTTGCAAACTGTGCCACCTGATCACAGGGCAGTACCAGCCTTGTATCCCTTCAGATCATTTTCTGCTGCTTTCTCATTGACCTTCAGTGTTTTTCTCTCTGCACTCTTCAAATATTTCCCTATTGGAGTTTTAGGTCACCTTAGTGAAGCTGGAAGAAAAACTGCTTTTGAAAGAGCCATGGTGATAGTCAGCTCAGCAGCACAACTCCTGTGTACTCAACACCACTAGGTTCCCTCGAATGCAAGTGCCTGGCCTCACCTGACCTGTGGCCCCAAGCAATCCTGTCTTTGTGTTGGCTTAAATTTGCTGCAAATAGGTCACCCTATCTAAGAAAGACCATACGAAAAGAATCCTAAACATTTTAATTTCTGAACTGGCAATAATCTTGGACAGTGCATGATAGAGCTTATAAATAGCACTTTGAGTGCTCGTGATGTCACAAACCACAAGAGCGTCTGACTTGTGATTTATTACATCAGATCACGGCTTGTTCATAGGCTTGTAGCTTGCAGCTTATTTACAGTCAGCACACCCACTATTATTCCTAAGCCATTCCAGTGTTATGCAGAAACATAAATGCTGCCTGGAATTGAAACAGTAAATAACCAATTAAAAGTTTAACCTCTTCCTTTCTGATCTCTTCCTATATGATTAGCCGAGGGTACTGTTGCATAAGGTTGTGTCAGATAATGACGAATTGGTGTTCTTTCATTTGCCTGTGTATCACATTTATACAGAAAATACTTGTAGATTTTTTAAGTATTTATGCTCACAAATAATTTATTAAGACTGCATTTATTTGAATACATGTTCTTTCCTTTTCTTCACTACGAGATTGTTGTTTTACAGGATTTTCTAGAATAAAATAGCAAAAGCTAATTTCTAGAATTTAATGAAAGAAGAACTTTAGTTCTTTCTATAGTTCTTGACACTGCACACATATGCACACAAATTAGTTTATCTAAACAGCAATTTGCAAAACTAGAGTTGGGCAATGTAATTAGAAAGGGAAAAGCTTGCTCTTCAGATTAATTAAGCTAAGGAACATTCAAATTTTATGTCACATCTTTTTGGCAGAGGGGGGTAACCTCATTTACTTTGGCCATGTTTTGGAAGAGGTCATGGTTAAGATTTAAATACAGGGCAATATAAACCTCAGGCATTAATGAATCCTGAATGTAATGATTTTAAGATTGGAAAAATTCTTTGTTCTGCTCATGATCCCTATCTGTATCACTGAGTTCCAGGGATTATTTGGTTTCTAATAGCCCAGTTGCAGAGAAAGGTGCCCACCTCAAAATCTACAGGAAGAACTAAGCCATTTCAACCAGTGCTTGTCCAACCAGATGTATTTTAAAGTAAAGGAAACCACTCTGAAAAAAATGTGTGATTATATTCAGGTATCTAAAAGCTAGTATGTCCTGGTATCTAAGAGTGGGCCAGGAAGTAACTGCATCATTCAGAAATGGCAAAATGGGAAATAATTTACATAACTCATCTCAACTGTGTATCAGTGAATCTCTAGCTGGTACAGTAGCATGTGTTCTCTATCACAGGTTACTTTAGAGCACTCCTAAACACATTGTTGTGATTTATTATCTTTTTTTTAAAAAAAAAATCCCTCAGGTAAATCTAAGGCTATAGGAGAAGAAAAGTAAATACTAGTACCAATTTCCTGTACAATATCTCATTCTGTGACTGATAGTTTTGTAGTCTGTGATCTCAAAAGCATAGTCCTCAGAACAGAAGCCGCTTTTGTATTCTCACAGGAATAAGTACCCTAAACCAGCTAGTCGAAGGAGATCAAACACTATGCGTCAGTGTGATTAGCAAGAGGAACACAAAGGAAACTTCTGTGGCCAACTGCTTCTTTCTAAGCATTCGTTTGTGTTAATCAAAATATTTACGATGTTAGCGGCCCTTCCTGGAGTTGGTACAGAGTGCAGATACGATGGTTCAAGGTGCATGAGAAATCAGGTTTATTGCAGTCTTCTCTGTAAAGATTTTGCATTTTATATCTAATCTTGTTTTATAAGTAGTGAGCTGGCTAGCTAAGGTGTACCAGTGGCCATGAAACAGAAATTTAATGCACAGCCCATCAGCAGCATTTCTTCTAGCTGAGTTTACATACATCTGCAGGTGGCCTTCAGGATGTTTTTCTTTTTTTTTTTTTACTGGACCTGCTTTTAAATATGAGTGTTTTCAGACTCTTGTTGGGGTAGGCAGAGGGCTTAATGGAGATCATAGGAGTGCTGTGTGCTTGCTGTCTCTGAAAAGAAGAGAGCCAAGGTGCCTTAAATTGAAGAAATATGCTTATATTTGTGCAAAGAAAAAATATTTGAGTGCACTGCTACTAATCTCAGCTGTTTATTCATCAAGGAAGAGGCCTTCAGAATTTAGAAATCAAATTATTAAATAAATAAATAAATAAATAGGAAAAAAATCCTCTTTTTATGCCCTCTTAATATGGGTGACTTTGGTGTACAGAGACTTTCTGTTTTCAGGATTTTCTACGCAGTCATGACAGCTCAAATCCCATTTCCACTTGATCGAAGTACCTATGCAACCCCCTGATACCCGGAATTGCAGCTTTAAGGAAAATATTGCACAGCTTTCCTGTATAAAAGTATGCAGATTTTTAGGTAACATCTATCATCCAGTTACTGGCAAACTGCCACTGGCACGGGGGAGTGCTGGAGGTTCACTGGGTGCTTCCAACAACTATCAGTGTATTTTTCTATGTCTTACCACATTCTTGGATATGTGGTAGGAGACACAGTCAGAAGATGGGCAATGGCTAAATATGCCTCTGCTGGGGCCTTTCCTATGTCTTATTTTGGATTTGGAAGAGTTAATAAATATACAAATTCATTTTTCTTCCTCCGTAATTAGATCCCAGAGGAAAAATGCCACAAGCCTCCACTACATCCTTAATCTCCTGAACAATAGAAACTGTATTAAAAAGAAAACAAACAACCTCTTTTCCTGGGAAGGGTTGATGCTAGTCTGTGATTCTCAGCTGGGTTTCTGGTTCAAACCAGGCATGGGCTGGCAAGGGAACAGCAAGGGGGGCTGCCCACGGCTCGGGGGTGCAGAGGTGCCTCCTGCTTAGCTGGGCTGGGTTGGATTCCTGCCAGGCGGGAGATTGTGGCTGAAAAACTGGCAGGGCAATTTGCACCAGTGAGGAGAGATGTTAGGGAAGGGGGAGCCCGGGAAGTCAGGCGAACAGCTCGCTCACCTCTGTAAGAAGCGTCTTTTTTCCAGGTTGGCAGTGCTTTGGCAGAGGGACAGGGTTGGCAGACACCCTGCACTTGCCCAACTCAGGCTTGGAGAAGTGCCTTCCCTTTCCAGGTCCATCATCTCCCCTGCACTAAAAATACTTCTCTGAAACGTGCCCTCCTTTGCACTCAGTTGTGCAGAGAGCCTGACCCTCAGCTCGGCTGGCAGAAAGCAGCCTTCTGGCACTTTCTGTGTACTTCAGGAAGGGCACAATCAGCTGCCTGGAACCATTATCAAAAGAATTGGGACAGAGAATAGCGTACATTAACCCGACCTCTCCTCTCTTCCTCCTCCCTCTGACTCAACAAGTGGTGTAACCTGCAAACAGCATCTTTATCCTACAAGCATGTTTTATTTCCATAACAAATTGAGGTATTAGGAATTTGTAACCCCAGATGTTTTTCAGAGTTATGTAAACCAAGAGGCACCCAGATGCTCACGTAAGAGCAGAGGGAAAATCCCTTTGGGAACATGTGCCTGGCATAGCTGCTCTGGGCTGCCAGGCAGTGTTATTCAAACTGTGACGTGCAACAGGCTGAGATAGCAAAAGCCCAAGAAGAATGAGGTGAAGGTGTGAAGTGACACATTGTTCCTTTTCTTTTCCCCCAGGTTGGCCTTGGGAAAATTAGAATACACTACAGTTGTACCTTCCAAATCAAGAGTCAAGTTCTCCTATGCATGAACTCAGGCAGAAACCAGCTAACCAGAAAGAGGCCCACATGTCAACAAGTATCAATAGAAAAAAGATGTAACAAGACAGGTAAATATTAACATTCAGTGTTTCCCAGTGTACAGTATTTCATTTTCCTCTCCTTGTTTCATTCCCCTTTTGAGAAAGAATTGTCATCTGGAAACAAGAAGAAATTTCCTCTTGTTTTGTTGTATTAGGGTATATAGGAATGTTTATAGAAAATGTTTAGGGTTTTGAAAATAATTTACTATTTTTAGAACTTTCACAAACACTGAGTCTGTTTCTTGGATGTCTTTCGTGGTGGACTTGGGATGTTGATCATGAAGTCTTTGAGTTCTTAGAGAAAGTTGCTTGGACTTTATTTCCTTCCAACTGCTTATTTTGTCCTTTCAATTGAAGAGATATTAATGAACACACACTGTTAAAAACAGATGTTTCTGCCTCATACTAGAGCTCATCTCCACCGTAATAGCCCTGCTGAAAAGAGAAAAGTAATCTCCTGGTCTGGATTCAGTCCTGTGTGAGCTTTTGCTCTCCTTTCTTCTGTGAGGCTCTGTCCCTCACCCAGAATGGGCTGCCTGCCTCTATGTACCTCCTATCTGCCCTGGGATGTCCTGTGTTACAGGGATCAATGACACAACCTAGCCTTATCTTGTACTAGGAAATTATAGAGCTATTAAGAATGCGGAAAATACCTTTTCTCTCCCTCACCTTCCACCAGTCTACTGCAATCAGCACAAGCTTTACTGTAAATGCAGTGATAAGAGGCAAAAGCAGCAGCAGGAGGCTTTTTACTGGTGTGGTTTATTATTACTGTCTGAGAAAATGAACTGCAAATGCAGTACTGAGGTTTGCTAGCTACACCACTGCCCCGGTAGCTGTGCCTTGTTTGGTGGAGGCAAAGAATGAGATTTGAAACTGTGCAACCAGTAAGTTAACATTTTATTAAAAGTTGCAGCATCCTGAGGAGTGAAGGAACTAAGTTGTAGGTACCTAATAAAAGCATTTGATAATGTTTTGAGGACATCCACAGGCATACGGGGCCTTTCTAAGGGGAGCTTCACAAAACTCTGTGTATGTGTCTTCTCATTCCAGTTTGACCCTGTTTGGATACCAAGAAATCCTGGGTTTGGATACCATCTGGCCTTTCTGGCTGAAAGGTACTGACTGTATTAGTAAGTGGCTGTCTCAGTTTCAGCCTAGTGGCCTCCTAAAACTCTCAATATGTGCCAGTTATAAAGAACTCTTCATCGTGCAGGTATCTCCAAAGAACCAAATTGAGGCCAGCATATCCTGGCATGTAGAGTACTAATCAGTTCTCTGAGGCTGAGTCACCACTGAATCTCACCAGACCAGGCTTTGAATCAGGTCAGAGGAAAAGTTGTTTACTGTCAAAATGCTTAAACTCTCTATCCCTCCATGCCAGTAAAGTTATTTAGCTTTCCGCCACTGTTTCAAAGTGTTACACTTTCAAAGTGGCCTGTGCTTGACTTCTCCTTAATGCTGCTCCCTGGAGAGAAGCACACACAGCGTCACCCTTGGCCGGGGCTCCTGAGTGTCCGTGACCTTTACCATGCTAACCTCCCCTCATCTTGCCCGGCAGCATTAATTGCCTCTTAAGGCAGCTTTGTTGCCAGGTCTGGGAGGTTAAGACAGACAGCTCATGCTTCTGATAGTTAAGAACTAGTAATAGCCAGTTTGGGTACCGGTATGAGGGAAGGAGAGGCTGGTAATACCCTTGCTTCAGTGCCCCATTAGAGCGGAGGAATCCTCAAAATGTGGGTTAGTTTCAGCTGAGCCCCCTCCCTCTCCAGCCCAGGCTCTTCCTCATCTTCTGTTTCAGCTCTGCACCACAACCCACGTGAGGAGGGCGTGATGCTATTTATTCTTGTTTCCTCCCTCTCTGAGATCCTATCAGAAACACCAGTCTGAGTCAGAGGCAGAGGCTGTAACTGAAATGAGAGAGAAAACTCGGAAATGCGCAGATTTTAGTCCAATGTGGCTATCCCAGCTCTGTGAAGGAAAACTGGGCCTCAAAAAATGTGTGAGATACTCAGCAAAACAGCAGCTAAAGAAAGACTATGTGAATTAGAAACTGCCTAGCAAGCAACAAGAAAAGGAGTGGCTGGCTTGTCGTAGGTAATGAACAGCACTCAGAAGAGTGTTGTAGCATGGGTGTTACGTGACCTTCTACCCTTCTGCAATATCTGCTATTTTTGGACATTTGCTGAGAAGAACCCCTCCAAGAGCACTCTGCTGCTTTGTTGGGTGGTGATAGCTGGGTTTTCCAGCACAAACAGAACTGTGCTACAGTGAGAGGTTTCCAGCAGGGATACTTTTTCACATGCATTTGGATGAGAAGTCATCTAAAAGCCTTCTCTCTGCATCTGGCAGATAGGGGCAGGGTACCACAAACCAACATGTGTCCAAATATTCCAGTCCCAGACACATAAATTTAGCTGCTTGCAAGGTGTTCCCATTACACACTAAGCAGCACAGATCTGGAAAGACCTGGAAAAACTTTCCATATCCAGATCTCCCCAGCAAGAACCATGTCTTGGGCAGATTGCATTTTTATTGCCTTCATTGCCTTGCTGAGATAATGTCCCTGTGCTTAAGGTGAACTGTGTGAGTAGTAGTACTTCAGTAAAATGGAGTCATTTACTTCTGCCCAAGTGAATAGGTGCTTAATGGTCTGTACAGTTATATGACCTCTGTTTGCAATCTGATCAGATAGCACAAACTAAATGTAGTGGAGTCTTTCTGATAAGGGGAGAATAGAGGGTCGGGTTCTAGGGTATTGCCCCAAGTAAGGACAATTGGTCAGTAGGTGGCAATCTCATATCTGAAGCAGGAAAGGCCCCCACTGCCAGAAAAACCTGCTGCTGGCCATGTCTTCAGTGAGATATGTAATCATGAGATCTGGATACGTTGTGCGCTGGTTCTAATCACATGGATTTAATTTTTCTTTGCAGTTTGTTAGCAGTACACCTTTGGTATGTCCCAGATGTTATGACTTAGTTTCCCTTCCCTCAATTTTACTGTGCCCTCTAGTTGCATATCTGATAGGTTATATACAGCCTTCTCCTTCACCAGGCAGCAGCACAGGGCCAGACATGTAGTTTTGCTATTTGCAGCTAAAAAGCTGCTATGGAATGGATGCATGATGCAAATGTAAGTCATGTATTGTCATTAACCAGATCTGCTATTCAGATGGGTGAGAGGAGGGCATCTCAGTCCTTGCAGAGATGAATGACTCACTGACTCATGGACTGATTTGTTCATGCAAAGTCAGTCAACTGTAGCAGTTTGATCAACACCACCTTTAATTCAAAACTTCAGTTTAGGCATCTTTGCTCACATAGTGCTGACTTGAGAAATGCTTTCATTTGGGCTTTTTATTATATACAGAAAAGAGTACCACAAACCATTTCCAGAGCATTTGACCTCATTTGCAGCCTGTCAAGTGGGAGAGAGGCCGTGAAGCATAAGGAGAGTGGTTGGGACCAGGCAGGGAGTATGCAGCAATGGCAGGGTTTATGATACATGTTGTCCTAACAACAGCAGCTTTCTCTAACCGAAGATTTCCTTTGCTAACATCTCAAAGAATCCTTGGGCATGGTCTTTTACCTGAAAGACACTTCATGCACTTGTGGGGAGGGAGGAGGTGAGAAAAAAACTGATGATACTGCTTTTAAAGTGAATTTAGCATTGATGAGGGTAACTTGTACCCAACCCCGGTGCCTGAAGTTTTTTCTTATCCACAGGATATGGGAAACAGGCAGGGCTGGAGCAAATGTCCCTGTCCTGCATTCATTCTGGGTGAACTGGGACTTTGCACCCATACATGTGAAGTGCTGAAGGAAAGGGGCAGGTGTTAATTCTAGACAGTTCTTTCTTGTGGACCTTTCTGGGGCACGTGTCACCTACAATGGCCAAACTTCTTACAGACCTCAGAGTACCAACCCCCAGCAGCCTGCTGTGCTTGCCCCGATTTCAGGGAAGCAATGTGAAGGGCTAAAACTGGGTGACTCGGGCATGGTTGTGTGACGGGTTTGTGGCAGGTCAAGCAGTTATGCCAGAGCCTCCCAAATTCTTGCTCTTTCTCTTGGGTTAGAGCAGTTTCAGTCACCTATTTAGGTCTCAGCCCCATAACCAAACAGCTAATTTGGGCCCATTGCAAGTGAGATGTGAACCACTGAGGATTAAAAGTCGTTTTGCTCATCCCGCAGGCAGTCACTGACTGGAACTTGACACCTGATCACTGCTAGTCTGTGCTTCACTTAAGCTGTCAGCCTTCTTGCTGAAGTCAAGGTCACTGGGAGTAGTGCAGTAAGGTGAAGAGGCTATTAGAGTATCCAGGAGCCACTCGGGCACTCACAGGGGGTTTGATTTCTCACCCCTTCTGCTGCCTGTTTTTCACAATGCACATCTAAGTTATAACCCCAAAAGTGTTGCAATAAGTTACAGCTTGGAGCACATTTTGTCTACAATGTTTGCACGGTCTGTCCTGTGAGCAGCCAGGGCTGTCCCAGGTATGTGGGCAATGCAGGTGGCAATGGCTGGATGAGGCTTCCAGGTAGCCAGTGGGGCTTTAGCTCCCATCCCTGTAACCCAAATGGCATCAAGCATAAACTCCCTGAAACTGAGACCTCCCTACCTACTCCTCACCTGGCTGCCCAGAGAGCTTGGGACACCGCTCCAGTACAGATCAGTGATGCATGGGAAAGAAAAGGCAAGCATTAGAGCTGCACTGGCTCAGCCAGCTACCCTCACCCTACAGTGATCTGCATTCAGAACCTGACCCAATTTCAGCCCCTGCCGGCTTCAGAGGAAAAACACTGCAGGGTTTCCAGGAAGCACTTGCACAACAGCCAATACCAGGTGAGCTGCAGGCCAAGGCAGATGCATCGTCAAAGCAGTGCTGCCACGTGTGTTGAAAGGATGAGTGAAGGACTGGCATTTTGTGTCATTCGTACCCAGGGAACCATGTTCTCTTTCCAAATGCAGTCAAAATGGAGGGGAGAAGGGGATAAGCATGGTTGTGACTTCAATACAGCAGTTATGTGTGGGAATGTGTGCCTGGCATAAAGTCAGTTCATTCAGTAATGCTTATGTTGTTTTTATGCTTGTAGAAAACTCATCAATGGATTAACACCTAGAAAAGGGTAGGGACCTTTACTTTAAGAGAAGGGCTTTGACCTGGTGGTGTGAAATTACTGTGTTTTGGAAATTTTCCCTTCATATCTGACATTTGCTCTACATCTACCCAGGAGTTCTGACCCAAGCAATCATCTCTCACGAAGGGCAACCTCTGATCACCTGTAAGTGCAAGTAGAGGATAATATACTTTCTTTCACAAGGATGAGGAGAAAAAGCAGTGAAAACCACAGAAACTGATAGGAAAAGTCCACTCTCTACTATGAACCAGATGTCTTTCACGCTGAGAGCTGATGTATGGCTCACAGCAGAGTGGAGGGTGTTGGGACAGACAAGAGGACTTGAAGCCACACATCTGACCTGGCCTGGTCATACATGCTCCTTGTCACCTATGGTGAAACACTAGTTGTTTATCTCTGAAAGCCATTTGCTTTCTACCCACCGTGTCAGTCCTCAGAAAAACTTGCCATGGAAAAAATGCCTGGTCATCAGCCTAGTAAGTCAGGCTTCACATCTCCTCTCTCTCTCTGTCTGTCTTCCCAGCAGAAGAACATTTGTCACATCCCCTCAGAATCCACAGCAGAATCTCTGCTTTACCTTCTCTGAAACTGGGAACAAGCAGAGCACTAGAAGAGGGAAATGGGAGGAGAAGATGGGTTAAGGAGGTATCAAAAGAAATGGACAAGAAAAATGAGATCAGTGCGTGATCCCAGGCTACAGTAGGGATATCTGAAGAAAAGGAACAAACAGGACTTCTGGAAAGAGTTCTGGCCCTAAGGGAACTAGCTAGGAGACATGGGAAATTTTACTAGAAAGGTGTCCAAGGCCAAGATGTTAAAAGGCTGTTATGAGCAGGGAGATAAAACAGTATTCATCTTGGAAAATGGGAGGCATAAGGATAACTACGGCCCTGTGGAGAGCTTCACATTTGTTTCTTTAGATGGTCTTTGCTTAGTTAAGCTGTGTACCAGTACTTATAGCACAGCCCTGTTTATGCTACAACTTAACCCTGCAATGTTAGCAAATGGGTGTAATGGCTGGCCTCAAACCATGTGGGTCCAGGTACCACGTGGCTTTCCTTCTTGGATAATACCCAACAAGGAGCTGCAGCAGCTCCACAGGTCTCATCCCCACCCCTGTCTGCCTGAAGGCCTCCCAGTGTCCTGGCGAGCTCAGTGTGGGAGCTCAGTGTGGGGGCTGGGAGGACAGTGGTGCTGGTGTAACTGGTTTGGTCAGCATACCAGACCAGAGCCGGTGCCAGACTGCTCCAGCCCCAGGGCTGTCCTCCAGCACCTCCTCAGGGCACGGCAGCAGCAGGGTAGCAGCACCCTGCTCCTCCTTGGGATTTTTGCGGAGCTGGGCTGGGCCACGTAGGCAAGGGAATAGGTTTCCACTGATGAAGGGCCACATCCTGGCACGTGGGCAGTGGGAAGCCAGTGGGGCACCAGAGCGAGCAGGAAAGAGTATGTACGGGTGCCAGGTCCAGCTGCAGGTCAGCCCAGGTGACCGATGGAGCAGGGGCAGAGTTATCGCACATGAAGTGTCTCTGCAAGGCCAAGTGGAAGGACAGAGGTGCTTTACGTCAGCTCCAGCCACGTGTGCACAGGGTCAGTGCCTGGCACCGCCCTGGGCAACAGCGGGTGCCACGGGCTGGTGTGCAGGGGAGCAGTGTCCTTGCAGAAAAATGACTCTCACGGTCACTCTCTTTTGCTGTCCCAAGCTGCCCTTAAAGGTACTGGAAAAAGCCAAGGGTGGGAGTCCTGTTCTGCAGCATTTTCTCCTTGAACTCCAGAAGGAAAGTTGATGTTGCTGTAAATGCAGCAGCACGCTTTGCCACTGAGGCAGTTCTGTGTGGCTGACAGGAATTTTGCCTAAATGTCATGCAGGAGGCCAGATATACGTGGTCCTAGCCTTAACAGCTTTTTGTGCCCCTTCTGCTCTGAGGACTGGCATGAAATGAGGAAAAGGGCAACAGGCAAGAACAGCTATCCTCTGTCTTCTACCAATCAGTCTCAGCTGGGATTTCCTACTCTGGAGGTCATTAAGCCAAAGAAGCATCCCTGGAACAAGCAGAAATACCAAATCCTAGATCTTGAGCCAAGACTTGGTCTTTACTATTATCAGGTTAGAAGGATGAAGCCAGATTGGATTATTTCCTTTTCTTTTTTAAATTCCTTTTGCCTAGAGGCCCTGATGGTGTGGACAAAATTAAGAAACTTCCTCTTGGGCCTCTCTTCTTTGGGAATTTTCACAGGCTGCTTGTATTCTGGGAGCAGGAAAACTTCCCACCCCTCTTACTTCAGATTATATGGTCTTTTTAACCTCTTGTTTTCCACAATGCATTCCAGTGAGAAATGTGTCCTGTAAGTGCATTGTCTCAGATCATTCTGCCTTCCACAAGCCAGGACTTGTGGAAAGGAAGTCAGTCTATTCAGGCTAGGAATGTTAAATGTTTGCTGCTGACTCCCCCATCGGGGGCTGTGAGCTGTGCCAGGGATTTTCCACCAGCTCTGCCTATTCCAGCTTTTCAACTGGGTGCATTTTCCCACAAAGATGTGGTCTCAGAAGGGCCATCTTCACTGCTTAGTCACTCGGGTGAAGAAAATGGTTAGAGCATGGTTCTCATGCTGCCTTCTTTCTACCAGGCACTTGGCTTTATCTTGCATTATAATTGAGACTAAATCTTTTTGAAAATCTATGTGTCAGCAGTGAATTATTTATAGTCATGTCAAACATTCCAGAGTACATGGATAAAACCCAGGATAAAGTATCCTAGTGTGCCACTGATGACAAAGAAGTGTTTTGCCAGTCAGAGAGCTGACCAAAATATGATGTAGACTAAGATGGTTTTGCTAGCTGGGGGGCAGGTGGGGGGGTGTGTTTATTTTAACAAAGTCAATATGTCATATTTTATGATTACCTTAACAATCACATATATAATAATGCAATTTTTTCAGCAGCAGACTCCAGCAGGAGATAAAAGCCTAGAATTATGTTTGTGAATTTGACTGGAGGAGATTGTAGACTGTTCCCAGACCATGTTTGTTCTCTTTGCCAAAGCAAAGTATTACTTAAATAGAAGGCCAGAAACACTCTGCTGCAGCTGAAATATGACCCATTAGAAATGCCTGAGAAACCGCAATTAAAAACTCAAGGAATTTTAAATAATTTCTCCCAAATAAAACTAAGGGGGGGAGGTAATTGTATTGGTGCATAAGTTATGAATCCAGATCTTGCTTTGTAGCTGCTTATTTTCTTTATGTGCTATTTGTCCCTTTTTAAAGAATAACACAGGCCTTATATATCTGCATATAAAGTGTACAACAATATATCATTATTCCGCTTGTCCCTTATTAATTTCCTATTTAAAAGTCTTCCAGCACTTCACGTGCTCATCCTTGTATTCAAAAACTGCTTGACATTAGTTACTGCCCTGTTCTGTTTCCAAAATAATTAAGATCTCCACATCTCTAAATTTTTAATCTCATTTTTGTCTATGTTCTGACATGTATTGACCAGTCCACTCTCACTGCCCTCCACTACAGTAAACTGTGATTGATAGATCATGTCTTCAATTAGAAAAGCTCTCTCAACCCTCTCAACATGGGCATTTAGGAATCCTTACTCCCTGCTTTGCTGTGAGTTCTCGTGTGTTGTTCACATGAATGGGCTGGACTGTTGTCAAAGGAGTGGTTAAATCTCAGCCAGACCTGAGAGGGTTCAAGTGGGCAAGGAATGATAGCCTTTCACCTGTTTTGGTCTTCTCAGTCTTATCATAGCAATATATGCTTACTTGGTCACTCCCTTTCGAAAAACAGTCAGTCTGCTGAAAAAATAGATCCTTCGGTTTGCTCTACATTTAGGCAAAACCAGTTTTGTATCCAGGACTACAGAAATGCATGCTTTTCTTCCCACCTTTCAGCTAAGAAAGAAGGGAAAACAAACATTTGTGCAAATTCATCCATAGTAGTGTAATATTTTACATGTCTGTTTAATAGACAACTACAGCAGTGAGGGAAAACCGACAAGTCACTGTTTGTGACTTGGAGGAGTTCAGGCACTTTGTGTTGTTTGTGCTCTGAAGGCTGTTCAGCTTCTTCATTGTCCTGCAGAGTTTGCAGATTGGATTGTGATTTCTTGATGGGTTTAGTTCATGGGTATAAACTTATTTTCTGGTAGTACTTAGACGGAGGTAGAAAATTCTCAATCATAAGTGAACCATTGGCATCCTTAAGGTCCTGAGGGCTGAAAACAGACCACTGAAGGGAAAAATTAAATAAGAAGTGGGAAAATTGGAGTTGCTGCTGTTGTCTCCTCAGCAAAGCTGTGTGACTTCTCACACTGGAGTGATTACTTGTCCCCGGGTTTGTTTTTCCCTTTCTAAAGGGCAATGGTGGTATTGATAATATGCATATGGATTACTCAGTACTGAAAATTTTTGCTGTCTGGTTGGGGTATACTAGCTGGGGTATACAGGAGAATATGCACCACACTCATCACAGTGCTGGCTCTAAAATAATTTTAATTATGCTTTAAAAAAAAAAAAAAGGCAGCTTAGTCTATTCAGGTAGCTGAGAAAATAACTTCTCTCTGGTATGAATGGCATCTCCATTACTGAAATATTTTTGTCATGGCTCTAGCAATATATACATATGCTGTAAAACTCCTTTTAGTGTAGACACACCCTAGAGGAACTGAGTGTCCAGCTTGCTGAGAAGATCACCTAGGTAGCTAACTCTCTTAAACACATTCAAAATCACTACCTAAAGGTTCTCTTTCAAACTGACAGTTTAACACGTTTCACCATGTTCCCCCTCACCCCAGTGAGATCTTGATGAACATTATGGTATCATCTTCCTTCAGTCTCAAATTCAGCCTACCTGTCGGTCACCCTGCCTTCAGCACTGCCTTTCAGACATACTCCAGGCAGCAAAGCTGGCAGACGAAGCCTGAGTTGGTCTGGAGAGAAAGTGGAAGGGTAGGACTAGTTCTGTCAACAACAGGAAGCAAAGCATATGTTTTTAACGGGCAAATAGGGAGACATTTCCCTCTATTAGTGACAAGACCTGCCCCTGTGATGCAAATTAAGTGGAAGATTTGCAGTGTCATACCAGTGGGTGTAGATTTCACTTTCTTTAAGATACACAAAACCTATTTTTCGTCTTCTTTTCTGCCTTTGGAGCTAATTCATTTAACTCTCAAAGAGGACACAGCTGGTTGTTAGCTTCAGCTTCTCTTGATGTTCATTTTCTTTTTAAACAAGCTTGCATATTATTCTAGCTTAATTATATCTTTCTGCAGATAAAATCATTGGAAAGGGTCCATCCCTTCCCCCCATTCTGCTCTGTTTCTTCCTTGATTTCTTTCACACGTCCCTTCCCCAGTGAATAGATCTGAACCTTACATGGTGTTAATTAAGGATCTCAATTGCATATTTGCCTTTGCAAAGCTTGCCAGTGTGCACAGGCAACCGTGATTGATTGACAGCACCCGAAGAACAATGGAGAAACTTTAAAAAGGCTTGGCAAAGCAGTGCAATCAGTAGGGAGCATGCAGAAAGGAAGAGCTTCACACAAGGACTTCAGGAAGAACTGTGTTTGGTGACTTTTATTTCCTTAATCAACATCAGGAAACAGTTCAGCCCTGCTGCAGCTGATGATAAAGTAGCTCCTCCAATGCCCACCACTAGATGAAATAACCACATGGCTTGAGGTAGAACAAGTTGTTCTGGAACATGTACTTTTATGGTTATTTGGGGAAATCTTAAGAAACTGTAATTCTTCCCAGCAGTGACCTGGAGGTGGGAGATTTTGACGTTGGGCTCTGCAGCTGTGCCAGGACAAGGTGCTTGTGATGCTGGTGCAGAGTCCTCTCCTAGCTGGGATACTGAGCTATTGACCCAGCGTTACACAGGACAGCAATCTGTCCTGCTGCCATCCTAGGGCAAAGCTTGAGCATAGTGGAAGAGACAAAAGTCTGGATTTACCTCAGCTCATGCAGGAAGCCTGCCATAGGCAGGGTGAGCCTCAGTTGCAGCCACCTACCCTGGTGAAAATGCTCATCCTGGTTCTGCTCATCAGGTGCCATACACAGGGCTTGCCTGTCTCATGTGCTGTGGTAGTCTCTGGTACCACCAAATCTGAGTACCTCACAGCTTCCCTCAAATCTTTGCATTCTCCTCACATTCCTGAGAGGCTAAAAACTGCTGCAAGCCCTGCTTTACAAGAGAGAAGTGGAGGCACAGAGATGTCACCTCTTCAGTTTCCTAAACAACGATGAGAAATCCTAGGGCAGAACCAGAAATAAAACCTGCCTTTCCCAGTGGTGTTCCCTGGGGAGTTACCTCAGGGGTTTCCTGCCCATGGGGCCAAGTAGCACATAATAAGATGTTACAGTGGTTCAGGGAAAACTCGGAGGAATCACAGGAGACTGGGATCTGTTACATTTGTGAGCAATAGAAAAATGTAGCAGCATTGGAAACTCCTTTCCCTCCATCTGTCATGCCTGGAGTGGCATTTACGCAGGCAGATCTCTATGCCAAGGGGTCATGTTACAGCCCAGTTCTCTGCTAACCATGTTACTGCATGTTTTTGTCTCACCTGTGTACCCGAGTCCAACCCGTGTTACAGCTCAGAGGACAAATTCCTTGCTAGAACAGAGTTTGACCTCATGTATACCAGCAGTAACGACCACTATTGCAGCACAATTCCCAGGCATGTTCAGTTTTCTGTGCAGAGAGGACTGCTCACACTAAGAAAGAAGGCCATCAAAGTGAGATGTGCACTGTAAACCTCAGGATGGGGTGCGGGGTTGATGATATGCCAACCTATAAAAGTTTGCAATATCCTTTTAGCCAATTGCACAATTATTATTTCTTACCTATTTTACCTCTTTCTCCTTCTCCTGCACTTATCTCCTGAATTGAGAAGCACAACAGATCAGGTGTTTGGGTGCCAGCAAAGCACTTGGGAGACCTGGAATCAATATCTTTGCTTGCTGCAATCCTTTGCATCTGAGTTGGGTGAACCCCTTAGGGTATGCCTGCAACAGGTGAACTAAGTTCCTGATAAGTTCTACCTTCCTGGGGGCAAACAGCTGGATAAATTAACCTGGGGAGAACATGACATGACTATCTCCTGATTGATTTAGAGCTGGTCTCTCGAAGAGGTTGCCTGGGCTCCATGGATGGCTCAGCTACTTATAAAACAGTTGGTGAATCCCTGCGGTTCACAACCCTCATCATTAAGGTAAATCAGTGCCAACATAGGAAGTTTTAAATGAAAAATGGGCACATTAGATCACTCTATATGTCTGTCTACTCTAGTATCCTCTCTTCATCAGTGGTTGATAGCAGATATTTAGAGAAAACTATACGAGAAAGGCAAGCATGTAGTGGTAATTCTCTGGTGTAGTTGCCAGGCTGTGGGTTCTTGAAAGCTTCCTAGAATCTTGCTGTTTAATAGCACTTAATAGCTCTGTCCACAGCTTCGTAAAATCATTTTTTGAAATCTGTTTTAGGCATCCATAGCTCTGTTGGCAGCAAGCTCCAGAATTTAATTATGCATTTGATGAAGCGCTTCCTTTTGTTAGCTTTGAATCTGCCACTTCGTAACTTTATTTTATGCGGTTCCTTCTGCATAATCCTGCCATGCGAGCAAACTGCCCAGAGGTCACCAAGACTTTTCAAGCTGATGTTTCATCTACAGCTGCATGCCTGTGCAAAAGTTGTGGTTATGCATATGTGTCAAGAGGAGGTTGTTTTTCACTTAACCAAATCCATACCAACGCAACTCCCAATTTTAAATAGCATTACAATAGCGTGAATAGGTCTGCCAATGTTTTAACTCTTCTCTCTTCTTGGAAGTGAAAGTTTTACCAATGTAGAGTACTGACATATGAGCGTGACCATGCTTGCTCAGAGAGCAGGTGTAGTCAAAAGAGCTCGTCTTTCAGCCATAGCTTTGTACAAACATTTTTCCAGCACTAGTGAGTTTTACCAGGGAGGTGTTTCTGCTGTGGAGGTGGTGTGTGTCAAGGCTGTGCTCCATACCAGTCTGTAACTCACTGGCACAAAACAGGGCTTTGCTGCAGGACTGATGCCAGCAAGACAGCTCACCCACCTTTGCTGTCCAGACCCATACATAGGCCAACAGAAGTCTCTGGTAATCCAGCCTCTAGGGCTAAACCAGCCTGATGGAATGCAAAGCTGTCCCTCAAGTGATTTGAAAGAAAAAGCACAAACATCCTCATGAGGTCTGAGGAGTGTCCCTGCCCAATACCTGTACTAATGGCACGAAGTTCACTGAAGGCCTGTGCCTATGCATAAAAAGCCATGTCCCCAAGACCATATCTGAAAGTCTGATAAAAGACTTTATTTTTCAGGAACCCCTGAGTTTCTGTTAAAAGCAGTGAGAGAGATTGTGAGCTCTGCTCATTTCAAATTCAAGTCATTTACTCAGAAGTCTAAATATGGAGTTGGACTTTTATTTTATGATATACTGGCCTTTGTCTTGGGCTGTTGAAAAGAGAACATGATAAGCTAACAACTGGCATAAAATTTTCAGTTACTTTGTAAATGTTACAGCAGCAGAGAACCAAGTAGAATTACTGAAGGGTCAAAAGCATAGATTAGAAACATCATT
Source organism: Pipra filicauda (assembly GCF_003945595.2). Classification (NCBI taxonomy): domain Eukaryota; kingdom Metazoa; phylum Chordata; class Aves; order Passeriformes; family Pipridae; genus Pipra; species Pipra filicauda. The sequence goes on along the minus strand of NW_024104809.1, from coordinate 1,660,362 downwards.
AAGGAATGGTAAGAATTACTGATAAGTTCTAGTGTCTTTGTTTTATTACTTCCCTATATCAGTCAGGTCTGCAAACACACTGATTCACGTTTAATTGAACAACAGCTTCATTGTGAAACCTGCCATTCTTAGCTGCAGTATAGAAAATATCTTTAAAAACACCACCCCCGCTTTCTAACATCGTACAGACAAAGAATTACAGCTCATCTGCCATAGGATATATACTACAAGTGGCATCATCTTCCTTAAGTCTCATTTTCTCTGTCACATGTGGTGTGACAAACAGCAGTCTGGGGACCCGCGTGCTGCGTATGCCTTTGTGAGGAAGGGCTTCCCTCCACCTGCAACAGGCCCTCTCCTTCTCCCACTGCTCCCTCATTCCCCTTGTGTGTGTGCTTTGGTCACGACCGGCAATCTCTGGGCCAATGTCCCAGAGCTGCAGTCCAGGGCAAGGCAGGTGATGCTGTGTGGAGATGTGTAAGAGTGACCTTCTCTTTGAGTTCCCAAAGCCCCATCCATGCTCTGGATTGTGCACAAGCAAACACGTGTCCCACTTTCTGGAGAACAAGCAGACAGTGAAGCGTGTTCTGCTTTCGTTGTCCACGGGCTGCAACATACACTACCTATGGTCAATCCTGTATATTTGATTGTTCTCATATGAATAAAAAGGATTAGCTGTCTCTGCAGAGCATTTGGCCTACATTTCATCACTTTGCTTGTGAAGCTGAGCTGGATAGGAGTGTGAAAAAAAGAGCTTGTTAAAGCCTTGGTTTTGACACAGTTATGTCAGCCAGAAAAAAAAATATTTGTCTCAATACCTCATTTCATTTTAAGGGATGTATTCCTTTGGTGCTCTTAGCTGTGGCTTTCACTGCTGTACCAGCAAGCCCTACCTTGAATATATCATGTAGTGCAGGCATGGTAGGGTACACAGTCCAGCTTGGCTGCGACTCCAGCTGTATGGTGCTGGCACCTACTCAATCTAGGTAGTAACCTGGTGTCCTTGGTGCAACTCCTGGGAGAGGTAGGCATCTATTGCAAAGTTAGGCTTGAGGAGGTCACATGAGAGGCTTTTAACCTGCCTCTAATTTCAGATAGTGCATCCATGCGATCAAGAGTGCGTTCAACTCAGCTTACTTCAATTCCAGCACACAGAAGAGCACGGTGCTGTGGTTTGGAGGAGAATGGATGGTCCTTTAGGTCAGAAGACAGATGCAAACATGTATGCAGGATGCCCCATGCTATGTAATAGATCCCTGTGTCTGCCTCAGACCATGTGAGATTTCACAGCTCTAGTGTCACCATAAAGTTAGCTCACCAGAGTGATCTAAAGTGACATAACCAAGGTAAAAGTGACACTTCAGTACAGATAATCCCTTCATCTTTTAAGTTGGTTATTTATATTAGATCAGTCTGTGTCAGTCACAGTATCTGACCTAACAGCCCATTCCACTACCTGGGTAAGGATTTGTCTGGCTCTGTCATTTTTTGGCATTGTTAAACTCCTCGTGCAGTCAAGACTGCTAGAAGGAGGCTGGAAACTTCTCTGGACCAGTTACACCTTCCCTCCTGCTCAGGATTTTAACCTTTAGTCATTTATTTTTAGCCAAAATTGCTGAAAGCTCTTTCCTCCCAGTCTGTGCACTGTAGATTATGAAAACCTAATGAGAAAAGCTAAAACTCATTTGCTCAGAAAGAATAATTCCAACTCTGTCCTTTGGCAGATGAGAAAATTAGGCAAACTAATGCATTTGTCATAGTTTCAGTTGAATATGCTGTTTTATTCAACTTCATGTAAGGGTGCTGTAATAAGGGTCTAGGCATAGGTCGCTGAGAGGTTAATAACTCCAACGTTGTTTCTACAGGGCTTTTCAGAGCACTGTAGTTTTTCAGATGGAGGACTGGCAGCCTGAGGAAAGATCTAGATCCAAGGGATACTGGCAATAGAGAAGGCAAGATGGGTGGGTATCTATGAGTGTTGCAAGAGAACTGTCTGTCTACAGACCTCCACCTGAGGACTGTGCCCAGCTCTCCTGTGGACCTTGTGAGCTTCGGACAGATGGGTCTATGTGTTATGGTGCCAAACAAAGTATAACTATAGTTTGATTTGTGAGTGTTGCCTCCAGTTCTCTGGTAAACATCTGTCTAGTGTGGCCAAGGCCAAGTCACTTTTTCCCATTTCTCACTTTCTGCCTTAGGAAAATGTAAGAAGTAGTGCTCTTGTCCTAAGTATTGTGTGAAGATCCAGCACTGGAAAAGTGCTTATATATATGTTCTGAACATTACTGATGATCCCAGAATGTGGAAACAGTCCAGCATAGTAAGTCTAGTCTGATATTTGAGAATAAAAAAATCTCAAATTAAGACTATAATATTTGAGAGTAAATTACCTAGCCTATAGATGCTACTCACCATTTTTCTGTCTTGCTCATTTTTATGTTTTATTCCAATGTGTATTTGAATCTCTCTACACTGCCCAACCTCATTCTGCCATTTGGTTGGGGGAAGAGAAAAGTCTAAATTTGTGGCTTTTATATGAAGAAGTCTTTAAGCTGCCCACCAGATTCTCCTGTTGGCTCCTGTGGAGTGCCTGAGGCTGGGATCATCCTGTAAAACTTGCAGGCTTTGGTATTTCTGTTCCGACTGCTTTGCTGGCATATTAAGGTAGACAAACGGACTCACTCTATGTCCTCAAGAACCTAGGCATAGCAGTGACAATAAGAGAGAGGTATTTGAGGTTAGAAGAAATTTGCATTCATGCTAGTGTAATAATTTCAGGCTCCTGGAAAGATATAGGATTTTCCCCTTTAAAAAAAAAAAAAAAAAGCTATAGGCCAAAGCTGCATCCCCAAGAAAGCAGTGACTATGGTTTTGCACAGAAAGGCATGTCTGTTAGAGGGAGAAAAAGATTATAAAAAAGTAGTTTTCTAAAAGGAAAATTGGTTTTAATGGAAAACATGTATCCAACGAAATGCCTGGAAAATTTGACTGCAGCAAATTTCTGACTTTATGTTTCAGTCAGATAAACTATCAGGCTGACTGAAGAAGTAATGGAATGAAATTATACTGTCTGTGTTACACTGGAAGGGCAGAATAAATGATCCCTAGGCTGCAGTCTCAAAGGACCGTGGCATTTTCATGAATTTTCTATACTGTGTTGCTTGGAGCAAGACACCAGCTAGTTCACTCTTCCTGTCTTGCCTCTGCTGTTTGAGTCTGTTGCAAAGCCTGATCTGTAAGGGGCAGAAAAAGAGTGCAGTGGGGCTAGATCTGTAAAAAGCACTTCCAGCAGTTCTAGAATGACAGTGGAGAGAAAAGCTTCTTACCTGAATACTCATGTATGTCTGGCCTCCCACAGTTCTGCTCCTGGCACTTCTTTTGGATGATCCCAAGCAAGTTCCTTCTCTCTCTTGAATGGCTTCTTTACAACGGAAAATGGAGGGAAAAGTCATCTAGGTGAACTAGAAGCACACATTTCAAATAGGTGAGTCATCTGTATTAAAGTGGACACCTTTAGTAAGAATAATGGTGGGCTAAATTAAATGTTCTTCTTAAGTTAAAATGCCCACATGAGGCTTTAATGTGATTTAATTAAGTTTTTAAAAGTTTCATTAGCTTGCAAAGTTCATTCAAATTAGGATTCTGGAGTATCTTCATGTAGGTAAACCCATAGTTTTTTCCTCTGATGAAACGGGGACTTCACCACCTTAGAAAAGCAATGCTGCCAGACTCAGTTCACTGATACCTAGAAAGCACTTTGTTCTGTCAGAGGCAGGAGGCCAAATGCGTGTAGTTCTCTCCTGTGAGTGCAGCACACACAGGCTTTGGGCAGCTGCACGTGGCTCTGTGTGAGGCTCCCAGCTGCAGCCTTCTCCCAGACACATACCAGCTAGCAAGGACGGTGCCGTCACCTGCATGGAGCCATATCCAAGGTACCAAAACACTGGTTCTGCTCTTTCTTCTGCCACCAGCTTCCCATGTCCCACACGTACCTACCAGCAAGAAATGGGGCCATAACAATATATATGCGTTTACTCTTCCCTGTGTTTTGAAGTCAAGAGGAGAGAGGGGGATTTGAAGGCTTGTTTTGAGTGCCTGATGTGGGTGACTTTGCTGTGCCATTTCATTATGGGAACTCAACTGCAGCAGATTTCTGGAAACCTGATCCCTGAGATAAACGTTGAAGAACTGAAACAGCAGTATCTGTCCAGTGCTTCAGACTGTCAGTTCAGAGGCAGGTCAAAGCCTCCATGACCTGAACAGGGCTGTCAGTATAAGGACAGCTGCTCTCAGTCATAGGCACCCAGTGGACCTAAGTGGAGGCAAAAGTTACATTAAACAGCCACACTGCTTTCCAAGTCACATGAGACCTACTGACATGCATTTTCTAAGAGACTAATGACATCTAAAGCTCTTTGAGTAAACTATTTGCTTTACATTTATAACAGGATAATCATCCCACTGCTTGTCGTGGGAATTAAGCCACTGATCACCATCCCAGTGACCAAAAACATTCTCCTTGAGAATAAAATACACATCTTTATCGTTAAATTCTGCCTCATCAATAATGAAAGATTCTCTTACAAAGCTATCAGGTTTAAGAAAGCAGCCATCTTACAGACCATGCCAGCCTCTTTCCAGATGGCATTTTGAATACAATATAGACCAGGACCTTTGCTCTCCAATCCATTATGCAATAATCAGTGCTTATAAATTAAGTATGTGCCTAGCAGAATGTGTCTTTCCATGTGGCGAGCCTCGTGCAGCAAGGACAGACTGTGAGTCACCACAGGTGACATAGAGGCCACCTCAGTTGGTTGTTTCAGCTGAAACATGAGAGGCAATTCCCACGGGCTAGGAGGCTGCATCTGAAGAAGGAGCTTGGGGTCAAAGATTCAGAGCTCTTTATGTACTCTTATAGGCTAGTATGTTGTCTGGTGGTGTTGACATGTGGGTAACTGCTCAAATACCATCATGACAGTAAGATAGGTACCTCACTCATCAGGCAAACTACCACATGTCCACTGAAGTTTATGGTTCACTTGTCACCGCACACCCCATGGGGCGGCTGATCTGTGGGCCCCCTGAGGCTTGTGGTGACTTACAATGCAAGACAAGGGACAGCTTTCAACCACCTTGTTAAACCACAATGAGATGCAGCAGTGGACAGGCCAGGGCAGGCTCCAGCTGTGCACTGCCGTCACCTCCGTGCGGTTGTTGGCCTCTAAAGCTCACTCAGGTGAACTTGCAGAGTCTGCAGTCACACTGCCGAGCTGGAGGGTGGTGCAACATGCTGGATACAAACTGCTTCTCCAAAGTGAGACATAGATTAGGTGAGGACTACGCCCAGTTTACTTAGCTGTCAGTGTACTGCCTGGTTTGGGAAATCCCTAGGCGGGGGACTACTGGCACCTGGGAGGTCACACTGGTCACTGTGTACTTGCCCTCTTCTTAAGCTCTTTTTCTAAATATTTGGTACTGACCACAGCTGGAGAAGATGCACTGGATTAAATGGACCTTTGGTGTGTTCCAGGTGTTGCCAGTCTTATGTTCTTACGGTCACCAAAACTAGCTTATAATAAAACAGGTTAGCTAAGGCCATTTTGATATTGAGTGTTCATTTGTGAAGTGCTTTGAATATCAGGCAATAGTAGCTAATCTTTGATTACCAGTAGTGACTGCTTTTTCAAAAGAAAATATAGGTGGGGAGAAAAAGTAATTTCTGTTCAGTTCCTGGTCCTGGTTGCCTGGTGAATTCTTTTGACGCGCAGAAGAACAGATTTGCATGTTGGTATTTTGGGGATGTTTCCCATGAGAAAAAAAGTGCAACTCAAAACTCTAGATGACTTGAGTGTCTTGTCACGATTATATCCTCCAAGGGTTTGTGTCATTCAGATGATAAATAGGGTTTAAATAACAGAAAAACAACAGTACTGCCTCATGTAAATAACAGCAGCATCGCTACATGCTACCTGCCGCATTGTTAGTGCAGACGTGATGGTTTGCTGATGGTGTTCACTTCCCTGTGCCCAGCACTTGTGTCCTATTCAGCCAGAACTGAGATTTTCTGAGAAATGCCTGATCAATCTGTGGACACCAGTGACACAAGTGCCCAGATCCCATCATGCTGTTGCAGAATGGATTCATTTTGACACAGGGTCTGCTATAAATGACCATGTCAAATGTATCCTGATTATCTGAGCACAAAAGCAAAGCAGGTTTTCCAAGGTGCACAAGCATCTAAACCCACAAAATATCCAACTTTTCAAGTCATTCACACAGGTCAGGTTCTTAGCTCCTGCTGATTACAATAAGAAATTATATGAGAATTATAATGAGAAAAGTGCTTTTTAAACACCTGTTAGATGTGTGTCTGCCTCCTTTGGCCTGTATGCGAATGCCTCAGCTATGTGATCTGCTCCAGTTCACAGGACTGGTTAAAAGAGAAAAGGGAATTTCAGACTCCAATGTGGTTACCAAGCCACCACATTTGTATCAGCAGAATGAAGACAGGCAGTTTCCATCACAGCTGCACGATGTCTTTTGTCATGATAACTGCATGTTCGGGACTGTAGAGAGATTCTCCAGTGGAAATGTGTTCGGTTTTTACCTGCGATATGTCACTGTGTTGCAAGTGATGGTACAGTGCTGGTCATCCCAGAATGTCACAGTGGAACCAGACAACCCAAAGCAAAGCAAAGTCCACCAAGAAGCCCACAGTGGGCAGCAGGCTTTTCTGTTTGCAGACACATCTACCTTCAGTTGATAAGAACTTTTAGTGAAAACAACGCTGGAGTAATCTTTAAAATTATCACATACATCTGTGAGTTGTTTTAGGGAAAAGACCTCCCATGAGGAGAAGGAGAAAGGCCTCTGGCTGGCATTGTAAATCATGTAGCATCCCACTGATATTTAGGAACAAGTTGAACCTTAACTTACTATTCCCATTGCCAGCTCCTGTGTGGTGTTGCTTGGATGAGTCTTGCTCCTGATGGCTAAAGATAGAAATGTTTTTCCACTCTGATTTTGTTTTTAAGCTCCATTAGAGCAGGCCTCAAAATAGTTTTGGAGTTTATTTATTTCTCATTCTTTGACTTGGTTTCATGCTGGATATCCCAGGCTGGCTGGTGCTGTAGACAGCAGAGCTCTAACTGGAGCAGACAAGCAGGCTGGTGCCCAAATAGAACCTGCCATCAGAGTTTATGGTTAGGACTGAGTGGAGAGTGAAGCTTCACGATCTTACTGCCAAGACAGAAAACTAAAGGCAGCCTGTTTTACTGGTGCACCATGCTGCTATCTCCAGTAGGAGCCGAATGGGGACCATTTTGTTAGGACCAGCAGAGGTGAAGCCGTATCAGTCCCCCAGAATTGTGGCTGAGTTCACATAGCTGCCTAAGTTTGGTGGCTGCATACCAGAAAACTGATTGCTGCTGCAGTAAGGGCTCCAGGTGTCCACTGTCACAAAACATGTGCTGTTCTTGCTAGCTTCATAGCTACTTCCTGCATAATGCTGCTTCCTGTGTGGTGATCACTTCCAGATGTGCCAACGAAAACAGGGTGGATTTCATGCAAGAAAGTATTTTCATATTATTTTCTCTGAGATCAGAGTAATTTTTCCCACATCAGTCTAAAAGAGAAATTCTGGTGATATGATTTGACTTCTGCTGCCTTCACAAGTTGCTTTTGCCTCCATGTGTTGCCTCCAGTGTTGACAGCTGGCAGATTTCACTGTAGCATCCAACAGGATTTTGTACCGTCCACCAGAAGTATCCATCCCAGTTATCAAACATCAGGCACACAGCACATCGTCTCTGTTGCATCTCCCTTTTCTGTCTCCACCTGCCAGCCAGTCCACCACAGAAACCTTCCCTTTTTCTGCTCATAGTCACCAGTTCAACACGAGGTGAATCTTTTTTCTGTCACTGAGCTTATAGGCCTTCTCCTGCCAGGACTACTCAAAAGCCTTCACCAACTGGTCATTGAGGCAGGAAAAAATGGTTCAGCTCACGTGGGTTAAACCAAATCAGGATTGAAATGATTTATTGATTTATTAAGGATATTCCGTGCACTATACATTCAGGATCTATGTCAGCAATACAGCAGTTCAACCACAAGGTTAGACACTTATAAAACACTAATAAATTCCTGCAAGTTCCTAAACACACTTTTGTAACTAATCTCCAGGCACGCAGGCACCAACTCCTCTGTCAGTGGCATGGGGGCCACTTCTGGGAGCACAGGTCTTCCCGCTTACACCCCGCTCCCACTGGGGTTGTGGCCACTCCAGCTCTGGGGGTGCCCATGCTACTCACTACAATCGGCTAGTGCACCTGCTGTGAGAAGGCATGCCAGCAGGTCACGCACACCCTCCCAAAGGGTCAGGCCACACGCTGGGTGCCAGCTTATGACAGCGTCTCATGAATGGGGAGCTGCTGCATCTGAGCTCAACAGTGGTTGTGATGTGCCAGACTGGCTTTTGACAGTCTGAGGCCTCTCCTTGCTCCATTACCATTTTCTATGTTTCTTTTATATAGCCTTTCAGATCAACTCATTCTGTGTCTCAAAATTGTCATTCCCTGGTTACTGTTTAATCCAGCTGACAGTTGCCATCCTCTTTAGCGTGATCAGCTAAGGCCTGGTGATTGTTTCCCTCTTCAGTAAGATTGGTTTGGGGTAAATGCACTCTCAGACACTTTTGGGTTTTCCATCCGTACATGCTGTTTACAGTCACTTATCTATCTTATCAGCTGTTGTCTTCCACAATGTTTTTATCCAAGTGTGAGCTGTGCAGGCACTCCCACACAACTATTGAACTGATATTAAAGAATAGTGGCCCCATATCTGGATTTGGGGGGAAGCTATTTCTACATAAATTTACTTTCTCAGTGCCTACCAGTTCACGATTTTTTGAACTTAGTTACCTCAGCTTGCATAGCTACATACAATTAATCTGTTCAAGTGTAATCATTGTGCTCAGAGGATCACTGCATATGTCTATAAGTCTAATCCCTAGTGACCCCACATCTGTAAGGGGGACAAGGAGAGAAAGAAGGAAGACTTGAAAGCTACTTTTGTCATACTGTGTTCTGAGAGACTACATATTCTGCTTGAGCCGATGTTAAATTGTGTAGCAGCCGCTGAGTGGGCTTTCTTTCTCGTGAACCTCCCAGGCAGAGAGTTGGAGGACAATCCTAAGGCAGTGTCCAGTAAGACCAAGAAACTGATGTGGGGATGAAACACCAGCACATGCCTTGCTGGGGCACTGAGGGCAGCTCTCAAGGGTCACACCTCTCCCCTTCAAGGCCTCTTGTAGCTCCTGGAAGAGTATATAATGCCTGTTTGCCACCAGGCATCTTGATCTTGGTCTGCAGGGCTGCAGCAGCTCTTGTTGCCTGTTTTTTCCTCACCCTGCCTCACCTGTTGTGTGTGATGCAGGCTTGGTGCCAAGCTCTTGGCCAACTGCCCTTTCCAGCTCCTGGGCATGCCAGCCCGAGGAGCCCCAGTGGCAGTGTTTGCAGTGGCAGCCCATGAATAGTAACTTTCTGAGGCCATTTCACAATCTTCTGTCACCTTATGGTTAGGATTTGGTCCTGCAGTCTATGAGAGGCTCCCCACCCTGGCATGCCTCCTTCTGCTGCAGATCATCCACAGCCACTATCAGAGATGTTTCTAGATCACACATTTCCCAGAGTTCCTGTATGTGACTGCCAGCAGCACAGTCTCATTTCCCCTACAAATAGTCACCAAGCCAGATAAATCATTACTTTGTTTTGCTCTGCGCTTGGGCACTACTTTTTGCTGCTACATTAGAAGTAATTGTTCATCCTCCTGCTCCATAGTGAGACAGCTTTTCTTGCCCTAAGTCCTTTCTCCCAGTAGCACAAGGCAGGAGACCCAAAGGAAGCAGGAATCTCATTGATGGCTATGCCCAAACCCACCGGAGAAAATCAGAGTGCTCTTCACATGCTAACTGCTTAAGGCAGTGAGAAAAACCCTTAGCAACTTCTATCTTGTAGGTTGTTCCTTCCTAGGTGCTGGTGCACAGCTTTCCCCAGCCCCATCCTTCATCCTGCAGCTAATCTCTTGGACATACATTGCTTTGCACATTTTGTTCTTGGCAGTTTCCAATGTTGCCTCAGGCCCTTATCACCTTAAAAGATCAGATCATATAGTAGTGGCCTTAGAGACGGCCTGATTGATATCTGCACAGCCAAACAAACAGTAAATTTGAATAAAATTTGGCACCTTGTTGCCTATTAGATCTGCTGATTCTGAGAGGATAATTCACAGACATCAAGTAAAGTGTGTGTACTGAGCATACATGGGACAGAGTCTTTGGCTGTGTGAAAGAGCTTATAGGGGTGGTGTGCAACCCTCATGGAGAGCCTTTTGCCCATTCCAGATCCTGCACACACCACCTGTGCAGTCATGAGGATTTGATATCGCTGGACACTGCCAACCCAACAGGACTTCTCTGTGTATTTATACAGAAATACAGACGCTTGCAGGAAGGGGAAAGAGTTTCCCAGTGATCCCTGAACAAACACTGATGAAGCCAGGAGCTCCCGCAGCTCGGCGTTCACCAGCACCACTAGAGTTTGTAGTGAAGGTGTGAGTGTGCTCAGAGGAAGATCATGTTTCTGGGTGGCCATTTACAGTGTAATTGTGATACAGTTATTTAGATACTCTCTAGTTGCTTTCTCCAAACTCATTCTCTGCAGTCATAGGAAACAATGCTGTGGGAGAGTGTATTCTTGTTCAAATCTTCCCTGATATTAGTATCACCGTGAGCCTCCCTGAATATCCCATCCCTATTTTATTTTGGATGACCCCCTTTCTCAGGCAGAAGGTAATTAGGAGAGGGCTGCACCAGCTGCTGCTGTTGCATGTGCCTTGAACTAACTCATGCGGTGTTTTCCTCTGCAGACCAGATGAACTGGGTCCTGGCCCATGGATAACACGAGACACAGCATTCAAGGGCAGGCTGTCCGGTGAGTAGGTTTGATGCTTGGGTGACACCACCACACACCTATACATAATTCCCAAACTGCTGCCCTGTGCAGAGTAGCATAACTGGGCTGTAAATTGTACCCAGGGCATTAGTGTTTCAGTTCCCCGGTGGCCAGTGCAGATTGGGCGTCCCAGCAGCTGGGAAAAACAGACTAGTTGGTGAGAGCAGCAACTGTGCTGAGGTCTGGGAAGTTAAAAATGGGTGTTTTTTTCATTCAGCAGTGCTCATCTATTTATTGGCTTGATTGTAATCACAGCTGCCTTAACTTGTAACTAATACTGTCCTCCCTGCAGCGTAGATGATGATCACTTGGGTATCAGATACTGCTGTCTATGTTTGCTTTTGTTATCACCCACCATCAGCAGGTCTCTTTGAAAGACCAGCTCTGACCAGACACCAAGGAGAAAAGAGGGATTCCAGTTATCCTCTTCCCTGTGGCTGACCAGTTCTTTCCCATCACACAAACACCACTGAGAGCTGATTCTCCTAATGCAGGATGCAAATCCATGTGGCACACCTGGTTCCCTTTGATCATGTATAATTTATCATGGAGCATTCAGCAAAGCAGACACTCCCAATTAAATACAGCCTTCTAGGCACATGACCTCTCTGTGCCTCTAACCTACATGGCTTTGAGAAATCTGGTCTTATGCCTGAAGCTAAGGAGGCCATGCTCAGCCACTGCCATGAATGGTGGTGTGACCTTGAGGGTATCTGGCCTATCTGGACCCAGTAAGTTAAGGCTGACAGCCTAAAAAAGTAGGTCTCAGTTGCTTCAGAGGCTGGTTCTGGTCTGTAGCCATGGATCACTTGGAGAAGGATACCACATTATGATTTGTCCCCTGACTACTAGTTTTAATGGCTTAGGGAGGGTAGGAGACAATGGTGGCCACTTCTTGAGAGCTGAGAAGAACATGCTTGAGTTGGCTGGGTGGTAGGGTGGTGGTCAGTTCCAGGTTAGGTCATTCTTGCAGGTAATCTCCAGAACATGCACCTGATAGGTGGTACCAAGGAACGGCCCATCTTATACGCATTCAGCGCCAATTCCCAGATCTCAAAAAAAAGGAGGGTGGAGTTAAAGTATCAGGAGCTTAAGGGCAAGAAAATGTGGAATACAATGTTGCAATCCAATAGGAAATTCAGAGGTAAAACCAATATGCTTGGACTTCCAGATGTAATTTAACTGTCCTGTAATCCTGACCATGGGATCAAGGCACAGTAGTTAATTGTGATCGCAGAGGTGTCCCTGCAGAGAAACCCCAAGCCCCTGCGGGCTGGGCCGAGGGTGCGGCGTGGCGTTTGTGCAGCGCCCTGAAGGTCACCCCGCAAGGGCGGCTGCGGCTGTCGCGTGTGTGAGTCGTGTCCCCCCCACCGGGTACAGGGGACGGGGAGGTCCCGCCGTACCCGGGGAGCCCCTGCCCGGCCGCCCCTCCCGGCAGGTGCTCCCAGCGCACGGGCGGCGGAGCGGGGCCGGGAGGGGAGCGCTGTTTGCGTTCGATATTCCGCAGCCGCGCTACACGTGAGCCCGGCGGAGCGTGGCGGGGCCGGCGGCTCGTGCGGGGCCGGCGGCTCGTGCGGGGCCGCCAGGACCAGGAGCAGGAGGAGGGGAGGGAGTGAGGCGATGCTCAGCAGCGCCCGGCCGATCAGCTCTGTCGCGCCGAGCCGGGACCCACTGGGAGCGGGAGGGGCGGGAACGCCGGGAACAGGCGGGCACGTGCGCGGGCCCGCGCGCTCACGCGCGTGCAGCTACGGCCGGGCAAGGGGCGCGCGCCCGTGTCCCGCGGGTGCGCGCACCCCCGGGCACCCGCGCACACGGGCACACAGACGGGCACACAGAGAGATGGGCGCACACACAGACGGGCACACAGACAGATGGGCGCACACACAGACGGGCACACAGAGAGATGGGCGCACACACAGACGGGCACACAGACAGATGGGCGCACACACAGACGCCCGCCCCGCCGCAACCCAGCCCGGCGGATCAGAGCTGGAGTGCGCGGCAGGGCGGCGGCACCGACTCACGCTGCCGGAGCCGGTGCCGCAGAGCCCCCCGCCGCCTCTCCCGCCGCCGCCGCCGCACCCCCAGCGCGCCCCGCCCGGCCCCGGGGCCCGCCCCACCCGCGGCAGACCCCTCCTCCGGACCGTCGGCGGGCGCGCATTGGCGAGGCAGCGGGCGGGGCGGAGCCCGCGGTGTATATGAAGGGGCGCGGCGCGGGGAGCGCGGCTGCTCCGTGCCCCGTGCGCTCCGCCGCGCTCCCCCCGCCGCTCCCGCGTCCCCCCGGCCGCTCCCCCGCTCTGCTCCGCCGGGCCGGCGTCGCCGGGGCGGGCGCACCCACCCGCACCTTCCTGGTGCCGCGGAGCCCGGCCGGGCCCTGCCCGCTCCGCCCCCCGAGGGCTGTAGAACTCTCCACGCCGCTCGCCCGCCCCGCCGCTCGCCATGGCCCGCGGGAAGGCCAAGGACGGTGACGGCAACTGGAAGAAATTCATCTGGAACTCGGAGAAGAAGGAGCTGCTGGGCCGCACCGGGGGCAGCTGGTGTGAGTGCGGGGCCGGGGGGCGGCGATGCGGCGGGCGCTGCAGCATGGCCCCGGCGCTCCGCCTCCGCCGGCTGCGGCGGGGCTGCGGCCGGGGCGGGGGGGGCTGGGGACGGGGCGTCCCCGCGGGGCGAGGGAGGGAGGGACGGGGTCCCCCTGCCCGCTCCCCTCGGTGCCCCGTGGGACCACGTGGGGGCCGGCGGGCGCTGACCCCCGAGTGCGGCTCCAGGTGGGGCCGGGGGTGAGGCAGGGTCGGGCCGACCTTGTCTGAGGGCGCCTCGTCCTTGGGTCTCCTTCCTTTCCCGGCGGCTGGCCCGGCCCGGGAGCATCGCCGTCGGGGGAACCTGACCTCCCAGCCCTCATCTGCTGTAGACTGCACAGTGGCTTTTTCTCTTTTTTTTTTTTTTTTTTTTAATATTTTCTCTGGATAAATGAAATCAAGCGAGTTTTAGTCCGCCGAGAGGTAGCAATTGACTTCTAATGTCTCCGCAAGAAGGAAATGGCTCTATGTGTATTCCTGATTACATGCTCATGATGTATCCCTGGGTGCTGTACAAATAGCATTTACACTACAGAGGCTTTTAACAATTTCTTTATGCAAATAGACAGTCTTCCAGTTGCTGCCAACCACAGCTGCTGTTGCCACCCTTGCGATGTTGAATTCAGCTCCTGTTGTAATGGATCAGCTGGAGATGCCACATCCAGAGCCGCCAGCTCTGGTGTGCGGACTAGAGCAGGCATCTGCCGTATCTTTACGTGAGCAGAATTGGGTTGTGGGTGCGCATGGATAGGTATTTTCTGCTCCTGAGGCACCAGGCAACTGCGCAGTGCTTCAAACGCGGAGGCTGAACCAGGTCCTTCTCCCAGAGTGCCAATGCCTATCTGCCTAGGACTGATTTGCCTTTGCTGAGTCGATCTGCAGGCTGATGATCAGATTCTTCTGTTATAAGCCTACCTGTTGCAGGAGGCTTTCTATTTCAACCCTATGGTGCTCGATTCCTAGACCCACTGCATTTTTTCTGAGACCTTGGAGTGGTTTTGACCTTTAAGGTGTCTTTGGCGTTTGGAGCATCCTGGCTGGAAACCTGATTAAATAAGCTACCTCCCAGCGTTTGCCTTTTGATGTTACAAAACTCAAAGGCATTACGCTGCAGACAACAGCATTAGTGTTTGGTTTGTTACAACAGCACCTCCTATGACCGTGCTCTGGAAAAAATTTCCACACGTCCCTGACGTCACTGCCATTTGCTTTACGCTGCCTGGATACCAAAGAGTGCTTTAACTCCTGGAGCACCACGTTACTTCACCCAGCTCTGCCCTCCAGCCCTGGCTGCCTCCTCTGCCTCTGGTGCACAAGAGGAAGACAAGAGGATGGAGTGCCTTTCTGACAGTGTTCCTCAGCCTCTGTGTCGCTGGCTGTCCCTCCTGCTTGCCTGTCTTTCATAGACTTTAAACGACCAGAACAGCCAGCTTTCATTGTGAGGCTTCTCCAGTGAGGTAGCTTTATTTTTTTATGATGGGGCTGGGGAGTGAGGAGAAATACTTCCACCTACTTCTTCCTCCCCTTTCCTTGTCGCTCATCACTTCAGGTCCTTCAAATAAACCACGTCTGTTTTGTTTGTAACTAGATAAGGACAGTCTGAGATCAAGCAGGCTCACTCTCAAGTACTCTTTGGCCTCTGCTTTTTCCTGCAGCCTGATTAGCATATAGTTGCTTGGCATGGGCTGGTTTATCCTTGTGGGCAGCCTGGTGATGCATAGTATGGCATGTTACTGTGCAGTTAAGCAGTTGAGATAATCCTTGTAAACTGGTAACTGATACCTGGAGTCTGAGCCATTCTGCATCTCTAGTCTCTTCTCTGTTCTTCCTACCCTCTGCCCCCCGCCCCAAGATTGTTCGAGATATTCCCTTTAGACCGAAACTACATCCAATCTTCTTTATTATTCGCTCTTTAATTGGTGTGACCAGTGCCAGAGTGCCTTTGTAGGTACACAAGACTGGTGAATCTGCAGTACTGTGACATGTTATGAGTACTTTCCCTACATTTGAGATGGAGTACTGGAGCTAATTTGGGCCTGAATTCTCTTCCTGTTGTCTTTATTGGAAGTGATAGCTTGAATTACTAGGAGACATCAGGCTTTACAATTGCTTGTAAACCTGAATGAAACATTTACTGCTACTGTTCCCAGAAATAGCTCTGAACCCCAAGCACATCCATAGTATGGCCTTTTGCTCTTGGGCACTTGGATCACAATCTGTCAGCTGCAAGAGCCCGCTATGGTAGTTCTGGGTCAGCCAAGGGATCCTTTAAAATACGAGGGAATGTGGTTTAGTCTTTATGATCCCAAATCCTGATTTGTGGATTTCTAGATTTTCAGGGACTTGTGCTTTCTGCCCCCCAAACAACTGGAGTGATTTACATTTCCTGTGCATCAGGGCATAATCTCACTGTTACCTATATGTCTTTTGAACATCTGAATTCAGTGTGCTGGCTCTTCCTTATAAGTGGCAAAGGTGGGAAATTCTGTCCTGAAACGTGACTGCTGTGAGGGCTTGATTTGATTTCTCTTTCTGTTTGTTTTCTCTTGCAGTTAAGATCCTCCTCTTCTATGTCATCTTCTACGGTTGCCTGGCAGGTATATTCATTGGGACCATCCAAGTGATGTTGCTCACTGTCAGTGAATTTGAGCCCAAATACCAGGATCGAGTGGCACCTCCAGGTAACTAAATAGGAGGCCTGTGTTTGACTTGGTGCAAGCTGTTCTGGGGAGGCGGGGTTGGTTACTCACCTCAAGAAGGAGGATGAAATAAGCATGTCGTTGCTGCAACACATATTTGTAGGGGGTGGGTATGTTCTCAGCCTTCTGTGTTAGCAGTACTGGGGCTCGAAGGCAATCCTGCTAGATTTAAAGGTTGCATCACATGAAGGATGTCTCCTCTCTGAGAGGAGCTTAAACTTGGTTTGCTTTTCCCTTCCCCTGTGCCAAAGTGATGGAGTGAGGAACTGGCTGTATGAGGAAGCTAAGTTCAGTTTTTCTTTCTTCATAGCTACTCTGTTCACATGGGTAAGTGAAAGGGACAAAGGCAAAATGTTGGGGTTTTTTGGTGGAGCTGGCATGCGCAAGTAGGAATCCCGGTTCTGGTTGTGCTTACTGACTTGTATTATCCAACACTGAACTACAGTGTATGATCTAGAGGTGGGGGTAGCCTCCACTAGTGGGTATTTCAGTTGACTGTGTCGTGGGAGGTTAAAGGTGGGTCTTTTAGCTGCTATTATATGACCTGTCTTTACATAGACAAAAGAAATCTCTGCTCAGAATTAAAATGATGGCCTTAGCAGTGTCTGTGGCCTGCCTGCCTTGGGTGGGGGCAAATGGAGCGAGTAACCCTTGCCGCAGGTTCCCTGCTCCGCCTGTCCAGGCTGCGCTGCGCTATCCGATCCCGCCGCAGCCAGCGGCGGCTCAGAGCGCGGGGGGGAGCTGCGCAACTGCTGCTTTCCCACATCACAAATGACCTTGAGGCTGCTTGGCACTGGGGATCCTAACGATCCGTCTCCAGTTGCTCTGTAAAACAGTTCAGAAGCTTTTAATAACAGTGGTATTTAAGTGACAATTGTGAGGCTGATGGCTTGTAGCTACAGGAGTTGGCTCTGGTGCTGCACTGTGTCTTACAACCCTGCCGTCTGCAGTGCTGTGAATCTCTGCCCTAAACACAGGGAATGAATGTCGCCATCACCAAATGGTGTTAGATCTGGGCGAAGGATCATCTTTTGCAAATAAGTGCTTTTCCACCAGCACTTTTTAAAGACAGAACAGAGACTGGAACAGCTGTGTTAGCGTGTGGCACTTCTTCGTGTACCACCATTGCTGGGGTAAATGCTGCCTTAAGCACTGAAAGTGGTCTTTTCATCTCTAGCGGGCCCTGACATTTGCAGGAAAGACTGTCACTGATACTGCCCAGCTGCATCTGAAAAGCCAACATGGCTAATGGTGGGGTAGTTGTTACTTAATAATGTATTTTTCCCCGGCTGAAGTCCAGTGGTCTCACCAGACATGAAATAATTAGCGAAGAAACCCATGGATCTTGGGTCTCATCCAGATAGACCTGCTGTTTAGCCAGATGTCACATAATTACTCATTCTAGATAAACTGTTTGCTTTCTGTGAAATACCAGTTTACAATCCAATTTCAAAGCAACTCTGGTAAAATTTCTGTGAAAGATTTCAGCCTGCAGAGGATTTTTATTCATCTCTTAATTGCATACTGCACCAGTTTTTCTGGGGCTCTTTTTTTTTCTAAACAAAGAAAAGGAATTGAATTTCAAGACGCTCTTGTAGCGTGTACTGCAGGAATCAAAATGGAGGAACAATGAAAAGGTTATTGGGAATCTTTTGTAATGGGCTTTTAGGACATGTACTGAAATCAAGGAGAACAAAATCCAGCTCCCTGAATATATGACAGTGGGCAGCCACTAAACAAGGGCTTTGAACCAAGCTGCAATGTCACATGCGTACAACTTCAAGGAAATAATTATTATATTAATAGCACTGGGCCCTTTTGCAGGGCATTATGCGACAGCTTCTTCTACAGATGTGGACAAGCTGGGTGTAAGGCATGGTGCAGGCTGGCTCTTTATGTCCAGTATGTTCCTTGTCCTGTAGCACAGCAGCCATTAGACCACAAGTCAAAAATAGCCCTTTGATGTAAGCTTTCAGAGAGATGGACATGGTAGCGAGTTGCTGCACTGCTGTCTTTGGGAGGTCAGCAATGCCTATATTCCCCTGCTGTGCAGGATTCTCCCCTGTGCTGCAAGCACAACTGCTGCTCTTACAATGAACGCACATGGGACCGGGTTCACTGCTGCACTTGGTGAGCACCAAACTTAAATTTTTTGTGATCTAAGACATCTGTAGATGATTAACTGTATAAAATAGGATGTTGTGCAATTCTAATTCCTAGTTCTTGTGGGAAAATTTGCAAGCTGAGTAAGTATATTGGCAGCTTGATAAAGCCCTGGATTTTCTAGGAAGCCAGAAAACCGGGTTTTATTCTTGTTAGAATGCTCTGTCCTTCTTGGGCAAGTCCCTGTTGTGTCAGCCCAGAATATCCGAGAAAGGGGAAACTAGACTTCCCTTCAGGGTTTGCAGGAAAAAATGCTGTAGGGGCTGCTAGAATATCATTCTTGTTCCGAAATACAACAGATTTCGTAACAGCAACAGAACCTACAGGGTGTTTTATTGAGTTATTGACATGGCTATAACATTGAAAGCCATAAAGTGCTATTTTTGTAGCCAAGTGTCATTAATATGGTAATTGGTTTCTGCATTGAACACAACAGGAATGTTATGCAGGGCTTCAGGGCAAGCTGAGTATTGTACCTTTCCATTATACTATTTTTTTCCTTCTTTTGTCTTGCGGTGGAGGAAGGGATGGTGCAGTTCACCTTGTCCAGCCCTGCCATTGCGACAGCCCCACCTCCCAGCTCCACGTGTGCTGCAGGCTCAGACTCCACTTTAAGCACAGAGGACTTACCCTGCTAATAGGGAAGGATGAGGATATTGCCTCTTAAACAGTGTACTGAGTGTTTAAAAAATAATCCTCCATTCTCCTCCTCCCCTTCCCCATCCCAATATCAATTGGGCTGTGTATCCTGCCATCTTGTGGTGCGAATCCCGTGGAACAGCATCTGGTTATCCCATCCCTGGGGCTGGCACAGGGGACAGAGCTCACTGCTGCCTGAGGCACTTTGTAAGTGGTATCTGGAAGGAAGAATTCCCGCCAGGGGATTTCAGGTGTCCCTGCTTCAAGTGCCGCCTGGGCAGTGAGTGCGTCATGGAAAAGGCTGCTCTGGTATGTGTCCCCCACTTGGTTTATTTAGCCTGGAGAGCAGCAGGGAGGTGGCAGGAAGGCCTCAAAGGAGCATGTGCTCCCTCCTGTGAAGTTGCACTTCTTTGCTTCTATCTCTTGTTGTCTCAGCACCTATGCTTGGAAACATCTCTGAATCTCAATTCCAGGCATGTTACTATCAACCAGGTTTTGCTGCATATGTAGAACACTTGCACCTGCTTTTTGCACTTTGGGGATTAAGTAGAGGGTGACTGGAAGCTTGGAAGGACATTGCTTGGTATGGAGGCTTTTAAAATCTATCCTCATTTAGTGAGCTGGTGGGGGAAGGTAGGATGTCGTGATCACTCAATTTGTCATCTGTGTCATCCCAGGAGTGTTCAGACTCATTCTGAACCAAGATTACATGGTGCTTAGAAATGACCATTGTATCATGAAGCAACAGAGGTTACTACAGACTTATACAACCATTCCTAATAACAAGCCTGACTTCCCACTATTAGTTTCTTTCTCTTCACCCTGAGGACACATTCACCTAAAGTCTTACTCTTACAGCTTAAAATGATAAAATCTCTGTGGAGAATTGTTTTTTAAATGAACTTGAATAAATGTGATTTTTAATCTGCAACAGTATTTTGGAAGTGGAACTGTAGCTGAAAAAAAAAAAAGCCAAATGACTTTACATGCGTTTTTTTGGTGTTTCATATCCTTGTATACTCACAGAAAGCCAACAGAAAGTGGTGTCCATTCCCAAGTCAAGGCATCACTCATCATTTATGTGGACAGTGTCAGTCAAGTGAAGATGGGAATGAATCATTTCCCAGCAAGAAACTCTTAAGAGCCAACTGCAGCGACTTTCTAGTTTGTCAGTATTTTAGCAATAAGCTGATTCCTTCCTGTGGGAGGAAGAGCATCACCACACGTGACACCATCGTGCATCTCTGGTAATAACATGAGATACGGAACTGCGTGCATACATTGTAGTCTGAAGGTGGGGAGAGGGTTTAGACTCCTGAAAGCACTTGAGGCTTTGTTTCTTTTCTTCCATAGGACTTCCTCATGTGCATGAAGCCCCTTAGAGCTTCATTCATGCCAGTAACTCAGTAACTCACTTACTTGGATGTCTAGTAGCCCATGGGAGGTAGCACTGTAATGGCTCAGATTAGTAATTTTTTTTCTTGTCCCTACTTGCTTCAGTTACCCGGTGGGGGTGATTGTTGCAGAAAGGTTAGTGTTCTCCAGAGGTTACCTTCTGTCATCATACAACACACTTGTTTTTTTACACAAGATTGCTTAAGAAGAATTCAATGATTGTTCTGCTCTGATAACAGCACTGAAGCTTTTATTTTTGGCTACGAGATGTACAGATGGAAAACAAAGAAGGAAGTAATAGATCAGTGCTTAGGGCTCTGCATTCAGTCAGTTGCAGGCATGTCAGAAGGGAGGTTGTGGTGGAAGCCAGTAAGTAATAACTTTATCCTAATTTTACAAATGTATTTTTTATGACAAGTCTTTCATCTTCATGAAGATTTACTTCCTTGCTTCATAAGTGGGAAGATTGATCTCCACTTTGCTCTTGTCCTAAACAAAGAAAGCACTGCTGTACCAAAGCCTGGTCTAGTCTAGTTCATCAGAGTACCTGCAAATGCCCCCAGTTAGGCAGAAAGTAGCCCAGCGATGGCCACAGGCTACTTGGCAGGAATGGTGGTTCCCTTGTGCTGGCCACTGGAAGAGCTTTGTGGTGGTACTGCCTGGGCTTCGGTGCAGTTCTGTGTGAACTTGCAAGACAGGGACGCTTTGGGATTGGAATCTGTTCTCCCAGCCAAGTCACTTGTCTATGGGCAGAGGGCTGGCTTTGGACTGTACCTATCAGTGGCTAGGCTCTCCTAAAGAGAGAACAGGGATGTTCTGGGTGGCTTTTACAGACCACAGGGTGTGTGTTGCTGACCTTCACCTTTGCCAGGCCTGTGTGGATGCCCTTATGTGTTACCTTGGCCAAGACAGGAAAGAGAGGTGGGGAGGTGCTGAGCAAAACTAACAGCTTAACTTGCCTGACCAAGCTTAACAAGCCTAGCCATGCTTTCTTGAATTTTTTTTTTTTTTTTGTGCATATATACACTTGAATGACAACACCTGTAACTTGAACTCTGGAAAAGGCAGACCTGGGAAGAGTACCCAACATCTGGCCTGCCTCTCCTGCAATTCTAGACAGCCATTTCAGGTGACTCTGAGCCTGTTGCTTCCCAGCTGAGTGGTAACATGAGAAAGGCCTGGCAGAATAGGATTTAAGTCCCTTACTAAAGTTGAATCTGGTGTATTTATTCTACATATATTTATAACTGTTTGTGAAGCAAGAAAACAAGTAATTGCTTGAAAGGGGGTTGAAAGCCAATGACTTTGGAAGGCAGGATGTAATTTTGCTAGTAGAATAGTAAGTTGCTTCTAAACTTTTAACACTCAACCTCGTCCGTTTGTATCAGAGGGAGTCTTGGGCAGTTAAAGCTGCTTCATGGAATAAAATGGGAAACACTCGAGCTCCTTGCTGGATGTCTCGCAATCTTTAGTGGCTGGGAACTGCGTTTAGGGGAACAAAGCTAATCTTTGTCCTAGGTTACAAATTCCAAGTTAGTGGGGGGGGTGGGCGGGTGGGGGCGTGGTGAGTTGGTTTGAGGAGGGACTAAGCAGAAGCACTTAACTAGCTTTGGAAAAATTGCTGGAGTCACAAGCTCTTGTGGGTTGGGGCCAACCAGCTAAGCTGCTGGAGTTTTGCACCAGAGGAACTTGTTGGCAACAGGCCTGTTCTGAAAGCTGTCGAAGCAAATGCTGCTCCCCTGCTCCTTTTCTTGATCTTACTAAAATGAAGATGACAAACTGAAATGAAGTCAAGACCTCAATATTTACTGTGGCTGCCATAAAAGCAGCATGAACTCGGTTCCCATTACTTAAGTTTTAAAGTGTTAGCCATGTGTCAATATATTCAATTAAAATGTGACCTAGACATTGCACAGGAGCAACCACTTCCAAGTTCCACAATGAAGGGAAAAGAAGTTGGTGCTTTTCATCATCTGGAGGCATTTCTTGTCTATAGTCCCTTCTCTTTTCCATGCATTATTTTTCTATTCATCCTCCTAAAGTTTAAAGCAGAGCCAGTTAATACAGTTCAGAATCTGGAGAGTCTTTTAAACAAAGTCTTCTGTGTAGTGGCATTTCCTACTCACCTACTTGGTGATGAGCTTCTGATGAGAGAGCTCAGAAGATGAGTTCTGCAGCCAGAAATACCCACTTAGGCAGTGAGAAGAGCGGAGGCAGCTATCAGGCTGATGAGTTTACTGAGGGAGAAAATGTCTCCTGCCCTGCATCCTACAAGACTACACAAAGACAATGTGGATTACAGCTAGCAGAGAGTGACCTGACTTGGGGAACCTCTCTTGTCTTTTATTGCAAGGGTTTATGAGTGGACAGCTCAGATGTATCCTAAACACAGTGTGTTTTGCAGGCTTTTAAGTCAACCTGTTAGGGATATGTACATTCTGTGTGGTTGGTCTTGCATGCAGACAGCTTCCCTTCTGTCCTTGAGGAGGAGGTGGAAATGCACGGTGGACCTGTGGTTGACTGTTTTTCTTGAGGAGAGCCTTGACTTGTAGCCTCCCTTCTGTATTTTGTGGGTTTTGTCTGCTTACCTAATGCGAACATTGTGATAAATATGCAAGACTGTTGTTAGAAAGAGGAGATATGAACTTCTCCTCTAGTGAGCTCAAGCTGTTTTTTCAAAGTTCGTAAGTCTGAAAAACAGAGATTATTATTAAGAGTTATGTTCTTGGTGTGCATTGTATTGCCTGGAGGCTGTGTAACCCTGAGGTGTACTTAATGTTTTCTTCCTGATTTTGCTTTTCTTAGGACTGACTCAAATCCCTCAGGTTCAAAAGACAGAAATTTCTTTTACTTTCGGTGATGCCAAAAGTTACGATCCGTATGTAAGGAACCTCGAGAATTTCTTAAAGGACTACAGTGCTGATCAACAAACTGAAAACATAGTATTTCAGGACTGTGGGGGTAAGTCTCGATTGTTTCCTATAGGATTCTGACTGATGCTTCTGTGTCAGGTTCACCAGAAGCTGAGAGTGAGCAGTGGTGGGCTTGGTCTTCAGCCGTTCCCTTTATTGCAGCCAGAGGCATGTTGGTAAACTGGCAGGTTCTGGTTTCAGTCATATGGCTGCTCATTAATTTTGTTTGGACAAGACCACAGCTTATTGTAGAGGTTATATGGCTGGCTCCCACATTTCACTTGGAGAAAGTTGCAGCTGACTCTCTGAAGCACGTGGTGCTGACCTTATCCTCTCTGAAAGCCATGGGGGTTTTACTCACAACTTTGCTAAACCCAGTGTTGGTCCTCTTGAGGAGATGCAGCCAAACATCTGGGAAGTGTTAACCTTTAATAAGTTATATCGAATCATGTGAATGAGACTATCACCTCATAATATGTGCATATCAAATCTGAGGGGAACCTGCTTGTAAAAGGTGACCAAAAAAAAAAGAATCTCTGAGCCAGGTGATTTCAAATCTTCTCTTGTGTTCTGGAAGTTATAAAACAAATCCCCGTGAAAAGTTGCTGGTCTGGGACCAGCCCCCACGTGGCAGGCAGCTGTGTGTAGGTCTGTGGTGTCACTTAACTGCCTGGGCAAGGGGGAAATCCAAACTACACTGGGAAGTATAAACATTGCTGTTCCTGACAAGCAAAAGATCACATTGCATATGGTTTCCTTTTCATTCCCCTGCTGTGACAGACACACCTTCTGACTACAAAGAAAGAGGACCATATAATGATGTCCAGGGTCAGAAGAAGGTCTGCAAATTCAAACGTGAATGGCTGGAAAACTGTTCTGGATTAAGCGATCCCACCTTTGGGTACAGGGAGGGCAAACCATGCATCCTTGTCAAGCTCAACAGAATTATTGGCTTCAAACCTCAGGCAAGTATCTCTTCCCTTTCTAGCAGAAGCTACTGATCAGGAGGAGGAGTTGGCTGCAGGTTTGCTGTGCCTGCTTTTGAGTCTCTGGAAAGAGATCAGTATTAAGCCCTTTCTGCAGAGGATAAATTTTGAGACCATTTAAGTAATTGAGTTTAAAAACACTTTTCATTACAAAGCAGTGAAAACTGGTGCACGTCAAGATGGTAACAAGTAGCAGTGAACCTCATAGTACAACTTCCTGGTTATTGATCTGGTAACTTCTGAGCCTGCTAATGGAGTTCCTGTAACAGGCTGTTTTGTTCAAACCATAAACCCCATTTTAAATTACTGTATGATTCCATAGGACCATCCCAGACCAACTCTATCTGTAGTAACATTAGTACTTTGTGTCATGCCCTGATCCACTCCATTCTTTCCTCAGGCAGTGTAGACTTGTCTGCCTTGCTAAAACTGCTTAATTAAATGATGGAGTGCTAATATTAACAACCAGACTGAAACACAGGCTATAAAGAGTAAACCACATTTGAAAGTCAGGCACAGCTGCAAGAACGGTGAGGAGATTTATAGGTTATTTAATGTGATTTCCCAGAAGCTATAGGATGTCTCTGTCACCTGGTTGCTCTGTGCTGCACCTGAAGGCAAATTTGCAGTAATGCTGAAGGATGTTAATCTGGACATGCATGGCTTTTATTTCTGGGTTTTTTCCCCAACACATTTAGATGCTAAAAATTTCTTCAAGAATTCAGTGTCAAAGCATGTGCTGTTGAATAAGGTGGCGTGCAAAACCTGCCACTCCATCTTCTGGAATGGAGAACAGTGCAAATGGTGTGCTACGCTGTCTTCACCACCATCTGTCAGGGCAGTCGAGGACAGGGAATGGTGCAGTCTAGCTAACAAGTCCTGAGGAACATTCTTCTTCTAGTGGAACCTGTCCCATGCTAAAATAAATGAGTTTAATTCTGGTTTATCTGATTTGTGGTGAAAACAGTGAGTGCATTTTAGAAGGAATGTGCTGTGCTTGGTATGTAGTGGC
Organism: Pipra filicauda; assembly: GCF_003945595.2. NCBI lineage: Eukaryota > Metazoa > Chordata > Aves > Passeriformes > Pipridae > Pipra > Pipra filicauda. The sequence goes on along the minus strand of NW_024104809.1, from coordinate 1,634,968 downwards.
TGTGGGATGACATGAGGTGTGCATGTTTGGCTGGGGAAGCGAAGGGCTTGGTGTGTTCCTCTTTTCTTTGCCATGGAGCTCTGGAGAGCTCCAGACTGCATTAGACAGGAGGCTCTAGTCAAGGAATGACTTTTCATGTTTCATTTAGAAATGACATGTGTATCCAAGGCAGTATTTGTATTCCTCATTACATGCTCAGCAGAGACACTGTAACTCTTGTGCTGGGCAAGGTGTGTGTAAAGCAGATCTGAAACTGCAAGGTTGTCAAGCAAAACTACTGCACTTAAAGAGACCAAAGACCAACTGGGTTAATGGTTGGGCTATCAGAGTTGGCACTCACACCTTGCCCTGACACCCAGAGCTTTTGTCCTTGCTTGTAGGTGGTGTCGAAGTTCAGCAACACAGGGTGTGACTGCCACTCTTTGTTCTTTCTTCTGCGTTTCCAGTCCTGACTGCACACACCTGGCAGGCAGGTGGCAAATCCTCCACAGTGCATCTCTTCCTGCCAGTGCCTGAGCTTTGCACAAACAAGCCCTGCTAGCTATAGGCACTCTGCTGTGAAGCGCTTACCCCAGTGGCACCAGGGAATTAAAAATAGCCTGACCAGCTTGTATCCACAGCAGGTAAAGCTGTAAGAACAAGACAACAGTTCTGCTTGGGTTAAGTTCTCCTGGTTTTAGTTGTGTTACGCTACTTGTCCGTCCCAAGAACTGCCAGAAACTGTTGCCTCTGGAACTGCTCTAGAAAGGATTCTAGTTAACGTGTTCAGTTCTGCTGACCTTTGCTGCCACAAAGGTACTCTGGTCTGCAGAGGAGGGTCCACTCTGTAATGTCCCCTTGTTCTGGATTTCTTCTAGGCTCCAGAAAACGACAGCCTTCCTGTCGAGGTTATGGCAAAATACAACCAATATCTCATCCCTGTTCACTGCACTGCCAAGGTAAGTTGAAATATAATAGAGCGGAGTCATGAAGCTGCAGGGGATGACAAAGTCTTTGTCCAAGCATAGTTACCCCTCTCTGCCTTTCCACAGACATATGGGGTGGTTCTTGCTTGGGGTATCTCCCCCTCCAGAACAGAAGCTACTCGAAGTCCCACTGATGGATGAGTTTGTGCTGCCCTCACAGTGGGGGGTAAACCTAGGGCCAGATAGCTAAAGGTATCCTGAGAAGTAGCCATTTTGCTTTCAGGTGCTGTACTGAACCTGAAAAAAGGGATTCCAGGGAAGAGATTTCATACTTGGCATTTGTAAAGCAGCTGAGAAAGAGCAAACTTTAGCCAAAGGTTGTGCATTGATGTGACAGGAAGCTGTGGCAGTTTCCAGTTGCATATAGTGGCTGTGGTTTTAAATAAAGCAAGACCCTTTTCCTGTCTGAGGTGTGCAGGAAGGTGCTTATTGTGTGTGCCCTGATTAGATATCACTGACTTGTCCTCTCTACCACTGGGACATCCTCGTGCTGCCAAGGTGGGGGTCAGTGATGACCAAAGCAGAGGTCACAGTCTTGCTGGAAAACAAACGCCACTAGGGAAAAGGGCTGCCAAAGGAGGAGCGTGGGTGATTGTCATTGGTTGTGCTTCCTTTTCCCACCTCTAGCGAGATGAAGATGCAGACAAAATAGGCACGGTGGAGTACTACGGGATGGGCGGCTACCCCGGCTTTGGCCTGCAGTACTACCCCTACTACGGCAAACTGCTGCAGCCGCGGTACCTGCAGCCGCTCGTGGCCGTGCAGTTCACCAACCTGACCTACGACACGGAGGTGCGCGTGGAGTGCAGGGCCTATGGGCAGAACATCGTCTACAGCGACAAGGACCGCTTCCAGGGACGCTTTGATATTAAATTCGACATAAAAAGCAGCTGATTGTAAGCACAACTCTCTTCCTCCCCCCTCCTCCTCCTTCTCCTAGCCATTTAAAAAGGTTAAAAAAAAAAAAAGAACAAAAAAGAAAACCTACTAGTCTTGAACAAACTGTCATACGTATGGGACCTACACGTAATCTATATGCTTTACACTAGCTTTCTGCATTTACTAGGTTAGAATGTAAACAAAGTGTAGCAATAGCGACAAATATTTATTCTACTGTAAATGACAAAAGAAAACAAAATTGAGCCTTGGGACATGCCCATTTTTACTGTAAATTATGATTCCATAACTGACTTGTAGTAAGCAGTGTTTCTGGCCCCTAAGTATTGCTGCCTTGTGTATTTTATTTAGTGTACAGTACTATAGGTGCATACTCTGGTCATTTTTCAAGCCATGTATTGTATCTGTTTTCTACTTCTTGTGAGCAAAGATTTTTGCTGTCCAAGGTGTAAATACTCAATGGGACTAGAACTGGCATGATACTTCTCATTATTTTGTTCCTTTTCAAAGAAAGGCCCACCTGTGAGATGATATTTAACAGCACTCCATAAGGCTTCTGGCTTTTCTGTGGTGTTAGGGTATTTTATTTGGAGGGGTGGCAGGGGAAACTAACTTAAGTGAAGATAAAGAGAATAGATGATTGTGTACTGTGCTTTGTAGCGAATGCTGTCTCTCCACCTCTTCCCTCATCCTCCTGTATGCTGTGTGAGAGACTGGGTCAGGCTATCACTTTACTCAGTGATAGGCATAACTCTTTGCTTTGTATATTTTCTTTTCTTTCTCTTTTTTTTTTTTTTCCTGCTGAAGGCATCGCACACTGTGGTGCTAATGTCTTTATTGAATGTTTTAGCCATTTTCATGGTGGAAGAATTTTATATTTATGCAGTTGTACAATTTTATTTTTTCTGCAAGAAAGTGTAATGTATGAAATAAACCAAAGTCACATGTTTGAAAATAAAACTTTATTTTAAACTTTATAAAAGCAATGCAGTACCCCATAGAATGGTGTTAAATGTTGTCTAAAGTGCAAAACTCTATGTTCTAACATGTAATAATAGCCAGGAGTACAGTGCTCTTGTTGATCTTGTATTTCAGTCAGGTTGAAACATTGGACAAATAAATGAATGAACACACTGTTCTGTGTGCGTCTTTTGCAAGGGGTGAGGATGGAGGCTGTTAGTTGTCCAGAATCTTGAAGAAGTACTGCACCTATTTCAAAGAGAAAATACACTTTTATCAGTCCCAGATGGTCTCAGTGTAAGGGAGTTGAAACATCTGAAACATTGAGCTGTTACACATTAGCGCTGGTGTCTGTTAGTTACTTGTTATCCCCTCTCCTGGCCACTGAACCCAAGAAGTCTATTCCCTATTACTGCAAGCTCTCCACAGCTGGAGGCACAGGCCATGTGTTCTAGCCCTAACCACAAGTAAAATGGTTGATCCTCAGTGCAGGTTAAAGCTTCCTGAGGCAGTGTGTGCTGTGTAGCCAGAAGGCAGGGCGCACACTGAGGTCACAAGAGAGTTTCATGGCAGCAACTTGCACTGTGTTGCTGTTGGGCCAGTGGCCAGCACTGAGGACAGGCTGTGCCTGATGGGGCTGCTCAGATGTGACAAAACATGGCAGCTGGCTTTCTGCAGGAGTCAGGCTCGCTTTATGCTGCATGACGCAGATTACGGGAAGAATCTCTCTGTGTAATGTGGCAAAACGTGACTACCCTAGAGCAAGCGGCTTGATAAAGACTTCCTAATCTAAACTCACAATACCAGAAAAGCAAGATGCTAAGCTTTTTGCCATTTGCTAGAAGGAAAAGCCTGGTTTCAGTACAGACCATGCTGGTTTCTGCACTCCTTAAGATGTTTCGTGTTGTTCCCAAGGAGCAGGTGCCGGCAGAAATTGCACCTTCAGCTGTTTCATTTGCTGCTCTATGTTTATAGCAAGGCAAGGACTTAACAAACAAGCTGTGATGAAAGCTCTACAATATTTCCTGATGGAAGCTCCATCTGCAACAAGAGCTTCAGGAAAGCTGAGCCATTTTGGTGGGCTCCTCCTGCCACCATTTTGGGTGAGGAGTGGGGGTGTTGCTGCATGGCTCAACATTTGGTAGGATCAACTCTCCCTACAAATCAATTCTTAGGTTCACAGCCTGAGAGAGTTAATAAAACCCCACCAACATAACAACAAAAAAACCCCAAACCCATCAACCAACCAAAATAAACTACAAAACCCCCTAACTGCTTTATTTATATAAGACCCAAGTCACGGTTAGCTAATTTATCTCCTTTTAATTTTCTATGTAAGTGCAAAGTCCAAGCATGAACTACTAATAAAGATAGTGGCTTATTCCAGGGGTTGGGACGAACACTGTGGAAAACAATGCTTGTGTTGGCTTCAGTGAGCAAGTGTTGAAAAGGTCTTAGGAACTGCATATGAAATTAAGTAAAACCAAACCTTTACCCAACATCTCTGCCCCAATCACTTTCCCGTACCACATCAGTGAAAGCAGGATGGCTGCTCAGATCACTAATTAACCAGGCAGAAGGGCTGCACATGCCTGGCAGCCACCCGCTGAAAAGACCCACCTGTTCACAGGCTTCAGGACAACTCTGATACCAAAGGACCGTACCCCAACACCCCCCACAAAAGACACACACTCCGATATATCCCCTTTTCCCATTAGAAATGCTGCAGTAATTTGTCAGACCTAGTAGAGATAAAGCAATAAAAGGCTGCAGGATTATTTAAAAAAATTCCAAACAACCAAAGTCCAAAAAAACCTCACTCTACCCCCTCACCCCACCCCTGTGACAAGCAGGTATAGTCTCTTGGCTGGCCAACCAGCTCGTCCAGTGGCACCAGTACTTCTGGTACACAACAGTCTTGATACTAAAATGGCCTTTCACAAACTGGCACTGTCACAGTCTTGCTGGGCTAAGTGGATGATCAACAGCCCTGGGAGCAGAGAGGCTGCAGGCAGGGGAGGGGGTCAAGATGTGACATCTCATCAACTCAATTTGAAATATGCTTTGCCATCAAGACTTTTCTTTTAATATGTGCTGTATTGTCTGTAAAACTCCAGTCTCCTCAGAAAGGCATCGCCTTCCTTACTGCCTAATAGGACATTATGTTATAAACTGCCAGTTTGAACATGTTGTTCTTTCTGCCAGATTGACTCAACATAGTAAAGAATAATTGCAGCCATTAAAGTGAATTTCATCTCCCTTCTTGTTATATGGGACACCTGCATTTCATAGTTAAGAGAGACACACAAAACCACTAGTAAGATAAAAAGCAGAGAGAGAGAAAGATACACATACACACACATATATTTAACAACATAAGCCTTTAAGGATGTGTCTGCACAAACACTTGCACTAACACACACCAGCTACCAGTTTTACAGCTCTGAGCACTGGCACTTCTGGGCTTCTGTTCCCAGCTTGGCCCAGGGCACCTGGCCAGCACAGGCTGGGCACGACCCTCAGCGTGTGTGGGGAGCTGTGCCAACAGGAAAGAAAAAGGCCAAGTGCAGTGGAATTTGCTCCTTTGTGGATAATAAGTCTGTGTCCAGCCTCAGCCTGGGGTGCTGATACAACTGCTGCCACCACAGCCCATTTCCCTGCAATGGGGCAGGTTTAATAGAGCTGAGTCAACCCTCACCCCTGCCTGGGCTGCCTTGGCCACAGCTGCATAGCCTCCCCTGGGGTCAGTCCTGATCCACGGCTGCAGCACACACTGACACACGTGAATGCTGTCCTTGCCCAACGTCTGCTCACCTGCCATTAGCAACAAAAAGGTGTAGCGCTATTTTAGTTCCTAAAGGCCCTGGATTTCGTGCGACCAATTTTTCCAGGCCAGGCTAAACAACTCTGCTTACTTACAACCTGTGCAAACGCTCTTCCTCCTCAATTAGCTTTTATTGAATTGTGGAAGATCCACACAGACTGTACTGGTAAGGCTCAGACATCAGAACAAGCACACTATGTATTGTATACTGTTTAAACTAGTGCCAGTATGTTCTCTTTATATATAATTATCTTTATGTGGGTCAGCTGCCACCCAGCTCCCAGTAAAACCAGTTAAGAGCTGGCATACCTGTGGTACACAGGAAGGATCCTTCTCTCCAAGAACCTCACCCTTGGGAGCATGGCAGTGCTGGACAAAAACCACCAGAACTTACCCCACTCACACGGCAACAAGTATGGTGTTATGCAGAAGAATCAATACCAAGGATTTCAGCATTACCAAGAGATTTGAGGTGTCCCAACTTATGAGGCCCCAGCTGGAGACAGATTGAAGAACCTCCATTCTAAAAGCACCAGGTCCTTTTCCAAGGGGATCTAGAACTTGAAGATACTTGCATCAAGCATCCAGATGGGGGTTAGGCATTCCAAAGTACTCTGTATTTTAGGAAATAGTTACTCTCTTTGCAAGGGTCTGAGCATAGTACAAACCATAAAAAAGGGAGCTGTGTCTGTACAAAACAACAAGCCTCACATTTGCCTAAGGGCAAGGTCAGCCTCTCTGAGCCTAGCACACCTCTGGTGTTTTTACAGGACCCAAGGATGGCAAACCCACACCAGGAACAGATCTGAAAACAATCTGATGCATTTCACAGATGCCACCCAAATGCTCTTCACATTCAGGTGTGCTCACTCCTTCCCAGGGATGAGACAGGATTAAATTTAACATCAGTACTCCCCTTACAGATCCCAGGAACCATCCACCTGCTTTACAGCATTGCAGCTATGCCCTCTCTAGCTCCTGTTCAGGGACAAATAGCAATAATGCTCAGGAAGTATCAACGGGTGAATAACCATGACCTTCTGGCTCTGACCCTATAAACTGCTTCACCGAGGAGTGGCTGAGAGCTGCTTCAGTTCTGTGAAGTGTGCTTGTCACACACACTCTATGCAAAACTCACGTAAACAAAGTTGGCTGCTCTCTCTGAGCACTTCCACTCAGTACCCCAAAGTTTCAGGAGTTAATACAGCAGGCAATAAGAAAATCCAGTCTAATGCCCTGGCTGAGCACAAACAACTATCATCTGAATAAAAGCATGGGAAGGTTGGGCAAAATTAAAAAAAAAGAGGGAAGCAACAAGTGAGACAGTTTTCCAAAAGAGAGAAAAACATCTTAATATTAACGCATGACGCAGCACAGACACAAAGTGTGTCTGAAGATTTCGAGTATAAGAATTACAGGCACCTACAATTTAATTCTCCTTCTGCCCAGAAAACAAAGCAAACAGCAGTGCTGATGAGAGGTGCCTGCTGAGCAGCTTTGGAGTCAAGTGCTTTCGTATACAGAAGAACAGACCAAGGCACACCTTGAACTGTACCAGTACTTCATACAGGCAGCATTACAGCTTTCCTCAAAGAAAACCTCAGCACTGAAAGGATACCTCAACATTCACAGTCCATTCCCCCTGTTCCCGTGTCCTGGCTGGTTTTGGTAAGAGGCCCTGTTAGTATCATTCATGGCAAAACAAAGGGGGCTGACAGGGAGACGTACTAGCAAGAAAAATGCTGAGTTCACAGATTCACTTCTCATCCATCACCAGAAAGACAACGGCAGTTTCAGTCCTTCCTCATCTCTGCCAAACCAAAACTGGCAGCTGGGAAAGTCTTTTTCATCCCTGTTTGCATGTAGAGCATGTCAGTAATCTCGGTGCTTTCCATGCAGCTGGACAGATGCTCAACAGTACCCTGTCCCCAAAACCACCACAAAACTGTATCTCCTTGACTGCATCCAAGCACATGATCCAGAGAGTCTTTGCTGACTTGAAATTTCAGCATCAGTACACGCTCCCCAAACACTTAGGTCTGATAATTTTTTACATGTTATCTCAGTTTGAGGTCACAAGTAGAAAAAAAAAAATCTCTTTTTTGCCCATTAATCTCGATTTGTACATCAGCATGAACTTGCCAACGCCGTTAGCAAGCACACTTGCTAACACCCACAGTGCACTCCAGTTACAGTTCACTCAGCTGATTCACATGACTAAATCATTAGATTAAAGACCAAAAGCCCCATGGAGTCATACCATCCTTTGAGCCACAAGCAGTCCAGAAATAAAAATGGTTGTCGAAAAAGAGAGCCTTCTTACTCACTGTAGTATGTGTTTGGAAAACAAAGAATTATTTTCCCACATAAACCTGAAGAGGGTTAAGTCCCAGGAAGTTTGTTCAAAAAAAAGGGAAAGTTCATCACTCCTACCTCTCTCTCAAGTGTCATGCAATGTAAGAAATAAAAGCTGATCAGGCTGCCCAAGGCAGAACTATTTGTACACACACACTTCAACTATCAAAGCTAATTTCTTAAGTAAAGCTGGGACAAAATCCCCTATGTACCAAACCCCCCAACTTCACAATGGAAGATTTTATTAAAGAAACACTACAGGGTAACACAGAGCACTTTGTGCTTTTATGCTGTGTGCTCTTAACACAGTCACCTCAAATGCTGCATATGGTTATGTTCAACTCTGAAAACACAGCGGAAGAGAAAGGTAAGGAAAGCTATTAGGAAACTGTACCATAAAATAAAAGATAAGAAAAATCTGAATTCCAAACAGGATGGAAATGAGAGGACAAGACAGTAGTTCATTACACCGCAATCAAAACACCAAGAAAGTGAGTTTTATGCTGTTTACTCTGATATACTCTAAGAAAAATAAGTGAACACCAAAACTTATTTAAAATAATAAGGTGTTGTTTTTACATCATACGTAACTACTGTGCTGACCCAGACCACTGATTTTTGAAGCATAGATATTTGTAGATTTAACAAGAAGGTACAGGTTCACTGAATCTCCCCACTTCACAACATAAACTAACTGCTCAGTAGCAGGAACTAAATATTGTAGCCCAGGACTCTCCCACCAGTTCTACTCCTTCTTTAGCAACATCTTTGGTAACCATCAGAACACATCACTGGCCTGGTAGAGCCACTGGAATGAAATAAAGTGTAAGATCCCCACTCCCATCACACACGAAAAACTACAACGTGACAGCAAGTACTGCTTTCCTAAGAATCCCAAGCAGCTCACTGAGTCAATCACAGAGGATTACTGCCTCTGCACTTCACACTTATCTTGCGTGCCTGCCTCAAAATCAGAAGCTCCTGTAAAAGTCTTGTAGGATGCCCTCAAATTAGTGAGCTTAGGTGCAGACCACATGCAAGACGCAAGGCACCACCAGTGCCAGTGCAAGCTGCAAACACGTCCTGAGCACTGGACAAAAACACTGGAAAGGGCCCCTGCTGCTAGCACGTGAAGTATCTAAGTAAAGCTGGGTTTAGATGTGCTCATACAAGCCACAGACATCACCAATGCTCAGCGAAGGCTCTCCAGCCTGCTCAGAGAGCACTGACAGTCATGGTCCTCATGAGCTACTAGATTATGGCTGATAAAGGAGGAAGTGGTCACAGAGATAACAATGTGTTTCCACTCGCATCACAGATTCAAGCAAAGATGGAAGAAGTCAACAAATAAATGAAGCAAAAGGTAGCCAGCATTTAAAGCTCTTCCTGAGCAGCCACGATGTTCGGCAGGGGATTATTTGGCCAGGACTCAAAAGGCTACATCTAGCAACAGTGTAAAAGTTAGGACAGATAAGAGAGTAACAAAATATCCTGAGAGAAACTACCAAAAGCACCATCAGTGGTGGTCTTCCGTGCACCATCAGAAACCCCTGAGTTGACTGTGGCTCACTGTGCTGATAGGAAACATTCCATCAAACTACTGGCATAAATTCCCCTAGCATTAGTGCTCAAAGTACCTTCTGAGATATGTCACTGAATCTAGGAAGCTCCATTCCCCTGTGGAATGGCTCTGTATTAAAAGGCCAAGAGTTTGTTTCAAATCTCAGCAGCTTTCTGTGATTTCAATACTCCCGTTGAGTGCTAAACCACTTACCATCATGACAGAACTAGAGTCTTGACACCTCAGTGATCAAGTTACTATTCAATAGCTGGACTGAGTAAGACAGTTACTAGAGGAAGCCTGCAGTTCCTGGTTTGTGGTTGGATAGTCTTGGCGCACTGCCTCTCCCTAGAACAGCAGTAATTGGCATCAATGTGGAGGGAAAACTGCCCACTTCGCAGTTTTTTAGTGGCCAGAAAACTCTGGCCACTTAAGAGAATTGCCTCTTGCTCAGAGACTTCCCTACATACTTGTAGCTACATCATTCCTGCCTATATGCCAGTGAACTTAGGGTTAAAGAAGAAGAGAAAGAACGCAGCTCTTACTTGAAACCAGAAGATGCTAGGCAACTTTGAGGAGTTCTAGACTACAGCCAACACCCCTGTCAGGTGATCACTGCCATCCTGTTCTGTGTTTGCACAGCTGCTAGCACAGGACCAACATAGCCAGTGTCTAAGCCCTCAGCTCTATGACAGCACAAAACCAATACTGGAATGACGCTACACTTTGAATCATGAGTTATTATTACTTATGAAAGAAGAAGTGGTTTCTAGAGCTTGACAAAATTCTAAACTTAAGATATCCCATGGTGTTATCATCCATGAGATACGGGAAATTTTGTTCACAGTCTTTCATATTAACATATGTTTGGCTTTGGGTTTGTCCTCCCATGTTCCACATACATTTGAACACATGAATGCAGACAGCTGACAAACTCTCCTCTTAATTACTGCTGGTTTACAGCAGTCAGTCAAGGAAGCTGCACCGACAAGGGAAGGGGTACAGGAAGTACTAATATTTGCCTATTTGATCTCTGAGAGACGTGGGAGGTGCAACTGGCTGAGGTCAATAATAGGAATCCACATAAAAATGTATATGCATCTCACAACAGTGTCTGCTACAGGACAACGGTACTTCTCTTATGCCCCAAATAAAGTGCAGGGCCCCTTGCTTTAGAAACTAATTATATTCTGAGCTTCTACGTACCTGTGTAACTACAGCACCCCCTTACTGCTTTTGCTGTATTAGTTATTCCCCTGGGCTTTTTTCTCTTCTTTGCTGTAATCTGCCCATCATGCAGATTAGTTGCAGCCCAACTGTTGCTACGCTTCAGCTGGAAGAAGAGGAGTAATGGAAAGAGGATCTGGGCTTTTTGGTCTAAAATGAAAACATGCTGAGAGAAAGAAAGAAGGCAGCAGCCTCAAAGACACAAACTGGGCCTCAAATGAGTTATCAAGAATTGTCACGCCTTCCCTCCGCCTTGACCTCCCCTCCACAAAATTACCTTGCTCAGCGCAACACAAACACGTGCCAAAAGCCAAGCCCTGTTTATCACACAGGTTACCTTCAGGATCAGGTGAAACTTAAAGAGGTTTGGGAGCTGCTTGGTTCACACTCATTAACTTCTTCTCTCTGGCACTCAGAAACCCCAGACTTGGCAGAACAAGGAGTAATTGGACCTCGGATTTTACCCAGAAGTGGAAGCACAAGAGGTGAACTATTTCACAACTATGTTTAAACAAGTTCCTAGTTTGGTTTGCCTGTCTGGCCCACAAGTATAATAATTATACAACCTATGCTCAAAATTAGGTGCAAGTGACCTCAGAATACCATAATTTATATTTTTAAAAGAGAAACTAGCAACATGTGTTCAAAATCCATCCATCTACTATTAATATTTTTAATTCTTAATTTCTCTTCAGATAGGCCTAGGCAAAGAGATTACTTAATTCTCTGTACAAGTATATATACAGCATCAGGAAACACTGTGAGACAGCATTCCAGTGCTGGCTAACATCTTCCGATACGTAAAAACACCACCGAGTAAGATTAAGTTTTCCTATACTCCAGATTCTTTCCAACCTGTTCCCACAGCTGTTGGATAAAAGTCTCAGAAAGTTAAAACAGAGAAGCATTTGAACCATAATAACCATTATCTGACAGACCTCTCTAGAAATCGTTTTGTACCAGGAGAGATTGATATTTCCAACTGACAAAAATAGCTACTGCTTTTATGAAAACTTGCAAAAAAAAGAGCCAAAACCAACCTCACCCAAACGCGTCCAATTTTTATTTCTTTTCACTGGAGATGCTGAAAAGCATTTTACCCTGGATTATGCAGCTCAGTATGGGCCACTAATAAAAGACTTCATTGCAAAATTGCTGTATTACTGAGTGAAACAATGGCTTCTTTATTAAAATATTTTAAAGACTCCTGAGGGAAATGCGGCACGGCTGGAATGCCCTCAGTGAAAGGTTCATTGCCATGCTATGCACTTCTGCTGTGTAATGTTTTACAAGCTTGGCTGCTCTGTGAATGGGGAGAGTTAGTTCTCAGCTGGTAGAGGCAGCTTGCATAATACCAGACAAGTTAATCGGTAACAAGCAATGCAGGAGACCTTTGTTCCGAGTGTGACATACTCAAATTCCACACTAAGCACATTGACGCTTCTGAGAGTTACTCATTGACATGCTTTATTAAATTGCATGGACTACACCTTGATGCACCAAAAAAGACTAGGTGAGCAGAGCTGCATCCTTCTGATACCTTCCATCCTAAACTGTTGCACTATAACCTCAACCCACAGATCAGCTCATGACTGATACGAAAGCATTTCCAGGGTGGATGATCACAAGCACCATGCAGCATGCCCGCAGGTCCAGACAACGGCAGCAGGCAAGTGAGGAAGAAGCAAACAGGAAAATGTAAGCTGACAGCCAGCAGAGCACTACTGTAACACGACTCTTTTCTTATAGAAGTGGTTATGGAAAGCATGTCTCTCCACTTCAAGGAGAGTGCTACCCTGTCCACTCTGAATAGCTTGCTAAAACATCCCCCCTGCGCCATTGCCCTCAGCCTCCATGAATAAATGCAAAGGGAAAGAAGGCATAAGGCATGCCTCTCCTGGCACTATGTGGAATGCCAGACCAAGGACAGCTGGCCTGCAGCAGGTGGAAGACATGCTGCTCCAAAAGCTCAGGCACAGCGCAGCTCTTAACTCTAGGCAGAGCATTTAGTTAATACCAAGTCTTAATGAGGAAAATGATCGTGGTTTTCATCGTCCACAGCACTTGCCTGGACAAAACACATCTGCTGAACTGGCCCGTCCTGTCACCGTTTATCGTACAGCATCACCTCCCATCTCCCCAAGGCTGGATCCAGGCAGCTGAACTTCCAGTGCCAGAACTCGGAGAGCCCCCATCTACCAGAACGCCATAGCTGATCTGTATAGCCAGATGATATTGCCAGTTTGTTTTAAAGGCTTAGAAGCAGTAAGCCAGTCTCACTGGTGCAAGGCTGAGCATGGGAATGAAGAGCTTCCAGTGGTACATTGCACAGTCTGCCAGTCCCCAGCCTTACTCTCGACCACTGCACAGCTGAAATTCAAAGACGTGACAGGGAAAAAATCCAACCATCATGACAGCTCCCTCAGAAGACAGATGAGACCCACTCTTCTTTGATAACAGCAAAGTCATCCCCCTTTGATAGGTTATTTTCATGTCTGTGGGTGCCACAAATAGCTCTGAGGCCAGTGAGAAGGCCAGCAAATGATACTCGAGGAGGACCTTGCTAATGCGGGGCTGGAAAGCCGCCCGTGACACTGAAAGCTGACACATCTCCCCCCACAGTCCTGCTGCCCAAGGCAGAGCCTGACGGCACCTGGCAGCCATGTGGTGGCACAGACACAGCACCCCGAGGTGCCAGTGCAAAGAGCACCCATAGGGACACTAGAGTGTATATAAGTACACATACACAAATAAATGTCGACTACTAAAGATTTTGTAATCACGCCAAGAGACCCCGTGAGACCGACTTGATCGCCCCAACACCACGGCATAAGAACATAAAGCCAGCGTGGGTGGTTCAGCAGGCTGCACCGCCCTGGAGAGACCTTTCAGGTTACCCCAGATGCATGCAGTCTATCATCCCTGGAGCGTTTTGCAGCATTACAAATGCCCTTTTGGAATTGCTCACACACACAAAAAAAACCCAAACCCAAAAACTTTGAATTGCACAGTATGAGCAACAATGTATATGCAGAGCATGCCAAAGCCCAGAAATACTGGTTTTGTTATAACTGCAGTTCTAGGCTACTGTTTTTTAAATTATGTAGATTCCTGCATAATCTGAAAAGTACTCAGCCACTTAAGACCCAATGGACTGAGGTGTGTGTACAGCACCACCTCCTGTGGGAAATTTTACTCACTGTACTTCCAGCGATGTGAATATGATCTTCACTGACTGATTTTTAATTTGCCTTCACTTCTTTAAGGAGGCACGTAAACTGTGAAGTCTTTTAGCCACAACACCTTGTATGAAGTACTTTGATTAAAAACTATTCCAGGAATGACCAATTTCAAGGAAGTTTGTCCTAGAGAATGATGATTCATCAGATCCAATGGTTTGCAAGCTTCTATTTCAACAAGATATTTATCCGAAATGTTCCTCAGGTGAGTTGAGAAACAGAATCATCTTTCAACACATGTACATGACACATCTCTGGTCTGCTAAATAAAGCAGTTCCTTGGCATATAAAAGATGCAAGTTCCAGTCCTTGCTCTACCTGACTCAGAAAGAACATGAATGTAGGTGAGTACTGTGATTGCTTGCTCCAAAAGCATCTCCCTTATAAAAAATAGAAAAAACCAAACTGACAAGAGGCAGAGCAGTATCTGCTTTGGATGTGGGAAACAAATGCAACCCTCTGCTCTGAAAGAATGTCCTACACAACATCAGTTGATACGAAAAATTAAGAAACTCCTGGGTAAGCCTTCATTCGTGAATCACTCATAAAACCCCATCATCTCACAAATCCTCCATTGCTATCAGTCTCCCTTCTCTACTTCCTCCTTTCTTTCCTCTCCTCATTAAAATGGGAAACTGATGACAAGCCTGAGAAAACGGACTGTTCTGAGCTATTTGTGTCTATCCATTGTCACTTGTGAAAATACATTTTGTACTGATATGAGGACACACAAGTCTATGAAGTGAAAAAGTAAGTGCCTGACCCCGTAAGTCAAACAACTCATCTAAGAGGCTTCAGGGCAATATTCACCCTCCTCTTTTATCACTAAACTAGTAATAAAAAGAGCAGTTACAGCTCTACAACTGAAAATATACTGATTTTTCCATTGCAACCAGTTGTGTTTTCGGCTCAACTGCATAATCCCTCCTCTCTTGAGCCAAAGTGAGTTATTCATTAATTCTGATATTCGTTAGTCACTGCCTAAAACATCAAGTAGTTTGTAGAACAAAAATAGGAGTTAAGGGTCAAACTAGTGGGACTAAGTGCTTGTATTTGCTTTTGGGGTTGGTTTGTTTGTTTGAGGGGGTTTTAAGATTAAAAGTGAACTTTCCTTTTTTCCAGGTCCATGGAAAAGAGGTCTAAGAAAAAAACAATGAAAAACTGCTGTACTATATTATTTATATATAGTGTTCTAAACTAAGTGCACAAGCTAACCCTTATTTAGTTAATTAGTCCTTGCTGTTCCCAAGACAGTTGTTCTCTCTCCTTTCCCCAGGTACTCCATGGTCATGATTCTTGGGAGAAAGGTCACAACCTCGCACTTCCTAGTGACAGTCAATTTAGTGCAAACCACCAAAGTCACCTAGAGTTTGCTATTAACTCCAGGAAGCATTTGATCTAACCCTCAATTACATATCTCATCTCCCCTTAGAAGTCTCCTTTTGTGGACAATCAGACAGCAGCTGCCATTGCAAAACCTTTTCAAATTTCAGTTATATCTGAAACCGTGGGTGATGAAAACTGCCGAGAAGGGTGGAGAAATCTTAAGATAAGCAGTATCTGACACTAAGGCTACCTGAGTTCTCAGGAAAGCTCTGGAGTGTTCCCTTCTACACAGGAACATGCCTTTATTGTGCTTCCATAAATACAATCTATTTAAGGCTCATGATAGGACAGTAGATCAACCCCTTTCCATCTCCATTTGGTTCTGGAAGTCCAAAAGTCACAAAACCAATTAACACACAGACCAACCTATTCAGCTTTCTAACCACAAAGTGGTAACAGCAGCAGTCCCTCCATCTTGTCTCCAAGGTCCTCTGGGCACTGCTGACCCTGCAGATGTGCACACAGAACATGTGGCCAAAAAAGAGTTGGGACTGTGGCATGGACCCTTAATAAACTGTTTTAGCATTAACAGTGCAAGCACTGCACACACCAGCCAACAGATACAGCCAAGGCTTTCTTTGTACAAACCCACTGGGCTCAATTTAAGCTCAGAGATACTGGAACTTCCACTCTGTGTCCTTATTGTAATAATGATTCTGCAGTTTGTTTTACAAAATTTGTCGCATTTAGTACTTTATTTTGGAGAAGAGAAATATAAATTAGAAACTCTTCATACATAATTTCAGAGCCAAACACTTTCATGCCAAAATTTGAAAAGTGGCTTAGCCAAGCTCAGATAAAATCAGCTCCACAGTTAGAAATGAAACTCTGGAGTTCCTAGCTCTTGTGCCTGATCAGGTTGCCAAACTTACCTTTCATTAGCCAAACAGGAGTGCAATATGCATAAAGGTTGGGCTTTGGAGCTATACTGGGTAAAAACTGCAGCAGAGCATTAACACAGTACAAAAACCAATGACACTAGAAGAAAGGAAAAGAGACTGCTGGGGATGAACTTATCTGAGGTTTTAGAAAGGATTCTTCATCTTTTTAGTATAAATCTAGCAGGTCAGATTTCTGCCTGAAACTTACTCCAGACTCCTCCTCTACTAATCAGCTGGCCTACAATGATACTGTAAAGCTTTAATAGGAACAGCAGCATTAACATCTCAACAACAGCAACATCTCCTACCAGAACACGGACATAATGAACAAACACTAACTCCATATTGAAAGAAGCAAGTTTCATGGCACCAACATGGCCAAGGTCAATGACAAGTGCCTTACCTATCTCCGAATTCACCTCCTCCGAGGCCGAGAATAACTGCTCTGTTAAACTCATTATATTAAAATATCCACTAAAGAATCAAAACCTTCACTTCATTTACTGAACAGCATATCTCTTAAAAAGGTTTGTCTGGCTTGGTTTCCTTCTAGCAGGCCACACAGTCACTCTGCTCTAGCTTGACATTTACAGCACTGTTACAGTTACCAAGGCTGGGGAAGAAAGGTCTCGTTTCCACTTGCTAGCAAATGAAGTCTCTCTGACTGGATTTAAGCTCCTCTCACAGAAAAGCTCACTGAGGAAAAAGTCCTTCCCAAGGATCTCTGCGCATGCAGCATTTCATCAGTTGTGACAAGTTCTTGCACTTAAGCAAATCCAGAGGTTACTGTTTACTTTGCTTACCTACGTTTTCAGGCAACTGTGTTTCTTACAGAAGACAGATGCAAAGATACTCCAAGAATTAAAGTGTTAGCAGTAAAAAGGCTTCTGTAGCTTACATTATAATGCTTATTTGCCAAAAAATCAGAATGAAACAGTCACTGCTTTATTTCTCACTAAAGAACATTCAGCAACGTCCTTTACAACGGCTGGCTTAACCTGGACTGTTACAGAAGGAACTACAGACTGATGAAGAGTCATATTCTGTGTAAAATTATGCCTATGGTAAAAAAAGATTTTAGATTCCTCTCCCAAAAAAATATAATCAATAAACAACAGTTAAAACGATCAGATTGCAATGGGAACTGCAAGGTGTGTAGTCAGACTTATACTAGATCAAGAACTTAGCTCATGATTCAGCTGCGGGATTCAAAGGACAAACACATGTAGTGGAGACCTTGAGAAAGAACTCCAGCCTCAGTTTCTGCTTTGGAGAAGCAATTCCTGCCTCACAGTAGCTATAAACTCAACCAACCAGCAAAATGGGGTTATATCTGCTTTGCACCAAGAAAGGAAAACAGTAAAGGAAACAGACTATGGACCCAAGAGAGAAAGAGACAGAAAATTCTGATGGAGTCCTAAATTGTTCTGAGTGTTGGTGAGACTTTACTTTTTCCCTTGCAGGCTATGCCTTTCTGTCTGCTGCCACTGAAAAGCCATGACTGAGGGACTTCAAGTATGCGGTGACAAATACCTGTTTGCTTGTTTAAATCCAGTCCCTTTGGGAAGGAACTGGAAGTTGTCCATTTTTAATGACACCTTGGAAATGCTTTAAAAAGCTGCAACTTTGTTGATACTGGCTGCCTTTCTAAGTATTGAATTTCACTAGTCTATGCCTTAAACTAGATGCAATTTCCTAGCAAACAGCACTTTATCTCACACGTTATTTCATGAAGGGAGATGGTGATGCAGTCAGCTCTTCCTCACTCCCCAATGAAACCACTATTTTGGCAATGTAAAATTATCCAAGCCAGGACAATTCTTGCTGCTCCATAGTTCTGCTGTAACTTGACAGCAATACACTCACAAACACATGTAACCAGTAAAACACAAGCTATGGATGCACTGGAAAAACATCTTCACTGACACAGAGATCCATTGAAGAAATGATTACACACCACTTCAACCCCTTGTACAGACCTTAGTTTTGAGGCATGGAATTAAGTGAATGAGCTTGTTCTGGTTTTCATAGTGAGTACGTCTGTCTTTATAAACTCCCCTAATTTAACATTTTCCCATTTTACTGGACCTTAATGAAAGCATACAAAGCCAAAATCAGATAATAATTAGTAAGTTAACGTAAAACACAGGAAATACAAAATGATGTGCATAAGTATGACTGTCTAAAAATAAACCCGGACTCTATTTGGAGAATTCAAATCCCTAGTGCCTGTAATATTCCAAGCTCCACACGAGCTCGCTGTAGAAACAATCTAGATCAGGAATCATGGTGGTCATCCAAGGGCTAAGAAGGTGTCCCCGCAGGAGCACGGTTAGGGCTTATATTCAGTGCCAAGGACACAGGATGTTCAGACAAAGAGAGGACCCTTGACTTTCATTTAATTAAATACTTCATTGTACTATATTCATTCAAGAAAAATGCATGGATGATTTTTTTATAGTATCAGAATTACATGGGTTAAATGCCCTTAAAAAACTTCTGCTTTTGTGTCTAGTCTGGTCTTCAACACAGCTACTCACCAGCTTCAAAGACTGTCAAGAATAGCTTTTCACTTAATAACTTCCTGTTGTTGAGCACACGTTTGTCTAGCAGGTCTTACCTCCAAAAGCCCATCTTCAGGAAGGTCTGTGCAGTGAACAGCATTCTGAATCTTGTCCTTCCCAAAGACAGCACGCAGAGTTCCAGGTCGGAGGTGACGGGCTAATTCCTATTGAACACAAGCAAACCAGAAGACCTTTGTGAACCACACTGCTCTTTTATATCATGGACACAAATAATCTTATAAAGTAAAACATTTTTGTGCTATTAAAGTATGTGTAGTACACTCTAAAAGAAAACAAAGATTGAGAGCAGCCCTAAAGAGAAGGACTTCGGGGTGCTGGTGGACGAGAAGTTGACATGACCCATCAATGTGCACTCACAGCCCAGAAAGCCAAACATATCCTGGGCTGCATCAAAAGCAGCATGGCCAGCAGGTCAGAGTAAGTGATTCTCCCACTCTGCTCCACTCTAGTATGGAGTACCCCACCTGGAGTACTGCATCCAGCTCTGAGGCCCCCAACATAAGAAGGATGGTGGACCTGCTGGAGCAAGCCCAGAGAAGAGCCATGAAGATGACCAGAGGGACTGAACATCTCCCCTATAAAGACAGGTTGAGAAAGCTGAAGTTGTTCGTCCTGGAGAAGACAAGGCTCCAAGGAGACCTTATAGCAGCCTTCCAGTACCTAAAGGGGGCTACAAGAAAGCTGGAGCTTACTAGGGCATGTAGTGATAGGACAAAGGGGAATGGTTTTAAGCTGAAAGAAGGTAGGTTTAGATTAAATACCAGGAAGAAATTCTTTAGGTTTAGATTAGATATTAGGAAGAAACTCTTTACTGTGAGGTTGGTGAGACATTGGAGCAGGTTGGTGGACATTGGAGCAGGTTGCCCAGAGAAGTTGCGGATGCCCCATCCCTGAAAGTGTTCAAGGCCAGGTTGGATGGGGCTTTGAGGAAGCTAGTCTAGTGGAAGGTATCCCTACCCATGGCAAGGGGGTTGGAACTAGATGATCTTGAAAGTTCCTTCCAACTCAAATCATTCCATGATTCTATGAAGAGAGAAATTCCAGCCTGTACTACACACATAAGTCAACTGCTGAAAAAACATGACCAAAACTATGAAAACTACCTGCTTGAAACTGGGCCAATCAAGCCATCTTGGGTGAAACACAAGATCCTTCATATTGCAGATACACCTCACTGGCACTTGTATAACACAATTAGCTCATGTTAACACCTTTGCAGCTCTCAAGAACAGGCCTGCTGTCCTTAGTCAGCAGACACAACCTTGCAGATTGCCTCCCCTAACACTGAACTACCTGCCTCAAAACATGACATTTGTGAAGCCCAGCTCCTTAACAGCCTTAGTCTTCTCCTCTGACACCCTGACTACTGTCAACATCTGGTCCCCTTTAAGGATCACTCCAGGCTCTCTCTACATCTTTCTCTGTTCTTTGAAATTAACATTTCAATACTCTTCCTCATCTATATGCCAGATACCTCCTAGGCTTCTCAGAGGCCTTTTTACTCAGGTCCTGAGATAACATTCCTCCCCTACACCTCTTTACTGTGGTATTTCTCCCACCTTGTGCCACAGAGGACTGCCTTTATTGGCTCTCCCCTCCACCATACTCTTTCTTTCAAGCCATAATTCTGTCCTGATGTACTTCTCTGCACTATCACCTTGCAGTGTTGTCTTTTAACCCCTTTCCTATGCCACCTGTGCTACACTTGTTGGCCTCTCTTTTCAAAACCCTGAGGCTCATCTCCAAGCCTGCCTCATGCACAGTGAAATTCAGTGGTGATGGCATTAACCCAATTTTCCCTCCTTAAAACCCTCTGGATGTTCTCCTGTGATTACCTGTGAGGGGAGAGGTGGATGACAAGCTCACACTACAGCTACAGAACAAAGAAAACAATTATTTCCTTGCTAACAGAGCCTACATCAGCTCCTTTCTGAAAAGGCACTGGGTACATTAGGGTGTAATCACTTTGGAAGTGGCCAGTGCAGTTTCACTGTGCCACTCCCAGGTGTTTGTTTCAGTGTCACAGCTGGAGGTTACCGTTCCCCCAGCCGAGTCATCAAACTGGATTGTCCAAGCATTTCTTAACTTTCAATGTCAAATGGGTTCAAAGTGACTTCATCAGTAGCTCTTGGCTGACCTGGAAAACTTTGCACAGGTACAGATGAGAACCACTCTCATGGTGCATGCTCTGTTCTGGGATGGTAGTGAATGTTTTAAGCTAGTCCCAGAAGACCTCACAAGAGCATTATATGACAACACCCTTTACCCACTTTCCAGCTTCACCCATTTGTCACGTCTCATTACTAAACTAAGACAACTGGACTTTAAGGGCAAGATCTTCTCTTAGCCCAGCAAGTCCTAGATATTTTTCTGTCCTAACAATTAACAGTTATTATGATCTGTTACCAACCCGGAAGACAATTAAGGTTGGAGTGTGTATAACCCAAAACATGATATGAGGAGAAGTTTCAGTTCCTCATTGTTAATGTGTGTATATCAGAGGTTATACAAGATCTTTTTATATGTCAAGGACATTTGAATAAGAAACACTCAACATCAAATGAATTTTGTTTCAGAGGAAAGTTCAAGAGTTTCACTTTAAAAAAAAAAAGCCCCAAGGAGAAAAAAAAAAATCTCCTCTACATGATCCTCCTTAAAGGCTTGAGATAAGGAAGTCTGCTGGAGAAACAAAAGTCACATGCCAGTTAACTATAGCTATGTGACACTTTAATCAAGCCTTCCTTCAAACAATTGTTGATTGCAGTATCAACTAGCTGTCTGGAAGCCAGCAATAGCAATGGAGCTTTTCAATCATTTGAATGAAAGTTTGGGAACATTAGAAAAAAGATTATTGTGGCTATGAAACCTTTGCAAACCATTTAGCAAGAAACAGCTCAGATCTAAAAAGCTACAGCTTGGTATTTCATATTCTGTTTATTTGCTGTCCATCAAATTCTTTTGCTCAAACAAAAGATTTCCATCTTTTGTTCCATCCTCCAACAGGTCCAGATGTGCTTCTTCTTACGAAAATTTTGAAAGATTTCCCTTGACCCATCTTTCTCATCAAATCCACTTTTTTTTTTTAATCTTTGTTCTTTAAAAGCAGCTATGGCGTCCCAACTTATCATTTGTCCTAAGCTCTCATTTCTACTTCACAACTTCATAACAAAAGACCTCACATTTCTACCTGTGGACTCACTCTCTCACTAACACAGGTAAAAGCTCCTACTGTTGCACTGCACAGTCCCCTGTTCTTTCTTCAGTTTTTCAATGCAGGATGTTACACATTCTCCTGCCCTCCTGAAACCCATCAGCCATCTTGCACAAAAAGGGACTCAATCTGTTCTGCCTGGGAT
This sequence comes from Pipra filicauda, assembly GCF_003945595.2. Classification (NCBI taxonomy): domain Eukaryota; kingdom Metazoa; phylum Chordata; class Aves; order Passeriformes; family Pipridae; genus Pipra; species Pipra filicauda. The sequence continues at coordinate 1,612,732 of NW_024104809.1, read as the reverse complement.
TGCATTGGATCAGAAGTACACAAAGGTAGGTCCTCCAGCACTGTACATTGTTAGGACTTGATTAATAAGAACTTAAATAAGCCTTTCTTACTCTCGGTTAACAAAGAGAATGATGCAGTCTTTACTTATATTTACATAACCCAAAAAAGTAAAATAATTGTCATTTTCAAAGTTTTATTATTCCAATGCTTTCTTGCTACACCACTGAAGAACCATGAAGGAACAAGGCCTCCATAAATGATGGAGATACAAAGAGCTATACAGCTCATATATAGGTGTCCTTGTGTATGTATGGCTGGAAATCTCGTGAATGTTTCAGGGAAGGAGGAAGAGAGTTCCTTATAGAACTTATTCCTCATAGCAAGTACTAATATACAGTCTTCTGGTTCATGACAGGAAGGTTACCAATCATTTTATTTACAGAACCTCATCTGCAACAACGGGGAGATACAAATAGTGGGGTTTGGGTTGGTTCCACCACACCCCATCATCCCCTTTTAAGCCTCTATTTCCTAAGCTTTCTGCTGAGTTTAGTTTCTGGAGTATGTGTTTCGTGCACTGGTTTTCAAAAACTTTTTGAAAGGAGTTGAGAGTAGGATGATGGAGGAGTTAAGAGCAGCTACAGCTCTACCATATGCACGACAGGAGACTACTATGCATGTGCTGGAACTTCATGTGCATGTGTAAATGGGGATGACACAAAACTGGCACCTCACACAAAGAATACACTGTCTGTGGCAAAACAAACCAGGGCTGCTGTACCAAAAGGTTTCCTCCTCTTTGGTCTTATTCAGCAGGCTATTTGATCACACCTTACAGGCTGGGCTTTGTTCTACCCAGAGCCCTTTGAAGATCCTTATCCTATACAAGATACAAATGCGTATATCTCGTTTCTCTTTGGCATGTAACTGTGTCCAGTGCAACACTGCCTGTATGAAGCACTTAGCACATTTCTAAAATCTTTCTATTTCTATACAAGTGAAAGGAAACAAAAATGTCACCAATGCCAGTAATATGTCAAAATCCGACAGAAAAATCATCATAACCATATTCATAAGCAAAGCTCATTAACTGCTTTCCTCCAAATGGCTGTTTTTTTCATGGGCTGGATGGCAAGTTATATAGAACAGCAACATGTATTCCAGCCAAAACCTCAGATTTCAAGAAAAATTAGCCTAAACTGCAAATTTCAAGAAAATTCGGCCAGGTTTCTTAAAGCATCTGTCCTGAATACTTAATTTGGTATCTAGAAAGGCTAAAAGACCACTGCCTTTAAACAGTACAAACTCTGAATGGATCAAAACAACACAAAGGAACTTTTAAAACCTAAAATTTTGTTCTACTTGAACATAAACTAGAACAGGTGAACCTTGAAAATTTGTTACTGGTCCTCTTGAATGAAGCAAAACAAAAATAAGAGAGTTTGTGATCAAACCCTCTCTACCCACAGTGTGCTCATAGGGCAGGTTCATTCTTTTAGGTTTGCTTTCAAACCAGCAGCATTCAGAGAATCTCTTGGCCTACAACAGATTCTGCAAAGTCCCCTCTAAGCCCTCAGTAAAATAGTTTTCCTACTCTAGCTGGGCCCTGACTGTGTGCCTGCTCCTTGCTCTTCTTGGCATTTCTTATTCATCACACTTTCTGAAGGTTTTATGTTGATGGTCTCACCACCTCTGCTTTCTCCACCCTGCATTCATGAAGCTTTTTCCTTCTGCAGTTCTCTGCTGCCATCATGAAAGAGATGGTCCCTCTTTCCCTTTGAGGGTGCCAACTGATCCAGAAGGCAGTAGTCAGCCTTGGGCAGACAAGGAAGTGCCTTTCTCCTTTTAAGGACCAGCTTTGCCCTTGTCAAGAGAACAGAACACACATTAACTGTGAACAAACAAAATAATGTAAATTCCACTCACTGTGGAATTTGTCTGGCTGAACTTGAGGCATTGGAAAGCCTACTGCCTTGTCCAAGCAAGGCACCTGAGCCTCCTCTGTAGTGAGCTGAAGGTGATAAGCCCTTTCAGGAAAAGCAACCAAAACAACTTTTGCAGTACAGCAGTTATGCAAGCCAGGTAGGATAAATGCCTCTCTTTTCTCATCATTATAGCTCTTTAGCTGGCTTTTATTTTCAGGGCATTTTAGCACAAGTCATATCACATACTGCTGGCTGCAGCAGGGAGCTGGACGAAATACTCATTCCTACACAAGCCATCGGCAAGAAGCAACGGGATAAAAGCAGCACAGTCTTTGTCATGCAGAGTACAATACTAAACAAGCATCTCTTGTAATGTTCATTGAAGCTAAGAAACACCTTAACACTACTGTTACTGAGAACCACCTCAGCTGATCAGTCTGATACCACCTTCACAGAAGTTCCCATCCAAAGGCAAATGCTTAACTGTCAAAATGAAATCTGTGGTCACAGGTGACCTCATGCAGGATACCAAAAAGGCTAACTTGCCTCAGCCTGCTTCACGTGTTTTCTTTGCAGCCAACAAACTCGAGCCAATCACTTGTGATGTGTGTGCTTTCCCACTGGTTACCCCAGCTCTGTCCTGGTTTATGCTCCTCAGTTCCATGGAGTAAGCCACTTTGAAATCAACATCATCAATTTTCTACTCCTGTAGCAATTCAAGGTCCATTTCATCACACCCAAATGCAGTGCTAAGCCTTCTGTCTAAATTACTGGAGAAAAATCTACATAAGATGGTGCTGTTGCCACCGTAAAAACTTTAACTAGGGAAGAGTTTTGCCTTGAAACCTGGGGTCTGCCTGTGGAAAGTTACTTCATAAAGGTTCTAAATACAAAACCAGGTCAATGTCAAACAGCATGCAAGAGGTTTCTTCCAGCTTAAGTTTCAAAAACCAATCCAGAACAGAAGTTGCTTGTTGACAGTGACGTTTTTCTTTCTGTTCCACATGAGCTGCAGTAATGTCATGTACAAACTGAGAGTCAGTATCAAAGGCCTTATGCAGACTTCAAGGGAGTCAGCATTACCTGAAAGTACTTTTGCACTTTCCACATATCACGAGAAAAATTATCAAGCCAAAACAACCTCCTTCAAACACACACACTAAACTCCCCTCATCTTTTAAGTTTTATCACAAAACAAATTCAAAAGCCTGGAAAGGTTGCATTAAAAGTCTTTATAATATTTAGCCTAAGCTCCTCTCCCCTTAGCACTGTGCATTTCACTTGGATTTTCAGGTTGTCTTCTGGTTGATGGCAAAATAGATCACTTACTGGCCATCCTGACAAGTTTCTCATCTTTAACTGAGCCATAAAGTTCTGTACTTGAAACAGCATGGCTGCAAAGGTTTGTTCAGCAAATGAAATTATCTGATCCAAATGTCAGTCAAATTTTCAATTGCAAGCCAGTAAGAAGTGCATCTGAGGCGCAACTCCTTCGAAAATCAAAGAGTCTTGCAACAGTAGCAGCAAGTACTCAAACCATAGTCTATTTTATTAAGAAAGCCTACTCTGGTCTGCGTGAAAAAAAAAAAAAATCCATCCGTTTTTCTGTTTATTTTAAAGTCAGTCAACCTCTGAACTGTATCTGTCTGAAGTCCTGTATTTTTGGAAGTTTTGTTAACGGACCTAAAATTATCTTCCATACTCCGGTGTTGGCAGTTTTTCGGAACCTCACAAGTCTGTACAAGTTGTTACACTGTCTCCTTCTCACCCTCCATCCCCTCAGGCACTTTGATTCTCTCTGTTTCACTCCCACGAATTCCCTGCCACTCCTCCTCTCTGGCAGCCCAAAGGTGCTGCACCAGCTCTCCACAGGTTCTCTTCTGTGGGCAGCAAGCGTGGCACATTTGCCAGCCTGAGATAGCATTTTCACTGGTCTTGGTGCTTCTGGTTGATGTTTAAGTGATTCTAATGATAACTGCCCTCCTCAGAAACTTATTCACTGTTGCACTTGCGTGCCTATCTGCCATTGCCACTGCTCTGAATTTAGGCAGCCACGCTCCTGAGTCAATATAAACTAGACTGGATGGTGAAGCCTTGAAGATAACTGACATATCAAATATAAGCTGCTTGCTAAATAGGAATAAAGATAAATATCTAGCTATCTATCTGGTCACATTATCTGGGTGACATTAGGGGTATTTACATTACTTGACAAGTTGGAAAAAGGAAGCATTTACAACCTAAAAGCAAGACATCTGAGCACACAGTGCAGCTGTAAATTTGATTATTAGTTGCTTTACTTTAAATTTTAAAGGTGAGATGGTCCTACTGATGCTTTTTCAGTGCCTTCAAGGCATCAGAATATCATCCATGTATTAATTCATCTGTAAAACAAGGATAAAAAAATACTAGGCAGTAAAGGATATTTTGGGATTTTATTAATTCATGTTAGCAAAATATCTGGAGAGCCTCCAGTGAATGTCACTATGAAGTTGCAAGACATTATTTTTAGTCTGCAGATATCTTGGCTGAGTTTTCCTCAATAAGAACAAGAATAATTATAAATTAACTTTTCCTCTGACATTTTTGAGATGTAATTCTTCACTTGCAAAAGCAGGCCAGGTATCTGAGCTTTACACTTTGCAAAGCAGAAAAAAATCCTTTGGAATTCTACTGAGACTTCCCTAGCTGAACCAACTTCAGACCATCCACTTCAACAGAAGACAAAGATGGATTGAAAGAAAAAATTCACAAGTGTGCTGCAAACCCAAGAGATCCATTTCATCTGATGCTTAGCATGGAACAGACATTTCCCTTCCATTCTGTGCCCTAAAGCCTATCCAATACAACCCTGGAGTCAGCAATGCTGCCATCTCCTCCTGCACAGTTGTGAGCAGCCCTGTTCTGATGGAAGGAATCCCACGTTTTTTGTGTTATAACTACTTTTTAAAAGCCCCTGCTCTGTTCAGGACTAGCTGTATTAGCCAGTGTGCCTATACATACTAACAGATGGTTGCTGGCCTGGAAAACTTCTATGAAGAGACACAAAGAGCAAAAAATAGTAGAATGGACCCCATTTTTTGGAGCATGAAACCAAGACAGTGAGACTAATTTCCCAGGGGCACAAAGAAATACACACTTCACAAGGATCACAAGTTCTCTGACTAACTTTTAGCTCAGATCTTTTGAATTCCAGACCAGTTCCTCAAATATTCCCTCTCCCTGATTTAATGCTGCTTTAATCCTTGTGTAGCAGTCTGATGACAAGCCACAGTCTGCAGAACTCAGGCCATGCCATGTCACCTATGGGAACTTGAGAGCTGCTAGGGGAACACGAAGAACTGCTGCTTGTCCACCCTCCACCCCGACCACGTTCTAGTCCCTTAATGTGGGAAGTCAATGGATGCACAGAAAGGGAAAACTTCTTACTAGGAGTATCTGAGGGAAGTCCCACGTGCATCCCATTGGATGCAGTCTATCATACTGTAAGTGAAAGAAGCTGATAAAAATTCAGCTCAGGTGGCCCTGCAGTGGAACAGAGAATGTCAGCCTGAATCAAACAGAACAGCAAGCCGCACCCCAAGTTATTTAGCAGCTTCTCAGAATTTGAATTAATCATTTTATATCCAGCTTTTAAAATGCCTTTGTTTAGCTAACAGTTCTATCCCCAGGCAATGACACCAGTGATACAGAATGAAAACTATTGCTGTAGTTGTTCTCATGGCTGTCAGCAATTGCAGAGGGAAGGATTTATAATAATAACAGTAACAACAAGAACAACAACAATAATAATAATACCCATCATCGTCATAAATGTAAAACCAGTCTACTTCTTTTTGTTACAGAAGGGAAGGCTGAGGCCACAGCATTTGTTTTCATCCACTTTGAAGCTTTAACTAATATCTGCAGAAAATAACTGCAGATACACTCTGGCCACAGCATGTATTTCTTGCATTACTACAATGGCATGCAAAGCACCTAGGGAATTTCAGTTCATACACACCCTGTTGCAATGTACAGTACAAGGATACCACCTATGCTACCTAGAAAGCCAACTGATCCCTCTTAGGGCAAACCAGTTTGAGAAACTGATAGATCTCCTTCCAGCAACGTTCAATTCCCCTCAGATCAATCTCTCTTGTATATCAATTTATCATCAAGCGTATATAAGACACACTGTGCTCTGCAGCTCCTTTTCTGTTTGGTTATTATTAGCTCTACCACCATGTTATTAACCAAGCAGAGCCTGAATAAGCAGTCCTCTGGGATAAGAATAAAAGAAAAAAAGTCACGCACTTCCAAGAATTGACTATTCATAACCTACTGGCTGAAAAACATGAAACCTTTTGGGACAGTTACAGTCAACTTCAGGATACTCAAGATCATGACATCATCATGGTTATATGGAAAAATGTCCTACTGCCCTTTTTCTACACCTTTATAACTTTCTCTATTGCACATTTTCATCAAGCACCTTTGTGCAGTGACTCTTGCTAATTGCTATCTACAGAGCTCTAGAAAAAGCCTGTTCACCTTTAAAGTTCTACCTTTATTACTTGACTAATATTTTTAAACTGAAATATTATTCATATTACTTCATAACTTGAAGTATATGTAACAGCACTACATAACCAGTATGTTCCAAACAGAAGTCAGGACAAATTTGAGTGAAGGACAAGGATATCTACAGTCAACAAAAACCTGAGTCAGGCATGTAAGCAAATGCTCTTAATCTATTCAAATCAAAGATTCAACAAACACACAAGGTCACTGTGACCAGAATGCTAAGAAACTAAAGAAGGAGAAAATATTGTTTAGTGCAGCAACAGTATAATTTTCTTTCCCAGACAGAGTGACCTCAGAACTTCCCATATTGTCTGGAAACACTGCTCCCTTTTCCCAAGGAAGAACTGAGCCTATAAAGCAATTTTTTTTCCCAAATGCTTCTTTTCTAGGACTTTACATATTCAAAAATACTGCTGTCCAAGGTAACAGAGTGATCTGCTGTCTGCTGTAACCAAGCAGAACACAAGGCAAGCAAAGAAAACAACCATGTACACTGAAATTAACCCAGAACCATCATGGTCTCAAAAAGGCTCTTACCTAGTGCCCTTTTGGACTGAATATACTAATGAATCTGTTCTCAGAAACCTCAGCAGCTACTGCAGAAGCTTAAATAGAGCAGTCCAAAGGAAGTAGGAAGGAGAAAAAAAACCCCTAGTAAAACAAAAAGACAGGGAATCACTAAGGAAAGTAGACATCTTCTGACTGCAGGAGGAGACTACAACCTAACAATTCTGATGACCAGCTCTTTGTATTGCTGACAAAGACTGTTTTCACAAGAGAGGGTGTACTCTTATATTTTAAAAGTATTAAAACCCTCCCATAGGCAAGGTAAATCACATTTTTAACCCAGTGTAGCTGTGAGAAAGATGCCCTAGAGAGAACCCTGTGGATTACCTTTGATCAGCCAAGCAGTGTAAAATTACATTGTGTATTTGTCTATACCAGGCTGGTATCACATGATCAGCTGATATGTTAGAAGCCTACCTATTTTTCTACAGCAGTGAGAAACAAAACTCTTCTTCTCAATCCATCTAAGATATGCTGGCAGAGATACAATAAAGAAATGGTATTTTAAAATGTATTAGCTAGTATTATTTAAAAAACAAACCAAGCAAATGCCAAAAGAAACTAGGTAAGCACTTCTAAAGCTTTGTGTGGTCACTTTTCAAATAAAATACGATCCATCGATATGAGATACTAAATCTGTGACACCACTCTAATGCACAGCATGTATTCAAAGCTTGGAGAGAACAAACCCAGGAAGATGCAATCCAAACAGGATGTGGAAGCATTCATTTTGCAAAACCAGACCTGCAGATGGGACAGCTATAACCAAAGCCCTGTGCAATCAGAAAAACCTCACTTCCTCAAGGCTGAATAGACAAATTTATGTAACTCAGAGCATGTATAAGAATCTTGTGTTCATCACAGATGCTTAAAATATCACTTCTTAATGACACCCACCTACTACTTTGGGATGCACTCAGTCTGAGTGCAAAGGGAGTCTTCATGATCTCTAAGCCAGTCTTTCAGTCTTCTTTCCCACCTACCTATAGATACAATTAGTCGTTGTGACTTCAGATTAGGTTACATGTCTTCATATGTCTGCAGAGCTCAGCGGTACAAAGGCCTTGACCAAAAACCTGAGTTTTCTTAAAAAGTAAATATTCTAATTGTGACTTAAACTCTTACAAAAACGGCTAGTCCTGTGATGCTTTGCAGAGAAAGGCCCAAAACACTAGCTCCAGGATACCCTGGCACATTAGCCATTTTGGAGAGCAGCTAGGAGGTCTCTCTGGTAGCACAGCAAGTCAAGGAAGATCAGTAACCAGTGCTGTAAATGCTTGTGGTACATTCCTGCTCTCCTTCAGTCTCTGGGCTCATGTTAAGCTTCACTCCTCTTGCTAAAATAGGATAAATTATTCCAGCCTGGAATCAGGCAAGAGGTACCCAGGAAGAATCAGTTCAAAGCCAGAGGCAGACTGACATAAGGTAAAGATGGGAATGCAGATGGGAGCCCTGAGGCTTCTGAAGTTGATGCTACTTTCCAGGAGGGCATACAGAATCTTTGACAAAATCTTGTTAACTTCCTAAAAATGACCGAAAATTGCAGTTAAGAAAGTGTCTTGTTGTCAGGTGATACTAAAATATCAGAGTGTCAGGTAGCAGAGGAAACTACAAAAAAAAAAAACCCTACATAGGCTAGAGGAGCTTTGGTAGCCAGCTAAGAAAAAAACAAAAAGCATTTTAGCAACTGGAAATTAGATGCAAATGTACTCTCAGCCTTCTCCCAGAGGTCACCAGCACCTTCTTTCCAGAGGATGAAAGCAGCAGACTCCTCCAGTATTATGCCTCTGTGGGTCTGGTAACAAACAATGCAGTATCTTTTACTATCTGCTTTACCAAATTACTGTAATTTGGGACCACTGAATCCAAGTCCAGTGACCTCACATCCAGGATTTATTTAGGCAGCAAAAGTTTCATTGTTGACACGTTCAAGTTCAGTAGCTCTGGAGCCTCAGACAAGGAGTGGCAGATAAAAGGGTTTTTTTCCAAACTGTAACCTTGCCAACACGCCTCAATCACATCGGATTCAAAGCAGAGTTTGGTCTCGAGGGCTCTGTCAGTATTTAGTCTCCTGATGGAGACTGTCAGTCACCACTAATAACAGCAATTTTCAACACACATGCACCTACCCATCAAGAATCAAAGCGAGCCTACAAGCTCCAGCTCCACATGACACTGAACAGCCATCATATGACAGCAACCTTCTGGCAATAACAAGTCACATTTAAAGCAAGCCACTTGCCAGCAAAAGGTTCCTCCACTACTGCTCTGATTTTTGTTCTAATCTCCGCACAAAGACACATTTCCTGAGGCTGAAGTCCCTTTTCCTATCAAAGGACTGCCCATAACCTGCAAAGGGTGGCTTGAAGAAAGAGCTCTAAGAAGGTCACATCAAAATAGGAACCAGTTCATGTAAATGTGCCCCTACAAAGCACACACACACACACACACACGGTTAAAGTAAACAGGGGAGCATTGGCAGGGTGTCAAGGGCTGGCAGACCTCTGCACCACCTATTCAGAAACAAAAGAAACATCAGGAGAACCTACTGAATTCCTGCCTGTAAAAATTAATTCTTGGATAGTTGACTCTCAGCTGCTCCCAGGGCTACACACAGGTTTGAGAGGAAGAAAAATATGATGTTTCTGTATCAGTCACATTTCTGGTGCAGCTAGCACAGACTCCATTCATTTTAAACCAGGGAAAGCAACTCACTGAGACAGGTATGGTGTTTGGCATCCACACAGATGCAGGCAAGAAGCTATAACACTTTTGGAGGTAAATTACAAATTGTACACCAACATATTTACATTCTAAACCAGTGGTGACAACTCACAGGTGCAGTCACACTACAGCTGTGGGTCATTAGAGCACAGTTATCTTAACGCTTCCTATCTTCTAGATCCCCTGCCTGTGCCCAGAGGGCTGACGTGGAACAAGACAGAAGTCCTGAACCCATAGAGACTTCGGGCTTTATGAATCAGTAGCATCAGCTCAAAAAAAATGGGCTGCACTAGAGGGAAGAATCTACCTCCACAGACACCCCTTCAGGCAAAAATTACTATTTCTCCCAACTAAGAGGCCTTGGCACTGTCTAGAACACTTTTTCACTAGACTTGTAGAGGCTGATGTGGAAATTAAAAACTGAAAGGACAGAGTCAGATGATTGACCCTAAATAACATCTAAGCAATTCAGTCATGCCTTCCCCATTGCTGGCTTAGACAGCAGGATATTATAACTGGTATTGATCGGTCTGTTTGCTACCCTAGCTGATAATGGTCTGGATCTGAATGAAAGTTTTTATTTTTATTACATGACTCAGACTATCTGAGCAGATAATCAATTATGTTAAAATCTTATTCATTAAAGAATTACATAGAAAAAAATCTTATTTCTCTTGAAACACATTATGTATTTCATTGTCAACACTCTTAGCAAGGCTCACTAGGTTATAGGGAGAATCCACATTAAAACAACTGTGAAGGTACTACCAGAAGATGAGTACTTGAAGCTCAAAAAATAATCTTTATATTCCTTTATATCTTCCACTGAACTATTCTCTACGTGATATAATGTTAAAATGTCATGCTGCTAAGTAGTTCTAGGAATGAACATTTTTGGCCTCGCATATAGAAGTTTTTCAGTGTTAGAGATTCACAGGAGGTCTATACAAACAAAAATCTTACAGGAACAGTGCTCTTTGGCTCATACTGTTATCCCTATTTAACTGATGTGATTAACTGAGGCAGAAACATATTGAACTTTCTGTCCAAGGTCACACAGTGAGGTCAGGAATGGAGCTAAAGCAGACTCCAGCTCTTTCAGTTCACTGTTTCGTTTTAAATCATCTAATCTCCCTTTCAGCTCTTTGATGCAAAAGTAAAAAAGACTGGTAATACACTGTTACCCATAAAATGCAAATCCCCAATGTAAAAAGAATGCAAGCCAGGATTTAAAGCAAGTGTATGAAAATCCCTTTTCAGCCCACTGGATGCAGAAATATTGCAGCACATCCCATCACTTTAATAATATCTCACACTTTAATAATATCTCACAACAGAAGGTACTTGAGTCACGTTTAATGTACTGCCAATCCCAACTAAAAGCTTTTAAGAATACTAAAAGTTATGCAATCAGTCAGGAATATGTAGCTGATGAAGACTCCTGAAATTGCATGTTCTAACCAACTTTTTAATTTGTGTATGAAGAAAGCTCAAAAGAAAAAATAAATGCAATATACCTAATTTCTACAGCATTTTACAATGGTCTTACAAATACTAAGTAACCATCTCAACGATTCCATCTCGACAAAAATTTTACCAGCAGCTATTTCAAGGCAGAAGCTGCATGAAGATGATGTGAAAACTGAAGCTCTAGCTTCAGACCAAAGTGTTAACAAAAAGCCTCCCAGTGCTCCAGAGGCCAAAAATATACAAATATCAATGCAAGCTCAAGCAGTGACACGATTTCCTGGCCACCATCACCCTGTCCCAAGGTTTTGCATTACAGACTTTGCATCCTGGTCCATATTAAAGAAAGTCAAATCAATGCAGATCAAATCAAATGCACGTTGCTTTTTTTTTTTTTACTGCACTTAAACAAAACCACTTTCTTGATAATGCACACTGTGCTACATTTACCCCTACCCCTCCAAGCACTTCCTTTCTTTACAATGAAGAAGAAATACAGCTTCATTTCTGTTGAATTTTTACTGCAGTTACTCACTCTCATTTCTAAGTGATACTGCATACTGAAAATTCAATTTGTGTTCTGTATTAATCCTATTTAATTAACTTTTTAAGTCCCCTTCTCAGCTTTCTAGAGCAGTTACTTCTTTACCACAGGTGCAATTTTTTTCTCTTGATGTCAGAACTGCACCAGTAGAAACAGAGTGAAATACACCCAGCACAAGACTCGTAATTTAACATCACACATAACAAGATTCAATGGTGTATTTTTAAAAAGGGCTTAAATGATTCAGATACACCATGAAAAGCATGGAACTCACACTCATTTCAGCAATCCCATTCCTATTTTAAATTTAAATATGTAAATAAAAGTCCTCAGCTGCTCATAGGATGTCAATATCAAACCTCATAGCTTCGGATGCACAGCAGAGCCTATGGGTGCCTCCCCTCCTTGAAAAGCTACAGCCTTGAGTAAAATTCCGAGATCTTTTTTTTTAAACAGCACTTATTAACCTTGCAAAGAAACCTTTTCAAGATGGGCATCAGTATGATTGCTGGCCTTTTATAGGGGTGCTGCAACAATAACTGAAGAGTAAATACTGGTTTATTATAGTAAATGTGAGAGAGCCTTCCATGCCTAAGGCCCACATATTAGCCACAGAAGTTCAGGACAGAGGAGAACAAGGCACAGACACCAAGAGCAAGTCACACAGGCAGTCTGGGACCTGGCTGTGAGAACAGCTAAGCCAGAGGCTGCACTCAAAGACAAGAACAAGCATCACAACTAATCTGAAAGACTACAGGAAAGGCCTCAGAAGAGACCACCAATGACACAAAAGAAGGAGCTGCACTCCAGGAGCCTAAGACAAGTACAACTGAAGATGCTGACAGTTCAACAGGAGCGCAGTGAGACAGTCAACCCCTCAGCAGGAAAGAGCCAATGTAGCAGAAGAACGCAAGCAGAAGCAAGATCTGCAGAAAAGCACATATCCTAGTGCATATACTACCTACCAGGGATAAATGTTCCACAAGCCTGCAATCTGTGACACAGCCCTTCAATCAGGTCACAGTAATTTGGAGAGTGAGCACACCCAGCACAGCTCCTTAGAGAGACGTATCTTTATCCCACTGCCTGCTTTCCTGATTTGATAGGCCATTCCTACACTACTACAAAGAGGCTCAAACCAGATTTTTGGTTATTTGTCCTCCCTACTACCACAGAGGAGGTTTTAATATAGTATTTATAAGCTGGTTTATAATGAAGGATATTTTTGGCAGAGAGCTTTACTGACCTGCAGTGCTAAAAAAATATTACCCTGTTATAGAAAATAGCCCAAAGTTCCACTTCATTTTTAGCATTGTACACTTGGTATAAATGGCTATCTTATTAAAACATAATCCTCAAAATAGAAGAATTCTAACTCTTTCTACAGCCCTATACACCCTGCAAAACCAAAAACGGACTGAAAGGGCTGCTAACATTCATACCTAGTTTAGATATCTGACTTGCCATAAAGTAATTATTACATTTGTTATGTATCTATGATATAATTAACAGCACATGTGATTTGGAGAGATTAATTATATAAGTCAAGTTCCAACACCTTTGCTCATTTCAAACATCACCTTGCCTTGAGAGTAATGTCATTGACAGTGATGTCAATGGCACTACTTGCCAAATAGGGTACTCTTTAACAGAAGCCAAGTGAGTCAAACAGGTACATTTTTGTAGTGAACTATACCTGTGTTTATAAACAGACTGCATACACATCAGGATCCAGCATATATAAACAATCAAACAAGTTACAGAGAGACTGAGGTCTCTCAATGATAATGCACTATTTGCATGACACTTAGATGTAGTTTAACCACTAGAATATCAAGTCCACTTTATCTTCATGGTCTGTATATAACCTGCTGGATAATGAAACTGCTGATATGGCTTCTGCTGTTGGTATTTGAGACAAATATTTTAACCACAAACTGCAGTTGTGAGCTTCTGTGACAATTCCAGTTGGGAATGACAAAAGCCACTGAGACACCCTAGCCCCTTCTTCCTCAAGGACAAGCTTCAACTTCCCTATCTGAAGAGACAGATAAATTTCAGGCAACGATCAACCTTGAAAGCAGTTGTACTTACTGTACATATGGTTTAAGTGCTTGGAGAATCAACTAATTTGCAGTTCTTACATAAAATAGTAGATAGAAATATATAACACAGCTGCCTGTCTTCCAAACATGCCACTAATGTAACTGCTATGAAACCAGTGTCCAAAACTCATTTTCACTTCCCAAGTCACACAGTTAGCCATTAAAAGGGAAACACAAACAGCATCAGTAGGTCACTAAAAAGAGATCTGGGAGACAGGAAATTAGGTCCCTCTGCTGTTTTCCTCTGCTGCCCAGAGGAGCCATCAGGTTATACATCCCTCAGATTCCTCAGCTCATCAACGGTTCCATACACACATGCTGTATGGCTATGACAGCCTTCCATGTGAGTAGTAAGGAAAAATAGTGTAATTCCCCTTGTATAGATACACTTGTCTTTCATAACCAAAATAACGTATCAGGCATTAAACAAGCAGACACATGAAAAGGGTACAATAGGCCCAAATAAAATGACTGCATCTTTGAAAGTTTTAAAGACCAGAAACCTTACACACGAAATTTGAAACAAAACTGAAACTACCACATTGTGTACATTACTACTAGCATCCTGCAGTTAAAAGATAAATGGCTTATGCTCTGCTTACAAGACGCTAAACCAGCAGAGAAACATTTGAATGTTACCAAATAGAAGAGGGGAAAAAAGGGCTGGATAATGCCTTTAACTTGTGCTTTCTGTAATGGAAACTCTGGATCTGAAGAAAAATATATGCTGAATAACTTGTTCTCCCTTCAAACACTCATCTGTGTGATTTTTTTTCCGTGAAAACTGGTAAATCCCCTCAGTCTACAACTAAAACATCGTAACCAGAAAAACATACAAAACTTGACCTCATTGGTTTCATCTTGATATTTCACCTCATGGTTCTTGTGTGATATAGTAGCCTGTTCAACAAAAATCTACAAACTTTTTGAGACAGCACCTATGCTTGTCTCCAAACTGCACACAGTATCACACATATCCAACTACTCACCTCAAGAAATGAAAAATAAAAGCTAGAAGCAAACAGGTATAAGAACTTTGACACCCTTTTTTTGTTTGCTTCCTTCAGAAAATGAAAGGAACCAATTCTCCTTTCAGAGTTTCATCCCAGGAGAAATGCCATAGACTGCAGTGGACTAACATTTGATTACACTGGCATCTACAAGCAATAATGGTTTGTTCCAGGGCTCTGAAGCCTTGTGTTAGAGTGTTTGTGAATATTTAACAGAGATTTTTGCTTAGCTAGCTTTCCTTTCACCTAAATATCATCACAGTATTTTATCATCTGGTTTAGGTAAGATCAGAAGTGTTGCTAAAAGATTTTCAAATTGGTCCACTAAGAGTAGTGTTTGACCTCCATAATAAGATAATACTCACGTTTCTAATGAATGCAGCAAGTATGTCGCAGCCATACCATACTTTGACATTTTAATTCACATAGCATAACATTTTTAAGCTTTCTTTATCACTCAAGAAAGTACTTACAGGATCAGAAGGACCACAGAAGTCTCTGAACACTTTTGGAGGCTCGGATGGTGTAATCTCCATTGCTATGCAAGGCCCTGAACACAACTCTGAAACCATCTCCTGGAAGAGAAGAAAGACAGAAACAAAGCTGAGCTTCTTTGGGTATTAGCAAGGGTTGGATTCCTGCCTAAAACAAAGTCTAAATTTACAGGATAGGAACACTTAAAAAAAAATTGGTGCACTTGGGAAAGCAAAGACACAAAACAAAGATACCATTAGTATTCACAACAAAAGAAATATTTTACATTTTGCTATTTGGTTTAGAAGGTGGAAATTGAGAAAAACCAGATATTCAGCTTCAACAGGATATAACAGTATTCACAATACTTTGATCTGGACCTGGATTTCATGGCAGTGCACCATAACTTGTCAAACTAGACTGAATCAATGGAATGCACTTTGCTGGGTTTTAAGCCTGAAAAATCACACTATATTTAGCCAGTTCCACAGGCAGCAATGTACTTTGCAGTGCTCCCTACAGGAAGCACAGTACATACCCTATATTTGTTTCCAAATATACACCCGTCCGATGGCTTTAAGCCACTAAAATGTCTCCCGGACTTTTGGTTCTCACAGTCTTTTTCTCACCTATTACTACAGAAGCCAAAACACAAGCCAACAGAACCTGTGCCTGTGGCACAACTTGCTAGGGAAAGGGTCCTTGATCTGGCAACATTCTTGGGGTGTACTATTACCACAGTCTTGGCTACACTGAAATAATCTGTTTCCCTGGAGCCTTGTGGAGAGTAAAGAGACATCATGAGTTCCACGTGGGTGATGAAGATGGGTCTTACTTTTCATAAGCTTAAATTAACTCTGGGCATTAGTGCCAATTTGGAGTTTGTTAATTAGAGGTATAGGTTTCACAAGCAGAAAGAATCTATTTTGATGTTCTAGTCTGACTTCCTTTTTTAAATCATGCCCTTATAATTGCATACTTGTCTAGAAATCTGGGCAGACAAGTTTTAAACAAATTAGGACAACTAAAGGAATCAAAACCAATGAGGAAAGAGGAAAGGAGAAAACACAAAAGAAAATAAGGGAGGATGAGTAAGGACAAGCAAGGTATTGCAATCATGTCCACCAGCCACAGGCACGTCAAGGATAAGCCATGGCAAAGAATAATAGCATACAGAGTGGACAGAAGAGCAGTAGGAAAAGAAAGACTAAGTCCTTCTCTGCCTTTTTTTGTGACAGAAACTAAATACACAAACACTCCAAGTCAAGCAACACTGTTCCAAAAAGTTTCTATCCCTATAGCAGATTCCATGCTGAGAACGTGTCTAATCTTCCCACTCTGAATTTTAGTCAAGTGCCTCTATCATCAGCCTGAGCCTAGGAAATCTAGGTAGAAATATTCCAGCGAGGACATGAAAGGAGTGCAGACTAATTTCATGCTCTACAACATGAATAAATATTTTAATTCAAAAACCTGTTATCACCAATAGATCCTCTGTTAAGAACAGGTCAAAGAGCAACAAATTTAATTCTGTTAAGAAACAGTAAATTGTCGCAAAGTCATTACTCAGCACAATTTCACTGAATTCCATCTTTTAAATAACTGGACAGTGGAGAAAAAACAGGCTTTTAACTTTAGTTGAATCAATTCTGCAACTCCTCTCTGCAAACTGTGGTTATTCTTCTTTCTCCTTTTTCTGTTGTTTCTGTATCAGCACTGACATCCCACCAGCAACAGCGAACGTGACCAAAGTTACCAGCACAAAGGCAGGTGGTACTATGTACTATGTCAGACAGACCTGGTCTAGCTTACACAGCCTCATGAAGTTCAGAGTTGAATTTAAATAGCAGACACTGCTTCTCTGGTAAGGCTCCCAGTTACAGCTAAATCAAATTTTCTTTAGCAAATAGTTTATTTGTCATACAGCATGGCCTGTGATCAGGCAAAACCATTCCTGGAGATGAATCAGGCTCAAGCATTTGTGATTAACAAAGTGAATTCTGAGCTGACCTAAAATAATCTCACTTCTTTTTACCCCATTTTTTATTCTGATTACAGCAGGAAATACAAAGCAAAACAGCACAATAAGTAATCAATAGTATGCAAAATCCCATGCAGGGGAGACCAACAAAGCAAACATTTTGGGCAGTTGTACAGCTTTCTCTTTTCACAAAGAAATACTTTAAATACAATATCAAGCCTTTATCTATCTGACTGACAAGAGGTAACTAGAGGAAATGGGAGTAGAGTTTTTTAAAAGGATTTCTGGATGCCAGTATCTTCTGTGCAGTTATTTTGGAATGATTAATAAAATTTAGATCAAAACAGATGGTTCTGAGTCACATATATAAGGTCATATTCTTTCTTCAATATCCTATTTTGCAACATACTTCTTCCTATTTGGCCTGCACTGGCAATATCCGTTGCTGTTCCCATGTGTGCCTTCTCTGGAAGTTCTCTTCAGCTGAGTCAATTCAGCACATACAGCTTGCAGGATGGAGCCCTAGCTTCTCACTTTTCTTGAAATCCCCTAAAACATATCTTATTTATTGACTTACCCTGTCTAAATGTCACTTTCCCTTCTGAGTAACTCTCCAATTAAATTATATAACTAACATTTGCAACATGTTAGAGGGTCAGAGATTGTATAAAAGAGCTGCAGAATATGGTAGAGAATTTCCAACTTGTTTCAAAGCAGAGACTTTTGCAGTAGCATGGGACTCTTCAGGCCCTGAAATAATTTCAGACATTTCCATATTTTAATTCTGCCACATATCTACAAGTATGCCTGTGCAATCTCCCTCTCGTCAAAAATAATGTTATAAGAGGAGACCTTAAGGGTATTCCCCAATCTGAGAGTGAACTAACAGTACTCCTAACCCACTTGAAACCTACAAACTCTGTTGAAGTAAGTTAGACTGAACAATAAAGGACGGGAAAAAAAAGAAAAATTTCATTATCAGAGTAATATCAGTAATTGTCTGGAGTAACATTAGTAAATATGTAGAAAATCTTTAATAATTTAACCATTTAAAAATTGAGGATAATTTGCATAGTACATATAGCATGGTAGTAGTAAAGTAAAAATTCCTATGAGTAAAATGAACCGAAATCCTCTGACAGAAAGTGATACAGAAATACAAGCTCATTTCCCTGTATTCCCATTGTTCTATTTGCAGTCAGAAAATTTTATGTGACCGTGTAACAAGGCATAACACTATAGAGAGTCTTAGATGTCCACTGGGATTACAGCATATCTTAAACTTCTTAAGTTTTCTGAAGATCTACAACAGTCAGAACAATAAATCAAAGAACAGGTCAAAGTGTCATTAGGAAAGCCTCAAATACAGCAGCCTCACTGTAAATAAAATAATAAATATATATTCTGGTCCACACCATGACTGTAATATCAAATCAAACAAAGATGCAGATGTGACAGATTTTACAAACTCCGTGGCTGAACAATTTTCATGAAAGGCTCTCCTTTGTGATGACATACATAGCCCCATTTTCAAGATTCACTAATTTATTTGAGAATAAAGTAGAACTAATAAATACCTTATTCATAAAATAAGTCAAATCACAATCCCAAGCAACAAAAAATGTGATAATTTCCTCATTTAAGCATACTCTGTTTTCAAACAGATTCTTCTTAAACTTACCAGGTATTCAGGGACAACACCTTTGTAAATCTCATAAAATTCTTCCGCATTTGGACGCTCCATGTTGAACTAAGAAAACCAAAATTTTAGCCAGGCTGCATTAAACAACAACAACAACAACAAGAGACAGACACCCCTTATTAATCAGCAAATATTCAGAATTCTCTTTTAATTATTACTAGGTAAAAGGAATGGCTTTACTGCTGCAATAGGGAGTTTGTCAAAAACTTAGTCAATGATGCCACAGATAACACAGCACACAATATCTTCTTCCATCTGAAATGTAAGTAGACAGCTTAGTGTACGCTTATCCCACTAAGACATGCAACATCTTTTTGTTGGCTAGTAAAGGAAAGGGGTTATTCTTTATTTGTAATGGGGATTTGAGTGATAGGAGAATTTCAGATCCTGAAATTTTTGCAAAAATTGAAAGGCAGGACTTACTGGACTACTCTTGGGAACAATCTCTGTGCCAAATTCCTTTAACTGCTGAGGGTGTTCAGGGTGTCAAAGTCCTTACAGTATCTTTAAAAGCATTCCCATAATCCATACTAAAAATATATTTTAAAAAATTAAGGAAGGATATTAACAATAGTTTCATTAATTTTAGCTAGTATATTTTGTAAAGGTATCTCAAATCGCTCCAGAAGAGACAGATATCCTTATCCCCCCATCTAACTATAGGGACTCAGATGGAGAGAGGAAAAGTGTCTTGGCTCAAGGTCACCGAGCAAATACCAACAGACCAGCTGATCAACTAAATAATAAAACACAAATATCACAAGGACAGTGCTGATCCCAAAACACTGCTAATCTGCACAACGGTTTTATACTGCAGGAAGACACCTGTGCAGTGCATAGAGCACTTCTCTAACTTCTGTTTATCATAAAAACAAACACAAAAGGAAACCTACCATCTGCAAAGCTGAGATCTGAAATCCTCCCTTGAGGATGGCTTTTATAATCTTTCCAGCAAGCCCTGAAGAAAGACGGAAAATACAGTATTCAATTTTAAAAGCAGAATTTACAACTAAAAGGTATACACTGCTTATTTTCAAACTGAAAAACCAGTGTTGGTGTAGTGCTGTGAAAGGAAGCAGAGAGCAGAGCTGAATTCACATACCCTATGTTCTGTATGAAGTGACATGCTCATCATTTCAAACAACTAAATTCCATGCAGCTGTTGAAAAGAATTTTTACCAAAACAAGGAAATTATTGAAGCCTCTGCTTGCCTCAGATCAACTGCAAAATACCCAGTTGCTGCAAGATCAAGATTCTTATTTTTAATGAAGATCCATTGGTAATACCAATGCTTAATCAGTAATCAAGTCAGAGCATAGGTTGTCTTTTTTTTATACAGTGTTCACCGGATTGTAGGTCCTACTTTAAGCCAGAAACAATGCAGGATGATAACAAATATTGCCAATAAACCAGCATAAGAGTTCATGTCTTCTACGGGAAAAACACATTAGTGCAAAATAACCTACTCCTTCTAAGTTTATAGCTCACAAATGTGCTATTGCTGATCATACTGCTTGCTTTATTCTCTCTAGAATGCATGCTCAAAGACTGAACGATGTTGTAAAACAAAACACTAAACTTCGCAGAACAAGAACCACTGATTTTCCACTGAATGTGTATTTTAGATTTGCCTGTGCTTACAAGATCAGGCCATTCTGAAGATTATGTCAGCCAAGCACAGTACTCTGTGTGAGTCAAATTCACAGAATCACTGTTTTTATAGAATGTAAATGCCTGTTCTCTAGTACACTTTGTGAGAAGCTAGAAATTTCTGGGCATTTATTCAGAACAGAATTAACCATAGAAGAATACCCAGTAACGAATGACAACAGCAGGATCTGACTCCTGGTCATTAAATCCTTTTATTAACTAGCCTTTAAATTGCAGGATATTTAGCACTATATAAATTTAGGAGATGAGAACAAAACAAAGCTAGTACCAAGGTTATAGCATGCTCAAGACACAGTCTGCTAATACCTGTGGCATAGGATTGGTGAGCTTCCTACTATATTAAAAGGTCAGTGGGAGTTCTCAATAAATGCAATGGATAGTTGGAGGGCTTTCAAAAACTGTATTTACAAATGAAAATGAAAAAACCTGTCCCTGAAGTATCTGCTACTATATTTTTACATTAAGGTTTATATAGAAAATCCTTCCCTACACAAACCAGTGCATATTTCTTCCAAAAATCTTCAAACTACTCAAGGGAACACCAGAGATTTTGGTACACACTCAGTCCATGCAGCTCTTTGGGCTCACAGAACATAGAAACATGTGGAGGCAGGTGTAGTTCCTGTCCCACTGTTCCACCATGGCTCCTGAGCACTGGTGAAAGGTTCCTTATAACACTCCTGTGAACTCAGGAAAAAAAATCACCATTTTTTCATGGTAAAAAAATAATAATTACAGTAGCAAAGGGACTTGGGCGGGTTTGCCCAGGAGATGCAAGACCATGTAAGAGAGAGAAACCAGAGATGTATTTTTTTTTTGTCCACCCTGCTGGAAAGGCTGAGCAGCTCAAATGCTTTCACACAGGTTGCACTGAGGCACTGAGCCTACTGTCTTGATTTCAGAGATGAATGGCCAGTTTATAAAGAGATTAAGTGACTAACTGGGAATCATTCAGGAAATTAATAAATATTATGTGACAGAGCATAAACATTTTCTCATTCTCAAAATTCAGAGACAATATATGAGTCATCTGCTTCACCAGAAAACAACAAATGTGAAGAAAGGGCACTGGCAGACAAATGGTCACTGCCACTTGCAGGGAAAAAGCTATGAGGAATGTATGAGAAAGCCAGAGAAAAAGCTATGAGGAATGTATGAGAAAGCTGCTTTGCCTGACAGATGTCCATTTTGCACTTTCTCAGTCAAGAATGGGCCACTCACAAAGGCACTCACAGCCCACGAGTATCTAATTAAAATTAATTATAAGGTTCTGGGGTACTGTGGAGATCTGCTTCTTACAAAATTTTGTCTTCAGCAGTTTTATGAGCTGTAAGCAAAATCCATGTTTTAGAGAAAGAAAGGGGGACTCAAATATTCAGCTTTCTGGGCTGTTTCTCTACTGAAGTCACTAAGACATGTATTTTCTGTAGAGAGGAGATAGGCTCCTTTAATGACAGAAAAAAGTAGGAACGTATTTTGGATAAAAGGCCTTTAATGCAAGGTTTCTTTAATAACTAACTGTGATAAACCTACCAAGATTTTCCTCTACATTGTATTTCTGAGTTCACTTTCACTCACCAGAGCAACAGAGCACTTTGTTGCTCCAAACAGATTGGCCATGCCTGCAACACCCAAAAGGCTTAACCAAAGGGCTTATTGTCAACATTGTAGACAGACAGATGCCTCACCAAAAAAATTCAAAGTGCCTTGAGGAACAGGCATCTTTCATTTATGTCTGCAAAGCAGGATGTTAGCTCCACTTCCCAGATGCAGGAATTGAGGCAGAGGATAAGCAAGTTGCCAGTGGCAGCACTAATCTACAAATCCAGTGACTTGGCCTCCCTTGCCCCAGTGTAGGCAATACACATATCACTTCTCCTAGGGACACTTTCCTTTCAAATTTTACCTGAACCAAAATAGAAACAAAAAGCATAAAGGCAATCCCCAAGCAACAGAAGAGTGGAAGCTCAATGCTCAGCCTGGGATCTGTTTCAGGCTTTAAGCCAGTTCCATGACTGAAATGGGATGTATCTTTTCCTTTGTGGGTAGATAAGGCTAAGGAAAAGACAAACTAATTAGAGAGCCATTTCAGCAGCTTCCAATAATTCTTTTTGACTTTAAAATCCAAATCTGTAGTGAAAAACCAACTTTCTAAGGACCCTTCAAACAGGGTCAGTGTATGTTTAAAATGTGATTACACTAAGAACCCAAATCAAAGCTGCAGATTAGGCACCAGTTATGATGACTTTTCAGTCCCAAAGCACAAAAGAATCAAAAGCATTACTAAATACAACTGGGGGAATTTAATACTAATCCAAAAAAACAAGAAAGTGAGAGGGAGAAAAGGAGAGCAGGCACACACTTTATGTCTTCTGGGTAGCATTATGTTACTACACACCTAACACAGGACAGATAATCTTCCGACATATTTTAATCAGTTAAAATGCTAAGGTACCAAGATCTCCTCAGGTACATTTATCTTCTACAGTTTGTTGCTTTACAATACAAAGTATTTGAAAATTGTCTTTCACTAAGAAACAGAAAATAGCAGGGAAGACATCAGACTGAAAAATGTTACAACTGTTTGCAGAATTATGGCTTGGGATAAAATAAAACAGTTAATAAAGGTCACTTTTAACCTAATATCACTTTAATCAATGAGAGGTAACAGCTGGGCTATTGGGGCTCTTCAGTCCCAGTGCACAACGAACCACCAGCCCTACAAACAGGAATGTTACATTCTCTTCCATTTGTTCTTGGCCAGTTTCCCAATTTAACCATTCCAGTATTAAAAGCTTATTAGGCAAGACAGCAGACTGCCTTCAAAGCAAGGCAAGAACTAGCTTCCTCATCTCAACCTCCATATGTCATGTTTTTAAACCCTTCCAATACTTAAAAATAATTCTCTGGAACAACAACAGTTTTTTCTTACAGGAATACACAAACTTCCATGACTGATCAGATCGATGATCCACCTGATCCAGTAACACATTTCTAAAAGTAACCAGAACCAGGTGCTTAATGTAGCACTATAAGTAGCAATTTCATTTCATGTCTATTTTTGACATTTTAAAATGCAATTTTGCTTCACAGTATAATGAAATTATCTGATTCTTTATGGCCAAGTATTAAGGTCCTGTCCCAAAACTCCTGCTAATCATGATCAGGTTTAACTCCAAGCAAAGTCCTTTTTGAATTCCAGAAGACGGAAAAGCGGGATTTAGAGTTGGGCCCTCCTGCAATGTATTTCAGTTGAAGTTCTCACTAATCTTTGTTTCAGATAACATTGAAAAACACTGTGCAGTAAGAAAACGACAGATGTCCTTCTCATAAGGTGCACTTCTTCCTATCAGTTGGTCAATTCATTCCCTGAAAAACAAGATTTATCTTTTGCCCTTTCTATTTAGGAATAACTCGGCTCTAGGCATTCTTACTATGCAACATAAACACACCATTTCCAGACCCCCCAAAAGTTTGATCAGAGTGATAACCTACAACTATTGATCTCCCAGCTCCACTGTGAAAAAGGACGTGCAGTCATTTTTGTATCTGTGCTCTGGAGCACCAAGTGAGTCATGGAGGGTCTTCTGAGTGACAGACACCGGGCCAACAATGCAGAAGAGGAGCTCAAAAGCTACTCAGGCTAACCATAAAGATCTAAAAAAAAAGACAAGTAGATACAGACAGAAGATGAAGAGGAGCATGTGAGGAAATGGTAAGAGAATATCATTTATAGTGACAGAATCCAAGAATTTCCATCACTCCTCATTTCTGTCTAGGCTTTGGTATTAAAGGAGAACCTCAAGAAGTTTGAAGGGCAGCTTTACAAATACTCATGGACAACCCTATCAACACTGCAGCACTGGTGAAAATCTTCACAAACAAAATTCACTTGAAAACGCTAAAAGGTAACAGAGTGAAGGCAAAAGATATCACCACTGTTTTACTGAAGAATAGAAGTCAGCATTTTGCTAGCACAAGAAAAATTATGCAGATAGTAAATCTTAGGAGGTCTTGAAGCCAAAACAACAGAGCATATGATGCAACTGAGAGCGGGAACTGATAGAAAGAGTCAAAGGGGGTGAAAGGTTCAAAGGCTTAATCCCAGCTGCAACTTTCTGAACTGCTATGAACAAGGTAAGACCACACTTGTGGATGCCAGACAGGGCATTAAGATGCAGAATGATGAAAATCTGTAGGGGAAAAAAAGGTATTCTGGGAATTCTTGCATGGGAACAGATGAGAAGAGTCACACAACATTCAGATACAAAGGTGCGTACTGAAATTCAAGTCAAAGGTCATGGCCAGGCTACAGAAAGTATCCAGCTATTTGGCTGGATACCATTGGTATCCATGCACCAGCGTGTGCCATTTGAGATGGGAATCTGAAGAAGAAAGATTAAGAAGGAAAGATCAATATCTCTGCAATAGTTATGCTGAACTCAAACTGATGGTTGTATATCTACAAAAAAACAGAAAGACTTAGGTTTGTCTTTGTTCTTGTGTTAAGAGAAAGTTTGAAAAGAAATATCCAGCTTGTTTTGCTCTTTCTTTCAAGATGTTCATTACTTTGTACTCCTTTATCACATCTACTCTGATTTAATTTTTTTCACTTAAGAAGATTACGGTCAATCACTCCGGTCAGAAGAATGTTTCTATGCCTATAACAACTTTCATTCACTTTTGCTTATTTCTTGAGAGTGAAAAAAACTAAACATGATATTTTAGCTGAGGCTGCACCACTGGATTATATGGTGGCATTCAGTATTGTAATTCAAACCACTCACGTACATAATAACATTTCTTTCTTTTTTTATCTGGTTATCCCTACTGAACACCAAGCATGGGACAATGGTTAGAGTTACAGAGAGGAAGTGGTTAAAATTATGCCTTGGAGTGTGCATTAGCCCATAATTATAAATGATAACTTTAATCTACTATTGCACTGTCAATTAACTTAACTGTGGAGGTTAAAACCCTCATGAGATGCCCTATAATCTGTTCCAGCCTTTACCAATTTTATATTCCACTTCCTGTGGAAGGTTTGCCAACTCACTGTCCTAGATCAATAGTAAATGTTCTGCAAGCTCTATAATTTATTTTTGACTTGGTAAAAGACTATCACATATTCCTACATTCTGTGTCTTGTCTGTTTTCAGATCCAGTACCTTGCCCTTTTCCTTACACTCTGATTTGAAAAGGGCAGTAACAGAAGAGATTTCAACATATTTATTTTCTTCTGCAAGGTACAGTGAGTTAGACTGTGCGTAGCTGCATTTTTTTCATTTTTCTAAAACATTTTCAAAAATTTCTGGTAAATTCTGGTTCTGTTAAATCACCAGACATCAGGCCAGTGATAAACTATGAAGTTTTCCTTCATACTTTGATTAAATCTTTTTTCATCTAAATTAGTAAATATGCACATATTTTGTAAATTTACTTCTAGAAAGCTGTATATCCCTGTCTTATCTATTCCAGGTTAAATAAATTAAACCCTTCAAGTTTTCACTGTCTAAATCTCTAATTGTTTTTGCTCTCAGTTGATTATGTTATTTTTGAAACAGAGAGCCCAGAACTGGACATGACGCACAAGTTGGACTCTCACAAGTACTGAGCAGGACTAGTGGGTCCAACATTGTGAACGCTGATTTTGCTGATGTTACATCACTATTCCAACCATTTCTCTACAGACTTTTCACTGATACCCCGCCAGTTCTTCTCTACTTTATATCTGTGCATTTATTTTCCCTTCTCCATGGTAGTACTATGCAGTTTATATTCAGTTTCATCATCTTCACATCGCTTCACTTCTGCAGTTCATCAGGAATGTTCTGAATTCTAATCACATCCTTCAAAATTGCAGTAGGCACTTGGCACCATCTGTGAACACTGCAAGCTTGCTCTGTCCTTCCCCATCCAAGCCATTAGTGACAATATTGACAAGAACTGGCCCCTAGATGGGTGACGAGACTTCATTTGTAAAGCCCTTTTAATTTTAATTTTTTAATGCCCATGTCCAGTCCAACATTCAGGGAAACATTTATGGCTATGCTGCACAGATTTAAACGTACAATTACTTCACTAAAGGAAAATTCTGGTTTCCTAACAGCAAAGAACTTTGACGAAGGCACTGATACTCAAGTGAATTAGGCTATCTGGCTCTGTTTTACCTTCCTTTACAGAAAACATACTTAGAGAATGCAGAGATCAGCAAAGCTTATTCTCTTTCAAAAAAGACACGTTGGTCGATGTCCATCATATCATCACTGAGTGATTTAAATGAAATTATAGAGTTCTGATTCATCAGTTTCCTTGATATGAAAGAAGTTTCGTTAGCCTGAAATTCCCTGGTCCACTGTTAGAATTGACTTTTCTCTAACCCTTTAAGAGTGAAAATCCCAAAATGCAGTAATAAACACTAATTTCTAATGTCTTTTTTAATACCATCATCCCTGCAGAGAGATAAGTTTCATCAACATAAACGCCATTAATACAAGTCTGCTAAACACAAATGGGAAACACTCTTTCCAGTTGGAGGATATTTATAAGCTTCAGCAAGGACTGGTTGTGCCATTTGATCTGTTTGTTTCTCTGAAGTACAGCTCAGTATATCTCCTCCTCTTCCTTCCTGTCTCAAACTGTCAGAAAGGATTTCCAGACTCAGTTCATCTCCCCCTCTACCTTAACCAGTTCAAATGTAAAATACATTTTTCATACTTCAAAAAAATAAATGTCACTTCTCCACCAGCTACTGAAATCCAAAGTTAGTCTAAGTTGGGAATCCAATGCCAAGCTGCTAAAACTTTATGCAGGAAATAACCAAGAAACAACATCGGCTTGGCTTCAAAAACAAACACCCCAGGCAAGGAATAGCCATCATTGCAACTACAGTGAAGAATTCAAAACACAGATGGAAGCGGAGGGACTACTGTTCTCATGGAAGCTAGAATTTTTTTCTAAAAAGCGGTGATAGAGTGGTAAAGTAGGTTGCTTTCATGTTAATCACTTTTTTCCTAGCTTCTCAAAAGAGAAGAAAACCCAGCCAACCTAAAAAACCCCAGCACCACTAGACACCACCAAATGCTTCACCACCCTATATATAATTTATTCAAGGAAAACACAAGAAACAAACTGCATTTAATTTTGCATAAATACATCTTCTGCCTGGACAAATCTGTCTGCAAAAGAATGCCAGCATCTGAAAGCACAGGGCTTTACTGGATAGTTTTCACGTGACTGCAGCACTAAGATTGCCATGTTGTGCATGACCCAGAGGTCACATCTCAAACAATCCACTGTACTTTGAAGTATCTGCAAAGACTTGTATTCATCCTACAACTTTTTTTCCACTTTGAGATTCTGTCTTCAAATAGTTCCTTACAGACTTCTAATTGTTAGGTGAATCAAGGCTAGCGCTGATACCTCTTGGCACTCAACCTTGTAGACAAGATCCAAAGAGAAGTTCCACCTACATCGAGGTGAACTCCACAGTATCTGCACTTCACCTTTTATTACAAATACTTGTCACAAACAGAACATATACTTTCAGATTACTTAAGAGAAAACTGCATTCCTCGTTTTTTCTCAAGCGTGAGAAGACAGTTTTCTGAAAACCCTGTTCTAATTCTAGGTTTGCTGAAAATAAAAATAATGAATTAGTCAAACTTACATCTAAAATGGTAAAAAAAAGAAACAATTTCCAGAGTTTCTTTATAATTTTTAAAAATCTTATCTAATGAATACAAATTGTCTTGATAAAAAAACATGAAATAGATACATAGTCCTGAGAATGACAACAGATTTGCACCTCCACTATCCCATCCTCTTTTTCTTTTCCAGATTATTTAATCTCTTTAGTACATACATGCAACTATACTTAGCATAATACAGAGGTGAATTGGACATTATCATAGTGATGCTTTCTCTCTTTCAAAGAGCAACAAGTATATCACATGTCATGAACAGTTCTCAGTTGTTTGCAGTCAGACACATAATCCACTACAATGCTGGATTCCCACTCTCTACAATACTTCTCACTCTCTCTTACACAGTAATTTCACTTGAGATCCTACATAAGTAAACCTTGTTTCTCTATGTGCTTGAGACTAAACTAGTCCTTGATATTCTTTTTGCCAAAGTTAGGTTTGTCTTTGGAGCAACAAACTACTCTCTCAATTGGAATTTTTCTGGCTTTACATAAATAAGAAATATGATTCTTATGGTTACCTGTCATGTAGCATTTTGTTAATCAATGTAAAGTTCTACAAGTTTCTAAAGCTGTCTACTCACTACTAAGATAGAAGAGGTCTGTAAGATTTATCATCCACTCAGTATAGGTCTAAAACCATGTTTCTACAGAATATCTTTTTCACTTGGAAAGAAATCATTCCTGTTCCTTTTGCTTTCTATAAGACTTTAATTTTAGTTGAAGAATAATGTGGAAGATGTCACTGTATTTTTTTTTTAATTATATAAGAGGAACAAGGATTTAACTTTAAAAAAAAAAGTTAGAACAAAATCTCAAACTTAACACATACTAGGAGAACAAGCCTGTCTGGGTAATCAGTCTCATGCCTAAGAGCTCTCAAGACCATAGAAGCTCCCTTGCCTCTAGGCAGACCTTTCAGTTTGCATCAGGTCCAATGAAGTCTTGACTAGCAGTTTTGCTTTTCAAGTTCATGGCACAGTTCTAGCCCCAAATTTGTTTCAGGCAAAACTCTAACGTTAGGAGAACCCATGTTGCAGCCTGAGAGTGCAGAAAGGGACAGCAGGATTTCACCTCTCCAGCTCTGTGCTGCAACCTACATTCAAAATGTGAACTATAACACACTTCTTTAGCCTGATCATCACTATTTTCAAATTTTTCCCCTGTTTATTTTTCAAAAGAAGTAACTAAAGGCCACATGAAAGAAACTTTAAACCAGTCATGAAATACCAAATTCTAATTCCTACAGCAAACATGACTAAACTGTTACAAATAAATACATTAAAGCTAATCCCACCCAGTGATCTATAAGATGCTATTTCTGCTCACAAAAGAGTCAAGTCATAACTGTCCTCAGGGCATTAAACTGATATTTAATCATTTTGGTGAATTTACAATTTTGGCCTCTGAGCACTACTTTTAATACCTCCAGATCCAGTAACATGAGGGGAATTACAAAAAGAGAATATCTAAGTGATTGCAACTATGATCTTGTATCTGAAGTATCAGAAGCACAAGAAGCAAGAGGATTACAGAACACAGATCTACACTAAAAATTTCAAATTATTAAATAACTTAGCCATACAACCCTAGAGCTCCGCTTACTTGACTGAAAATTGGTCTCCAGAGAAGAGAAGACTAAAAGAAAGTTTGACAGATGCCAAACGCGTCAAACCATGACATATCTCCCTTATTAGAACAAGTGTGCACAGAGTAGCATGAGGTTGCTTTTGCATTCCAGTTCCCAATAAAGAGGAACCAGACTGCTCTTGCAAATCCTCTTTAGAGTTAAAACACAACCATCTCACTGCTGCCAGCCAGGGAAGCACTTCATCTCCACTGGGAGGAGCCACCAGAGAATGAGCTAAAGCTGTTTAGTTCAGAGCTCTGGGATACACTGCCTTCCATGGCCTTCCCAGCCATTTTCCCATCTCTGATCCTCCACAGAAGACATTATGCTGACACCAGATTGACAAAATAGCTACTGCCTCACTTCTTTAAGAGATATGTATGATGCACATTCCTAGAGGGCCAGTGATGCCATATGAGGAGCGGCTGAGGTCACTTGGTCTGTTCAGCCTGGAGGAGACTGAGGGGAGACCTCATTGTAGTCTACAACTTCCTCATGAGTGGAAGAGGAGGGTCAGACACTGATCTCTTCTCTGTGATGACCTGTGACAGGACCCATGGGAATGGCCTGAAGTTGTGTCAGGGGCAGTTTAGGTTGGATAGTAGAAAAAGGTTCTTCACCCAGAGGGTGGCTGGGCACTGGAACAGGCTCCCCAGGGAAGTGGTCACAGCACCAAGCCTGACAGAGTTCACAAAGTGTTTGGATGATACTCTCAGGCAGATGGTATAACTCTTGGGGATGGTCCCATGCAGGGCTGAGTTGGACTCAATGATCCTTGTGAGTCCCTTCCAACTCAGCTTATTCTGTGATTCTGTGATACCATCCCTCCAGCATTACCAGCACCCTTGACAGCTGAAGTTAAACTTCACATAACTCCCCTGACACCCTTTATCAGGCCTCAGGGTTCCCTGCAGCCTGGCAGACTAGTTGGACACTCTTGCTTACAGGACTTCTCTAGTGGGTGGTCGCTGCACCAGGTCCTGTGGGTGGTGGGGCTGCGCTGCTGCGGCTGCCTGGGAACAGTTGTTCCCGTATGCCTGTCAGGAGAGGGTCAGCAAGGCCAGAGATAAAACCAATACTGATTTTCCACTACTTTGTCACTGGATAGGAACCCTAAAAACCCCCTATGGCAATCAAGGTCAATTCCTAAGGACTGTCCAAGAATCAACCAGCATAAACTAGGAATTACATCCAGCCTTTTGACAGCAAGGTAAGCTCACTGAAAAGCACCCTAGTTTACAGCTGTTTTTCAAGCAAACCATCTTCCGGGATAGAAAAACAGAAGATTTCTCCTTCTAAGAATTAGTTATGCAACAGACCCTGGAGAAAAAACAAATCCCGGGAAAAAGAACCAGAAAGCAAACCTCAAATAATTAATTCTGTCAAATGTTTCTGCAGAAATAAAGACTAAAGCTCTGCATAAACTCCAGTGTGTAAGTGAAACTTCAAGTAATTGTAAATATGTAATGAGCAGCTTATATTCATGGTAATTAGATAGTGAAGTTCAAAGCCTCAGCAGTGCATAGGAAATGGCAAAAAGGTTTATTTTTAGAAACTCAATACTGAAAATTTGTAGAGCACAAATCAAAATTCCAATGCATAAGAAGCTCTGCTGCTTTGATCCACATAAATTCCTCTCTACGCCTCTGGCTCTGCCAAACCACCCTTTCACACTGGCCACACAAGATTTCCTTTCCTCTCCTCCTACTGTGTTTCCACATAGCTCCTTCCCACCAAAACAGCAGGGTGGACAGCCACAGCTAGATGGGGTAAGCAAGTAGCTCATTTTTAAGACCAGGCAGTCTCCTGCATGCAATTTTGCCAAAAGGGCAGCTCATTAGTTGCTATAGCACCTATTTCAACTGAGATACAGGAAGACACGGGAGATGTTGCTGGTACAACCAGAACGTCTTGAGTATCACTGAACACAGTTGCTAACAGATATTAAAAGGGAGATGAGGAGGACTCCCAAAAACTGTTGTAAAGGTAGCACACAGCTCTCTACTCTGTTGGGATTCTTCCAACTGTGACAATAAAAAATGCTTTGTAAAATGACCATGTGCACCAAGAGATGCCACTCAGTGATATTTCTGTTGTTATTCACAAAATTAGGCTGAAGAAGAATATGAAAAACACTAAGGAAGACAGAAGAGGACAGGCTAAGAAAGCTAAAATCTCTCCCCTGCAACACTCCTGGTCTATTGGGTTGATGTTGGAAAGTTCCTGCCGCCCTTGTGAAGAATGATCCATCTCACTTAAAACTGCACACTGGAATCGGTCCAGCTGCAATATGAATCCACACCAGTGCTCTCAGCCAAAGACAGAGGCCACTGCTCAGCCAGTGTCTCTACCCCTTCCTAAGATCAACTCTTCATCAGAAGTGAGACTTCTGTAAAGTTTTACAAGACCTCCTCAGTCTCATAATCTCTTTAAGAGGTGCAGTGCCTGTGGGTTTTGAAACATACAAAGTAATATTGGAGAAAACAAGCTGGGACAAGTGGTCTTAGTACAGTAAAAACATGGCCAGTCCTTGAATTCCATCACTTTTGATGTTAACTTAAAATTACGTGTTGGTTTTGGCTGGAGTAGAGGTAATTTTCTTCACAGTAGCAACTATGGGGCTGTATTTCGGATTTGTGCTGGAGACAGCACTGATAACACAGGAATGTTTTATGTTATTGCTGAGCAGCTCTTACACAGAGTGGAGGCCTTTTCTTCCTCTCACACCATCCCACCAGTGACTGGGTTGGGGGTGCACAACAAGTTGTGATGGGACACGGGTGGGACAGTTGACCCCAACCAACCACAGGGATATTCCATACATTATGGAGTCATGCTCAGCATATAAAGCCAGAGGAATAAGATGGAACAGTGTGTGGGGGACATTCGGAATTGTGGCATCTTTCCAAGTAACCTGGAGGTGGCTGAACACTTGCCTACCAATGGAAGCAATGAATGAATTCCTTGTTTTGCTTTGCTTATTAAACTGTCTTTATCTCAACCCACAATTTTTCCCACTTTTACGCTTCCAAGTCTCTCCCCCATCCCACTGGGAGAGAATGAGTGAGCGGCTGTGTGGGGCTTAGTTGCCAGATGGGTTTAAACCACAACAGTCCCTTTTGGCACCCAAGGTGAGGCTCACAGGGTTTGTGATAGTGCCACATTTGATTGAAATGTGCTGGACTGAGTTTATAGCTGTTATTGCTGTTCAGCTATTAATCATGAGGCTCCTGTGCTTCCATGGGGCTTGTCTGCCTGAGTCTAGTGCAGATGAGTGGTGGCTTTTTGCTTTCCCTGTTGGCTGTAGAGCTGTGCTGCCGATCACCTTACTCTGCTGATCCTGGGAGCATTTGGATAAATGGCACTGGTGATGCACCTGGGCTGGCAGGTGGCCAGGACATTGCTGCTGTTTCTGTGCTGCTGTGCTGCACAGGCAGGAACTCCAGTGTGAACTTGAGTCAAAGGGATTGCGACCTGTGGATGAGCCCACATGGGAGTAGGACACCTCAAAGCATCTGTGGTCATGGATAAGCCTATGCCAGAGTAGGTACATCTACACACCTCTATGGTCATGGTTCTGTCTGTGCTGCAGCAGCAAGTATACTCTAAAGGGATTGTGGCTCAAGGATAAATCCACGCTGGAGAAGGTACACCTTGAAGCATGAGTCATTCTGGAGCACCTCAAAAGCATGTGGCCATGGATAAGCCCACGACATAGCAGTACAGCCCTGGAGGGACTGCAGCCACGGGTAAGGCCATGGTGGAGCAGGTTTGGTTCTGAAGGGACTGTGGCTGTGGGTAAGGCCATGCTGGAGCAGGTACATCTCTGAAAACACTGTGGCCTGTGGCTAATGCCACGCTGGAACAGGTGCACCTCAAAGCAACCATGACTGTGCATAAGCCTATGCTGCAGCGGGCATTCCCCTGGAGACACTGCGGCACATAGATAAGGCACAATCCTAGGTACAACCCTAGGGGCTGCAGTCTGTGGATAAGTCCAAGCCTGAGCAGGGTTAAGGGGAGGAATTAACTGCAGTGTTAAACCCTTCAGTCTGATCCAAATCGAACAGAAGTGAAGCTTGTAATGGATAAACCTTTAAATTGTTGTAAGTTGTGATGTGAGTTGCATGTTATAGGAATTATTGTAGCAGGAACCACCTAAACCAACGAAGGACAAGCCTTAGATGAAGCAGTGCAAGTGCAGCAGGGACCTGACCTGAGCTGGCTTTAGTGCTCAGTAACTCCACACAGAACATCCTATCCTGTCCTGAGTGACCACCGTAACAGATGGAGCCCAAAGTCATGGACTAAATGAACTCAATAGGCCTTTTGTGGACATTTGTGGACCTTTTGCAAACATTTCACAAGGGTGGTCCACAAATTAAGGGAAGCATTTCTGCATATTGTATTAAAGGATGGGAAGGGGGGGATGGTTAGTGAGGATGTTATTGGAGAGTGTGGGGTCTGAGCATGAGGTAAATGGTATGGAACGAGTCGTGGAGAATGTACTGGTTTGGGGTGGGGTAGAGTTAATTTTGTTCACAGTAGCTGGTATAGAGCTGTGTTTTGGATTTGTGCTGGAGATAGTGTTGATAATTCAGGGATATTTATGTTATTGCTGAGCAGCTCTTACAAGGCTCTCACACCACCCCACCAGTGAGTGGGCTGGGGGTGAAAAGAGGTCGGGAAAGGACACAGATGAGACAACTGACCACACAGATGTTCCAGACTATACGATGTCATGCTCAGCAATAAAACCTGGGGAAAGAAGAAGGAAGTGGGAAACGTTCAGAGTAATGGCATTTGTCTTCCCAAGTCACCATTACATGTGATGGATTCCAGCTCTCCTCAGGATGGCTGAACACTTGCACATGAGAAGTGGTGAATTAACTCTTCGTTTTGCTTTGTTTGTGTGCATGGCTTTTGCTTTTCTTATTAAACTGTCTTTATCTCAAGCCACAGGTGTTCTCACTCTTACTCTTCTGATTCTCTCCCCCATTCCACTGGGGAAAGTGAGCGAGTGGTTGTGTGGGGCTTAGTTGCCAGCTGGGGCTAAACCACAACAGATTCATAAAAAGTTTTGCTGACTTAGAAAATTCAGTTTTGATTTCTTAGTTCTCTTCAAGGTAGTTGTCAAAGCTGCATGGAGGGAGAACGCTCAGATAACGTACACTTTGTCTTTCAAATTTCAGTTCTGTTTGGCAGCTGTCATCTGCCTTTCCAGCCCTCTGTGGTGTGAGAAAATGAAGTATATAGTGGATATTAAGCTGAACCTTAGGACAGTCTTTCTAGAGCTCACACTGCAAAGCTGGGTGTGCACAGATTTTTTGTTTATCCATTTCTCTCTCTCTCTCATCACCCTCAGCTCCTACAGACACTCATACTCCCAAAGGCGAGTACAAACAGGGTCAGAATTTGTCTTTTGGTGACTCAGAAAAATTCAGGGAAGTTCAAGAAAAAGGAAAGAGAGTAATAGACAGGGCACTATGAAATCTACAGAGACAAAGAAGATTAAAAATAGGAAGAGACAACCTGAGCTCACTAAGAGTCTGAGCCTCTATATGTAATAGAAATTATATCAAGTATAGAAAAGTGCAGTCCAAGCCATCTATATATTCATCTTGCCACATAAAAATTTGTCCTCTGCAAACAGGTAGCTAGGTAAAGTCATAGACCCAGCTGCTGCCCATATTTCTGTAAAAGGAACATCACTCTGTCTTTGCTGCATGGCAGACTTATCAGTAGCAGATACCATGCAAGGCCTGGGAAAGATAACAGGGATATTATCAGCAGCAACTGCGAGACTCTTTCCTGTGAAAGCCTTTTCATTTTTTTCAGCAAGCTCTCCAGACATCCCACATGAGGTGTGAAAGGCCTGGAAACTGCTCCAGCCACTTCTGCTGTTTCCATTTCAGCTATCCACAGAGAAGTGATTGAAATGCTGCAGTGTGCTGCGCATCTTACTAAGAAAAAACTCAATGCTCTCACATGGCAATATCTATTCTGCATTCAAAAATACTGTTTCAGTGCCAGAGCCAAAACATTTTACTGCACTCACTGCTCCTACATCTAAGTACAGGACACACAAGTGAGATTATTTTTGCATGGTAACTGTAGGGCATTAAACATTTCCAATACTCATATGGCAAACTCACAGGACATTCTCTGGCACAGAAAACATCACAGAGTCCACCAAACCCTTTAAGTCTTTGGCTAATTTTCACTAACAAGCCTTTTCTACTTTCCATTCCCACTGCATTCAGCAGAACAAGATTCATAAGAGCACAAATCTCCCTTTGTGAGTAGTTTTAATCTAATGTGTTACTGCATGAGTGGAAGGCCCTGCAATATAGCCAGTATCCTGCTTTCATTCTGTTGTAAGGATGCTAACCTCCAGCAGGTGACTGTGGGGGGCAGACAGGAGCAAGGACAAGGTAAGTTGTCACAATAAGATTCATCAAATCTCATGCACGCTTTTAGCCTTCTTTTTTCACCTCTCCCATCTTATTCTGAAATTAACAAGTATCCACATGGAAAGCACATAACACACTCACTCTTCATGGAACTGAACCACAGAAACACTAAATGTGTACGAAGGACAATGTATCTGCATGGTTTTGTAAGTGCTATGAAATATACTCTGTGCTCTGGCAGTCTCATTCTCCCAAAAAATGGGCGTAGGAATGATCATGGATACAATGAAGCATACACTGCTTTCCCCTCTGCTATCTGCATTGCTTACCTTCATTAACAGCATGAGGTTTAATAATGCAACAAGTACAGTTTGTGAATGTTGCACTGCTCACTGGTCCACGACCCCCACTGGAGGGAAAGAACAACTCCAGCTCCTGAAAGCAAGTGTAATTGAACACATTTTAGATTGATCTAGCTGCATGTATCAGCTTTCATCATAAGTAACAATAGGTGAAGTATCCATAAGTACAGAAGATAAACCTTAAGTACAGGTATTTTTTTTTTTTTTGCTACAAATACTTCTTCCCTATACTATTACTCAAATGTATCTTTTCATCTTTGGCACCATTGCTACAATCATAAAAACACCATCGGAATATTTTTTGCAATGTCTTCCCTTTCACTTCTGCAATGCAATCTGTTTACACTCAGAGCATTCAAAATGCTGCTGCCACAATCATTTGGTAGAGGTGTTGTTCCCAGATTTCCAAATTCTCTCTCTTTCCTCACTAT
This sequence comes from Pipra filicauda, assembly GCF_003945595.2. NCBI lineage: Eukaryota > Metazoa > Chordata > Aves > Passeriformes > Pipridae > Pipra > Pipra filicauda. Next base: position 1,575,473 of record NW_024104809.1, on the reverse strand, counting down.
CTGCCCAAATACAGTCCCATACACACATATTTTGTCTTCCCTTTTTTTCAAACCATCTTTTCCACTATATGCAAAAATACAACTACTATCCATTTCTCAGTACATTTTCTTTCCATATACAAAACTGACCTCCTTCCCATTTATTTACATTTTTCCCCTTTCCTCTTAAACAACTAAACTTTGTCTAAAATTGCTGACTCATTCCTCATGCCTTATTGACCTTATAATTTTTTTTTTTTTTGAATCTTACTGAATTGCAGCTGATGAACTCAATTGCTTTGATTTCTGGGACAAAGCAAAAGAACCTTTTTGCCTCTGATCACTTCTTTTCTTCCCAGCATCACTATTTAATTATCATATAGCTTTGGGCCTTAGACCATACTAGGGTGAGCTTGACAGTCAGGTTTCTTTCCTCAGTGATATTTTTTCACTGTTCACTGCCAGCTTCACACTTTTTCCATACCATTTATTCCCATATGTTACACAATCTGCAAATTAACAAATCTGCAAAACACAGATTCCATTTCAGACCTATTGGTCAAATTCAGCAAGAGAATTGATAAATTTCTATTTAAGGGAAAAAAATTACATCCAGGAATTACTACTACCAAATCTATCTGATTTTTTCCTTTATAACAGTAGCAATGCTAAAGGTCATTTCCTCTCATTTAATTTACTAGCTCAATTCAAATGGAATAGACTTACCTATCTCCCAGTCTTCAGCTCACAGCACTTCGACAATTTCTGTAATCCTTGCTCAAACAATTATACAATTCAAACTAATGGATCTTTCCATAGAAGGAAAAATGGCTTTTGTTTTTCTGCTAGAAAATAATCCACATTTTGAGTGGGCACATCTGAGACAAAAGGGTTCATTGCCTACATTCTTATACTGATAAAACTTCTGTTTACTCTAAAAGTAGTGGCCAGGAAAAGGCAGCAATATATGTATACTATTCAACACTTAGTTTTATCCATTAAAATACATAAAAGGAAATTAACTTAATAATGCTGAAGGACTGGCATAATGAAAAGCCAAACTATAACGATGTAGAGCCTTAAAAAAAATAAAATTCTTTTGCTTTCCCTTTATTCCTGATTTAAAGAAATTACAAAATTTGGTTTGCAGAGAGACAGCAGCTTAGAGTGTATCAGAGACATACTTTCACTTGTCACTTAGCCCCCAAAAGAACAATGCAGCCTTCCAGTTTAACTGTTCAGCTTATAATACATTCGTTAAATGTGTTTGGGACTTCAGTTTTCTGTCAGAAGAGTTCATTTAGGTCCCTTTATCTTATATTCCTTTCTTTTCAGAAAAGCTTCTGCAAGGCACAGTCAATTAGTTTCCATAGCAACTGCTATACAGCCATATAATGCTGGGCCTACTAAATTAAAATAGGTACAAGGGCATTAAATTCACAATTTTGGTGGATTTATTGAAGATCGGTATCAGCAACACCACAAAGATGCACATACCTACAGAGGTTCAGTAAAATAATCCCAGTGCCATAAAAATGCTGCAGATGAACAGGGCCTTTCAGACAGCATTTCAAAAATAATGAAATGTGAAAAGAACAACAAACTTAAACCAAAGAACATACTTATGCTCCTAATCAAGATTTTATGCTAATAGATGCTCTTTCCTACACTCTCGGTTCAGAAGCTGGCACAGTTGTCATGGTAGTACACAAGAACAAAGAGAAACTATCACCCTTATATTTGAACACATCTAACTATTTAATCAGAACTTCAAAGACTTTTCTGACTATAATTCTCCTTCATCAGAAAAGATCAATTTTATCTGAACTCTTTTTGACTCTGTAACATCTTCACCAAGTCTGCCACAAGACAAAGTACCTCAGGTCCAGCATATGATTTCTTGCCAAAACCAGAGGCACTGCAAGAGGATTCTGCAGCTCAGGCACAGTGCAGATCAGCAAGATGAGTCCCTGACCAGCAGAAAACTGCCCATGCTTTGCTGTCAGCCTGCTACACCACCCAGCCTAATGTCAGCCACAAGAGGAGGCTGACCAACCCTGCCCTCACCACTGGCATATGATCTCTGTGTACATTTTCTTGTACATGCTGTGTGGCAGCTTTTAGGTATTCTGAGGCAGATCTCTCTCCAGCTGTACTACTGCAGCTGTTCCAAGTTAAACAGAGGAAAGACTAGGATGAAGGAAGCAAAAACTGCTATCTTTTCCCCACTGGTCGACAGCTAAAACACCACAGCAACATACCAATCAACCATGAGATAAACTTTATTCTTGCCATCACTTATCAGCATGTCTATCCCACAGCAATGCACACAAATAATCTCCTTAATTCTACAGAAACACTGGCAATACCTATCACCCAGTTCCAGGGCTTTTTCTTAGCTCTAAGGAAAAACACTACAAACAAAGCAAAACAGAACCAAACTCCTCAAAGCCATATTCAATATATTACCTCTAAAAGCACAAAGCCCTACAGAGTGGCCTGTTTTCATATTTTTTCATTCTGAACAGTAACAGCAAAGTAGGCTGCAAGCAGAGGACTAGTGAGGACTGTGGAGGAGAACAGATAAGCAAAACACAGGAGGGCACAAAAGGATTTAATTGTTTAATCCCTTCCTTTTTATGACCAACAATGGTAGGCTCTAGGTAGACTACGCAGACTGTGCAATTAACTCATTGTTTGTGATGTATAGAAGACATTAAAAATGACCAGGCATGCCCTCCTGATCAAAGTGCCCAAGGTTCCCCTTTGTGACAGAGATAAATAAGATTTCTCCTTTCAGACAGTTTATTTTTCCACGCTAACAAGGATCCATGAAGAATATGGAAACTAGTTCCAAACTCAAAAAAATGAGTTTCCTGACCCAATTGTTAAAAGACAAAGTTAAAATAAACTTCAGTCAAGAAAGTCAGAAACTTACTTTAGCAGCTGAAGCAACTGAATCTGGGCCATGAGCTGCATTTCTTAGGCCACCATGTCCAAAGTTCTCTCTGATGCTGTCCAGTGTATCACTTTCAGTCACTGCAGGGTTTGCTGGCCCCACTATTGCTTTCCACTTACTAACTGCATCATCTCCTAAGATCTCCATAGCAAGAACGGGACCACTCGTTATGAACTGGAGAAGCTCACTGCAAAATGGAAACAGCACATGGTGATCCATGCTACAAATCAAAACCAACAAAAACATGATCCAGTGGAGATGCTTGGAACACAACTTTGCAAGGCCTTGAGCAACCTGATCTAACTTTGAAGTTGACTCTTCTTCGAGGAGGAGGTTAGACTAGGTCATGTGCAGACATTCCCTTATTATGGTTATAGAAAAAGAACCAGATAACACAAACCCACTCAAGCTACTTTGTAGAATTTGTTAGATTTCAAAAGAATTTGTAAAGGATCAGTACTGGTGTCCTAGCAACAGTGAAAGAGAGACCCTGCTAACCACTTGTCTGACAGGAATGATTCCTAAGCATGTCTCCTCTGCACAGCAGGATTTCAAGGCTCTCGCACATGACCTGTGCAGGTACCCCACTGATAGAACGTCAGCACTGCTTTTGAGACAGATTTCCCACTGTCCCATGGACCTCTCCCATGGATTTTGCCCAGCCAAAGTCCACAGTGGGAGAAAAGGGAAAGACTTGTAAAGTTTGTGTGGAAGAGAGGACTTAATCACAAAGTGAGTTATTACATCCTGGCATAAGCAGAAATCAACTGATTTTAATGGGATGAATCCAAGGAGAAGAAATTGTCAGAAGCAGCCAGCCTCCTCTCCTGATCACCTCACTCACATAGAAAACAACCACTCAAAACTGGTAAACCAAACATTCTATTTAAAAACTAAACAAAGTGTCACAACTATAATTCTATGTCTTTACAAAACATGAATACCAACAAGCCTGTCTTTTCACTGTGTAGTCTAGAGAGAATCAACAAAGGAGAACATTGAGTCAACGCTTTTTGCACTACTTTGTTAAAAAAATAGAGCTTTACACAATCATAATTGTGGATGAGTATGCTTCTCCAGCCATCTTCTGCCTAGTGATCATTTATGCAGTGATCACTGGGCAAAAAGAGAAGAGAAATACTGCAAGTTCTTTGCCAAAGAAATGATATTAAAACTGTGAAAAGTTACATACAGAAACTACACAGCAGAAAGCTATTGGAACTCAGGTTCTGTCGGTCAGAGACTGCTTGTTTAGGACACAGTTAAATAGCTTACGCTTACATACTCACAAGAAAAAAGCAATTTCGACAACACTCTTTACTGTGCAGACTAATCCTTGTATATTAAATATATTTTTAAAATTAAATTCTTTAATATGAAAACCATCATTTTCCAAACAAGCAGAATTATTATTTTTCCCTATTATTCACTAGACTTACATTGACTAGTGAACTTGCAAACTAAATCTGAATTTAAAGGAAGTAAAACAAAATTAAAGATAAATGAGTTGTAGATTTCACATTTCACTGCCTTGAAGATTCTTGTTTCTATTTGATTTGTAATGGTTTGGAACAATTTATTTCTAATTTAGAGAAAAATCTTATACAGAAGATGCAGCCAATAGGACTGTACAATGGGAGAAAGGCACATCACAGTGGACAAAGGCTTCAGTTTCTCAGACAATTGCCATTAGTGTAGATAGACATCTGGGAAATAACACTGCAGGCAAAATTCCTGCTTATTTATCAACATATTCAAGCAGGCTTACTCAGCAAAGAAAAGGCAATTCTAAATCATCTGTCCTCTGACCTCCAACATGGTCAGACATAGCCTGGGGCCATGTCTCTGTGAAGGGCTTGAGTTTGGACCCACAATAAACCAGCTGCTGTTGCAGGAGAACTGCTGCTGACCCTAATTCTCAAGCATTTCATGACAGTACTGAAACCAGGTCTTTTGACCAAGTCAGTGCAAACCCAGGCATCAACATGGCTGAAAAACACAAAGCACCCTCTTCCTAGAAGAGGTAGACTATCAAATCCAGAGGGAGGAAAAGAAAGCTGGCACTTTTAGGAAAAGCAGAAATGTCAAAAGCTCTGGGTCATAAGCATTAATCTGGTCAGTTATGGAAAGACTAAGGTCTTTCACGCTAGGTGGAGCAGTCCAGCATCATGGAATTATGACATTTTGCCCGAAGGTAGCAGTACAATTAGAACTGCCCCATGCACTATCCTTCCAGTCACTTATGACTTGGGGTACTTGCTACTAAGTTGATTCTTACAGCTTAAGTGTTCCCCCTAATTCTCATTATCTGCAAGCTCCACCCTGATCCTGAAGATGCTCCTTCCCTTGGCTTTGAAGTTTTGCCTTGCTAGGAGCATTTTCACTTCTGAAAGACAAAAGACATTCCCCTGGTATCATCAGGATGCAAAGAGTGTGGGTTAAAACCCTGAATAGCTGAAATAAGGATCTGTCCCTGGAGGAAGATGAAAAGGATGCATACTTTGCAAAGGGCTCCACTAGACTGAGACAAGCTCTGATTTTCCCATGGTCCTGTGGTAACAAATATAGTAAATAAATCCTGTGCATTCAATAAATAAGCTTAATATATGTCAAGCTGAAATCGATATACCTACTGATAAAAAGGTTTTGCTCGATGGTCTACGTAGAAATCAGCTGCTTCTTTTCTGGAAAAGTAAAAAGACATAGATGTAGCTATATACACACACATATATACATAAAATACCCCCTGAAAACCACAAACTATCATTCATCAGAATGTTTCTACAGGTGATGTATTCCTAAACTGGACAGCTTGTTGGGTGTTCATGCCCAATAACAGAAACTACATTTGATTTTCTGTCATATTTTGTGTGGCTACAGGTATAGCTGGTGACTCCTTGTGCTCCTGCTCTGGGAAGGAAGTAATTACTGAAGCCCATTTCAGGGTCACTGATGGTCCCCACACTCTCAGGCTGAGAAACAATGCAGCAGAGTCACCTTCTTGCCAAGCCATTTGCTGGTTTTTTCATCTTTCATCTGTAGAAGGAATATTGGTTAATGAAGTTTGACTTTAAAGCAAAACCAAACAATTTATCTACTTCACTGGAACATTTCCTTATCTAGGCTAATTTTTTATTACATTGGTGCACAACAAAATATTGCATAACCTGGTTTCTATACAGTATCCTCAAACCTTAAAAGTCCCGTAGGCAGCTCAATGCCCTCCAGATTAAAACTTGATTTCTCCCACATTTTCACACTTAAAAACTCAATTTGGTCTCGCACATCCCCTCAGTGACTACACGCTGCTTTCTTCCAAAGCAATGGGGTTTCTGCAATGAGGGGTCTCCTCACATTGCCAGGCAAATAAAGGCATAGGAAGCAAAAAAAATACCCTTTTCAGACAGGGTGGTGGCCCTTTCCAAGCTCTGCATTGCCACAGCCACACTACCGAACTATACACATTTTGGGGACCCCCACAGGACATACCACCATCCATCCTCTGATGGGCATACTGCTTTGTGGCTTTTCACCCCACCACCCCCTGCAACCAGCCAACCTACTCTTTTCTCTGTCTTTTTCCTCAGCTGCTTCTCATGTTTAACTCTTGCTTACTAAATCGCTTTTTCTGCATGGCAACAGCTAGAAAAATCCACGGAGGTTTTCATCTCTAAACCTGCTATTTTGAAACTTCAAAATTCCAGTTCAGAACACAGGCTCAGTCATGGTTTGCTCCAAATCCTGGTGTGTGCCACTTTCTGAAGCTGGAACTTGTGGAGAAGGACAAGCTCTTCAGGAGGACTGACAAGTGACAGGAAGCAATATTGCTGGCCTCTACTCTGGGTACAAAGTTCATAAGCAAAGCAGTGCTGTAGGGGACTAAAAGATTCCAAATCATGAAACTGTTTTTACCTACAGAAACAGTCTTCTAATTTTTTCTGGTCACTTTGAGCACCTCCCTTTACTGAATGAAACTGCCTGCATATTTTTCAAAGAACAGATTCCAAGTATGAACAAAGGCATGGTTCTGTCATCTGAAATGGAACTTTTGACATCTCTCTCTCCCCTTTACAGTCCAGACCTACACCAAATATCGCCAGAGCAAACAAATAACATCAAGAAGGACCTAAGAAGAATTTAATTTTCCTAACATTTATCGATGCTTGAACAGTTGCATCTTTCTCTAGCTTTTTTTATTAAAATGATCTGATTAATTCCCGGTTTGTTGCTTTCAGTTCAGTGTAAGTATGAGCCACTAAGAATTCAAAAGATTTTAATTAAACATATAGTGAATATGTTTTCCTTCCATTTCCTAACTAAGGCAGAAACGGGATGTAAAAATTATGCTAGACACAGGAACTCTCACAATCTCAAGCTTCAAACCTACACTCTGCAAAAGTTTTGCCTACAATTCGCTATTTCACCAGAAAGTCCACTTCTGAAACTAATTCACCCAATAATTTTGGAAAGCAAATATGAAAAGCGTATGCAAAGAGATTAAGTGTTATAATTTCTGAATGCAAAGAAGTATTTGAGGGATATATTTCTGAAGCAAATTGAGCTCTACTGCTCAGTTAAATTCAATTGAAATAAATATTAAAGTGCAGTTGTGCTGTGTAACTTAGATCCTTTTCAATTTCACTATTAGTTCTATGTTTTTAAGGAATGGAAAACAGTGTTCACATGGGTATAATAGACTGAACTGACATATGATTAAACGAAGAGACTAGAGAAACAAGTGCCTGCCCACACTTTCATATCTTGGCTACAACTTTTACAGAAGGTATGAATCTACTTAACAGTGATTGACAGATAAATGTTGTTAATAATGCCTTTAAAGAAAGCAGTAGTTGATAATGCTGATTTGAACAAGAATGCCTGCAGAAATCTAAGGGTAGGAGACTTTGGCAAAGCCATAGTTCTATTATTTTAAAATGGCACAGTCTCAAGAAATAGAGTATGCAAAGAAACCACAAAATACTCAAGGCACTATTTAAATACATTCAGTATCACAGCACAATCTTGTGCTTATTAATAATTATTTTCAATTATACAAGACAACCAGAAATGTTTATATAGAAATAGGCAATAAAAGTTCATGTCTCGGTTTCTTCCCTTCAGTATGAGTCAACTCTAACGCACCTGACTTGGCTCAACAGTTCAACTTCCCAGATAGACACTGAAATAAAGCACCATACAAAACAACTCATCAGAACAAATCTTTCAGATTGCAGGAGAGGAAGACAAAAAAAGCTGGTTTGAAAGACACTGTGAATTGTAAATCAACACTAGAAACTTGGTTGAACTCGTGAATTGGAATTGTTTAATGGAAGATCTGGGACCAGTATCATCAAACATTGCAGCAGGTGAATGCAGAGATGAGGAAGAAGTCATAGTTGTTTTATCAGTATTTCATAAAGCCAAAAAGGTTTTGAGGTATAGGAAATTTGTTCCTGACTTCACAGCTAAACCATAAGAACGCATAAATACGGTATTATGTAAGACATAGCTTTTCTTTTCAAAAACATATTGTATATGCAAAGCAGTAAAGGAGAAATAGTGCAGTAACTTTAGGAAAGTCTCATAAGGTAAAATGATCATGTTCTCTTTCCTCTGCAGCATGCCTTCTTTTAAATCTTTTGGCTCAATGAGGCAAGTGGAGAACAGTGAAGGCTGGGAGGATTAGGAAGATGCGCAAGTAAAATCTGTCCAACTCTGCAACATCATCAGAAGATCACTTGCTTTGCCTAGGACTTCCAGTCATAAACAAGCATGAATCTGAGAGTACAAATTAAGACAACAGATTTACTGAGAGCAAGCAAACCACATACTTTAAGGACAACACTGTTGTAGTCAGCAATGCAGTCTGTATGAGGAAGCCATGAGGTGAGGACGTACAGACACGTCAGCAGTAAACGCCGCCAAATTGCTAAAGATACGGTAACTACCTTGGATTCATACAGACATTACATACTTCATTTGCACAGCACTTTTTGATACTTAGCTTAAATCTCTACATACCCTCAGAAATCTACAGGATTATGAAACTGATGAGTCTTACCTCTGTTACTCACTGGAATAAATTTGATGTATGTAACAACACAGAATAGCTTTAGAGAACATTCTTAACTGCAAAAATACTTAGATACAATAGAGCTAACCTTAAAAAATCCTTACCTTGAAAGCAGCATCATTTTGGCTTTAGTTATTGTCAATCCTGAATTAATAATGATATCAATTAATTCTCCAATCTTGTGCATTGCATCAGGTTTAATCAAAGCCAGTGTTCTGGTGGAAAAAAAAAAGAAAAGTAGAGAGATACAGCCAACACTACTTTCCTTAGAGCATTTGGTGTGCATGTTGGGTTTATATTCAGACAAAAAACCATCACATCAAAGCAAGAAATTCTGTCACAGTCACATATCCTAGTCCCAGTGTCTCATCAATTTCCATGCTGTTCTTGAATGCCTGTGCAACACATTATTCTGATAAGAATGAGCTTTGCGCATTATAATTTCCTTGGCTTTCTGGTCCAAGCCAGCTCACAGTGTTCCACCAGCAGTCATTATTTACTGACTTCGCTGTCAGAGCAATCACTTTGACCACTTCTTCCTTAGCTAATGGATATCTCTACAGCTCCTCACTCACAGCTCTGGGTTAGAACACAACTGATTTGTTAATCCCTCCCTGCTCAGCTCCCTTTCTATCTAACATTAATCATTATACATATAAAATTCAAGCTGCTAAAATTCCCTGTTTAAAAATATTACTTCATGATTGGCCTCTTCCATAAAACTCAAAGTTAAATGATTTTTTTTATTATTATTTTTTAAATATTTGTAGTGCTCAGTGAGAAGAAGATTCTATTGTACTTGGTACAGTACAAAAACTCCATGGCATACAAAGTGCATGCCAAATAGCTGACACTGTTAATAGACACAATAAAAGGATGGCAGAGGAGGTATCACATCTCTTATACTAACTGACAGCTATATTCTAAGGGACAACAATTCAAAAATCTCGACACTCTCCCCCACATCTTTGTTTTCAAGTACATCCTGTCTTATGGGTAATTATCTTTTTATACTGTACATCCCCAAGGCCAGGACTGTTTTATTAGTGCTCTTTGCATAGCACCCAGTACACCACCAGCACTAAACGTATTATTAATCAAAAATAACAAGCACAAAGAGAAGGTCTGTAAAATTGCATTTTCTATTTGCATTCATCTTGTGGTGAGTCAGCTTCAAATGTGCTCAGCTTACAAACCAACATATTTATTCAACCCTGTATCACAGAAACTCCACATCTCTGACAATCCTAAAGAGCACTCTCCATCTTTTACACTGTTTTGAATAAAGAAGGCTACCCAAGAGGCAATTTTTTATTGCAGTGCTTCCTTAAATGGAAGACAAATAATTGAAAATTATTTTTTTCCTATTTTATATACCAGCATTAGCACAGAAAGCAGCCTTTGCTGAGGATATAGGAAGTGGGGATGAACTTCCACTACATTTACTCTGAACCTTAAGTGACCCCAGATTGACAGATGCTTTGGCAAGAGACAGACTATTTCACAACAAATGCAAAGCAAGGGAGGTGTTAGGATTAGGAAATGTAATGCGGAAGATTTGAACATATTCGACATTTCATCTGAAACTAAGGGAGAGACCTAGATGACCTTCAGAGCTCAGAAACAAACAGATTTCCTCAAGCATCATGAAGTTCATGTACGTAGATCACCCTAGGCTCAGATCCATTGGGAAGTATGACACAAAAAGACAGGTGGACTAAGGACGTGGCCAGGAACTGCATGAAAGTAGACAACCAAAACTATGCCTCAGTACACTGCAGTGCAAACTAAAGCTGGTTTAGCCTTATCTTCAGATCAGCAAAGTCTGGCCTCTCACCAACATTCAACAGTTTGCCAGCACACTCCATGCAGCCTACAGCCTGTCCCCCTCTTCCCCAAAGAAGCTCCACCTCATTTTGTGATATTATTTATCATATGACAGGGTGTACCATGTGACTGAGGACCACGAGGGGCAGCAGCTGCCTGCTTGACCGATGACACAAACCTGCATCCTGGCATAAGTTGTTCTCTACACTGTCATTTCCCACGAACAATAAGGATCTAACCACTGGAATGAGATCTCCAGTGCCGTTTGCATTTCCTTGAGGAACATTTTTTTGAGTCTGTGTTATTACACAGGCTATTTGAGATAGACTGCTAATGCTAGAAACAAATTGTCCTTTACTTTTCTACTTTCAACCTTTATAGTCATACTGTAATTCCTACAAATACGTAAAGAAATACTGCATTATGAAGCAATTTACCTAGAACACGTTAATACAAACTGCAATGAGCAACTCTTATAATACCTTTTCTCTAACACTAATATATAAACGTTAACATGTCAGCGTGAGTTTCTCAGACGTATGCAGGGTACAAAAAGTATAGCTCAGGATGCTGAAGACTCTGAGATTGGATTTTGATTCATGTGCCCTATTTTTAGTTTTAATTAGGAATGTGTTTCTTGTGGTTTGACAGGATGCAGTCCGCAAAGTGGATTTTGAAACAGTTTTGTGTTTAGGAACAAAGGAGAAAATGAAAATTAAGTTATTTTGCTTATATTTTCAGAGGGACTGTGAGACAGTACTGCAATGAGTACAGAAACAACAGAAGATGAGAAATGATCAAAGGAACAATGCACAGAGCATGCTGTGACTATGCTTTTGAGATCTACTTATTTCTAATAATAGGACTGCTGCATGTACAGTGGCTTATGTCTTGTAGGGGAAAAAACACTGATTATGACAATGACTAGAAGCCTAAGAATAACCTATCCCAATCAAAACAGAATACAAGTATTTCTGGTTGACACACAAGGTTTCTAACACCATTTTCAAAACCAGTGATACTGACTCTAAGTATAGTCTACTTAGACAGGACACACTAGGCAGACAAACGTTTACCTCAGGTTACAACCACCCAGGATCACAAGTGAAACACTACAGAAACAGAAAGCCCATGCTCACTTAACCATTTTAGTTATTGTTTGTGATGGTTTCCTTATGATATACTGTCAAGAAAAGAAGCTATAGAAACTGAAACTCCATAAAACTGTCTTAATAATTCTTGCCTAATTCTAGGAAGGGCCTGTGCAAATCTAGCCTTTTTCTACATATCTCTTTTGTACCTCATGTACCTAGGGTCACATCCATTTGCTTTACTGACAAAAATAAAGGTCCCTAATTCAAAAAAGGTCCCTAATTCTTTTTTTTTTAATATACATTCCTCAGTCTCCCTCAAAGGCCTCTGTCTGCATACATATTCAGTGACCAAAGAACATGTTTCCAAAGTTGAACTAAACTGCCAAAGTCCTGTACAGCACAAAGGCAAGAAAAATACAGGGAAATATTCTGCCTCATACAACAACCTTAAAATTATTAATAGAACTCCAACTACATATTATTTTAGGCATTATCAAGCCCTGCAGAAATCTTATTATCTCTATTAACTAATAACTGCTGTAAAACCTGCTAGGAACAGGCCAAAAAGACAAATAACTCATATGCAACTGTTTTGCCTAAGGAAACTCTTTTAATATGACCCTGTTTGCTCAGTGAAAGCTTCTGTGAAGAAATTGGATTTTGACAATCCCTTGCCTGTGTAAGGCACCTTTCACTATGTTCCTCTGGGCTATTCTGAATATGTAACTGCACTTGCATATCTATGTTATCTTTCAGCCGACATTCCTAAAATGTTTTCCAAACAGCTGACATGTCATAAATGCTCTTTCTTCCTTTTGTAGAGCAGCACAAAAATTCGCCCCCTCCCAAGACCACTTCATCTGACACAACTACAGTGTTGCCCTGTAGTCAGCAACGTCTTCTACAGGAATAAATGTCATTTTATCATAAGCTGCCTTTTCTTGGTATAACTGCACGAGCCCTGCATCAGCAGCAGGGCTTATGTTAGCTTAGACAGAGCAGAAAATACACATTAATATAAAGATATAATCTACCCAAGGCTCCACTGAGGAACAACAAAAGTAGCCACATATACAAAATCCATCCCCTGGTGTTCTCTATCTCCTTTGCTACTCTTTCACCCTGCCCAACCCCAGTTTGGAGAAAAAGCACTAGAATGCTTTCTGGAAAGATATTAGGCAGGAATTCTCACAGCAATATTTTTGTGCAGTTAAGACAAAGATGTGTGTTAAAACTTGAAACTCTTCCTCTATGTCTGGTTATGTACAACTCCCCAAAAAGAGTTCAAAATAAGCCCAGTTAGCGGGAGGGAACAAGTAGGTGAATAGGGCTCACTGGAATATCATACCTAAGAAAATGTTCTGTGTTCTTTAAAAAAAAAAGCTGGGGTAAATTATCAAGATTTTTTAATTTCCAGATTCAGATATTACCTGCGCTGTCAATAAACCAGATTTAAATTTCTTGTAAATTTAATCTTAGTGTCATTTTATTAAGTCCTTCCTGATATTTTTGGGTTTGGATGGGCTCTTAACATTTTTTCCAAAGCAAATCTTTAAACCAAAACTATGTGATGAGTCTTATCTTCACCCATTATAAACAAACTTTGTCTTAACAAAGAAGCCTGTAGTTTTTATTGACATTCTCACTCTAAACTTTCTGTCCTCATGCACACAGAGTTTGAGAGATGCTGAAAAAAATTATCAGAAAAAGTCCTCCATAGTGGGGAAAAATAGAGAATGTGAGTGGTCTCTAGTGTTTTCATTTGCTACTGCTCACACAGATCAGACTGGTAAGGTTCTGTGCTTCTACACAGATCCCAGAGAGACAGGTGGCAGCTTCACAAGGTTCAGGCCTTTGAATTCTAGCACACATCAGAATTACCACATTAATTCTGCCCCAAGAGAATCCACAAATCACAAGAATCCTACTGCTGCCTGCCCTGGGGGAGTAACAAAGTTGAACAGGACCACTCTTTTCCTCCTTGTCCCCCTCTTTTCTCCCAAGAGACCTAGAGGAGCCAGCAGTTGACACCATGGAGAAGCTGGCCCTGAAGGTAACACTCAGGTAACTGTGGGAGTCATGGGTTTGCCCACAAGCAGAGACCACTTTGCTTCCCTCCAGTTCTCAGTATGTCAGATCACTTTGAACCGCATGCAAACTTGTAGCTACATTTTCTCCCCACTATTAGCACAGAAAACTTACCTCACTTCTAGCAAACAACTACTTTGAAACCCCAACCACAAAGGGAGATTTCAAAATCCTCCCTTCTTACCTCTCTTTGCGGCTCCCAAGCTTGCGAGATGTATATGGATTCCCATAGTCCACTATGGAGAGATGACGGGAAAAAACAGTAATTTTGCTTCCCACATATAAATCCTCGAGGTGTAAGCTCTCATACGGGGTGCGCTTCAGAAAGGTGCGGCGGTTCTTCATATCGTACTGCAGGAAAAAGAATATTAAAATCTACCACAGCAAGATATTTGGTAATAGGCAAACTCAACTGTTACCTTCAGAAATTTCCGCAGTACTGCACGACTGAATCTGATCACTGACTTGATTTAATTCCTGACCCTTTGAACTTACAGGTATACCAAGAAAACTTAGAAGATTAAACCACAATTACAAATGTATTCCATTTAAATAGTCTCAGGTTCACAGCTATCTTTGAATTTGCTTCTGTTCTAATTCAAGTTGCGATAAAAGGTTCAGGTGCCTCGTGGATGCCTCTGCCCTTACTGGGAGTTCCCTCAGCAGATCCACGCTGTTTCACAGACCAGTGGTTTGTACCACAATGATCAAGATACACCCTGGCAGGTCTCCTCTTCAGGGCATCGCTCCAGTGACACCATGCTCTATTTGACTGCGTAGGACTCAGAATTAGGGACGCGTAGATGATTGCAACACTTGGCTGAGATGTTCTCACTGCCTAGAGCTGCAAGCTCAAAAGCCTGTCAAGACCACTCAGCTTTATATCTCATCATTCCAAGCAAGAAGCCAGACGTTAACATGTAGTTTTCTGGGTGGGCTGGCAAAGCACAAAAGGCAACCTGCTGAACTGTTTCTTCACCGCAGGTAGATATTACAGACGCCTTCAATTTCCGGGGGAAGTGGAATCCAATGAAAAGAAGAGTTTTGTCCTCCTCAGGCTAAACTTCCCCCTTCTGTCTCAACTTACATGTACTGTACTCCACTGCAACGATACATCAACTAGAACTGCATTAAAAGAAAGCATATCATTCCCAAAAATTTTAGAGGGAAAGAAAAAATTTAAGAGCAAAGTTACATACTCCATGTTCTGAAATGTGTAAATACAGTTCTCTTCTGTTAGAAGGGTAGAAAAAAAATGTAAGTTTTTTCAGAATAGTCAAAACTTTGCAGATCAGAGAATATAAATTATTTTGATACTTACTCCTGCTGAGGGCATGATTATCAGGAAGAATCATTCCCTGTTGAAATGTCTTTAGCTCCTCATACATGCTCCTACTAAGTTTTAACTATTCAAGTGCAGCAGGGAATGAAATGACAACATGCTTAAAGAAAAATATCATTTGAATTCAGCTACTTGTTTTCTCCTGGACTTTGGCAAGAACAGTATTAACTATCTTGGCCATATGCAAATTCTTCAGTATCTTGACTAAAAATCTGAACACTTCCTTGGTTATTTCAGTAATGGTTCCTAGAAAAGCACCTTGTACTGTCTCTCTCTTCTCAAGAAGAGGAAAAGAAGAGGATCTACCTGTGTTAAAGAATTCTTCTTTAGAGTGGAATTCTGGATCTCTTTAAAAGATCTTTTTATAAAATGAATGATAAGCCACAGCAGAAGAAATACAAGACTGTTTGCACTGTTCCCCTGCTGCCTAAGTACATGTAGAAATAAATTACCCAAAACAAAATAGTTCTCTGCTAAGAATCTGTCCTTTTTAAAGATTTCTTCTCTCTTTTTAGGAAATCTTTTGTAGCAAGAAAAGTTATTCAGGTTTTCAGAATTCACCATGAGAGTTATTAACTGTGGAAATTCAGAGAATGGGGCACCTCTGTCAAGAGATCCAGTTTGACTGTAAGAGCTGCTTGCTGTCCTTGGACAAAAATCTATGCTGTCTTCTTCCCAGCTGCAAAGCAAGCAGGAAACTTCTCTCATTATTCCTGCTGTCATTTTTGTTTACAGGAAGCAAGACAGGACAGAAAGAAGAGGTAAGCTCAGGATTTCATGTAACAAATGCCTTCAACAGCTCTGCTCCACCTTCAGCTGACGTGTGTGATAAAAGAGAGCTATTGTCAGGGAGGTGGGAAAGGGGAAAAAACATCCTTTTCATAAGTGGGGAAAAGCTGGCTCATATCTATTACTTTCCTTCTTCTCAGACACGCTAAAGGTAAGAGCAGGTTGTCATCTCCTCAGGAAGATATCAAAAGATGCAGAAGAATTAAGCAGTACTAAAGAAACAAAGAATCCCCGAATTCTGCAGAAATTTAAAAATTTCCAGAATTTTAAAAATTTAAAAAACTCCAGAAGAGAATTCCAAATGTAGCATCTATCCAGAAACTCACCCCAAAAGTGATTTTGAGATATTCTAAGGGTGTTCTCATCTATTTTTGATTTTTAACTTCTGTCCTGGACACGTGCAGTCTGTGACTGTGTACATACCATACTATCTTCCCCTAAGAGCACACTGGCAAAACACAGAAGTTTACCAAGCCATAGACAGGGCATTAAGTAGTTCAAGAACACCTTGAAAGCTCTTGATTTTGAGATGTCTAGATGAAACGAACAACAATTTCAGCAGCCCACACGCGGTTGTGTAGGAAGATTATTACAACTCCTGACTGATTAAACCATCTCTGGGAAAGAAAAAACAAAAATCCTCACATTTTGACAACTGTGCACATACAGACATCATACAAAGAACTAACTTAAATGGGACAACATTATGATAGAGTTTGTTTAAAGAAACCATCAAATGCAAAGTGCATCTCCTCGCACAGATGAGTATCATGGTTTCTGCAAGCAGTAGTTTAGGTTAAGAAAATGCAAGTTTCACTAGCTTCTTATTTTTCCATTTGATACTTATAGCAGGAAAGTTCAAATCTGATAATGAAATTATTAAGTGTGAATATCCAAATCTAGGCTATTCTTATATTCTTAGGTCTTCATTAAAAATTGGAATAGTCCAAACCATTCACTCATTCCTAAAGGGAAGCACAAAGCATTGGCTGGCTTATGAGGATTATCTTTACAGTATACATTATATTTTTATATACATGCCTGCTAATGCAAAAATGCTTGTTTTCACCTGCTATCAATAAAAAAAATCAGGATTAGTTGTATGAATCACAAGTCAGAAAGGTCTGTGCAACACCACTGATGGAAAAATTTAGATCCCACTGCCTGAAATGTCCTACTTTTCATGAAAACCAAATTAAGAGCAATCTGCCATTTCCTCTACTTTGATTAGACTCTTTTACATTTTACTCTTCAGAGATTTCTGAAATTCCTGATGAAGCTTATTCCCCTGTTTGGAATTAGTTTCAGTTAATTCTTCTCAAGCAGTAGGTCAGTGTTGCTGAGCTTCAATTCTGAAACCCAAGTAGAGATTGAATGAAAACAGATTTGTGCAAATGAATCTCTCCACACAAAAGCAAACTTTAAAAAAGAAAAAAAATCATAAACATGAGTGCTATTCCACATGCTTCACTGTGAACTCGTATTTTTACTTTCCTTTTAGTTTTAGAAACAGAGCAAGATACATTTTAAATAATATTTTCTTACATGGAAAATTAATAGGCTTAGGCAGTGGCTTGCTGTTTTATGAAATATTTAATTGGATATTACAGTTATGAAAAAAGATTCTTTTTTCTTTCATTCTTACCATTTCAATTGATCCATCTTTTGGATAGTACAGAAGTTCATAACGTCGAAAGAGTGAAGCATTTGGGTCGTACCATTCAGCAATGAAAGCATATCTCTCATCTTGACTCTGGAAAAGGGGCAAAAATGGTTATTACCAAAAGCATACATATTTTATATGTAAAAACACACAAATAAAAAAACTTCATTTGTTATCAGAAAAGTAAAAAAAAAAAAAATCACTAGTAAATGGACTTGCACACTCTGCGTATTATCTTCTGCCTACCACAGCTGGTGACATCTTTTCAGTTGTTAGCTATCACCTTTTAAGTATAATGGAACTTGGATCATGGCAGTTTTCCAGGCAATCTCATAACTTACTCTGATTTCATCAGTCATGAAGTATGGAATATTGTAGAAGTTGTTGTTAGACTTTTTAACTTCATCAAAGTATTTGATTTACCTTCATTCATTAAAAAAAGAAGTGTTTGCCTACAACTAAATTACAGACTCTTCACACGTTTTCTACACATCCTACAAGAAAACACTTTCCACTTCCTTAACAGTCATAACTAAACTCCTCTTAATGAGGAGATAAACATATTCAAGTTAAGGACAACATTAGTTTGGTTCACTACTTAACTTCCTTAAATTGACATAAAGCATAAATAGCCCGACCTCATTTACAACTCATTTTCTGCCCTCAAGGAGTGCGACAAGAGAGACAGATTGCAGTAATTCTAAAAGTGTAACCACATGCATAGTTTCTCTCCACTCCTCATCCTCCAGAGGATAACCCCCCCCCCAGCAAAGTAAGCAGAAAGACGACATGAGGCACGAGGATGTGCAGTTTTAATACCTCTTAGTGGTATATGTTTGTCAGCTATTGATGCAATATCAGTTATTTTATGGCTGTTAGACGGAGCTCTAATTTTTATTTTCCACAATTCCTCTCAATCTGATTGCTACTCCTAAGGGCAAGCATGGTCTTGCCATGGGCTTCCACTCTTTACATGTATCTGCACTCTTAAACATTATAAACATTGAGGAACCACTGGTAGCTTAAGTTGCAGCCAGGTAGACCTTTTTAGTACTTCAGATTTTAGAAGACGGCAGTATTTCAGTTGTTACAATGACAGCTCATAACGCAACAGGACAGAAAGAGTTCCTGTGGGCTTCCATTAACTATTCTGGAAAACCATCAGGAAAAGAATAATAATTTTCCTAGTGAGTGGAAGCCCACAGACATTTGAAAAAACAACGAAACAACCACCATGATCTTGCTTCTCTCGTCAGTGCATTTTTTCTTTCAGCATCTTCAGCTTACCGCTGACTTAGGAATATGTGCTTCTGCAGGTTGAAGCCCTAACACAAGCAGCAGCAGAAAAGAATGAGATAATGAAGAACAAACTTAGAATTTTACAATGTGATGAATACTTGTACCTGTTCAGTTAAAAGCATCTTAGCAAGTGCCCCACCCTCCTGCCAGCCTTTATGGTACCCCGACACTGCAAAACAAAGATACGATTGTACCACAGAAAGACTCATGCAGTAGGGATGCAAAGCTTCCTTTTCTATTTGTAGAAGTCTGTACAGCTCTGAAAACCTTCTTTACATGAGCTACTAAAACTTCTGTATTATCTGTACAGTACACACTGCAGCCTTTGACAATAGTTAAACTCCTATTTTGGGTGCAGCATCCACCAGTAAAACCAGGGACTTAGCCGGTTTCTGGCTCTTACTTAAGCAAGTCATGCTTGGGTCTTCATCACTATCATCATTGTTCTGGAGATATACAAGTCAAAACAAACTCTTATGTCAAAACTCATACCTTGATTTTTCTACATAGGTACGTTGTTGGCAGTAAGCAATAAATAAGGGTTGGCAGACAATAATAAATTACCGATTTCAACCTTGATCTTAAATATACTCATACTACTGGAAGACAAGACATTTGATCAATTAATTTGACCATCACCTTGTCAAGGATGGATGTTATAAAGAAGCAATTCTCTACCAAAGAGATTGACTAAAAAGAAAAACAGTCCTATTTCACAGAATCACAGAACAGCTTGGGTCAGAAGGGACTTTAAAGATCATGTAGTTCCAATCCCCCTGCCATGGGCAGGGACATCTTCCAGGTTGCTCAAAGCCCCATCCAACCTCAAACAATTCAATCTTACTCAATGTCTGAGCTATTAATATTTTTTATTCAGCAATCTCTGCTGGCCATTACTTCTTATTCAGCTGAACATCATCATATTGTATTATATTCTTTTGGCATCATAAGCAAAGGCACAGTTTGAATCCACTTTTGGTTTGTATCTAGAAAACATGGAGAGCTAACAGTTTTCTAAAATAACCAAAACAAAACCTCTAAAGTTTCTCCTGGACTATAACTAGAATTTCCTCCGTTGTACCAGCATAAAACTATTACAATAAATATTTCTAGATGTAGAGAACAGTACCAGTAGAGAAGTTAAAAGCTTACTGCAAACACTGTAAAGATAACTGGAAACAGAATACATTTGCAAACATGTAAATTGTTTTAAAGGCACACACCCCAAAGTGAAGAAATTCAACCCTAAAAGCAAACTGAAGACCCTACCAAATAAGTATAATGTAAAACACAGTAGAACTGCAATCTTACTATTGCAGATTCATGCAAATAGTCTTAAACCAGATAGAAGACAATACTGAATGTAATCACAATGTGATGAACATATTCTGGGAAGATCTTGGCAGGCATTTCTGTAAAAATGCCACTCCAGGTCATTAAAAACACCAACTAATTTAAAAACACAAGTTTTTAAAAGTGAGTACATATTAAGCTCATAATATATGATTTTAAAAGAGAACAGAAATTTTGATTTACTTATTTAAAGGAGGAGTAGGATTTAGGAGGCAAAACCCAAACACAAAAACCTATCCATTTTCCCATCACTGGAAGAATTGCAATAAAATTTTAAACCTTCACAGCCCTAAAATTATCTTTTCTGGAATTTACTTGCCATCAGTTTACCACTAAATAAACAGAACAGGTATGGCAAACAACTTTCTAGCATACCCTTTACTAGTGTGCCCTGACTGCAAAATGGGAAGGAGTTGTAAAGATGAGAAATTACTAAGGGAGACATGCTAAGTTTCATCCTTAGCTTCTGTCCATCCTCCTAACAAAGGAAACTCAGAGAAAATAATTGTCCAGGGAAGAGTGATTAGAGAAGAGCAATGACCTGTCAGGTGGTATCATGTTCAATGCACCACACTGCTCCAGACCAACACTGAGTCCTGAAAGAGGGAGATATCACAGCCCTTGACCAGAGATCCCCGATACCTCATTCCCACAGGAAATACCTGAAACATGTTAGTCACTACTGAAATCACATTCCTGGGAACAGCTCAAGTAATAACGAATCAAGTGAATAAATAAATACCTTATAACTCAGAAAATTCTTGCTTTAAAGAATTAGTTTCCATTCATTTCTGTACCATACCCTCATTAAAATCACACATAGCCTCTGCTCTCATGACTATGTAATTAACCAAGCAATACCTAATGGAGGAGAAATATTTTTTCATAACTGTTCACATCAGTGGAAAAATCACCAATATTAAAAAGCCCAGCAGTGACTATGCACTTTATATTTATATACTGATAGTTTTAAAATAGCTGTCTTGAGCTCAAGTTTTACATCTCCTTTCCATGGTAAAATCTAAGGCCATTGAGATCAGTGGTGTCAGAAGTTCACATACTGGGAAGATGGAAAGAATATTTTTTTTCTTCCTCTTATAAGCTGCAGAGAAAAACATTTAAATGCATGTGGGTTTTGCTAGCTTACGCTTTTTTGTTTATATCGGCATGTGTGAATTTGCAGTAGGATGGCTCTGTGCACATGAGAAACATTTATTCAAGTACAGCTGAATTAAAAAAAATAAATTTTGTACTTAGTTCTGAAAGTGATGGGGGAAGCAGTCATTCTTAGCTAGCATGGGACTAAGTTCTAGAAACTAAATCCAAGCATTCAGCAAAGAGCTACGCTCACAGAGAACTCTGCTGCAGAGGGAAATAATACGTCTGGAACCAAACTGCCAAGGATGCTCATAACCAGAAAGCAGAATGATTAGGGAGCTGGACAGGATACGATGTCTTGTCCTGTAAACCTTTTAAACTTCCAAAAGGCTTCTGTTGACAGTAAAACAAAAGGAGATCTTCCAAATGTTTTCAATAGAAGCAGCAGTGGTAGAACAGCAATTCAGAGACTAAGGAACTCTCACGGGAAGGTGGAGAAACAATTTTATCCCTCTGGTCTGAACTATGCAGAACATCTATCTGGATTTGCTTTTCCAGCTTCAAGATGCCTCGCGACTGCCACACTATTGCAATCTTCTGGGGAACGTACTTCTGTTCTTCTCTAGTTTTGACTAAAAATTTCTTGCTGGAGTTTCTCTTAAAATTGGCAATACAGGGAATCAGGAGCTATTGAATTTTTTTTTCAACTCGAAAGAACTTCATGTGAAACAGCAACAAAATATTTCTTAAAATTAGAAAGCCCTGAGGAATCTAGAAAGTGCACCTCGACATGCTCTTAGCAACCTGGTCTCTATGAGGCTTACATTTGCCATCAGGAACTTCAGCACGGATGGTGTATCTGACACAGGCTCACGGCCGCATATTTATTGGTTTAGGAGTCATGAAAAGGATTGCTACATTTTACGTGAGCAGTTTCGTGTCTGCTGCTCCTTCAATTTTCTCAGTGACTCAGTGACTCTGAAATCAGACCAGAGAGAAAAAGAATCAAAGGATTTGACTCATCTCCTAATGAAGCGATAAAAAGCCTGCACAAACCTCAGTAAAAGATGAATCCAATCCATCCTTATATCTCTGTTCTATATTTTGTAAAACTGTGCTGTCATGGGGAAAACCTGCAGTCGAGCACGGATCAAGCTGTTTCTATGAAAATCACTGGGAACAGGATGGACCAGCAGACAGAACTATTCTCACTCTGAAAGGGTATTTCTCCTAATACACCAAAAAAGCTTTCTGGAAAGATTGCTCTGAAACTTCCTAAAATTCTGGCAACAATTTTAAGGGCACATTTCTCTCACAACCTGTTCCCTCCTCAAACCAGGCTGGTGGAACTCTCAAAAATACTTTGGAAGAGCAAGAATATTTTTATAAAAGATGAGATGGGTTTCAAAGCATAAGGATACAAATTATTTTAAAACATTTCAGGTGAAGATATAACAAGGCTGACTGACTCCAACATCAGGTGGTTTGCTTATGCATTTAGTGCTTACATTTATCTTATGTTTTTAGAGGAAAAAAAAAATCACAAATGTCTGAGAGTTTGCCAACCACCCTCTGGCAAAAAAAAATGTATTTATTGAAATGGCCAGTCAACATGTATCTTTATCCTTGTCTTTCCTCTTTATAGGTTCTACCAAAAAACCCCAACTATTGCCATATTTGCTGGTGCATTCCTTTGACAGATGTCGGCCTCGTGCTCTTCAGACAGTGGGGTGAAGTGGGGGACCTGACCAGCTGCCTTCATTAAGAACATTATTCTCAGAATTAGGTCCTGAAGTTATTGTTATGTATGATCAAATGTATATAAATGTGTGATCAAATGCTTACAGCAGATATCTAAGCCCTGTTATGAATTATTTGAAGCAGTTCCTCAAAGCTCATAAATAGCCAATCACTCGGTCATCTTCCAGGCAATCACCACTTCAGATTTAACTCTACCTCCTAGTCCTGAGGAGGACTTCACCACAAATGAAAAGGAAGTCACTGACAAACTCCTTGTCTGAGGAGCAAGAGCCAGGAATTTCAACCAGATCTACCCCTGCCTTCCTCAAAGGTAGCTACTCACAGTGTTATACTCCCCCAGCAGGCCAATGACAGAAGCACTGTCACAGTGTCACCTGCTTTAAGAGCCCTAGCATCACTTTGATTGTTTTAAATGGTTGACTTGTTAGCTTTCCTGTTTCTTCCATTTAAACATCAGGCTAGCCTTACTTTATTTTCAGCTGAATGCTTTTAGGTGCAGGTCTTACACTACACCAAGCTTTCCAAGCAACACTGAGCACTCATAAATTCAGACCACCAGACCAAAAAAATGTAACTTCAATTAGCTTTAAAGATGGTCTCAACCAGTGGGTTAGGAGTGCTACTCTTTCATGTAAGGACATCTTCAATAAAATGGTCCTCTGCAGACATAAAGATGAAAAAGACAATTCAAAAACACTTAAAACAATTGGAATCTGTAATAAAACGTTACATAAAAAGTCGAGTACTTCTGCAAGCATGAGAAACAATGAGGCATATTCATATTTCCCATCCCTGTTGTGACCCAGCCTCTCTTCAGCTCAGGCATTTAATGAAGGCTTGTACCCACTTGGACTCTCTGATGTCTAACTATGGTTCTGCTCAGTACAGACCTTCTTAAAAGACACACTAGAGAGTTTCTTCACCCCCTTCATTCTTGTGAAACCTGGAGGAACATCATTATCTCTCTACCAAATCCGACTGAAATCTGACAGCAAATTTCAAACTTCCCAGCAGGAAAACTAAGGGGTCAGATACACACAACAAACTGCCATCACACAAATTTAGGTTTTCTGAGACAGACAGAAAGAAGTTGCATAAAAAATTCTACTTGCATACTACAAGTAATTTTCCATCACCGGTAATTCTTTACAGGAAAAATCCCCATTTGTGAAAGAAAAGGGAAAGTCAAAAAAAACACAGAAGTAGCTAAGACATTGAACGTTAGCAACAATTTTGCAAAACCGAAACACGACTCCTCAGACATGCTGATGGTATTTAACAAATAACATTCTCAGTGGCAGAAAGTGTTCTAATTTTCAGCATTGCAGTGCACCTTAAATCCCAGAATGAATTCCCAATAGTACACATTTACCAAGCTTTGTTATTCAAACCATCTTCTACCTTCAGTTTGTGTAATACAGGATATTTTCCAGGCAAAACTTAAATCCACAACGCTGTGTAGATAGCGCGCTCAATTAGCTCTGTCTCTTAAAGCTCATTTTCCTCCTCCTCTTCTATTCATATTTTTGACACACGAGCTGGAATAATTTTTAGAACTCCAATTTTGCCTCCCCCTCACTGCTGGTGGTCCTCCCACTACTTTTTCAACAGGCTTTTCTTTAGCAAAAAAGTAAAATCAAAAGACCAGCTTTCAAATAGAGAAACATCTGGCGACTGCAATTTCCGTGACAATGTCTTGACTCCAGACAATTCTCAATCCAAGCCTCACATTCAGAAGCTCGCTGGTGAATTTTGTAAGCAATATCCTTTTTAATGCTCTCCTTGTAGAAAGCAAATCCCACCTATTGAATATTTCACACAAATTCTAGACTATTTCAAACTAATTAAGAATTGGCTAGATTAGTAACATTCTTAATGATATCTGGAAATCTATTAAGTGAGCCAAACACTCATTTACATTTACCCTCCTGCCACTTGTGCTACATCCTTTAGACGCACAGTTATTCGACTCCCAGTAGTACTGGTACTTAGGCTTCTCAGGTACCTTTTGGACTAAATATGTTCATGTGGCTACTGCTGCCTGGAGCATCTGTTGCCAAGTAACATGGGGATACTTCTGTCCCTGTAGCACTAACAAAGTGAATCTTCCTCTTCAGTTGGGATCTCAGTTCAGCAAACCACGCCCATATACTCAGGGGTTGTGATAAACACAACTCTAGAAGCTTGAAGGTCTCAAATTTTCTTCTCAGATTTAGGAATCTGCAATTCCGTGTCACATCAGCAAAACTGTTTTGTTGTCCTGTCAATTTACTAAGAAATCTTCTTTTATTACTAGATTATGCAAATTATGTAAGCTTCCTAGGCATGTAGGCATGATTAGTGTAACCTAACCTTTTTTTCCCCCCAGTCTCTAAGAGAATCAAGAATTCAAATTCTCAACCACTAACTTCAATCCTCTGCAATTACATGCCTAAAACACGTGAAGGATGCCATACTGTTCTTCACTGCTCTGTGAAGACAGGTTTAGTTTTGGAAGACCAGGTAAACCTTGTCTTTAGGACAACATATCGCCATTTAATGCATGTTTTTAAAGCTGCAGATCATAGCATGTATTATTGTACTTTTAATCACATGATCACAGCTAATTCCCCTAAGAGCAGTCAGCAGTGCTCAGCACGTCTGTGTGTCCATCTGCCTCCACTAACTCAAGCAGAGTCTCACAGTGATTTAAGCAACAGCAAAGCTGTTCCCCAACTCAGAACAGCATTTGTAATGCAGGTCATCTCACTAATTACACCTGAGAGTAGAATTTAGGTGCTTTGCCCCTAATCAGCCATTAGTGGCACAACTACAGCTGCCGTGGTCAGCTGCTGAACGCTCAGCTGTCTTCACCCTCCAACCAGGAGATCAGCGCCTACAAGGGATCCCAGAAAGGGAAACAGGACTATGCATACACTGAGCTACCTGTGCACATCCCATTACAAGTTCCAACAGGTACTGTACTTACAGGAAAAACATTTTTGAAAGGCTCAAAACCTGGCCTAACATAAAAGTTGACATAGATATCATTCGTCTGGCAAACTCTCAGCTTTCAATTTCCAGTATTTTTAAAACTGACGTGTTTCAAGTGAACACTGTTTTGTTTTTTTAAAAAAATTTATTTATTTATTTATTTATTTTTAATTAGGACTCTGAAGCATTTTCTCCCAAAACATTCTTATTCAGGTAGTCCATTAAATTTTCAACCTCCAATAGAATCTGCCTGGAAATTTTCACACAGAATGGTTAAAATTTGAAAAAGTTACAAGCAGCTGGAAGTAGAGGTTTCAAAGGAAACACCTACAAAACCTAAACCAAAGCTGCCAACAGCACTTCGAAGTAGTATAATGCCTACAGCATTTTCAGATTATCTCAGCTCATAATAATCTTCTGAGAAGCGTTTTTAACAAGAACTAGTTGGTTGCCTTGGAATCACAGCTAAAGGAGGAGGATCCCTCAGCAGCCAATATTACAAGCAATTAGCACCCAGGATTTTGTGTGAATGCTCTAAAGACCACACATGCTGTGTCTACCTTGAACAGTCAGAGCTTATAAGTCTAGTAACCATTTATGATCCTATGAAGCAGACAAACAATTCTGCTGATGTCTCTTATTCACTATTGCAGGCATCTTGTCTGCACTACTGCTTAACCAAATGTTGATGTTTTAAAAACTCCTTTTTTCCCCCTCAGATTGTGTTAAGTCTTGATTCTAAGGTAGCTGAACTAAATCCAGGTTTCAGCTAGTAGAGATATTGTGGTCATACTTTATTCTGAAGTCAGACTAATGACAAGTTACAAGTTAACAGAAATTCTCATGACAAAAGCTGTTCGGCAATTTCCCATTAGTAAAGTAAAAAATTTAAAACTTCTGTGGGGTACAAAAGGCAAAGTGGGTAAGTACAAACATATTATTAAACTCTGCCAATTGTTACAGGCTATTACAGGTTCATCTTACGAAGATCTGTTCTACAGTTCAAAGATTTATTTCTCTTCCAGAGCACAGACTTTTGTCATGACAGTTTTTTTACTAACTGCTATTCCCTGGAGATGCAAAGGTCTCTGCTGGATGAAGACACTGACTAAGAGATTCCTATTCCATACACAGCTTTGATCAAGTTGCTTAGTTTCACCTTCCCACCTGCCCCCTGCACTAGAGCATTTGACGTTCAGCACTTTTTAAAAAAGGAGGGCATATTTCCCACTTTGTCCTTCTGTAAAATGGGAATAATCATCACCATCATTCCTTTCACAGAAGGACAGCAAGATTTAATAGCTAAAATATCTGTACTATTTAAGCATTATAAATCCTCCTGGATTTTGACAAAAACATGACAGAGGCAGCTCAGTCAGTTCCTCCTCATTTCCTGCTCCACAAAACCTTCACTGCAGCACAGGAACCAGGCACCTGCGGAAGAAGTCAGAAAATGCTGCCAGGCCCACTGCCCCTGCAGCTGCCACCAGGAAACACTGCTAGCCCAGAATGTCAGCAGCTACATCCAGACCACAATTCTCCTCCTCCTCACCAGTGATTTGGGGATGTTCAGACTTGGAGACCATGGTTCAGTTATCGGAGTGTATTGTAACAGAGAACATGGGACAGGTCGAGGACAGCATTGGTGTAACTAGAAAACAAACAGCATAATACAGTCCCTACAGTAGGAGAAAGAATATGTGGAAAGGATAAAAATAGGAGGGATACTAAATTTAGCAAAGGATCATACTTAAATGTGCAGTGTTAATGTGGAAGAACAGGTACACAGCCTCCAGTGTG
Organism: Pipra filicauda; assembly: GCF_003945595.2. NCBI lineage: Eukaryota > Metazoa > Chordata > Aves > Passeriformes > Pipridae > Pipra > Pipra filicauda. The sequence continues at coordinate 1,547,375 of NW_024104809.1, read as the reverse complement.
CTTACCCACCTTTCCCCATTTCCCACGTGTAGACCTCTCACACGTGGCTCTCTTTGCAAGTGTGTTAGAATATTCTGTAGAAAAAGTGTGATTTCTTAAAAAGATACTTAAGGTAGTTACAGTTATTGAAGAATCCATGCAAACAAAGAATATGCAACAGGTTCTCAGGAACACATCTTGGAAGAGCCAATTCTTTGCAAATACAGGAGCACCCTCTGGTGCCCAGGGACAGGTTGAGCAACTTATTTAAAACTCAAGAATTAACTTCTGAAATGATCAGTAAGTCATCTGTTTGCCATCGTTTTCTAGTGTACTATGCCTCAAAATGAGTAACCTTTTAAGTGGAGGTAGAAATGACTAAATAATAAAGCAACAGATCACAACAGCCTGGGTGATAAGGACCTTTCACACAGGAAAACTGCTGACACATGGGCATATGGCTTTCTTCACAGAATCACAGAATCATCTGTGTTGGAAAAGACTTCCGAGATCATCGAGTTCAACCTTTAACTGATTATCACTTTACCAACTACACCATAGCACTAAGTGTCATGTCCAGTCGTTTCTTGAACACCCCAGGGAACGGTGACTCTACCACTTCCCTGGGCAGCCCGTTCCAACATATAAAAACCCTTCAGTGAAGAAATTCTTCATGATGTCCAACTTGAACCTTCCCTGGTGCAGCTTGAGGCTATACCCTCTCGTCCTGTCACTGGCTGCCTGGGAGAAGAGTCTAACCCCCACCTGCCTAAAACCTCTTTTCAGGTAGTTGTAGAGAGCGTTAAGGTCCCCCCTCAGCCTCCTTTTCTCCAGGCTAAAGAATCCTAGCTCCCTCAGCTGTTCTTCATACAACTTACCCTCTAAACACTTCACCATCTCCATTGCCCTTCTCTGGACTCACTCCAACACCTCAATGTTCTGGACAAGATGCCACTGGTCTTCTTGGCCACCTGAGCACGTTGCTGGCTCATGCTCAGCTGCTGTCAACCAGCACCCCCAGGTCCTTTTCCATCAAGCCACTTTCCAGACATTCTTTCCCCAGCCTGTAGCACTGACTGGGGTTGTTGTGACCCAAGTGCAGGACCCAGCACTTGGCCTTATTGAACCTCAGACAACTGGCCTCAGCCCATCTATCTAGCCTGTCCAGATTCCTCTGCAGAGCCTTCCAGCCCTCCAGGTGACCAATACTCCTGCCCAACTTAGAGTCATCCACAAACTTACTAAGATCATCCAGATCATCAATAAGGATATTAAACAGGCCTGGCCCCAACACAGAGCCTTGGGGAACCCCACTAGTGACCAGCTACCAACTGGATGCAGCACCGTTCACCACCACTCCCTGGGCCCGGCCCTCCAGCCAGTTCTTAACCCAGCCAAGACTGCACCTGTCCAAGCCGTGAGCTGCCAGCATTTCCAGGAGAATGACATGGGACACAGTTTCAAAGGCTTTGCTGAAGTCCAGGTAGATTACATCCACAGCCTTTCCCCCATCCACTAGGCAGGATACCTGGTCATAAAAGGAGATCAGGCTGGTTAGGCAGGACCTGCCTTTCCTAAACCCATGCTGGCTGGAAACATCCAGCCTCCAAAAATGTCTATGCCACAGGTGTTAGACAAGTATCAGAGCTGTCCACTCCAGGACAACTTGCAAGGGCTATCTCACATAATTTATCTCATACTGGGAACATTTCTATTAGGCATATAGTATGAGGAAAAAAAATTTCTACCTCTTATGTGCTCATCTGATCAGGGATATGCTCTTTATACATGCAAATCCTTGATAAGCTTTCATTCTTAGTATTAAACTGTAACAGTATGTTTCAAAGCCCAACCACACAAAATTTACTTATGCTATTTTTTCTTTCCATTTTGTTGGCTTGGAGAGAACTACTGGGTTTCAACCACAAAACACTACTGAATGACCGTGGTGTGTTGCTTAGGCACCAGGTCCTCTGGTTTCCATCTGTATAATGACACAGGTGAACAAACAATAGTTTGGGAGGATTAGGCCAAGCACAGTGCTTACTTCCAGGAAATAGTACTTTCAGTGATTATTCTTGGCAGCCACAATTATAGTTAAAAATCAAGGTTCATGGAAAAAGCCCTCTTCAAACACACCAGTAGGTACTCCTTACTACCACTGTTTCTCACCAGCCAGTAAATGATTAACAGAGTATCCCATCTGGCTATACTAGATCACCATATTATTCTAGAAAATGAAGCTAAAATGGTTAACTGAACAGCCAAACTCACCTTTTGGAGGGTCACTATTCCCTTGGCTTATAGGAAAGAGACACTATCAAACAGAAAAAGATAAAAGGTTCAGTAGCCACTGGCCACCAAGGCAGTTGGGGTCTGGAGAACACAACACACAAAGCACAACTACCTAACTGAAAGACATCCAAAAAAGATGGATCTAGACTATCCCTGAAGGTGTACAGTGACAGCAAAAAATGCAAAGGACACAAGTGAAAACATGGGACATTCCAGTCACATACCAGGAAAAAAAAATTACCAAGAGGGTGGTCAAACACTGGCACAGGCTGCCCAGAGGGGTTGTGCAATCTTCATCTTTGCAGATGTTCAGGACCTGCCTGGAGAGAGGCTGGAAACTGGTCTGGTTAGACCTGTTTTGAGCAGGTTGGAGGTCCTTTCCAACCTAAATGATGATTCTGTGATTCTTATCATGGTTTGGCATCTCTTTGCCCAAAGATAATGTCCCTCCTTCCAAGCTGCTCCAGATCCTCCATAGACCCTACTGGGTTCCTTTATGAACAACAATCTACATGTACTTTCAAAAATTAAGAACTCCGACACAACGCTGTTAAGCATAAATTTTATCCATGTCAAATCTGCCTGGAACAATTCTCTAAATCACCACTGTCTCTGTCATTAAATCCTACTATTTTTTTATTACCAACTGAAAGTTTGTAACTTTTCTTTATTTCTGGCAATGGTTCACTGGGTAATTCCTGAATTTCTTGACCTTCTGACAACGTACATATTAAAAAAAAAAAAAAAGAACTCCAGCATACAATTAGGACAGACATGTCAAAGTTATTAAGATCTGCACCCACAACACAAAGGATCTGGCCAGCCAACTCTGGGTGACAAATGGAGATTAGTATTAAATTTATCATTAGGTAATGCTAGACAACTTTGACTATTATAATGTCACCTATTTCAGCCACTCTATCAGAAGAGCCACCAATGCATCTAAAATTACTTTTAGAGAGATGGCAATTTCTGCAAGCCAAAGCCAAGACTTGGCTACAGTAGGAGGTAATTTATCCCATGGATTCTAAACCTGTCAACTTCATATTTGTAGGGTGGCATTTTATATAGCACATAATGTCATAAAGATGTCAGCATTGAAATCAAAATGAGCTCCTGGAACAAAGGAAAGCTATGGGGTTTTTTAACAGTTTTCATTTGCCTGACAGAGTGCCAAAGAATCTGTTATTTTACCAGCTACATCTTCTGCAATGCATACAGCCTATCTGCTGAAGAAATAAATTAGCATTACTTGGAAACACTAGTTCAAGAAGAAACCATGACATATTTTTGATGGTCATAGGAAGACTCAGCATGCAATAAGTACTTAAAGGCTATCTGATAGTATTTTGCTTATTTTTTCCTCATGTTGCATTATAACATTTTATTTTTCCCTGTGATGAAATGCTGCAAATGTCAGACAGAATGGCAGCTATTTTGCAACAAAAAGTACGTAATTTGAAAACTATTAAAAGAAAAGTCATTTTATAAATGTGCACTTGTTCAGGAAAGTCTATTAGCAGGAAACAGTTTCGTCTGTTTATATGATAGCTCTGAATGACAGATCTTCAAAGTTATTCCCTTTTACCAGCTCATCCAGTACAATTAGACTACTGGGTCCCAAATGAAACTCCTGCAAACAAAGGTATATTCCACAGCTGCCCCATGAGCTCTACTGCCTTTATAAAGTCTTCAGCTGAAAATCACATTACACCATGAGAACCCCAGGACTCTCCGTTGTCAAGTTCTAGAAATTCCTCATTCACTTCCTACTTTCTAAGACCCATTTTCCAAAACAGTCTTTTCCACTGATGAATGAAAGCATTTTTTAAAAATTACTCATTTTTCTTCCCTGTCTCATCTAAACTCAGGCTTTCCATGTTGATATTCTCTAAGATGCAGGTTTTACCAATGAACTGATGATGATGATAACAGTAACAAACATAACATACAAGTTGCAAAATTTTCTGCTGAAGTGAGCTGAACTGCTCATTCCCTGATATATTCAAGATTTTGGTCAAAATTACAAGAGTGCAAGTTCGGGCAACTGGGAGAGTCTACTTCACATATACTTTCCCCCGCTTTGCAAAAAGAACTAAGGTAGTTGTACACTTTTATTCCACTAACCATTTGTTTCTACATCCACAAAATCAATGCCAGATGCCATCTGTTAGGCAAGTCAGCCATTGCTCTCTGGCAAATGCTGCATTTCTTTATCTGGAACACTTTCAAGTGTCAGAGTGCACCAAACTCATGAATAAAAAGAAACTAACATTATTAAGATGATGGACAAATTCATCTCTGCACATGGTTACATGAAAGGTACCATTAAAGAATAATGCATTTCAGGAGAGCACATCAGATGGGGATAAGCAGGTTTCCCTTTGGGAATTTACTGCTCATTGTCCACAGCAGCCATGAGTCACACAATCACAATCAAGATGCCAGAGTGCATCAGAACTGACTTGAAATACTGCCACCTGATGACAGTGAAAGCTGTTTCCCAATGATCAGCAGACCTGTAAAGCCAAGGTGCTGTTAGACAAATAACTGCGGGATATTTCAGAACATTTCTCCCTCTACCCTGGCTTCCACCACAGCGATGTGCCCAGTTTTACAATGCACACAACTACTTCCAGGGCATTGCCTGCAAATGACTGAAGTGTAAGGTCTGACACAAATACACTACAAACCAATTCCCCTGAAAGTTATAACCTTTACCTTTGTGTAAGCATGATACGATATTTTTTTTATTTGTTGCTCCAAGAAAAGATGTTTTGAAAAAGTCTGAGATGGATCAGGTGTGTAAATTCATGGCATCCAACAGTCACATAACTTATCCTTTCCCAGGATGCTGTGTCCATACCTAACTGGGCAGCACACATTCCCAAAACATGTTTTCCCATCAGCTTCCACCAGACAAATTATTCTTAATGCATTTTGAGAAAACATCAGGACAAAGGGTATGTAAGTGGGAAAACTGATGGCTTTTTAAGTATAAAAGAAACAAACAGGACTCTAACACTTGAAAGACCACAGAAAAACAAAAGAGAAGGGTCCCAGGGCACTGGAGAAGGGCAAGAGAGAGAGTCCCAAGAAAGACAGTCTTTAGGAAGATAATGCAACAAGTTATTAAGCAGTCAGTCACTGAGCATCTAAGAAGACAATAATAAAAAGCAGATAATGTGAATTTGTCAAGAACAAATCTTTTTCTGACACAGTGAGGAAGGGAGAAGCCACAGGTGTGACAAACAGGGCATTGACGGAGTTTTTAATCTAAGTCATCTGAGAGTCTCACAAGCCGAATAAGGCATTAGGGCCTAAACTGAAGAGCTGTTATGACTACTATATGAAAATGTAATTAGGAATACTTCCACTGCAAACTGGGAGTCAAATGGTGTTCCACAATGATCTGCCATGCATCTGCTTTATTTCCTATTTTCCTTATTACACTGAAAATGAAACTACAAAAGCATACTTCCAGAATCTGGGCTGACAACTAAAGTGGGAAAGATTGCAAGCAGTTTAGAAGCAGAACTCAAAATGATAATCTGAAAATTCTATAGAGACAGATGCAAAGTACTACAACAACGATCAGGAAAAAAAAAATCAAATACAAGGGGAAAAACTACCTAGAAAACAAAATCACAGGGAAAAAATCTGATAATTACAGTGGGTTGCAGTTAGAGTGAGAGTGCAAAACAGTTCAGGAAAAAATGATAGAATTTGGCAATATGAACATCTAAGACACAAGAAACAAACACACTGCTCAGCAGCAGTGAAACACACCGCAGCTGGCAAGCAACCTACAGGTTAAACACCACGTTTAGGGAAAACTGCAGACAAAGTGGAAAATATCCAAACTTTAAAACCGTATAAGCAGTAGGAAAACACTAAAAGAACAAAATTTGTTTACTAAAGAAAAATGTGAAAAGAGGAAAGGGCGAAGTTATAATCTTCAGGTTCTTTCACATATAAAAGACAAAAATGGAATATCTTTATGCCCACCAAGGACAAAACGCGTAATCCCTGGCATCATTTGCGGCATGGAATATAACAAGAAAAACACTCAGAGAACTGAGTTTATAAAAATCATGGAATGGAATGGAATTATGTCAACAGATCATGTGGGTCCTGAAGGCTTTTCAAAAGAAATTAAACAAATTCACCATGAAATGTTTTGTTAGAGGTTGCTGTAAGATTCAACACTGCTTTAATGAATCAGTTCACTTCATGTCACCCTAGAAATAAAGGGAGGTTAGAAACACATCACTCTCAGTGACAGTCAGCTACAACAAAGCAACCGCTTTACCTAAGCGACATCTGCAGGAACTCACAAAGCAGGACTCCTGCCGGTGTGAATCAATTTAACACGGGAATCAAAAATTACAGTTTTGCCTGGATTAAAAGACTTACGATGCCTGTATTTGAAAACAAACAGTGGCATTCTTATTTAAGTGGCAAATGCTGATCTTGCGTTCTGAAAGTGAGGTGCAAACAAAGCTGCTGCACAGGCTGGGGCAAACCTGACCTGCTTGAGGCGGGTGTTACACGGTGAGCAGGTGCATCGGCCAGGCTATTACATGTGTCTTGCACATATGCTTGAATACGAAATTCAATTTTAAACAGCTTTACGACACTGGGTTTACCACGCCATCCTGGGGCAAAGGGGACTCAGCTGAGCTGCGTTATAATCACAGAACACGCTGAGTTGGAAGGGACCCATCGGGATCATCGAGTTCAACCCCTGGCCCTGTACGGGGCAATCCCAAGAGTCACATCATGTGTCTGAGAGCATTGTCCAAACGCTTCTTGAACTCTGTCAGGCTTGGTGCTGTGACCGCTTCCCTGGGGAGCCTGTTCCAGTGCACGACCACTCTCGAGGTGAAAAAACCTTTTCCTGATATCAAAGTGCAAACTGGTTCTTTATTAGTGTCCCTGCAGTGACATCCTGTCGTCTGCCCTGCATTACTATACAGTGGATCCGGTGAAGAATAAACACTGTCGCACGTGATGAAACGCACCAGCTGCCTTCGCTCCCGACTTCCTGAACCAGCCTGTTCCTAACGCAGGGCGGCCTAGAGCTTCCCAACAGCTTCCCAACAGCTGGGCATCCACGAGCCCGAACGGCAGCTTAAAATTCGCCCCGGCTGCACCCCACGGCGCCCCTGAGCACGGAGCCGGACGGAGCCGGGCACACCCCGGCAGCGGCACCGCCACCGCCCGCCCCAGGGCGCAGCTTCGCGGAGCTGCCGCCACCCCCCGGCCCCGCTGCCCCGCTCACCATGGCGTTGGTGACGGTGGTGACGGTGATGACGACGGTGATGGCGACGATGGCGACACCCGGCCCGCCCCGGCAACCGAAGCACCGCCCCCGCGCTCGGCCCCGCGGTGGGGCGGGAGCGGACACGACGCGCGGGGCGCCCCGCCCGCCCCGGAAGCCGCGGGTGCTACAACTGTCGGGGCTGTCGTGACATCGCCGGGGCTGCGGGACGGTCTGTGGGGCCGGGGGTTGGGGCTGGGCGCTTTTGGGGCCGGGGCCGGGGCCGGGGCCGGGGCCGGGGCCGGGGCCGGGGCCGGGGCCGGGGCCGGGTGGGCGGTGGGCGGTGGCTGTGGGAGGCCCGGGGTTCTGCGGGGCACGTCAGCGGGGAGGGGCCGTGGTGTTAATGATGCAACCAGGGAAGGAGCTCTGCCTGCGGAGATGTAGTAAGAGGGGGATACGTGGAGAGGCTTACACGGCCTCTGCACGTAACAGGGCGGGATTGTAACGCGAACACTGAAGGAGCAGAGTCGTCAGCAGGTGGTCTCAGATGGAGCGGATAAGCCCAAATGCTCATAGCGAGTCCTTTATTGAGTATTCTTGTCTCTTTCTTTTGTCCTCCTCGTTCTCCTCAAGTGAGTAGAGATCCTCAATCAAAAAGGAATGAACAGCAGTGGTGATTAATGTGTAATGCTATTAAATGAGTAACACGCAATTACAGTTGTAGCAGCAACAGATGGCGAGACGTTCCCGTGTCTATAGTTTGAGAAAGCTCAAGGAGGGAAAGGTGTTTCTTTTGTCTTCTGTTCATCACAACAGAAAACCAAAACCAAATAGGGTTATACTGATCTCAAACTAATGTAGTTAGTGACAGACCCAAAAAAAAGGGGATGAGCGACCTGTAGATTTGAGAGTGGATGGGCCTGTGGATGAAGGTGGCAATGGTCAATACCATTGGTGGATAAGGGAGAGAATGGCCAGGATGGTAGTTTGGGCCAAGCCGGTGGTAGACTCTGTCTATTAGAGTAAGCACGTGCAGCCACTCAGGGCACTGACTTCTTTGGCTTAGAATTGGCACTATCAAAAAAGCTGTGTTTAGCAAGCAGGACTAAAGCAATTGTGCAACTGTGCAGTTACCATTGTTTCCTCCTCACCTCTTGGTCTGCTTGAAGCTCAGTGTAGGATTTCCCTTGTGGTTCTGTGGTTAGGTTACCTTTGCATGGTTATGCAGCTGTACTCTGAAAGTGTTACAGGATTTTAAGGGGTAAGATGAGGGCTCACTGAAAAAAGGAGGGAGACGAGAAAGAGAAATTTGGGGCATGGAAACAGGAACTGGATGAGGAGCAAGAGAAAGAAGTTGAAGTGCAGCTCTTAATGAAAAAAGAAACAAGTGCTAGAAGTGTCACAGCCTTTTCCTTTTAACTCTTTAGGTCTTGATGTAATTTTTATAATTTTGGAGTGTTTTCCTTTGTTTTGGGATGGGTTTTTACTTTGCTACTGAACTGAAGTTTAGAGGTTGTACTAGAAAATAGGATAATCCAAGATTAACTGTCACTGTTACATTGCTAAAGACTTTTTCCACCCCTCTCCTCATTTCTTCCTCAGACTTACCTAGTTAGGAAGAGCTGACTGCTAAAGAGAAAATGACGTCTCTAGAAAAAGGTAGGTTGTTCATATGACATCTAAGCAGGCTGGGCTAAAAGTGCTTTTAACTGGAATTCTAAATACAAGTTATGCTGTATGCGAGGCTCCATTCATTTAAACTTATTCATTTTCTGTAGCTATGAGGAAGTAATTCTGTGACTTCATTATTGCAGTGAAAACCAGAGCTGCCTGGATAGAACAGTAATTAAATGTTACTTTTTCTAATCCAGCTTTGTATTGAAAAATAAGCTTGTCACTGGTACTGCCATCTGTATACTTATCTGCCAGTGCTGCTCTGGTATATAGAACCTTTTGGTACTGATTCAGCTAACTGGAAAGTAGGGCAATATAATGGTGTTACCACAGCATTTTTGAAATCCATTATTTGGATAGAGGACACAGGCTCACGTTACTGCCTGCAGTATGAGGAAAAAAGCAGTATGTGTAGCTGTGTTCTCGGAAACTTTCTGTCTCTCACCTACTGTGAGGAAACTTTACTACAATAGTAATTCATTCAGCTGAAAACTTAGTGAACTTAAATAAAAATGTAAATGTGCATATTGGGGACTATAGAGCAGAATGCAGCATTACTGGGAATACTGGTGTCTCTTGATTAGAAGTGGAGCAGAACTGGCTTGTTGGCTTTTCTTAAACCTTCATTTGGACAGCTAAAGACACATGTTAGATAGTACTTAAAAGTCTGCTAAACTTCTTAAGGTGTCAGCAGCTGTCTAGCTAATAGCTGTTTTTCATTTACTTCTTGCTTTTAAAATGAAACTGCTCTGATTCTGTCAGCTCCCAAAACCTGATTTTGCTTTCAGCCTATGAGTAACGTTGTCAAGAATTTTTTCCATGCAAGTTCTTTTTTGTGTCTGCATTTAATCTTGTGTGGCGGCATGAAATATAAATTAATGCAATTCAGATCAATGTTTGTGTCTTGTACTGTTAGTTTTAATGAGGAATGCACATTTGAGTAAGAACTTACTGTGAGGGTTGTGAGGCACTGGAACAGGTTGCCCAGAGAAGTCGTGGATGCCCCATCCCTGGAAATGTTCAGGGCCACGTTGGATGGGGCACTGAGCAATCTGGTCTAATGGAAGGTATCCCCGCCCGTGGCAGGGGAATGGATAAGCTTTGAGATCCCTTCCAACCCAAACCATTCTATGACTTTTCTGACTTGTGCTTGGTAATTGCTGCTGCAAAAGACTATTTTACACGTGCAGTGTACAATTAAAATCTGTAACTCTGAAGTACAGAAATTAAGGAATAGTTACAGTGAGACTATAACCAAGTTGAAAGGTGGTAAACTTTCCCTCCACAATTTCTAAACTATAGTTGATGAGGCCTCATCGCCCATTCGAGGACCTGGCGATGGCATGGAAATGGAGCAGACAGCTGGATCGGTGGAAGTAATTACTGGAGCCAACACTACGAACCATCACATCCACCACAGCCCACATAAAAAGACAGCCTCTTCCCTGAGTCCTGGAGTTCTGCAGCTGGGGAAAGTACATGCTGACAAATCAGTGGAAATTGAAGCTATTCGTATATTAGTCCCCAAAGCAGCCATCACCCATGTTGTTCCAACTAAAAATGCTAAGGTAGCTAAATCTGTGGGACATAAAGGAGACACGTTCCATCAGTCGGATGGAGCCACAGATCCCAAGAAAGAACGGATAGAGCTTAAGAATGCAATTGAAAAGCTGAAAAATTCAGAAAAGCGGTTGTTACAGGATAAGGAAGGTCTCTCTAATCAGCTGCGTATTCAGACAGAGGTAAGAAATTAAAGGTATTTTCTCTCACACAGCTGAACTGTTTTGGTTTATATAAGCAGTTTGTGAATGTGACCAAAGAGAAGTGCTATGACACTCTAGCCTTGAAACATATAGTTTCCTTTTTGAACTTACCAGCTAAGATACAGAGTAGAAGTACATCAAAGTAATCGAGGCCTGCTTCTCTGACAACAGGTGAAAGAATCAAAGGTTTGAAGCTGGGAGAAACACATTAGGGGGCTGCAGGGAAATGAATCCTTTCATGAGAAAAGATTTTGTTTCTCAACCACTAATGAGAAATGTTACGCTATAGAAAGGGGTGACTATAATTTTCTATATAATGTATCTGTGGATGCCTTGTCTAATCCTTTGTTATCTTTCCAGTCCTGGAGTTGGATACTACTGAAACTGTTTCTTGTAGCAGGTTTTCATTCTTCCTCTTTTGCTCTGTTAGAGTTTAAAGAAGGATACGTTAAACATGCATTAGGCTCAAATGTTTATGCTTGCCTGGATGCATCCCATTCTGTAAAGAGAAAGGCAATTTATTGTTAGCAATTTACAATAATTTGCACTGTATTCTGGAAGTAGGAATTGTTTTATTCTCTGCTGATAGTCACAAGAGAGTCTGGTCTAATTCTAGGTCAATCGGGAGCTGAAGAAATTACTTGTTGCTTCTGTGGGGGACGATCTGCAGTATCACTTTGAACGGATGGCTCGTGAGAAAAATCAGCTCATCCTAGAAAATGAAGTCCTGGGCCGGAATATGTCTCAGTTGTCTGAACAATTAGAGCGCATGTCTATCCAATGTGACGTGTGGCGAAGCAAATTCCTAGCAAGCAGGTATTGCCTCTCACAGAGCTGTCATAACAGCATTCTCTTTCAGTCTTTCATCACATGCACTCATTGCAGCGTGCTTACATATGCAGAGGACAGCCACAAGAGCTGTACTGACATCTACTATGACACATGAGTATACAACAAAGGAATAAAGAAAGTAAACTCCTTGTAAATCTGAATAGTCCTACTTTTCAAAGGTTATACAGTGAGTCCCAAACCTCCTAAAATCTCAACTACAGTTCTTGCTAACATAGCAAGAGAAGTTCTTAATTCTGATAAACTGTGTGCAGTTTAGGGTTTAAAAATGTCTTCCAGGGCACCTGTCCTGGCTTTTCTTAAAGGTAATTAGCTTGATTTTCATCCCCAACCCCCAGTATTGATACAATCATCAATTTGTGAAGAAACTGATGTGGTTAAAAGCTCCACTTAGAGTGGTTCAGGGCTCTAGTATGGAAAAAAGAGTAGGGGGAATCTCTTAATCAAACACTGTGTTACTGCACAGAATCCCATTGTTATTTGACTTCTGTAACCATAAAAGCTGCTCTGAAAGTCAGAATATCCTTTGACAATGAATTCGACTTTTAACTGTAAATAGTGTTGTAGGATTTTTAATTTTCTACTGTACTTGGATATAACTGACTGAATTATAATTATGATGCTTAGCACATATTACAAAAGACCTTGCTGCTTGAAGGAAGTGGTAATAGAGTACAATTTCCTCCCTTTAATTTGCTGGTCTTAAGAAGTTTCAGCATATTGGGTGAATGGTAAGTACTTTCAAGTCCTAGCTAAGCAAGAGTTACTATCCTAACTTGTTTTTTTAGCATTAATAGGAGTTCTGAGGTCAGGGATGTGAGTCCCAGCAATGTGCTTAGAGTAACACTCTTCAATATTGCAACAATCTGGTTCATTTTTATCTCAGATTTTTAAATGTCATTCTGGTTTTTGCATTTGGAATATCACAGGCATTTGAAATGCCTGCTGGAGGGGTCAGTGCCAAACCTCATGGCAACAGCAAAATGTGACAACACCTGTCTCGTTTGTAGCTCTTAAACACTTTTATCTGGTATCTAGTTATTGCCCCTGAGAAAGGCAAAGAAGTAAATGAATGCAGCCTGTAGCCATAGCTGTTATGTTTAGAGATGAGTGTGAACAGATGTGATTACAGCATACGTGTGAGAAATGTTAGTAAAACAAAAATGTATTCAGCTTTTTCTTTCACAGTATTCTTGTCAACCACGTTAATTTACCAAAGGTATTTTGAAATGTCTGTCATTAGATCTGTATTAAGTGACCTAAAATTGTTTAAACTCAGTGAGTCAAAACAGAATTTTACTCTTCTGTTGACTGGAGTTGAAGAGAAATTATTCTTAATACCTGTCCTTTGTAATTAGGTTGATACAGGCTCTGTATGGGGGAGGGGAGAGAGAACAGCAGCTTAATCCTCAGTTTGAACTGACAGATGATGATCTGTAGTAGAACAAAGGTGACTTCCAAACTGTTCACTTACACTACTGACTGTAGATTTCTTTTGCAGGGTTATGGCTGATGAGTTAACTAATACCAGAGCAATTCTTCAGCGTCAAACCAGGGATGCCCAAAGTGCAATCCAGGACTTGCTAAATGAACGTGATCAGTTCCGTCAGGAGATGATTGATACACAGAAGTATGGTTTTTTTCTAATCCAGACTACCTCTGTGCCAACTTCATTTTTGCCAGTTTATTCTAGGCCAGAGAAGAATCAAATAACTTTCACCTGTTTCAGTGATAGTCAACAAAAATTAATTATGCTGATGTATAGTATCATTACTTTTCAGTTTTAGACCTGAAAAAGCAAAAGTAATGTAATTCTTTCTCCATTCTGTTGAGGTGTGAAGTCTTAGGGGTAATAAACGGTGGAACTGACATCACTCATATCCTTAGGCTTTCTTGATTTAATCACTTACTGTCTTGACTTCAAGTCTCCTCTGTCTCCTTCCAAAACATAGAGAGTCTTCTACCTACGTGGACTTTTTAGTGCTTATTCTGCCAGATGTCAAATAAGTTTTAACATTATTAAAGTAGTGTTTTGGTGAGGTCTTGGATAATAGGCTGTTTGTCTCCTTGTTTTTAAATGCTTTTTTTGGTGAAGATTTAGCTTGTGCAGTAAGTCTTGGGAAGAGACAATTCCTCTTAAGTGTGCTGTGTGCTGATTATACAGTATAGAGTACAAAGCCCACTAATCCTGCTTCTTTCCTTCCTGCACAGGCTGCTGGAGGAGCTCATGGTCTCTCTTCAGTGGGGGAGACAACAGACATATTACCCTAGTGCCCAGCCTTACACTACAACAGAGCTAGCAGCTGTGAACTGTAAGCTAGCCAAAGCTGTGAGCTCACATCTTCTGGGAAATGTTGGCACCAACAGTCCAAAAAAGACTTCAACAAGTGTGGAGTTTTGCAATACCCCTGCTGAGAAAATGGCCGAAATGGTAAGAATTCTTGATACGTGTCAATCTTTATATTGAGGTTCTGGACAGATAGATAGATATTTCAACTTGGAAAAAAAATGAAAAGTTGCTTTTGAGCAGAAATCCTTCCTAGCTGTTAGGGAAGGAAAAAACCCATTAAACAATATAGAAATATTTTCAGTCTCAATTTTTTCATCCTTAGATGTTACGTGTACTGGATCCAGCTGCACGTCCAGAAACATCAACAGAAGTTTCTTTTTCTGAGGCTTCACCATCTTCCTTCCTTTCCTCAAAGAAGAGTATTGGAAGGTTTCACCCGTATACAAGATATGAAGATGTAACCTTCAATTGTTGCAATCACTGTCAAGGAGAGCTGATAGCCCTTTAAAAATTCAGCCAAGACAATTGCACATGCACTCCTGAAGAATTACACTAGTTGATGTTCAGCATGCTTCCCTCTGTCCTTTTTTTCATAATGGGTGGATTTAACATTGGAAATCATGCAGTTTTTGCTTCTCTACCTCTTGAAGTTAGGGACTGGCAGAATTTCTGTAGCCTCTGGGATACTACTTCTACTTCTCAGTCTGGAAAGCTACTTATTTTCTTCTACAAAGGCACGACTATTTAAGGTTTACAGTCTTATTAGCAAATCTTAATAAATTTCCGTTTAGAGAGAGACAGAAGTATAAATATACCAAAGTAAATGACATGCTGATAGGTTATGTCTAAATTAAAAAAAAAAAGTAATGGAAAATGGTCAGCTCCATGCTTTTTTTTTTTTTTTTTTAATCTTAGCCAAGGGGATGAACCATCCCCAAGTCTATGTGCAGCCTTTTAAATTTAGTAATAAAAAGGAATATGTGCAATGATTCTTCATAGCTGTAAGCTCTGAAGGGAAGAGCATATGCAGTATCAGCCCTCCTGGCAAGAAAGAGAAGGAGCTTGAATGAACTCTAGCTAAATATATAAATAGTAACTGGTTTCAAATGGATTCTAGAAAACTTGGTGTGTGTGTGGAAATTATTCTTGTGTTTTCATAAAGCTGAAATAATGGCTTTTCTATCTGTTTCAGCTTCTAGAGTGAAGCTGTTGCATAGCTGAACCTTAGAAAAGGCAGACTGATGTACTTCCTTTAGTACATGGTGTTGAAACCTGACCTAATGTTAGTACTCAGTCCTTGCCTAAGGTCTTCCTAGGTATTACAGGAAGATGAAGATAGGCACCAAGTTTGCACAAGTACTGTTATAAAAAAAAGTATTTTTTTACTTGTATGGTTTTATAATCTTGATGTAGGTTTGAAGTTCTTGACATATGTTTGAAGAGAACTTTTAGCAGCTAATCTGCTAAATCCAAAGAAGCCTATTTAAGTTTCTCAGTTCGACCCCCCAGATTTACCATATGTAGCTGTCTGGTTTAGGGGAGGGGTTTGTGAAATGGTTGCTTTTACCCAGTTTTCCTTTGAATCTCATACTATGATCAGATAAGTAAGTTATAAGTTCTTGCTGTTGCTGATCATGCTTTGGTTTGCATGATGAAAACTACAATAAACTTTCTTTGCTTGCTTTCAAGTTACAATTTTGGATTTAATATAGTGATATTTCTGACCCCGTTGAATGCACCATAAAAGGAACTATATGACATTGACCTGTGAAACCCTTCACCCTGCTGGTCTGAGGTAATGAACCAAGAAGCATTTCTGTTGTAGCTTACTACAGTTAGGGAGATGATATTGTCTGTGTGTGTGTGTGTGTGTGTGTGTGTGTGTGTGTGTGTACCTTTGTGAATTTTCCCCCGGATTTGCTTGGCAGATACAAGAAACATTTCTTCCCTTTGGTGTCAGGGAAGGTACAGGAAGGAGGAAGGTACCTGCTACTCATGTTTCTCATTAGCATGTGAAATTTCATCTGCATCCACGCCCTCTGTTTATGTCGTCAAAAGCTGCGAGACAGCACTCTCCAGTCCAACACCAGTACTCTCTCAATATGCCTGTAACTAGCTCCAAAAAAAAAAAAAAAAAGAGAAAAATGCTAACAGCAAATCTGCTTTGCATCTACTACACTTCTGTCTGTTGCAGTACTTCCAGAAAACATTTTGAATGAGGAAAAATAGAAGAGCAATGCCAGGACCATGAAATCTGCTGGATGTATAGCTGGACAGAAAGTTCCTCCTCTTTCACTGACTTTATGATTTCATGAGTGACCTTGGCATGTTCTCTGTCAAGAGTTCACAATTTAGGTGACGTAGTTTATTATAATAAATTTAGCAAACATTGACATCTATACAGGGAACCTAGCTTCCTTAACATTAGGAAAGGTCATAAATTGCACCACCTTTTAATTCCATGGAATACAAAACTACTGAATTTGACTCACAGAAATAAGTTTTACAAACTGTTGCACGCTCACCTACATGTTAGCCTTCAATGACCACTTTCCTTAAACCTTAAAAAGAAAATAGTCCTCTGGTCTAGAGCTGGTCAGTAGATCAATAGGAAGTAGTACAATAAACATGATTTTCCAGCAACATAACACCTGGTACAGCCTTCATCACAAGCAGCAGCACATAGCAATATTAATCCAGCAAAAATCCAACATCTTACATAACAGCCTGCATCCAGGAATTCATGGTGGAGTTAAGTATAAAGTGCCTTTAAAAGATGGGAATGTGTATTTGCCACCCTCATATATAGATCTTGCACTCATTTAGATTTGGTTAAACCAAGAAGATCCCTGAGTTATGTATAAAAGCAGGCTTTTCAACAAAATTACAAATAAATAAATAGGAAAATCATTGTCACTGAAGGTAATTGTTAAACTCAATTGAAAGCTTTAAATACACCACAAAACGTCAGTTACTGTAAAGAGCAAAAACTCAAGCCATAAAAATTAAGAAGACTGTCACCAAGAACTCTGTGGTTACATCAAATTTTCAGCTGTAATGGTCTGTGAAGTGAAAGGATTTTGGCTCTAAACTAAATACAGTGGATGTTCCGCATCTGCTTTGCTCTTCTGGCTTCTAATCTAAGCTGCCTTACTCTCTCTTTAGCAGCTAGTTCTGCTGCTCGTTTTTCTTCTCTCTTTCTTCTGAGCCATCTGTGGAGAGAGAAAGAGGACCAGAAGTACTGGCAGTTGCAATTTAAAGTTTTACATCATCCATTCAAAGGAGACTTGCCCCCCCAACCGCCCCCAAAACTGGAGTCACCCTGTCCTGCAAGGTAAGGTTAGGTATCATGGCCGAGACAGTCTAAAAGCTGCCACACCCAGACACAGGAGGCACTACCTTTCCACCCCAATTCTCCTGCTTCTGCACCTATCTTTACCTCCCCCACTTTCTTAAGGCAGATTAACATTATACTCATTTAATGGACTGAATCAGTCCAAGCCTGCTCCAAAGCAGGCAAAAAGGGTTTAGGGAGAAGATCCCTTTTTTAGCAAAAGCAATTTGCTATTTCAGCTCAGGTGCTGACAAGTAATTTCACAACAGTGAACTAACAACATAAAGGAATTGATGTATTTTTGCTAGACTGTAAGTAAGTTTAAAAGGGCATATTCATGCAAAAAGCCCCCCCTAGACTGTAAGTAAGTTTAAAAGGGCATATTCATGCAAAAAGCCCCCCCAAAACAGTAAGGACTTCAGCAGTAAAAATGTACCATAACTACAGTATCAAGCTGATAGACTACAAAAGTTTCAGATATGGTTCCTTAGGAATGACCCAACTCACTCTTTAAAAGCTCTGTCGCATTCCTCTGTCCTTGGAAAAAAGGCAAGTTCCTCAGCTTGGCGTCTCAAAAGTTGTATCTGTCTTTCTTTCATGTGTTCTCGGTGCTTTTTTTTAAGCCATAAATTGTAGGCTGCTTCTGGATCCCTATTCCTCTCCTAGTTAATAAAAAAGACATGTATACGTATAGCTTATCATTAAAGGATCTTTATATTAATCACATTATAATAATTTTTTTGAACTCTGCTGGCATCTCCCCTCCACAAAACATACTTTATAAGCAAACTAGAGCATATGCTAATATGGCATGGGATATATACATGAGCCAGCATTCAAAGTGCTATGTTTAAAAGATACTGAAATTAGCTGTTCAAACCCATCACTGCAATGCAGAGGAACTTAAGAACAGTATCTGAATCTCCAGCTTTTGATCAGGTCATGTGCGTTAACTGCTTGCCAACAAGTTCTGATGGCTAGGAAAATGCTTCCCAGAGTTTTCTGGGTGCTTGTTCACTGCAGGGTTCACCCAAGTCCTGATAAACAGGAGTATCACTGTATCCCCTGTGATTTTATAGTTAAGTTCATGTATGCCACTCCCACGACTCAAGCCACCCTGCCAAGCAGAACAACCCTAAACATGCAAGTCTATCTGGCTCTTCACTGAAAACAATGTAACAAGAACATTCCCTGTCGCTGTAAATTTTCATACACTTTGCTAAGAACACAGGTTTAGAATTTGGTTTTCCTATTTAACAAGAGCACTGTAGACCCCAGCTTTACCCTATGAAGATCTTACTTTGATGCTCAACTCTTCCAGCTGCTTTGCGCGGCGAATTCGCTTTTCTTCCTGCAGTTGTTCTTTCTTCTTCTGTAACCAAGCTTTAAAAACTATCTCATTCTCTCTTCTCTTCTGTTCTTCTAGTTCCCTTTGTCTTTCTTCTTCCTTAAGTGGAATGAAAGGTGAATAAACTTAGCTTTTAAAAGAATCATCTTAATCTGCAAAGACCTTCACAGGCAATAAATAAGCCACTGGAATTATATGAGAGACACACTAAAACACCAATGAAACGGGAATACTCAAAGACTGCATCATAGCTGATACTACTTTTAGGAAGAAATAACTTGGAGCACTTCTGCGGTTCATGACACATTCAGATGCTTTCAGTCTAATCCTTTTTGTGATTACCTCAATTTCCATGATACATCTCGACTCACAGACATTTAAATAGCATCAGGTGAAAACTTTTAAAATTAAGTCTGCCCAATAGCTCAGATTGGCTTAAAATCACTTCAAATTGATGCAATTTAAAAATGAATGCAGCTCTCAGGCTTGATGGGTGACTAAACCCTAGAGGATATTTAACTACCTATGGATTGCAGGCACTACCTTATAAAAAAGGACTTTTTTCTGGATGTGAAGTTGTAATATGTTTACTTAAGGAGTATTAATAGCTTTGCGCTTTTTTCAACATGAAACATTTTTTACAAAATGAACTGATTTTTTTCAAAATGTAAAAAAGTTTCTTTTAATTATTAATCACGTTTTAGCTGAAAAGAAGTATCTACAAGGAGGAGAAAAGTTTTCAATGAATGCTTCAGGAAGCTGATTAGGACATTTTTTACCAGGATTTACTCTCTTTGACACAAAAGTTACAATCCGTACTCATTTCAACACTTGCAGAAATCTATTCTTCTTGCAAATATATGCCATTCCTCCTACCTACACACAACTTCCAGATTATCCTCTAAACCTACAATTTGTAATTTATTGGAATGAAAGAAACCCCACCAAAATAAAGCAGATGGATTCCAGTAATGTCAAGAAATGTTTCACGCCTGTGAGATCCATCACAGAATGGAAGAATTCCATTCAAGAATGAAGAAATAAGGTAACACATCCTTAGCTTTCTGTAAGTCAGCCAACAAAGGAAGAAATTTAGCACATGCTGTTATGAAAATAACCTTCCTTGCCTCCACCACACCACCTTTTACTTTAAATACACGCAGCATGGTGTCGAGATCTAGTCTTGTGTGTGCAAAGAAAACACATCAATCGCTCGTCACACTTCATACCCCTCATTACTGAGCTAAGCCTCAGCAACCTTTTCAAATAAAGCAGGCTAGACCCATTTCCACGGATAGAAAGCAACCTTGGAAGCTACTTTAGCCAGCTTACTTAGTACATCATGGCACAGAAAAATGGCAGATGCTTCAGGCTCTTTTTATAGAGCATACAAAGCAAGTTATGTTTTTGTAATTGTATCATCATAATGCAAAGAGAAGAAAAACATCTAAGTTTTTTAAATCCTTGGTAAAGATTTCTGAAGTCCTCATTACAGCTGTCAGAGGCTGACTCTCTCTTAAATTTTTTCTGAGTAAGGAGCTGAGAAAGAATTAAAAGGGTTCTCACAGTCATTCTCCCGTGTAAATTTTATATTGTGACTGAACAATCTCCCATATATTTGCCTAATTCATACTTCACGAGCACCCAGCTGTGAACCTGCCATTAACCTGTGGTTAATGTAAATTTCCTGCATTGCAGTGTAATCTGTGGAGATGTGACACCAAGTGCTAAATTCCAGGAATAGTGGGACTGTAACAGAACCTAGGTAGAGGCAATAAGCAAAAGCAGTAAGCATAGTATAGCAGAAAGCAGCCTACCTATGAAGGACATATTAAATAAAGACTTAATTTCTCCTCTGAGCAAGGCATGATCCTACACCACTCTGTGGGAAAGGAGCTTTGAAAGATTCTACACAAATCTCAGAGAATTATTATTATTATTATTGCTATTGCTAACTCTTTTATCTTGGAAAAATGGAATAATGCCCTGAGCACATGATCTCTGTGATGCAGAGGAACAGGATGGTCACTGTGTCTCTATATCTTTACCTCTTTCCTCAGTCTTTCATTCCTTTTTTCTATCTGCTTCCGTAATTCTTTTTGTCTGGGAGAAAGAGTGTAAGTGGAGCTTTTCACGGACACATCTGCAGACTGAGTCCTCTGTGGATTCTTCTGGTTTCCTAGACCTCTTGCAGCACTGACAGCAGAATTTGGACGATACTTAGAGTTAGATGGAGGCTTAGGGAAATACACACACTCTTCTTCACTAGGAGAAAAAGAACGTGCTCCTGGTCTTACTGGAGGTATTTCCTTTATTTGAGAGAGAGTGCCAAAAGAATTGTAGTGTGATTTTGGAGACACATGGTGAGTTTCAATATCAGTAAAAGAAACACTTATTGGGGGCAAAAAGCCCTGGCTTTCAATATCACATAAACTTAAGAGTTCAAACTTCCCATCTTTTTCCACTAGGATTTTACCATCTGTCATGTCCTCATCTATGCCAGCACGTGGTGAAAGGGATGTGCTTTCCTGTCCCATGTCATTAGAAATATGCAACTGAGATAGCACACTTGAAACATCATCTCCTCCTGCAAAGTCAGTTTTATAAACTCCAGAATCTTCTAGAGGAGGAACTTCAAGATCCACCAACTCATCCTTGAATTTTAACCTCCGTTCTCTGTTTTGATCCACAGGAGCCTGATTCTCCAGCTCTTTGTTGGCTTCTTCAATCTTTTCTAAGATGTAACGCTTTATTTCTTCATCCGCTATCTCACTCAGTTCATCCTGGCTTCCCAGCTTGGATTCCTGGGTAGAGCTTTCTCCACTGGTATCAGACCCATAGCCCTCCTGTCCAGTATCTGACCTGGATTCCAAACTTTCTTCACTGGTGGAGTATCTCACTGTCTCACTTACATCTGCCTCTGAAAGCTGATCTAGATTTTCTTCAATTTCTTCAATGACTTCCTCAAAGCTGTCTGCAGCTTTAAGAATTTGTTCTTCGATATCCTCTTCATTTTCTTCAGGAGTCTAAAAAAATTAAAATAAACTAGTCTCTTCTCTCAACAAAGAACAGTATCAAAGAAAGAGAAAAGAAACAGCAACAGAGAACAGCAGTACTAACTACTCTAATTCTAAACAAGGCTGTCAAATAGTGTATATACTAACAGCTTTTTTTGGCACTAACAACTCTCTTGCATTTTCTCCATCTTCACGTTTGCACAAATTTTAACTAACCATGGCTTGTGCATAAAAACAAGGGTAAAATAGCATAAAACCTGAACAAGTGTTGCACAAAGGAACCCAAAAGCACTTTTGAAACAAACATTATTTTCAATGAACACTGAATTTTCTGTTTTAAGGCAATTAAAACCAAACCAGTTAGTTCACTGAAATGTTTTTCACTACAATCCCAAATAACCTTCCTTGTCAAAGTTCAGTGAATGTACCTACACATTTCAAATGATACTGAATTTTGTGCTTATGATTCCAAATACTACTCAATTTTGTCTTCCATATAAGACAAGTAGCATTTAATGTAACAAATACCTCTCTTTCAACAAGGTTTTCTTTTTCTTCTTCATTGGTTAGCCATTCCAGGTCTTTTTCAAAATCATCCTCATATTCTACATTTTCTGTTAAATCGCTGATATCTGCTGGATCTCCTTGATCTTCCTTTTCACTCATTTTGGTGATGTGTTAGAGTAGTACTACAAAAAAGGAGAGAGAATAAAATGTTTTAAAACTCCAGTGGCACACAAATATAGAACATTGGTATTTCCTCTGGCACTCATATCAAATTTGTGAGCAGTATCAATACAACCACGTTAGACAGTGCCACAGCACATCAGGACTAAGGATCACTGATGGTTTATAAATGTGAATGATTTTGGCCTTTCCAGCTCCTGCTACTAGGAGAAGATTTGAGTTAAAGCAAATCGAGGTGACTTACAAGTCCTAGAAGAACCATGTGAGCCACAGCTTACATTAGATCAAATTACCAAAAAGCTTCTCATAACGACATATTAAAATAAGACATTCATTGACTGGACTCCTGACAGAAACCTCCTGCTAGAGTGCCTGAGCATTTACAGCAGCTTTCAAACCACATCCCCTCCACTAGTAATGGGAGCAAATAAAGTTACGCAGATACCACCTGAGACTGCTGAGAAAAATATTCAGCTTTGGTTTGAATTTCTGAGTAGGGTAACAAAGGGAAATACTCATTAAGCTGTTAGTCGGGCTGGATATAGTCATACTCATGACAAAACTGAAGGTGAGTTACTATAAGGACTGAGTCTTTTAAACAATCTTGGGACTGCTAGCACACAGATGCCATCGGCTCCTGAAGGACTGCTTAAAAGCCGGTGCTTGGTGCTCCAGGCTGACTGCCTGCTACCCCTCGGCTCAGCTCACTCAGTAGGAGGCATCTGTCTCCATCTTAAAGACACAAAAGACGTGGAGACACTCACCAGCCTAGAGAGCTGATCCTGCTCCTTTGACAGCTTTAACCACTCATAATTCCCTCCCTAATTTGTTTATTACTGTTTACAAAAGCAACATGGAAAAAAACCCTCTTGATTATTTGAACGTTCGTGTCCTCTTTGTACCCTCTGCTATGGCTGGAAGGTGCCACTTCTGAGTGTCTCTCTAGTAGGACAAATCCATGCCATTTACAACATACTTGTTTTGACAGGACAATCATGATTGTTTTGACAGGACAAGGAGTAAGGGGTACAAATTGAACAAGGAGAAATTTAGGACAGATGTTAGGAAGAAATTCTTCACTGTGAGGGTGGTGAGACACTGGAACAGGTTGCCCAGGGAGGTTGTGGATGCCCCAACACTGGCAGTGTTCAAGGCCAGGGTGGATGGGAACTTAAGCAACCTGGTCTAGTGGGAGGTGTCCCTGCCCATGCCAGGGGGTTTGGAACTTGATGATCTTTAAAGCTCCTTCCAACTCTTAACATTCTATGATTCTATGATATGAGCATTAGCTTATGGCAACACAATATGGGTGTAAGAGTTAGCTCTGGCTCTGGATGGCCCTGGAACAGCAAGACAGCTCTTGCCGTATGACCATCCTGCCCTTCCAGACAAGAATCACAGAATCATAGAACCACAGAATCAAAAAGGGTTGCACCTGGAGTTTCCAATCTGTCTATGCATTTTGCAATGCATTTTGTAAAAACCCTTTCATCCAAGGAAGAGTGCTCTTTTAGACTTCAAAATTCAGTCAAGATTTGTCTAAGAGAAAAAAGTGGTAATAGAGCTGGGCATTTTTTGCTGCAAACTTGTACAGAAACTTTTAAAAGGTCTTTCTTTTCTTCGATCCATATGTTGTTCAAGAAAATCTGGCAGTTTTTTATTTTTCACTTCTTTTAAGCTATCACTTGCCACCAGTCACTCGTTCACGCTAGATTTCTCAGAATTTAAGTTTTTAGAGCTCTTTCAGACTGTTGCCTTGGCTTTCCACACCATGTCTATTTTGATATTTTCCTGCACCACCTCATATGACATGTAATGATTTTTGCTGGAAAATGCTCTTTCCTTCACAAATATCGTTGGTTTGGGTGGTGACATGTACCTGGGTTCTTAATAGAGGTTACTTTGCTCTCATACATATTGAGCACAAAAGAACTATTTCTCCATGACTTCATCATTATGGTAAGCGGACAAAAAACCTGCACAGCTGAGCTGTGCCTTTAACAAAACACATTCACATTAGCCTGTGGCACTCAACACAAACACTGAAAACTGTTCAATTCATTTAGTTAGAGTATAATAATGGGGAGCAGCATAAAAATCAACTTCTATTGTAAGATAAAGCAGTCATGGCTGAAGAGTGAATTTCCACTTCTACGTCCTTGTTTCATAGAATCACAGAAGTTAAGGATTGGAAGGTACCACAAAGATCACTTTGTTCCAACCCCCTGTGCCATGGGCTGGGACATCTCCCAGTAGACCAGGTTGCTCAAAGCCACATCCAACCTGGCCTTGAACACTTCCAGGGATGGGACATCCACAACCTCCCTGGGCAACCTGTTCCAGCCTCACCATCCTCACAGTAAAGAATTTCCTCTATCCTAAATTTCTCCTCTTTCAATTTGTACGCATTGCTCCTTGTCCTGTCACTACAGTTCCTGATGAAGAGTCCCTCTCCAGCATCCCTGTAGGCCCCCTTCAGATACTGGAAGGTGCTATGAGGTCTCCACACAACCTTCTCTTCTCCAGGCTGAACACGCCCAACTTTCTCAGCCTGTCTTTGTAGCGGAGGTGCTTCAGTCTCCTGATCAACTTTCTGGACGCCTCTGGACTTGCTCCAACATGTCTTTCTTATGCTGATGGCACCAGAAAATCCGGATTCAGCTGCTATTCTATTTAGGGTCTCATGAACTAAAGTGATTCAGCTTTAAGAGGGACCAAAAGTATTCAGAAAATCTCAGACCTTCATTTCCACCTGCTTCTGTTCTAACCGGGGTGTGTCTGGGGGGGGACTGTTCCGCACAGCTTAGTGACACCTCTACGTGCTTACACTCAGGCACCGCCACAGCAAAAGGCGGGATACAGCGATGGATTTCTGTTGCTTTGTCCCTTCGCGCTAAACCGTACACACACACACACACACCCCCCTACAGGCACACAGACCCGCAAACCCGAGCCCAGCGCTGTTGCGGTGTGGAAGCTCCTCACCAGCACCACCTGCTCCGCTCGGACGCGCCGCCCCGCCCGCTGCCCGGGTCCCGCCGGGTCCCGCCGCTGCCCGGCCCGGGGCACAGGAGGCGCCGCCGCCCGCCCGCGGCGTTGCCGTGGCAGCAGCGGGGCCGCCCCCCCCCTCACCTCCCTGCGGCGCCGGTCAGCGCACGGCGGCTCCCGAGGGACAAACGCCTCCTCCCGCTCCGCTCCCGCCGCCGCCGGGCACGGCGCTGGAGAGGCGCCACCGCCCCGTTGCCATGGAGACGGGGCTCCGCGCCGCGACCACCCCCCTCCTTGTCCCCCCCTTCCGTGTGACACAATTCCCTTTAACGCCTGGGAATTGACGGGAAGCAGAACACTGAGGGGCGCCGGGGGACATCCCCCCCTCCCCAGGACAGCGGCCGGCGGCTCTCCCTGTCCAGATGAAAGCCCTTGGATGCTGTTAAATTATGCACTTGCCAGGGAAGAGCCTCAGTTTCTGTGTTGTATTATTCATGATGAGCAATCGGATCAGCGCAAGAGCCAGCAGCGTCAGAATTCGGGCTTTTGTTAATCACGGAATTATAGAATCACAGAATGGTTTGGGTTGGAAGGGGACCTTAAAGATCATCTAGTTCCAACCCCTCTGCCATGGGCAGGACACCTTCAACTAGACCAGTTTTCTCAGAGCCCCATCCTGGCCTCTAGTGGTTCCGTGGATGGGACATCCACAATTTCGTGGGCAAGCTGTTCCAGTGCCTCACAGCTAATGACAGACAAGCAGTGACTCTCCAGAGAAACACCTCTCTGTGTTAACCACACTTTGCTCCTAGAACTTGGAAACGGGGAGAAAAAAAGAAACAAAGAAAATCAGGAAAACATCCTGAATTAATTCCCGTCGGGAAAAAAAAAAAAAACAAACAACCACACAAAAAACCCCACCCCAATTTACCTTCAGGGCCAGGGAGCTGGCAGAGGTGTCAGGCTCCTCAGTAGAGCTGAGGGGGAGGTGGCACATCACAGCCTCCTCTGTGGGGGACTGAACAGCCCCCACGGGTATTGGATGCCACATCCCTGTGGTCAGCAGGTCCCCAACAAGCTCTGTGACCATCAGACTCGCCATGGAGCACACGCAGGGCTCCCTGCAAGGGGAAGCAGCTGCCGGCAGCTCTCCAGGGTGACCAAGGTTCATGTAGCATCAAAAGATGCTTCCCAGCACCATATTTTGGGGGATGACCCTCCTCAGCCCTCCTGCCAGAATGTGGCCCTGGGCTACGGCAGCATGACCCCCCCGGGGGTGGAGGGAGAGAGTTGTCATTGGCAGTACTGACATGGTGCCTACCACACTCTCTTCACACAGCCATGGCTCCCAGCTGGAAATGAGTACACTGGCACAGCAAAGTGAAGGATGACAGTCTACAAGGCCACAGACCTCAGAGGGCAGGATCCCTGCTGTACTAAAGGGTTAATGTTAATGGAAGAAAATACATGCAGAAAACAGCCACGAAGCCAGGGCTTTGATAACTCTCAGAGTAACTTGAGTAGAGTTACCCTTTCACTCAGTCACATGGGATAGAAAAGCTAAACCCCTTCAAGGTGGGGTTCAGGAGATCTCTGAAGACATCTGTCATCATAGGCCACATGCCATGGGAGGAGGCTGGACTCCACTACCTCAGGATTTCTGCTTATCCTACACCATATAGCAAGAAAGAGAAACATGTTTTGTTTCCAGTGGGCTGGAAGGACTCCCTAATATTTACTGGAGATAACACTTGGGTATGGTTCTTGCTTGGCAATGGTTCTTTCTATACCCGGAATAACTTCAACCACTGACCTCATCTAGGGCATGCAGTTATCCCACCCTTGCAGACAATACGGTGAGTTTCTGATTTTCCACATTTTATAGATAGGTGTCATTGACAAATTTATAGCACACTAAAATTCAGAGAACTTGGCACAATACCAAAGCTTTCCACTCTGCTTTTTTCATAAGACTATGCTTCAGCTTAAAAGCCAGTGCTAACGCTTTTATTCACAAGAGATGCTTTATTTGACTAATAACAAATCAGCATGATTAAGACAAGGATTAGACCCCATTGTCTGAATATCAAGCTGTGATGCTTGGTAATGATAACTTAATGATATGAGGTCAACCTAAATTCATGCATGCATTCATTAACCCACATGTCATTAAATGTAGGTTTTCAGATGTTCCCATCTGTGAGGAAGCTACAGAGAATGGTTATGAAAAATGCTATGAAAACAGCAGCTAAGCAGTGCAGGGCTCCAAGGACCAGCCCCGACATGTTGGCTGATCTTTTCCATGTCACTAATGCATCAGACACTGTTCAGGGAACACTGTTTCATGCAGAGAGAGTACATTTCACAGAGAAAGGCTGCATAACACCTCCAGAGTAATGGTGAACAAGCACCTTACCACCTTTGTATGTTATGTAGGAAACAGTTGACACTATTAGAAGCCACTGGGAACAGGGTCCAAAGCTCCCAGTTCCATAGCCAAATTCCCTCTTTCTTTCCCAGTACTTGGCTGCGATCACACCAACAGAGAAGAAAATGCAACCCCTTCCATACGGAGCCCTTCCCTTTCCCTGAGAGCACCGCCAGAGCAGCCAGCTGTGTCACACATGCACACAGCCACAGCAGGGTTGAGTGTAGCCCTGCCATGCCCTGGTGGGCTCTCACAGCCAGTGCTAGCCCAGAGGGACAGCAGTGGGTGCTGCTACCGAAACAGCAGCCTTTGGCAGCTCTTACTATTCTTGCTTTTTGGACAGAACAAGCCCAGCACATCTCAATGTAACAGTGATCCCAGGAACTAAACCCCCTCTTTAGCTTTAGTCCAGGAATTATACTGTCTTGATCTTACCAGCAGGTAAGATCTGATGCAGGACACACAGATTCAGTAGTAACACTCACCTCCAGCAGCCCAGAGCATCAACTGGAACAAACAAACAGCCACAGCTTCCCAGGCAGAGCTGTGCGTAGTATTTATCTCATCTCCATCAAACTGCACTGCATGCTGTATCTCCAATGCAGAAATTCAGCTCCTTCACAGCAGCTGTGTGTCCCTCTCCAGCTCTCTCAGCTGTACACGATGTGGCAGGATGCGATGGGAGGAGCAAGGAGGATTGCCACAGTTGATGTGGACTTGCTTCTCTTGAAGTCAGGAGCAGCCTCAGGGTTCTTGTCACAGCACCTTGCACCAGCACCGCATGTGAAACATTTGAATCCACCTGAGAGGGTAATGCTATATGCCTGTATGAGCTACTAGCTGCCTTCCTGACATATACAAGCAGAGATTTTAATCCCTCACACTGTCAAACTCATCCCTGCACAGCTTACTCCTGCATTCACCCAGGGACGGCAGATGAATGAAAGTCAGAGCAAATTTGACATGCCGACAGTCCTATCCTTCCTGCCTCGCAATAAAGCTCTGAAGGAAACAATCCTAAAAAAGCCTCCCTTCCCCCTTTCCTCCCCAGAACACCCCTCTTCTCTTGCCTTTCGGGTTGTGCAGAGGGCTTGCTGGACTACTACCCACACCAACCTACATCAAACTGGCAGCAGGTACTCAGAGATCACTTTGCCCTCCAGCCCACCCTGTACTATGAGGTGCAAGACATCTAGAAGCACAACGCAGGGACAGCTTTCCAAGGCAGACAAGTGCGGGTATGCCAGGATGCAGAACTTACAGCATTTCTTCCTTAAGGCCTCAATTTTGTAAATAGGTCAATGTAAATAGAAAGGTCCTCCTGCATGGCAAACCTACACCTGCTCTCCCCTGCTGTCACCCTCAGTGAGACTGATGTATCCTGACCAGGGTTACCCTACATCAGTGAGTGATGACTTACCTCACTGGACCAGTCTGCACTGGAACTAGAGTTCAGCAATTAAGAATCTTTAATACAAGACACTTGCACAGAGTTCTGCAAACCTGCAGAAGCCAGCCAGTTATTACCAGCCTCTTGAAGACTACCTTCTTTTTGCGTGTTTTGTCCTACATTGTTTTCTTCGTTACAAAGATGCTCAGAAAAACCTGAAGCAGCAGTAATGTGGATTAGCAAGGTATCAAGATAGAAAACAAACACTGGCCACACAGGATATCTCGGAGTAGTTTTATTTAACAAAAATATCTATTCAATTAGAAACCAACAATGTCAACATGGTTACAGAATTTCATAGGCATCATTAACTCTGCATACAGCTCCAGTCAGGCTCTATAGTCACCTCATCACCACAGCAACAGCATAGCTAGGAACCTGAACAACATCCAGGTATGGCTCCCATACATTAGCAGACCTGAAGATGTACACAGTGTAGTATGCCTCTCTATTGCAGTTGCCACAGTTTCATTACTTTGGTAGACAAATCATTGCTATTGCTGTAATTTGTTAGTTAATTTTTGACTTGCTTTTAAAATAACTGGGCTGTTCCCCATCAAAGATTTGCTCTCTGTATGAAAAACGTGATTAAAATTGAGCTGCTCCTTTGGGTCACTTGACAAGAGTGCCATACACCCACTCCTCTGGCCTTGCTGCAACTGCCATCAGACCAAGGAACTCAAAGGACAGACTACCCCTGCACCAGGACAGCTCATCAGCTAGCATTTCATGGCTTCAGATTTTTTTTTAAAACAAAAAACAGCAGAGAAAGGAATATATACATGGGTGGCTTCAAGTTTCCATTTCAGGATAAGGCTGAAGTTTACGTCTGTAAATGCCAGTGCAGCTGAGCCCTCTTTAGGGGACTGTTTTAGGAGGCAGCCTGCAAACACAGAGAAGCTTTGGGGAGTGGGTTACCCTGAGCAGCCAGCCTGGAAGGGGTCCCCAGGCCCCAGATCCCAAACACATTAATCATTCACCTTGTGTGATAAAGGCTCAGGTTCACAGAAAATGATGAGAAATGTCCCAGTCAGAGGGAAAACACCTTCCCAACCCCAATGCTGTGAAGTTTCCATGGCACTAAAAGCAAGTGATGAACCAAAGCTGCTTCTTCAGCTGAAAGAAGGAAGAACCTCTAACCAACACACAAAGAGAAGGCATGGAGGGAAGCACAACGTGTTGCATCTTCTCCCTTGCCAGCTCTCCTGTACATTTAAAATCACCACAACCTTCACAGCAACAGGGACAGTCCACAGGCCATTTCCACAGTATACTGCAGATATCTGCTGCTGTGCTGATCATGGCACCTGAGTATCCAGGTGCCCAAGCGCAGGACAGCTCTGTGCAACTCCTTCCCAGTGTTGAAGCAATTTAGAAAAAATAAATTATTTTTTAAAAAGAGACATGATGCAAGTCCCAAATTGCTTAAACTGGACAAAATAAAAGGACTGCCCACTCCAAACATTCATTGTTCTGCTCACGTGGAAAGAAGAGGTAGCATTAGTGGACAGAGACCCATCAGAACCATAAAGGCATTTTATAATAAGGGGGAAAAAACTGATAGACCATAAGTCATCATTTTTCAAAGTCTCAGACAGTCAGCGTGCTAACTACCACAACTGAAGGTGTCTATTTAGTCACCAGAGTCACAGTTCTCTAAGGCCACAAAGAATAGCTTAAAATCCTGCAAGTCACCCTACTTTTTAGCGCTAACATCCACCATCCCACTGAAACAGTTCAGCCCCCAGGGTTGTGAAGCAGTGACTCCTGTAATCACAGAAACCTGCAGCCCTAAAGGACAAACGCAAAGTTGTCTAAGGGTCCCTTGGATTAGCATCTCGTCTATTTAAACTCCCTCTTAACTTCCCCTCCAGCTTTACAATCCTTTGGGTACTGGCACAAGTAGTTTTGCTGATAACCAGTCCAGCAGTGTTACAGATTGCCCCAGGACACAGTTATGTTTTTGGGGAAGCACCATGATCAGCCATGGGCTGGCAGAAGGGGTGACAGAAGACAGGAGCAGGAGAAACAAACAGTACAAGCTCCTCAAGGAAGCATGTGCGTATGCAGAAACATTAGTGTACCAGTCCTCAAAACGGAGCATCCAGCATCACAGGGTAGCCCCAGTGAGAGCCACGCTGCAGAGCACAGCCCTAAGGCCACCTCCTGTCCCAGGCCTGGGGCTCTCCACAGAGAGGTCTATTAGTGTGCCCTCACTTCTGCCCTGCAGCAGCACCTCAGTGACAGAGAGAGCAGCAGTTGACTAGACAATCACAAAGCTGCCTGCAGACGGACAGCCTTAGACTAAAACCTCCCAGGGTTCTCATTCTTTGAGAAAGCTTTACTGTTCTTTGCTGCACATCCATACATGCAACAGAAGAACGAAAGGCATTTTAGAAAGAAGATATTTGTTCTTACTTATGTAAGAGCTAATACATTTGCCTTCTAAAATGTGCTACTAATATAGTATAAATATGGATCAAATACCGTTAAGGTGACTGCTTTGGGAAGAAAAGGCAGAGATTAAAAATAGATCTACATCTTCATATGTAGTCACCAAGAGTCTTCGCTTGGTGCACTACTGGCTTTCAGGAGATCTGCTTTGCATCTGCTCTTGTCTTCTGTAAGCTCTCACAATACTGAATATGCCACTGACCAAGAACACCAGTGAGATGACCGCAAAGTAAGAGGCATAAATCATGAACTGCAGAGAAGAGGAAAAGAAAATAAAAAGAAGTGGTTAAACCAAGCAGTTACCAAATTTATAAGAAGGTTAATAAATAAGCTCCCTTCCTCCTCTAAAATATCAGAAATCAGTGATTATTTCTCTACATACCCTTGATCCAGAAACAGGCAGCTGAGAAGCTTTACAGCTTGGTTTACCTTCCTCCCTCCCTGCCTTCCACCAATTGAGGAAAGAGCATCTGTCATACCTGGGTGAAGATGTCCAACCCAAGCCCACTGGCATCCACAACAATCAAAGTGAGCACAGTCTGAAGTGCTAAGGCAATGAAAGTATTGACCCCAAACACCAGGGCATACCGCTCCACGCTGAGATTTGTAGCGATCTGGAACCTGGAAAGAAAGGGATGACCAGAAACATAAGGACAGGGAAAAAACAAGGGACTGCACAAATGGGAGGAATGTTTCTGGACAAGACAACTATGCAGCCTTAGGAGTTACATCGACCAGTCCACTATTTTTCACAGTTAAATTACCTTGCACTGATAGTGTACTTTTCTAAACAGGTTCATGATGGACTAGAAGCTAAAAGAGAACCTTAGATACATGCAAAACTTTAAAAAAAAAAACAAACAACCAAAAAAACCTTAAAACGGCACTTTGAGAGCTCTCTGGGTTTCTGTTACTGAAGTTGCCCTCCAGTTCAATGTAAAGGGTCTCATTATGCAGACAAGATACAACACACTCTGATCTCAGAGAGATGTTGGCAGTCTCAAAGTGTCAATCCATTGCAGTGTGGTCCATAACCTCTGGCATCCTCCTAACCAGAATTCTCTTTGCAGTTACCAGTTTCAGCATCACTCCTCATATTGAGCTGTCTCGTAGTAATTATGCATGTGTGGTTCAACAACAGTGTTTTCCTCCCCAAAGTGACAAATAACACTGAAGAAGTTTTCCTCCTTACAGGTTAGGGAGAGTTGATGCTTTAACACAAAGCATCATCCTCTCCTCATCTGTTAACACTTCACTCCAGCCATGTCTGTAAAAAACATCCCCCTGCCAAACAGCACTATATAATATTTAAAAGTAGTCAGTTTAGTGTCATAAGACTTTTAAGCTTGGGCATGCTGCCAGCCAAATATATCTCCAGGCCTCAGTTTCCAACCAGAATCACAACACAAACCCTTGCAATAGACTCTTGTTACACAGAAAATACCCCGCTTTCACAACAGCTGTAACATTGAGAGCAGTTTATATTAAAAAAGATACTCACGTTGCTATCGTGATTAGCATCATGTAGATAATTCTGAAGACAACATAGGATCCATAGCACACCCAGATGTTATGAACAGTGTCCATGACATATACAGCAGCAGCAATGAGAAAGGAGAACAGGGCAAGTGCCACTTCACCCCACATTGCCCAGGATGTTTTTATGTGACCCACAACAACGACTGCAACAGCTCCTGTGAGAGGAAGGAAAGCATAACCATTAGTAATTGCAGCTGGGGCAATTTGGAGACCGTGTATTAGGAGCTGTACAGCCCCTGACAGCCAAACATGATTGGAGGACATGAATGTGACCACCTTAGAGGCTCTCCTTCCTGACCCCTCCCTTGCCTGGAACCCTGTAAACTCCCACTCGCTTTCACAGAAGGACAAAAAAAAAAATACAAAGGTCAATGCTGACGACCTCTGAAGTCTCCTCTCCTCTCCACAGCCCCAGGACTCAGGTCACTGCTGCTTAGTTCTCTGCACTTGACTGTGGCAGTGTTGTCAATTTGGCAATTTCTGTTGAGAAATGCAAACCCTGGTTCTCAAAAGCACTCAGCTAATTATTTTGTGCTGCTTTAGGGGGGTAGGAAGACATTACCTACTTTGATGCACAGCTGTTAGAGCTCTCTCCTCGGAGGCACAAAAACCTACATTTACTGTCATCAGCACATTGGGCTGTAAGAGTAAGTAAGAAGAGGAGTCGAAATCCACATCTCCTGGGATGCAGCCTAATCACAGGGTACAATCATGCGCTACTGATTGTGCAAGAACAATCCTTTGAAATCAGAACAGGTTTGTAACTCTGACTGGATTTTATGAAGGGGAGATGGGGAGAGAAGACCGATCACAAGATGGAAAATATGTGATATTTCATGCAATCAATGAGCAGACAAGGTGTTCATGCAGAACCACTGTTGTAGCTACTGAGAAGCCTAAATACATATTACATTAATAGAAAATTCCCATTTGGGGTAGGCCTTGTTCTGCAAACAAGCCAAATAGCAACCAACAGCATAACAGCACCGCTGTACAGAGCAAACTAGACAAACAGCCTACTGACAAAGGGAGGTTTACTGGGGATCTGTGAAAAACAGGATTGTATTCAGCATTATAAGTACAGAAGTGCTATAGTGCAGCATCTAAGCTCTTTGTAGCCCTTAGATGCCCTATTATCTTAGAAAACCTTCAAGCACACCAAGACTCCTTGTGTTCCATCAGTGTGCACAAGCCTGTGATCCCATCAGGCCTCACATCAATCTTGCAGACTACAGAAGAAGGGAGCTATGCCAAGGGAAAGGAATTTATTACCCCCATTAAACTCTTCTTCCCAGTGCTTGCTGTGACACTATGTGACTGACATTTGAAAGTCTGGCTCCCCTGTAGCAAAACCCTGAGATGCAAAAAGAAGGTAAAGTCCTAGGGCCTTCTTCCTACTTGTCTTAGCAATTCTGAAATTTGGGAACAGACATGACTCTCTGGGATCTCATGGCAACTCATGAAGTTGTGCTCTCCCTATGTGTAAGGGTTGTATCAGCCTGACACCTAATTAAGATATTCAATCTGTGTCCTGCCATGAGACACCTGCAGCTGATCCAGTTGTTTCACAACCCAACCTGATAAAGGACTGACACATTCCCAAGAAAGTGCATGAATGCAGCTTGACAGTCAGCTGACCTCCCTAGAAGGAATACTATTTCTCTTGCCCAGGACAGGAAGCCGACAGGGACGTGAGTCACCGTGCTCAACTTAAACCCTTCTGCAGGGCCACACAGGCAAGGATGGCAACACCACCTGACACAAAGGTTGCCAAACACTGCTCATAACTAAGAGTGATGAAAGTGATGAAAATGATGAAAAATCAGATCTGGGATGCACCAGGAGAGGTATATCTACTAAAGGGAGAGGAGTAAACAGTATGTTCTTCTGTAAGTCTGAGGCTTCACTGAATAAAGCCGACTGTAGCTCCGGTCACCCACCTTCAAAGACAATGCAACTCAAACTCAAGGTTTGGTGCAAAGAGGACCTAATAAGATGAAGAAAAGAAGAAAAAGCTTAACCTTACCCAAGAACACTAGAAAAACTTGATTTCTTTGGTTCAGAGCAAAGATTTTGTGCTAAAATACAACCATGGCGTGACATCAGAGATAAATAATCTGCTCATTAATAAATTTTAACTGGAAATCAGAAGCTAGACCATTTGCTCTAGTGCCTGGGGAATCAGGTCACTGCATGCTCATCCTTAACAGGTCCCTTCCAGTCCTGATATACACTTCAAGCTTTTAGTTGTGACTATTACTTCACTAAACTTTACTTCTTTCAAGCAATTAATCTGTGTCAACTGAAAGGATCTTCTGGTTCTGTCTTTAGAGCAGTTCAGGGTCAGAGGCTAATTTGCTTTCAGAAAACGTCACCCAAAATGATTCAACCATTTATAAAAAAGATACTAGAGAAAAAAAAAATCAAAATGGGAAACTAAAAACTCCAGTTTTACAAGAGTTTAGTGCCATCCACCTTTTTTTCTAACAGGTCCATTGTTCATAGGCCTTTTAAAAAAGGACCTTTATAGCAAAGATGTTTGTGATAAGGTTTGAAAAATACCCCTCCTTTCTTTTTTGTTTTTTTTTTTTCCATTTTTTTAAATCTGCTGACATTTGACCACATTATGGGTCTTCCTTCCCTTGATACCAATTCTTTTCCTTCCTGGGAATAAGGCAGGATGGTAGAGGAAGCCAATTCAAACAAGAAACCAGAGCCATAGCATTGTGCTAGGGTGGAGGAACAGTGTATGACTGTGCTATTTAAGTGCAGGTTTAGCACACTGAGGACTACTGAATAGCCAAAGTCTTCAAAATCAACTTGCCAACAGGTTGTAGACCAGCTTTTAGAACTATAAACCAGCTACAACATCCTACCAAACTTCAAGAGGCAGGTGAGTACGCCCAAGAAAGTACTAATAATTTATTTGTATACCTTGGTTTCTTTTGCCCCCAAGTACGGGATGTCCACAGCAGATGATGGAACAATGAGTCCATCAAAGAAAAGGAACATGCTGCAGCAATATCTAGAAAGCCTCTCTAAGGGTAGGATAGCTATATGAAAAATTATTGTCCTAGTTGTGGTAATGAAACAGTATTGAACAACTCAATAAACAAATGTTTGTGTTGACTGACCTACCTGTCCCTTTCAAGTCAACCTACTTCTTTCATCTTAATAGCTTCTCCTCTTAACAGTTCTGAAATGACTAAGCATGGCTCACTGCATGCTGTATGTGTACAGGAAACCTCCATATGTTCCCTACACGGCCGAAGGAAAACCAAAACCACAGGACCTTTAGTCTGACTCTGAGTGGTTAAACCAAGCATAACTCCACTGCCATAGTGACAGCCAAGAACACACAGCCAGCCACAGGCCTGAAGCCTTCTGCCAAATACTTCAGAATGAAGACTGACTTGGGAGGCTCCTTTAAACACCTACGTCCTGGATTACAGGAATCAGAGCCGTGTGCAGTGACTAACTCAACACTGAGCACCCTAGCTGTGTCTGTCAGGGAAGCTTACCTAGGAGCGTCGAGGCTGCCTCCACGGCACCATTGTAGATCTCTGTGCTATGAGAAGGCAGCACCATCTCCCACAGCCCCTGAGCGTAGTTGATGACCTGGAAGTATCCGCAGGTGGACAGTGCCCACCACACGGACCAGCAGAGCATGGTCCGGGAGGAGTAGCACTGCAGGAAGTCCCGCCAGAGATCCTTGAGCACCTTTACGATGTCTACTTTCTGCTCCTGCGTAGATTGGAGAAGGAAGGGGACAGAAATGTAAAGTTTTTGTTTATAAATACTTCACACTGACCCACAAAACTGCCCGTTTCAGGTGGTCTGATCACTGATGAGTGACAATACCACTCTTGGACACAAACCTCCACACAGTAATGAATAAAAAGCTTCCCCATCCCACAGTCTCAGGAACTGGTCTCTGCACTAACCAGGGCCATCCCCTTAAGTGCAGAGAAAGGGTTCAGTCCCAAACATCCCTCCATCTCTAGCTCTCCCAATCGGGGAACAGGAACTGCTGATGTTATATGAGCAACAGAAAGGTACCAGAGAAGAGACACAGAAGAACAAGACACGATATCCACTTGGACAAGACAGGATCAGAAGTCAGCCATTTAAATCATAAAGGCAAAAACCATCACTGCCACTTTTAAGTCGTGATCCAAATTTTGTAGCACAAACATGAAAGAGGAGTATATCTCCCCACAAAAAAAGTAGATTTTCATTGGTACTAACATTTTGAGTTTATTAATATTCAAAGAAGCAATCTCATTACAACACCCTCTACCCATGTTAAAGCTCACCAAGGCTTCAAGAAGGTGAGAGATATCATCTGGGGATCTGAAGAGAAACAGAAGCTACTTCTACCAGACACTGCTGTCACAAATGGCAGCTCCTGTACATACAAGTTTCCTGACAAATGGTATGAAATTAAGTGCCCTGACAAATGGCATGAGGTAAAAAATGAATCTTTC
The DNA here is from genome assembly GCF_003945595.2 of Pipra filicauda. Taxonomy (NCBI): domain Eukaryota; kingdom Metazoa; phylum Chordata; class Aves; order Passeriformes; family Pipridae; genus Pipra; species Pipra filicauda. The sequence continues at coordinate 1,509,530 of NW_024104809.1, read as the reverse complement.
CACTCCAGAAAGAGCACACTAGGGGGCAGACCCTTAAGAAATATAATTGAAAATAGATCAATTCTAGCAACAGGGGATGACAACAATCAAAATCGCTTTTTACATGAACACTGTTACAGTCCTGTTCTTTACCAATTTATGTCAACAGCACCAGAGGAAAAGAGCATGTCTTTCCTTTGTAGACAAGAGTTCCTGATAGCATTTGCTGCATGCACACACGTACAGTGTCTGTGCAAACAAGCAAGACCCTTCTTGGGTGAGTCAGAGGAGCAGTTAGACTCCTTATGTGAGACTGGGCAGAGCCCCAAGGCCCACCCAGCATCTCTGGCCCCTGTGAACCTGGATTCCCTGCAGGGAAACACACAGCAGTGTCACAGGACTGAGCTATTGCACATTGTGCTGTCACAGGTCCAGTTTCAGCGTGGTTTCCAGACAGCAGCAGCAACTTTGGGCTCTTGGCGGTATGCCCTTTGCCTGGGGGAATTGTGCAGCGTGCCTGGGAAAGACTATTTTCCATGAGCAATAAAACTCATTTTACAGTGTTTCTACTAACACTTCCAAAGACCACAGCCTGAACCCTGTCCTGAACTTGCTTTCTTCCACCCCTTAAAGGGTCACTAGCTTCTAAGCATCTTCATTAAACACATGAAGTTCCATTGGTGCTTTGCCAATGGCGTAACTCTTGTTCTGCATACAGAGACCATTCCTCCAAAGCCCAAGAGAACAACTTGGGAAGAGGACAATGTGACCTTAGCACATAATGCCCACACAGAAGATTTCACATGAAGCTCAAGTTTAGGCACAGGAAAACAAGGGAAGGGAACTAACTGTCACATAAACTGCAAAAACTGATTCGGCACGTTCAGCCCAAGCATGTGCCTGATAAAGCAGAAAGGCCCATCTGCCCTCCTACCACCTGGCAGTGCTTCTTCAGTATAGTTATTCCTACAGCCATTCATGTTCGTGAGATATGGTTGTCGTTACCTCAGGAAGGAAGGCTATCGTCACACACCAGTGTGACGATAGTCTCAACTCTTAGCACCAAGTATAACTGAACTCCGGGGAGTCACGCAGGTGTACTTGCTCCTTCTTTAAACTATTCACCATTACTTTGGAACCACATGTACTCTTACAGGGTGGGAGTAGGATAAACAAAAGGGGTGGATAAGTTATATGTTAGTCATTACTGGCACAGAGCTTGTCTTAACAAATGTTCTTCGGCACACAAGCATAACACAGTTAGAAACACTTTTGCTCACACAAGATCGTGCTGGATGGGGCAGGATTAAGTCCCTGGAATGTTAATACTTTTAATTCTCAGCTGTAGCTGGAGAAGCTGAAAGCAGCCCTGGATGCTGCCTCCCCCAAACCAGCTAACTGTGGCTTACTTGCTAAGTGAAATACCCACTGCTGACTAATCCAATAGCCGTGCTTACCTTCTGGCTTGTTCTCAGAACAAGCAAGGCCTCCTTCTGTCCAAGGAGCAAGGCTGACCTTTCCCCAGGCCCTCAAATCCCCCTGCTGAGAATCCCCCTACAGGTGTTTCCCTGGAGCAGTGGGGCAGTGACCTGCCCAGCAGGCAACTACACACACACATTGGGCCTCCAAACTGGAGGCTGCTCACTCATCACCTTGTGGGACCCAACACATCCCATCACCCAACAAGGGTGTCTGCACTCTTGTTTCCATACAAGTGACTCTGTTAGAGGCTAGGCAGCCTACAAAAGCCACAAGTCAGGGCACTACCTCAGTGCTCTCATGGGCTGCATTAAGCTGCTATTATGCAAAGGTGTTTCCTGTAATTTATCTGTATTCTGACCATCTATAAATCATCAATGTCTGTCTCCAAGTGCTCTCAAGAACTACTGCAGTTCCCTTCCTAGACTAGTTTCCTTCCAGGATCATATGATAAAACCCAATTACTACACAGCTTATTACTGCACAACTTGCACAACAGTCGAAGAAACAAATGTCAAAATGAGAGTGCAGGAAGAATTGTCTCTTTTCTGCAAGTCACTGATGCATCCAGAAGCACACACAGAATTTGTATATATACTGAATTTTTAGTGCCCCAGAGACATCCCTTGCTTTGTACCATTGAGTGGCAATTTGATGCCCAGAGCATTTTAATTATAGCATTGGAAGACATGGAGAGCAATTTCAGAAAACTAAGGAGCAGCCTACCATGCTCAAACAGCAAAAGAATGCCAGTAATAATTTTCCCTGTGCCATAAATAAGGAAGTGGGCTAAGCAAACGGATACTTTTTTGATGTTAGATATTACATCTCTACTGCTATGTACATATATGCACATACGCATGTGTGACAACCACATCAGTATGGCATCTTCTCCTTATGAAAACCCAGGGCACAACTCACCTGTTTCTCTGCTGAATGACCCTCCCCATTTAAGGGAACTTTTGTCTCATCCTCCCAGCCAGGTGCGCTCTGCACATCAGGATGATCTTGGACAGCCGATCCATTTTTACAGTCCATCACCTTCATTTCACAGCTGAGCTGTTGACTCGAGACGTGGTGAAAGAAAAGGCTTTTTTGTGGCATCGGCAGAAACCATGCTGTGCCAAAGGCAATGGATATGCTAGTTAAGGAGATAACGTTCAAGCTGAAGAGGGACCATCCTGCCACCGACACAAGGACCTGCCCGGACACCGAGCCCACCGTGTAGCCCACCAGGGTGGCGCTCCGGCAGTAGCTGGTGACCTTCTGGTACAGGTTGACATCGACGACGCTGTAGATGTAGGAGTAATAGGCGATGTCGGTGGCCGTCCCCATGCCATAGAAGAACTCGAGGAACTGGACGGCCCGCAGCCCCTGGGCGTACAGTAGCATGAACCAGGTGACGATGAGGCTCAGGCCCTGCAGCAGCACCACGGGCTTGTACCGCAGGTAGTCTGTGGCCAGGAACACCGGGAACAGCAGCGCCAGGTAGGAGTAAGTCCACACCGGGTAAATCTCGTTGAACACCTGCGGGAAGGAGAAGGCGGCGGTGACCCCCAGCACCCACAAACTAAACACAGACACACCGACAGACACACAGACACACCCCGCGGGGGTGCGAGGCGCCCGGGGCCGCCGTACCTGTGTCTCGGAGAGATTCTTGTGCGGCCCCAGCAGGTAGCGGGTGAGGAAAGGCTCGGACGGCCGCACGCTGCAGAAGAAGCCGTAGGCGCAGAGCAGCCCCGTGGGCAGCGCCCAGCAGCACACGCCGCCGCCGCCGGCAGCCCGGGCGGAGTGCCGCGCCGGCCGCCCCCCGCGGGGTCCCGCCATGCCGGGCAGGGGCGGGGGCGGGGGCGGGGGCGGGGGCGGGGCCGGGGCCGGGGCCGGGGCCGGGGCCGGGGCCGAGGCCGGGGCCGGGGTGGAGGCGCTACCGGGGCCGGACGCGCTCCCGGTGGTGGCCACGGGCCCGTCCCGGGTCACCTCCCGAGAGGCGCCTCCCGCCGCCGTCCGGCGGAGCGGCGCCCCAACCCCATTGGCCGGCGCGCGCGGGGCGGGGCGGCGCACCGCCCTCTGATTGGGCACGGCCACCCCTGTGGGCGGGGCCGGCAGCACACGTGCGCGGGGGGGGCGGAGGGGCAGGGCTGCGGGTCCGCGTGGGTCAGTGTACCCCCAAAATTCCTCATCGCCCCGTTCCCCCGAGGGGCAGGGCTGGGGACAGCCGTGGGTCACTCATCCCCCAAAATTCCTCGTCTCCCCATTCCGAAGGGCAGGGCTAGGTACCCCCATAGGTCACTCTCCCCCCAGAATTCCTGATCTCCCCGTTCCCCCCAGGGATAGGTACAACCCTTTCCTGAAAACCACCTCAACAAAGAGGTGCTTTTCCTGCTGTGTTGTGCTCATTCTTCCTTTCCTGGCCCAAGCACGTTCAGCTGCTGACCCCAGCCACATTCTGTCCTTTAGCAAAATAAGAGCTGGAACGGCTTCTGTGGTTTAATGAAGCAGCACCCTATTCATCCAGGAGGAATATTAGACAAGAGGGGAAAATAAAACTATTACATTGAAAGTCATTATCTAAAGCTTTGCCCAGGACTACTATTCTTAAAGTTTTGCCAATATTTTAAACAATTTGCTGTTTTGCTCCTTAATCTATCCCACATTTTCTTTTTATCTACTTGTTTTACCTTTCCCTGTGCTCCACTCCCTTGATCTCCCCCACATTGCTACCACTGCTAGGGCTTCCCACTCTATACCTACAGTTTGTTCTACAAATTGGCTGATGCCATGGAAAATTCACAACAGGGGTCAGGCCTCCCATCTGTGCAATTGCATATCTTGCCTCCTACCTGGAGTCAGTAATCAAGGAAGCAAAATGAAAGCTTTACAGAGGGCACCTGGCTATACACAGTTGGGTGGGCAAGAATAGGTTCCTCTCAGTCCCAGAACAGAATTTCTTGAATTGCAGAATATTATTACTATCTCCATCATCATAGCTTAATAAACATAGCTATGAAAGGGTTTAGGGCCATAAGATTACTCAACTGTCTGTAAAACACAGATAAACATTTTGGCCCTGTATCATTTGGCATCAGTGTTTTGCTGCTTTCTGGCTATCTTCTGGGTCTAGCAAAGTTTCTATTGTTCTGTATGTTCTCTTTTGTAATAAACCTGCAAGGTTTATTAGAAAAAAAATAAAGAAGAAAAAAAAAAGTCAATGGCCATTTCGCTACACTTTAACTTGAAGCAAAAATCTACATAGAAAGAATCAGCTCCTGTTAATATTGAATCCATCTCAGCCATGTGCAAGGAACTGCTGGTCTCTTAATGTGGCATGGTTAGAGTGAAATGAGCCAAAACGATGACTGATAAACATATTGCCCAGGGGAAGTGAACAGAAACACACGGTTCCCTCTCACTTAGCTCTTAGCAGCACCTCTGTCCTGCTGGCATGTGACTCAGTAGCAGGTGATAAAGGGATATGGGCTGTTAGCAGGAGGTGTAGAGCATTGCTACTGATCTGGGTCATCATTTCATGCCGAGCAGATGCAGGAGGAAAGAATAAAACCTTGGGGTTCCCATGGTGTGCCCTGCTGAGAGACAGCGGTTCCCACAACTTCCAGGCTCCTCACAGGATCTAATGGGCGACCTTGGTCCCTTCCAAAACAACAATCCCTAGTGTTGTGCCACGGGAGCTCAACTGCTGTTTCCAGGGGATTGGCAGGAGTTGTTACATTCGCTCAGCCCCTTTCCTTGAGGAGATACACAGTCAGTCTGCCAGCCAACCTAGATTTCTCCCCCAAAAACTGCATGAGAAAAAGAAACTGCAAAAATTTTGGTTCTTTTGTTCTCAAAAGAACTCACCTTATTTTGTTTTCATGGAATACTTTCAGCCTTTGGAAACAATATAAAATTTGATTCCCTGAATTTTTACTTCTATCTTCCCTAGCCTTCCTCCACATTTTCTCTTTTCATCTCCCCAGTCTACTAGAAAAAAAAAGGAAAGGTTAAAGAAGTTTGATAGTAACAACTAATAATTTTTTTCTAAGATGGAAGACACAAGTTGTGAAAAGTAGGGTTTCTTATACTTTCTTTCCTTAATTTTACCTATTCCCTTCCTCTCTCAGCTTCTGGCCCGCAGTGTACTGTGGAGGAATTTACAAAATATATGTGCATGAAAAGTTCTCCTAAAGTTTTATCAAGTTGTTTGGAGAAATGCTTCTGTAAGTTAAAACCTGCACTCTTGTGAAGCTGTTGTTCAGAATGCTTTCTCAGTTGGTGAGAGCACTAAGATGGTACAAATATTTCAGGAACTATCCAGAAAGAGGGAGTAAAACAGATTTGTCTTTTGCTGAGCATGGAAAGAACAAAGGCCCACAAATGTGACAAACAGCAGCAACTGCTTTCTTTGTCTTTATTATTTTGGCTGTTGTAATTAATCTGGGGAAGGAGACTTAACTAGTATTTATGTTGGAATGAAACAGAATTAGCAAGAACAAAAAAAAGCCAAATTATTTATGAAATGCAGCATGATTAGTTTAGAAAAAGCCTACAGATTACAGTTATCTGTAAGAACAGTAGATTGGATATAACCTTGGAGGCCTGTGCCCTCTACTTCTCCCTGCCAGTTGATCCTTTGATAATACGGAGGCTTTGAACAGGAGACTTACAAATATTATGCAGCCATGAAGGGTCAGCTTAAAAGCTTTGGCATTCATTACTTTATTCTGATAGCATGACTTCATTTCTGTTACTTCCTATTCTGCAAAGGTTTGTTAGTTCCAGACTCCTAAGATGTCACATGTTGAGTAAATATGAGCCCACATTCAAGGCTACCAGCACAGAACATGTATTTCTCTGATATCAGTACCAGTGGAACAAGGCTATTTCACAGGACCTTAGCTAGTAAATTACTGTTTTTAAAAAGGACGACAGAATTGACTCAGCTTCTTGATCCCTTCTTCTTAATTCTTTTAAAATTCCTTCCCCTCTTCAAAAACTAAAGATGTATAAATCCTACTAGGATATTCTTTGAATGCCACAGCTGTTTTGGAGCCATTCTGGAGCCATTCCATCTTTTTGAGAGCAAGAAAAGTCTCAGGGGTATGTTCTAATTTTGTATTGTAGAGAGGTGAAGGGAGGGTCAGCAGTCATTGTCATAAATATATTGCTATAACTGGATCAATTATCCACGCCCTGTAAGGAAATGTCCCTTGCTAAGAGAATGCAACAGATCTCTGTAGCATGGGCAGAGCATATTTTCTGCTTCTATTTTACTATACACTATCTGGAAGTCCAAGATATTTTTGTACTGTAGTTCAACACAAATCCATGCTTTTAATTTTTCTCAGACTTCAGTTTGTACCTGTAGTTCATGCCTTGATGTCCACACATTCCACCCTGTAACTCCTCCAGCTCTGCCTTCATCACCTATAGTTCCATACACACAAGATCTTGCATTTAACAAGACTGGTAGGCCAAGTATGTCCTTAAACTGTGCAAGGGTGGGGAGGGCTTTGGGGGGAAAGCAGCACTGCAGTTTACTGGAACACAGCTGGTAGAGAAGACAGCATAAAATTCAAGCTTACCGAGACCTGCAGAAGCATTAGGACAAGCAGCAGCCATCAGTATAGGACTCATTAGGAGGCAGTTTGCTATCGAAAGTCTCTGGCAGAGAACTTCCCTTCTGCCCCACACTCCATAGCAGGCTCTGCATTGAACACAATGCAGACTGAAGCAAAAAGCCATTAGAAGAAAGGCATTTATGGCTGAGTTTGTGGAATCGCTTGCCACGGGACATCAGAATAACTCCTGAGCTAATATGGATCATGTACAGCACTATACACTTCCATTACAGACATGACATTTTAAAATATTTTGCAGTCAGCTACATGGGGAAATAAAACGGAAAAGCCACTTAAGTCTGCTACAAACGGTGGACAAATTTTTGTGGGAAGTGCTTAAAAGAGATTACAATAGTGGTGTTACAAAGAAAAACAAACACCTAGAAGAAACATACCCTGCACTTTCATTAAATGTAGAAGCACATAGGTTGGTCTGAATGACTTGGTGCTTACTGTATCTAGGTCACAGTGGGCTTAACACAGTGTTGCTCCCAGTAGGAATGGTGTTACAGATGTGCCGAGGAACCCTGAGAATGATCCCATGGCCTGTTTTGGAGAGTGCTGTACAAACATTCAAGAAGATGAAGTCGCTACCTGGAGAAGATTATTGTAATTAATGCATGATGCAAGCACTGGGTGTAGCAAACAAATGGAGAATGGGGCACAGTAATGATAGGAAAGTGTAGGTGGATAAACTGGTTATGATGCACAGCTAGCATGAATAAACATAGCAAGAAGAGGATTATTTTATGCTGATTAAGTGGAGTAACTGACTCATACAAACCGGCAATTGGTCACCATAGAACAGTGTTGCATCTCATTTCTATGGTATTTAAGAGTAACATATTGATAAACAGTCTTCCCTAGCACATATGTGGATATGGGCATAGCCTCTACCTTCCTTCCTTAGGTATGTATCAAAAAATTCTTTTCCCATCATGGAAGACACCTCATGAGCATCAGTGCTTGTGAAGTTGCAAGCCCTCTTTTCTCCCTTTAGCAGTATCCTAAAATTCTGATCACCCACCAGTGCTCATGACCATTTCAGGGGTGCTGGAGGATGCTCAAATGGTTGGCTATTTGTCTGGAGCCCCAACCAGATTCCTCCTTGACGCTTTTTCTGTAGAGTTCTCCTGGCACTTCACATAGGCACTCTTTTTCCATGCCTGCTTGCTGATGTTTCTAATATGGGAAGCACCCAAATGCCCAGATTCACATTTGCACCTGCGTTGATGCACAGCTCAGGAGGTTTCTGAGAGAGTGAACACAGAAACATGATCTGCATTGGCTTTAATCCATGGGTAATATGCGGCTTTATGTCTCTGTTATGCTTTACTATGCCAGTGGTGTGGAGGGAACCATCCAGTTTGCAGACTCCTGGGAACCTTGGTGAAGGTGAGCTGGCTCAGCTTCAGTCCAGCCATTCCTGCAGTGCAGGTGTCATGGTCAGAACCATTCGCAGAAAAACTGCAAAAATGGAGGTGACATCTATTCTATAAGGAAAAGTTGTGCTTACAATTCACATGAGGCTGCCTGTATCAGCTTTAGTGTTTACAGGGCAGTCTGTAAAAACCTGTCTGGATACTGGACTAACACATCAGGATCTGAAGAAACTACGGTGGTGCTGCTGTCAGTAACTACTTTAGAGCTGCTCAACTCTCTTTACACATACTTCCAACTCCTTTCCAATCCAAGTCCAGACATGACCAGTTTCACAACGTCTGTGTGAAGGAGTACAGTCATCACCTCTGGAAAGCAAAAGGAGACACTTGGTGGCACCTTGTGAGTAAAGCACAAGACTTCAATCACAGCGATCCCTGTGCTTTCATCACCTACAGATGGTCAGCTTTGGGCATCCTGAGTCCTCCTGGAAGTTGGAACAAGCATTAGAGGGCAGCAACTCCATTGTAATGCTGTTGGAGGCCAAAAGCTGTTGACTTTGGCCCTTTGATCAAAGGGCCAGTGTGAAGGCATCCATCCAGATTTGTGAGTGAAGAAATTATTGGCTGTATTACTCTGAACTTTGTCACCACATTTCTCCCCCAGTCCAAAAAAGCTTGTGTTTGCTAACCTTCATGCCGCCATATGTATCTTTGAGAAAACTGCAGGAATTCTTACTCTCCTCACATATTTTGCAAATAATCCCGACCTACAAAGGATTTCATGCCACAACGTGTAAAAGGTTCGGTAAGACTGACTGTTTTAACTACGAATTCCAAAAGCCTTGACAGATTCAATCTAAGCTGTTTGCTTCATAAAATCAGTAGAAGTTCTTTGTTTTCCAGTCATCTATGGGCTCGCTAAACATCACTGTGGTTTGGCAGATCCACTGCAGATATATTTTCACATCTTCCTTGCTGTAAGCACAGACTAAGAATTTGCCCCAACATTTGCATTTGGAAATAGTTTCTGTACATGATCTGGCCAGGATAGAGTTAAATTTTGTCACAGCAGCCTGCATAGTGCTTTGCTTTGCATTTGTGACTAAACAAGCATTGATAACATACCGTGTTTTAGCAATTGCTGAACAGTTTGCACAGCAGCAAGGCCTTTTCGTTTTCCCACCCTGCCCCACCAAGTGGGTAGGCTGGGGCTGCACAAGAGGCTGGGAGAGGACACAGCTGGGATATAATATCCCAGATGGTACGACATTGTGGTCAGCAAGAAATGCTGGGGGAAGGGAGGATGTTCAGAGTTACGGTGTTTGTCTTCCCAAGCAAGTGCTAGTGTGCCAAGGCCCTGCTTGCCAGAAAGTAGCTGAACACCTGCCTATTGATGGAAAGTGGCAAATGAATTTGTTATTTTGCTTTGCTTTGCAGCTTTGATTCACTTACTAAACTGCCAAACCACAAGTTTTCTTTCTTTTGCCCTTCCAATCCTCCGCCATCCTGTCAGGGGAAAGATATCAAGTGACTGAGTGGGGGCTTAGTTGGCAGCTGGGGTCAACTCACTGCAGTCCTTTTTGGTGTCCAATGTGGAGCAAGAGGACTTTGAGATAAGACTCCTGACCAGAGTGTAGAGGTAGAATTTATAGCTGTTGTTAATTGGCAGGGTTCTGTGCTTGTTTGCCTTACTGTATATTAGAGTCTGGTGCTTGTTAGTAACTGGTTTGGACTTTTGATGTTTATTGTAGCACTTACAATCTTACTCTGCTGTGCCAGAGAACATTTTGCTATCAGCGATGGCCACATGCCTGGTTTGGCACAGGGCCCAGGCATCACTGCTGTACCTGTGCTGCTGCACCAGACAGGCTGGAATATCAGTGGTATGGGGTTGATTCTCAGCATAGCAACTCACGGGGTGTTGTGTTTTAGATTTGTGACTGGAACAGTATTAACAACACAGGGGTGTTTTAGCTGGTACTGAACAGTGTTTGCACAGAGTCAAGGCCTTTGCTTTTTCCCCTCTTTGCCCTGCCAGTGTGGAGGCTGGGGGTGGACAAGAGGTTGGGGAGGAGATGCAACCAGGACAGCTGACCCCAGCTAACCAAAGTCCTATCCATTAGTAAGCAGAAGCAGAATCTTCAACTTGTAAAATTGATGCAGATATATTGAGTCATGCTCCTGCAATCAGTTTTGCATTTGTGTGACTTTACATAGACTCATACATACACACACACACACACACACACACACACACATAAGAACTAATTACTTATTTAGAACATTTATGATCATGGACTTCTTAAACATAAGTGGTTTCACAGTTTTCACATAAAAACTTGGTTCTGCTGAGGTTAGAAAGCATTTATTAACTGTTTTCTAGGGTAAATTCTCATCCCAAAGTTTACTTTTTTTTTTTTTAGTGACTATGTCTTGGTATTGCAATTTCATGGCAACAAATATAAATTAAGCACTATTACAAAATATTTAGAAACTGATCTTTTAAGAAGAAGCAATTATTCATACAATTTCACTGTTTGAAATTAATTCTAATTAGCACTGAAAATTCCCATCAAGCTGAAAATTTTACTTCCATGATGCAATATTTCACTAAATATTGCCAAAGATCTACTACTGTCAAGGCTAATATACAAAATAAAATGTTGATGCTTTTCATGCTACAATATTATCTTTATTTTCCAGTGGAAAATGACAACAGTTTGTAACACAGTATAAAAAAAGAAAAAAAAAGAAAATATTTGTTTAGTTTTTACACTCTTTTCACTCACATTCTAAATCTTCTCTTTGAAATGCCTGGTCTATGAAACAAAGAATTGAAAAACTACTGAAATAACTTGGATAACGCCATCCAAGGTTCAAAGACAAACTACTTTGAAAAATCCACCCTGCTGAATGCTACCTAGTGTGTGATAAGTGAAATGCTGCAATTAAACAATTTACAGGACAGAATCCCAAAACCTGACTGAAAGCTTAGCTAGAACTCTGGAATAATGAGTTCATGGACTGTGTATCTACTTTCACCAGATTTAGCCATCCTGGGAAAAATCCATGTAAGCTCTATGCACAAGAGTGAAAACACTGTTAAAGTGTAAGAGAAGGTGAAGATGTTTCTATTACCCAGTTTCATCCGATCCTCCTCTGCCATCCCCAGGTTGCACTGTCACTGAACAGCTACAGTTCTCAAAGTTTTCCTAATCAAGGGAGCCCCTCCTCCCCATGGTCTGTCTGTCTGGGACTGAGTGTCAGGAGCTCTGGATTCTCACTTTGGTCCTATCATTGCTGTTCCATGACCCGCAAGGTTAAATCACTTCTGTTCTCATTTCTGGGATGGAAAGATACTGCTGATTCTCCCTCCCCTTGCCAGGGCACAGAAGATGAATTATGTGAAATCCACAGCATTTCAGGTGTGCTGGGTATGCAAGAACCAAATCAAAAAACCTCAAAAAACCCATTCTCTGAGGTTTGGATATGACTCAAATGCTGAGATGTGCTCTACCGTTGTCACAGCGTAGATGACAGACATGTGGAGGTGAGAACACCCCTACAATCATTTCTTACCAAGGCATTGCTGGAATGCAGCACCACAGCTCCAGATGAGCACTGGTTTTCCCTCTCATCCCTATGTATGGAGAACATCCACCTGATATAGCTTTCTATTCCTCCTCTGTGCTGCAAAAGCATTATCAAATGGACATAATCAGGGCTCAAGATTAAGGTCAAAGTCTCCATTCCTAGATCTAGAACTTAATATTAAGTAAAAAGTAAGATAGAGTACTGGTCAGAATGAAGAAGTGATAATACAAATCAGAAGGGACCTTTATTTCTTCCCAGAGAAAAGAAGCTGTTTTCTAAAGTGTGTGTTTGTAGGAATGAAACATCTACCAGAGAAATCTCTTTCAATTCCCGCTGGCAAAACATCAAGGTTCTTTGATGATGTAACATTCAAACTACTATGCATGACTGTTTAAAGGGTTTTTCAAAAAAACATGCTCTGCGTGACGACTGCTGAAAGGTTAAGAGCTCCCAGACTCGCCAGTCCTTTTCACAGCCAGACCCCCACCAAAATCACAGCCATAGAGTTCTACCCGAAGGGCAATGCCACGATACCATGTTCTTGGAACAATGCGGATAAACCTGGACAGGATGGGTGGGTTAAAGAAATGCTTGACGTGCCCGTTGCTGTTTTCATTACCCAAGAAAACCTGCAAATACATAAACACACAATTAGTTGAAAGGCAGCGCTTGAAAAAACCCTGTGTTGTTTTTTTTTTTAAATGTTTCCAAGCTGTTGTATTATCCATTGAGGATAGATGGACTGGCTCATTTCTGATTTTACAGAAGACACATCCAGTCTCTTCCTAACATGCTGGGTCAAAAGTAGTTCAGATCAGCAAGATTTGAGTCTGAATGAACAAAAATAGCCTCATTTCCATCCACACCACAAAATTTGCCATTCTAATTTCTAATGGACCCAAAAAGCCAAACTTCCCTTATTTTACCTCTGCCAATAGCCCTTGCGGGTTAGGTTGGTGTGAGGTGACATAGGCAAAAATATAAAGTACTGTGTCTGCCCTATGGGTACCTGAAGTTCCCCAGCTCTGTTACAGGAATACTGCTCACTAACATTACTTGACCTTATAAAATCAAGCAGAAATAGAAAAGAGGCCCCGCATTGTTCATTCAAATTAAATGCCCTTGTGCATTCAAATTAAATGTCCTCCTTTACAAACAGTGTCAGCTCCTTTTATCATGTTGACTGTCTTCTCTACAGATATGGCATTCTTTCCTTCTATTATTGTTAATTACAGTGACTAAAATCAGATGGATATTGTGACATTAAAATGCTGGGGAGCTGGGGTTACTACAGATAAAGTCCTGTGAGAATATCAATTTGTCTGAGCATTCTGGCTTTGAGCCTTGACACTGCTCAGCATCTAAACCCAAGCAATGATACAGTGGCCTGAGCTGAGAATGATACCTTTGCGACTGAGCTTGAACCTTCTGTGTAGGATTTCCACTCTGAGCCTTCGTTGCTGTATAGGATAACATAGGTTTTCACAAAGTTTTCAGTAGACATGGACGTGACCCCCTGGGTGGCAATAGCAGTTATCTTCTTAACTGTGAGGAGATCAATTTGCAGCCACTGTTGGTTGTTGTTAAACTATAATTGATAAAGAAGTTTGTATATTAGCAAACATATCTCTGTGTATTTGCTTAAGTGAAAAATCTTGTTTAAAAATAGTTAAAACTGCATCAAAGTGCATCAAAACTGTATCAAAGAAGTGCAGAAGAGTAAAGCTGAGGCAAGTCACAAGCATTCTTGGTGAACCATACAATTGACTTCATCTCTGCAGGAGGTATACTTGCAGTCTTAAGATTTCCACATTAATTTCAAATATATAACAAAAACAACACAGATTTACCTCCAGTATTAAAACGTTACACATAACACTAATACCAAATGCTTATACAGAACAGCAGCTTCCAGCAAATTTCAAGGTGTTTGGTGAAGAAATGCAGCTCCATTTCGAAGACGCAGAATCTCACATACCTTGCCGAAGGTCATCCACCCCCAGATCCACTAAGCTGCACTGCTTATCAGCCAACCCCAGGAAAGGTTTTTTTAACCCCTTGGAAATGAACATTCAAGGTGCACTCATCTCCTGATATTAAACAGGCTATTCCCGCTGGGAAATGCTGAAGCCTGTGGCCCAGAGCACACCATCCATCTCTCAAAATATGATTTCAATGTTGCTGCCAGAAGTTCAACAAGTTTTCTACTGGAAGAGGTGAATGGGCTTCTTCCCAAAGGATGGCTGTGAAGTAACCCTGTCACGCTTGGCGCTGGACACAGTGAGCAGTAGGTGCAATGGTCACACAGCAGCACAAATTTATTAACTACCTGTCCTGTTGCCATCCCTGCTTTTCACTTGTTACCTTGGCTCGCCAGGCATTCATCTTTCCTTTCTGATTGAGACGAGCAAGTGAAGGGTCCCATGTGTTAAACCAGGATGTCTTAGCAGACGAGGCTGTTATCTGGCTATTCTTGATCTCTCCATTTTCCATTCCAAGTGGCAAAGAGCAACCTGTTGAGAGAAGCACCATGTTATCCTCAGTACATTCAAGTAACCACAACCTAAGCAACAATGTTGGAATTGAGAACACCCACAGTTTTAGCTTCATTTAAACGATTAGGTAAAAAATTTGTAAGAATGGAAGCGCCAGCACGTGACTCTTTCTTACCATCTACTTCACAGCCCAGAAGCTCCATGCGAAGAGTAGGCCTGTTGTAGACCTCAGTGGGGTAGAGTCTGATGTACCTGGCAATAATAGGGGGATCAATGATGTTCTCTTTTACCTCATAGGCATTGGAATTACCTTCAAAAATCTGTAAAAAAAATAAATCCACATATAGTTAATTTAATGCAGACAGAAGCTTGGATGCTGAAAGCCTGCTCTGTTACAAATATAGTCTCTTTTATGCCATTAGCCCCACCCACAGCAATGGACCATGCTGTGCTGCAGGGCAACTTGAAATCTCTCGTGGTCCCATCTTAGCATATTTGGAAGCATCTGAAGGCCTCAGTTTAAATAAACAACCCATTTCTATATAAGTCTGTAAGAAGACATGAGCAAAGAGACAAAAGGAGAGGTAAAAGACGAGAGGTTTTCAATTTGGGAGTTGTACCATAGAAACCTCAGGGTAAACTGAAGGGAGCTGGTGATAGGTAGGGCAGGAGCAGCTGGGCATAAGATGAACCTCTTTCAGGGTACAACCAATTGTACCAATTGCCTTCTGCAGGCAATTCAGATAGCTCAGCATTCAACTGTTGGGACAGCAGACAGGGAGGGACAAGAAGGAGGATCTAATCCCAAATGAGGTAGGGCCTGATTTTTAGTTCAGCTTCCTGCTTGCTTTAAAAAACCTGACACAGGCTTAGGAAATAAAAGGAGGGAGAGATGCTTGTGAGAAAGCCAGACTCTATACAGTTCAGGTCTCAGGGCCAATCCAAATCCCAGTCTAGGTGGTTCCTCAGCTTACAATTTGTCTTCTGGTCTGAATTTTATTAGTTTGGTAAATGCCCTTTGGGGCCCCAAGCTGTATTAGTAAGTCTCTGAAGGCCATAATTTTTTCCACTCTCTCTTAACATAAAACAAAACTGTCATCTCACTGCATCATCCAGTGATGCCGCAAGGTTGTTGCAACTCCTGTGGCACAGACAGACCTTTTGTACTGGTGAGCTGTCTCCTTTGAAGGTGTTCCACGTCCGTTTGTCTTTGCTGTAAACAAGAAAAAACTTCTGGATGTACAAGGACCTTAAAAACTGCTTGGCTCCCTGTGTCTGTATCCCAGTTAACAAAACTTGTCTTTGAAAGTCCACCTAGAAACAGCAAACAGCATTTATAAAGTCAATAATGCACAGCAAAATCCGTATCATTCTTTGACATTTACACAATAGCTTTGAGCCTTGCCTTTTAACACCCACAACACTAACATTCTCAAAAGGAGCAACAACCAGATGCCAGAGTCCAAGTTAATGCTGTCTCACTCTCATTTCATTTGTGTATTTATTCATGTGCACATTTAATTTCAGAGGCCATTTTACAGGGTTCAGCACACCACTACAAAGGCATCTCAAAATTATCTGCATGTCTGGGTAGGCAGAATTCCACTAACCCCGTTTTACAGATAGGAAAAAGAGCACAGAGAAATTAAAGGTTCACACTTTCATAAGCTACTTCTACTTTTTGGCTATGTAGGCTGTGAAAAGGCATATGACATTCTGAAGTGATGAAAAGCCACCATTCCAGCTCATATCATATCCAAGCACTTAGCACATAAAAACAAATCAGCAAGATGTTCCTATCAGCAGTGAAACTCATTCTTTGGGATATGTCTCCACATGTCTGCAGTAACCTTAGCTGCTAATTACCATGGCCCGCTATCTAATTCTTTCTCCTCCCAATGTTATTTCCAGTTCTACATCAGATCTCCCAACCTTCTCCCCCTACTTAACTCACGTAATTTAGTAGCAAGACAAACACAACAGCCACCTGCTGAACTTACACTGAAAACACTAGCTTGAGTCTTCCTTTTCTCCCAACTGCCAATTTTAATGAGATTCGTAAGAAATCAACTATTCTCCCTAAATTTGGGTGCAAATTGGCTATCTGGTGCAAAAGTCACCGGGTTGGAAGAAAAACACAGAAGTGAGGTGATTGAATGATATATTGCTTGAAGTCATAATTATAAACTTATTTCCCTATGAAGCCAAGGACATAGAAGCACACAAACCAACCAAAAAACTATTTGAAGCAATGCTCGAGATCACTCAACAAACACATACATATAAATATGTACCGCTAGGTAGGCAGAGAGAAAAAAAAAAGGAGTAGAAAGAATGACTCTGTTTGCCTACAAAATGGTTACAATATAAATTGTGAGGGTAACTGTCCAGTCAATGGGCCTCAACAGCAGTAGAGACTGTGTTACTGCAGAGAGATGGACAGTTATGACATCACCACAGCACCAACTTGTAACACCTTCTCAGTTTTCCCCAGCAGTTTTCTCAGTGACAACAAGAGCAGCATGACCTTCTAAAATAAACTCTTGGAAAATCAAAGCTCAGTGATGGTCAAGCACATGTTGTACCAACCATACCTGGATCCAAGAGAGTTTTTCTTCCTTCATTGTAGTACTCCAAGCATTGTATGTCCCAGAATTGTCTAATCGGGCTAATTTAGGTTCCCAATAGTCTAGACAGAAAATATGAACAAAGCAAGAAATTTAAGAGAAGTGCTGAAAAAAAAAAGAAGGCTGTAACTAGCTACTGATCTTGAGTGCTTCATTTTTAACCTCCAGTCTGTCTTGGGGAAAAAAAAAACCACCAACCCAGCATCAAGAGATTCAAATCATAATCTAGGATAATTTGGATATGGTCAGCCACTGAAAATCAGCTGTTACCATGCAAAGCTTTATAGTTTGCAGAATGACTTTTAAAATAGCAGCTTTTTATGCAATATACTGTCTGCTGATTTGGAATCAGGGTCTAGAGTTTGCTAAACAAGTTTTGGCTGCCAGCAGGATCAGACACAAAATGTGCTCTACATTCATGGAAGACAGTTCCCCTCTGCATAACAAGGTTTCCATGTTAACAACTGGTATAGAATACACAGACAAAACAGCTTTCAAGCCTTCATAAGACTTTGTCAGGAAACAAAGAAAGAAAACCAAACCCACAGAAAATTAAGTTTTACAAAGTAAATAGTTTATTTGTTATTTCAAGGGAAAGGATGTGTGTTCCTGCATGTGTGTGTAACCTGTACATCCTGATTTGACACTGTCCGTGTAAAATTCTAACAACTTCTCTACCAAATGATCCCACTTTTATATCATGGGCAAACTTGATAAATTAAAGACTGTGATTGCTCTGGATGCCAGGGTTTCCAAATCCTTCATAACAGATGTACTTGTCCCTTCACATCTCATCTCACATACAAATCTCAAAAGCTTTTTGAATGCTTGGTGTTCATTTTCAAGCAGGGAACCCACAGGACTCTCAAACCTGTGATACTGACGGCAGACCTGTGACATTGTTAAAACACAACGATGATGGCTACCTAATACAGCTCACAGTCTCTGCTTCCAGCATTGGAGAGATTTTTAACCTGACAGCTGATTCACTGCTGAACTGATCTTGTAAGAAATATCATGAGATGCTGAAAAAATATGGAACTACACTTTTCTGGAGATATTTAGGAGCATGGAAGGACCTTTTCAAGTATTAACTCACCTATGTGATCTGAAGCTTCAATCTGTGAATCGAGTATAACTCCACTTGCCAGACCCATTGGAATCCTGCACTCTAAAGAGAGCATAGTAAGTTTGTTGTTAAAGAAAATGAGTGATATACCAGTATATATTCTGGTGAAATCAAAGACAACATCACTCAGAACAATTCTTAGTAATACTATGACACCACTCCCTTCCCACAGAAGTCCAAGTTAAGGTCTGCAATTTCTCTCAACAGATTAATCCACTGATCACCGTGGGGAAACCTCGAATTCAAAGCCAGTACGCTAAAGGAGTAAAGCTAGCATGCTAAATAATTCAAAGCTAGTATTGCTAGAAGCTAAAAATTTTTTCTTTGAGAAGAAATTTACAGTAACCACTCCACCCTCTCTCTGAATGCACAGATAATCTCCTATGTTTTTTTGCAGAAAAATCTCCCAAATTTATTTTCAGTGATCCTGAAAGGGTAGAGAAGACTCCATAGCTTGACTCCTCCAGCCAAAAACCACCTTAGTTCAGTACCTTTCTCTATAACCAAATAGGATGTCTGCATTCCTGCTTGCTGATATTCCCCCACTTCAGTGTCTAAAAGCCACCAGCCAGGCCTCTGTGGCTTCATTTCAATTGTTCTAAATGAACCTTAAAAAAAAGGAAGAGAAATGTATCAGAAACATTATATTACAAGGTTGATGTAAGCGAGGCTGAATGTTAAACCAAAGACCATGCTACGACTTAATTCAGAAAATTTAAACACACATCGCAGAGAGAGCAAAAACTACCACCATCTCGGTGATTTCTTTTCTTAGTGAGGAAGTTGTAGCTGGAGACTGAGATTAGAATTGAATGATCAGATCAAAACCCAACCTTTGCTGCTGGTGTAAAGTACAAAACCTTGGATGCCTGTCAGATATATCTACATACTAACTACAGCGCTGAGCTGTGTAATGAACAGCGCTATCAAGTTTATTACATAATGCAGAGATGTTAATTCTGTGGTGCTGGTTATAGTTCTCATTCCTGCTGCCCCAGTGGGTTGTTCAAGTGACATAAAGGATAGATGAAAAGAAGCCAAAAGTAGGTGGGGGAGAACCAGATCTATAGGCCTTCCCCTCACTTTCTGCATGACCCAGGAGTGCCAAGGATTGAGCAGGAAGCAGATACTGTTTTGGCTGCTTGCTGCACTCTTTAGAAAGCAAGTACATGCCTTCATTGCTTTTCCTATATTCCTAGTTACTGCAGACATGACAGTTCTGGTTCCCATTTAAACAAAAATATGTAGATTTCATAGTGAAAAGCACCACCTTAAAAAATAATGAAATAAAATAGTGAATAAACTACCGAATGTTCACTAAGCCAAAGTCCTATTATTCCAATCTTGGTTTTTTTAAATTTCCTTGTTGTCTTCTTTTTTTTTTAAACTTCTTGTAGCTGGCAATACAGGCTTCATAAATGCTGTTACTGCAGACTTGCACTGCTGACAGCAAGGGGGCAAAGGAATATATCCTGTAGCCTAATGAATACTTTTAGCCTATTTCTTTTCTCCCTGGACATAAGAATTCTACAGCTCACATTTGTTCTTCCTGTTCTGTATCACATACCTTGACATTACAAAAAAAGCTCTCACCATAAGGAGACCTTGACATTGGTATGATGAGGACAGATTGCCCTGGTCACTCCACAGAACTTGCTCTGCTCTGATACTTACCTGGAAGGAGTGTGTATGTACCAAGCTGATGCTCTGGCTCTCCCTGTTCTATGAAAGTCTGACCATGAAAATGAACAACATGAATGTCTTTTGGACCACCCATGTTCAGCAAATGCCATCGGACCCGTTCACCTTCATACATCCTCAAGCCTTGCAAATTGTGGGTAATCCCATTAATGGCTGAAAAAAAAATTTTTTTAGTAAGGAAAACTGCTCACAAAACAGGTCTCAAATTGCTAGAATGGAATTATTAAAATTAGTGAAATATTTAATGAAGTAATGCATTTGGGAAAAATGGCACCTTTTCTCCCATTCAAAGTGCAACACACTTTACAGTCTCTGTATATTCATTCAGAAAATCCAGTGACCTCATCAGAGGATTTGAGCTAAGTTTGCTAGCAACACATGGCAGCCAGGAGAACAAAGAGAACTAAATGTCAAATGGGAATATCAGGTCCAAAAGGACAACTTTCCAAAACACGTTCTCCAGCTTGCATACAGGCATACAGATACAACTGACATCTTTGGTTAATAATTGATTTTACAGACCACATTTTCAAAAGGCAGATTCCACTTGTCAACATGTCCTTTTAAAACATGGTCACTCACAGCACACAAGCATCAGCTTTCCAAAGATGTAAACATAGAGTTTCACTACCGACCATTATTTCACAGAGGAAAAAGTGTTACCTTTGAACATTCAGCCACCCACTTAACTCTACAGCACTAAAATCTCTATAGCCACAGAGAGGTATATTAAGGGCTGTTCTACAGCTGCTTCGAATTCCTCAATAGAACTAGCCAATTTGTCAAATTATTACAATATTTTTAAAAATTTCTTACAAAATGTTGTCAGGGTATTAGCTTCTGAAAAGCGGAGGCTTTTTTGTTTCTTTTTTCTTTTTTTTTTTTTTTAATTTTAATATGGGGGTAGATGTATGTAAGTGGAAGAGAGAAGCTTCCTATTGAAAGTTTCAGTCCAATACATCCTTTCTTCATTTTAATAGAAAATTTTCAGTCATTGCTAACCTTTATATTGCTAAGCCTGACAATTACAGGTACAACGGATAATGACAAAAACCCATTCACATAATTAACGTGTAGGATTTACGCACGTTGAAGAGGACTGAGAGCTGAGACATCTCCCCCAGCATCTTTCTCTCTACCCCAATAAACTGAATAACTGGAAAAAGGAAATAAGTACCATAAAATTTGTGGCATTGCTCCATTCCTTGTGTCTTCTCACTACAAGGCCTTCTAGCACGTTTGTCGAAGTACCAGCTTTTCTCTTCATCGAAGACCATAAAAAGCAAGAAAAAGTCTCGGGTAGATGTCCCGCTGCTGTTTGATTTGCTGAAGGTTCCTTTTTGACAGATCAGTATCGGCCCAATCAAACCAGAGTGAATATCTTTCTCCTAAAAGGTAATACATCCACATTAGATGTAGAAGTGGATTTCCCAAAATGTGTAAAAAATCACATAGCATTCTGCAGGATTGCATCAGACCCTAAAAATCTAAAGCAGACTCCAGAATTGCTGTTGCCTTGTATTTTTACTGTCCCCTGCTCAGTCTACCAGAGTTCCCCAATTTGAATTCCTCAACAGCTTACGTCCTGCTTTAGCTGAGTGTAAGAGATTAAATGTCAGATGGGAACACCAAGCCCAAAAGAAAAGACAGCTATCCAAAGACGTGTTCTGCATCTTGCATTTCTACAGCCATAAAGTAACATCATCTGGAGATATTCAAAACCCGACTGGACACAATCCTGGACAACCTCGTGTAACCGACCCTGCTTGAATTGTGGACTAGATGATCTCTAGTGATCCCTTCCAACATAAATGCTTCTGTTATTCTGTGATCAACCCCAGCAACACTACCACTTCTATTTTGATTTCCTTACCATATTTAAATCCGAGTAGTAGATCCATGACCGACAAGCTGCTCCTGACTGCACAGGCCCCGATCGCCTGTTTGCATACCATACATATATGTAGCTGTTATTTGGCTGGACTTCATCATCTTCCTTAAACCAAGCAGTAGATTCGTCATCATAAATGCTTCCCTCAGAGGACTTCTCATAGAGAAGTCCATGAGCATGGAGGGAATATGGTCTGGATGCCAGATTCTTAAAGTGAACCTAAAAAAAATAAAATAGATACTATTCAGCAAATTCAGGCCTAAAACAAAGTCCCCACAAAACACATTCCCATATCCTCAAACCAAGGTCTAGATTTGTATAATGATTACAGGCTATGTTATACATGGAAAAGCTGGCAGGGATAGCTTCTGACATTTCCATGCTGACTCACCATCTTGATGTAGGTAGATAATGAAAAATCAGAAAGCACAAGTCTAGCTCCCTGTCTTCCACCGAGTCTAGGCTCCTAGGACTTTTACTGCTGCCCCTCATACCTGGAACGGTTTAGTTACTGCAAGCAGGGAGGCAGGGAGTTCCTACCTCTTATGCTTTGCTGCAGTTGTGCTAAAGAAAGGCACAAACTGGTAACTCTAGGCTCTGTATGTATCATTCTCACTGAAATCAGTGCTTCACACTTGTCCCATAGAAGCACCAGGGTAGGCAGATTATATATTTACCTCTCCCTAGAGAATGACACTCCCAAGCTATAAAAGCCTTTTTCTTTTCTTACTCGTGTTTTAAATGTAGCTCAGTGTGCTCCTGTTGCACACTACTCCTACTGAAATAAGCAGAAAGCAGTGAGATCTACTCTCCCTAAGTCCATCCCTATGTGTTGGAAGACTGGATGAAGAAGTAGAGAAGGGACTTTTTATAGGAATGTGCTTCCTAATGCACTGTATCACCGGGGATACAGTATCTCTCATCCTTGTTGATTGTACTAGAACTATCCAACCCATTTACAGCAAAGGTTTTAGAGGAAATTATATATTTTTCAAAAAAGTTTATATTAATCTTGAACACAGAATTACTAAGTTCTTTAAAAAAATTAAGAAGTTCTCTTTACATATAAAAAGTAATATTTCCAGTGCAATCTGAGTTTAGAAAACTCATTTTTCATTGACATTAAACCTAAATATCATTTTACATTTGACTGATAAGCCAGTATTTAATGTTGGGAAACATAAGAAAGAAAAACAGAATTTAATTTACTGTGGAGAGAAGAGAAAAAGGATGTCTTTAAAGAAACACATCAGAGTGCTTGCAAGTCCACAGTGCAATTTCTAGCTTTGAAAACTGTTTCCCTATCATTATCTTTTAAAAATCTGTTGTTTTTTTAGATCTATTCCATGTCACATTCTAAGACTACCATAAGAATCTTATCCTGCACACACATTCAAAACACTGACTTACTAGGATAACGTCGTCCACTTCAGCTCGGATAACTGGCCCCAGGATGCCAAGGTGTTCTGTGTATTCATCTTCATCCTGAAGAGTCGTAAAGGTACTGTCTGTATAGCTTTGGAAAATCACCTTATATCTGGTGCCATCTTTACAGGTTTTGTCACTCATCATTGGACTGAAAGGAAATCCTCAATTAAAAACCCACACAGTGAAACAGAAATAATAGCTTTGATGAAACCCGAGAACCAATATGTAGGAACATTTTAGAATATAAAGAATAAACACTCAAATGGCCTCAAGTTGTGCCAAGGGAGGTTTAGATTGGATATTAGGAAAAATTTCTTTACCAAAAGGTAAAATTGTTGAGCCCTGGAACAGGTTGCCCAGGAAAGTGGTTGAGTCACTAGCCCTGGAGGTATTTAAAACATATGCAGATGTGACACTTATCGGACATAGTTTAGCGGTGGGCTTGGCAATGCTGGGTTAAAGGTTGGACTCTATTATGATCTTAGAGGTTTCTTTCCAACCTAAATGACTCTATGATTCCATGAAATAAGTGTCAGATGATTCTGCAAATCATGACTTGCAATGTTTAAGCAATTCTAGCTCTACAGTTGTATGAGATCCTTCAACAATTTGGTCAGCTACCACTGAAAGACTCCAATTAGTCTCTGAAAATCCACTTGAGCTCTATTTACCTTTTATACCAAGAGCCTTAATGTGAATGAGAGCTTAGCTCAGTGTAGTGAGCATACCACCTATATCCTACTGTCTTACAGATGCACCTTCTCTTCAACATACTGAGAAAATATATGCCATGGGCTCTGCTAAATTCACTGGAACTACGCACCTCACACCAGCTGAAGATGAACCTCACTGGAGAGATCTATACAGAGCTCTAAGCATAACATTTTCCTTATTTTGCAAATGCCCAAAGAAACTGTTTGTGGTATTTTTGCAAGTGCCATTTATACAGACTGAGATGAGGCAGGAAAGTGGAGGGAAAATATCCATCAAATAAAATGGAAATACAATTTGAGAAATAATATATGTTTGGAGATTAATTTTGTATAATGAAAATTTTCTTGCTCCTGTTTTATCTACTTTTGATAAAAATCCAAAGTTGTGGCAGTTTTGGTCTTGTTTATTTCAAGGGCCACAAGATTTAGGATTTTGTTGAGAAGTGACAAGGAATTCTATGCCTTGTAGGGTGAGCACTGATCCTAACTTGTATGAACTAAGATAGTAAATTTTTAGTACAGTGTTTTTCTCAAGTCACATATATTCTTCACCGCGGCATAGTGGTCAGTCTTCCCTGTCAAAATATAAGAAGACCCCTCAACAATAGGGTTTGTGATCCAGTCACCTTCTGATTTCTCTAAACAGCAGGAACAACAATGCAATAATTCATGCAGCTTTGCTTTTATTTTACACCCGGGTGGTTAATCACTTTGCAGATTTCATATACTTTTCAATACTGCAGCCTTGTGAAGCTCTAAAGCTTTATCCTGTTTTACAACAGAGAACTGAGACACTAGGACCATTTCCTGCTAGTGCAAGAAACTGTGATTCATCCTGCCTATAAGCTCATCCTGTCTATATCACATCAGTTAGTCCGCTGAATTCGTGGAAAGACTTTGCTCAAGGAGGTCTCTGTCCTGTCTCTAGCACAGGTACCAAGAATTCAAGTTGGAACTAAAACAGGTCATTCAAGTATAACAAGACTAACTGCAAGTTTCCCTCTTACAGTGAATTTTTTAACTTCTGTATTAAAGAGTGATTCTAATGAGTCTATAAAAGGGGGTTAAGAAAACAAAAAACAAAAAACCCAAAACAAACAAACAAACAATAGAAGAAGAGTTCTTAGCTATGTTCTTAGCTATGCTCTTGATTATAATAATATCTATCACATTTCTAGGGGGCCCAAGCCTCCCATGGAAAACTCTTACGATACCGCCACTGAAACATTGGAAATCACATGGC
The DNA here is from genome assembly GCF_003945595.2 of Pipra filicauda. Taxonomy (NCBI): domain Eukaryota; kingdom Metazoa; phylum Chordata; class Aves; order Passeriformes; family Pipridae; genus Pipra; species Pipra filicauda. The sequence goes on along the minus strand of NW_024104809.1, from coordinate 1,484,251 downwards.
ACATTACAGATGCTTTTAAGTTTATCAGCATGTGAATCAACATTCTGCTAGTGTGTGTCAGGATGGCGTGCAAAATGAAAACAAGCAATTTAACCAAACCTTTTTTTATATCCTGCATAGTTCCAGCAGACCTCTTCAGCTGCAATATAGTATCTCCTCTCATTCCCTCTGCTGCGCAGGTAATGTTCAGCAATGTTCTCTGGGTTACGTTGCTCGTTGATATTCAGCTTGGGGTCTGTCATGTATGGGTCATCCACGTTCACATAATGGTACTCGTATTCAACACCTGATGTTTCCTCCCTGTCAGATTCTCCCGTGAGAATCTCGTAGTCTCCATTTTCTTTGGGAAGCCCAATTGTGATCGATGGCCTAAGCTGCCGTGGGGTGAGTGTGTAATTTTGCAGCTCTCTGTGCCTGGCTCTACTCAGATCCATTGCATGGTTGGCCTCACTGGGTGCCCCTGTGGTGTTAGTGCAGCACGGCGGTGCTGTGTGGTTGGTCTCACCCGGAAACACCCCTGCCAAAGAATTGGTGACTGTTTGGGAGTTTTTACTCCTTGGGCCCAGCGAGTGGATCATTTTTGGATCTTCCTTCTTTTTCCTTCGGATCTTGATGGAGGTTCCAGACGTACTTAAAGTATCATTCTTGTTTTCTTCCTTTCCTTTCTGAGTTGGGTGCATGTGGCTCCCTTTCTGGTTTTCCCCCACTAGATGTGAGAACTCTTGATACTTCTTCATATCCTCCTTATTTATGAATGCTGTACCATTTCTGCCATGATGATTTAACTTACTGCCAACAGATTTATCTAAATTTGCCTCTTCTCCCAGATTACTCTTTGCAGACACCAAATTCCATTCCTCACTAGTCATTTTAGATGAATATTTCCCTACTCTGGGCAGTGACTCTTCTAAGTTCTTCACTACTGCAGGGCTGGAATTAGGGCTTGTATCACCTAAAATATGATCTAAAGATAAAGCATCTGCTAGTTGATCTTTAGATATCTTGGGTTCATAAAGGTTGGATGCATTAGACTCATCTCCTGCTATGAGGTCCAAAGCAAGTGTCAAGTTAACTGCACGCACAGCATTTTCCATCTTGTTTTCCTCATCTACCAGTTCATCACCATAATCATTCAGAAACTGGGCAGATCCCACCATGGCTATATTGGAGGTGTTCCCTGTGTGATTCACAGAAGGAGGTGCACTAGTCTTGTCAAAAAATGAGACATTTTTATTTCGTACGTGATTTAGAAGGGCATTCATTTTTTGGACAGAGTAAAACTTCATGGCCAATGAGCTTCGTCTTTTCCTGTTAATGTTATAATTTCCTCTTTCTGTGGTTTCCACCTGATCTTCTTCTGAAAAAAATTTACTGTCCTTTCCACCAGCTGGAAGCTCTTCTGCAACATTCATTGGGCCTTCCCCATTGCTCAGCAAGTGTTCACCTGCAGACATGTCACCGTGAGCTATTTCATAATTGCTTTGGCTTCTATTCTCAAATACCAAGTCAGCCGTTTCATCACTTGTGGTAGCTAAAAATAAAGCCTCTTCTGCTGCGATTGATGTGTGATTTGACTGGAATGTTTCAGCCTTGATTAGGGGAAGAGGGGTGATATGAGTTTCTAAGAATTTAGAGTTGCGTGTTGATTCACTACTATTTATAGTTGTCAGACCGGAGCCAGCTGCCATCTCAGAACTCGTGGCATCAGTGCCTTCATACTGATCCCAGGCTAGTGCTGTAAGGTTTTCTTTTTCTTCGTCATCTGCTGGCTTCCTTGAGCTTCGGATGGAGTAAAGAGAAGCCAGGTATTCCTGATAATCCAAGTCCTCTGGATCTTCCTCTTCTTCTTGCACATCTTCCTCAACTGAGGCAGAAACAGCCTTTTTTTCAGTCTTGATGTGAGTGAAATCCACAACATCAAACGTGTAATCTTCCTCATATTCACATCTGGCATCTCTGAACCTCAGCCGCATGCCGTAACTCATCTCTGAGGTACCCCAGGACGCTAAAAGCCAAGTACCTGCCATGGAAATAAAAGTGTTATGAGAGTGGACATTGTCTATCATGTAAGTGGCCAAGGCAAGTGGTTGTGTTTGTTTCTACAGCACCTGCTATAGCAGAATGCTAATTTTCGTCCGGGACTTTCATGACCTCTCATTGCAATGAAAAATAATTAATAAATGTAAATAAATAAGAGCGCATATAAATAAATACATACACCTAAGAGATGGAACTCTTCTCCACAGATTAAGCTGTATATAGGACCTGAGTCCAAACATAACCCATGAAAGAGATGGATATGGAAAGAAAGAAATAAAATAAAGGATCTTATGTTTAGATCAGCATCTGAGATTGGGACCTCTTGAGATAAAGTTTCAGTTTTATCCTGTCCTTAGTGTTGTATGCACTGCCACACAGATAGAACATTCTAAGCAGAACAAATATATTCTGAGGCAGTGCTGACAAGCATCTGATACAGTGTTTTAAAAGCTTTTGAATGCATAAAGGATAATCTTTAATAAGTATAAAAAGTAATTTGAATTTCCAATCTGACACAAAACATTAAGCTGCCAAGCTGAGACATCTTAGATTAACTTAAAGGTTTTATAATTCTTCCAAAACCTAGTCAGAAGTTGTTCTCTATTTGAACCTAGGATCTGCAGAGAAGAAAATACAATCTGTTTCCCTAAACAACATCAAATCGAGTTCTTTGCTTGATACTATTTGCTTTTGGAATTGACACAATAGATAGAAATAAGAGAGCTTGAGTAAAAGAGTCTTTTTTATTCAAGAGATCACATAAAATTTTTCCTCTATTTATCAGAGTTTAAAGTGGCCTGCATAATTTTCCTGATTTCTAACAGCAGCAAATTTATCAAAGAAAACATGTCCTAGATGGAAAGAATAGATCACATAACAAAATCAAGCAAAGTACAACTTACTACTGGGGAGGTTTCTATGAAGTCTAATGGAGTTTTAATGATTCCCGAGTCTTGAACAATAAAAAGCACTTAGCATACCATACATTTTTAAGTTATAAGGTCTTGATGTTGTGTGATCACCGAAAACAAGCTTTGAGAACATAGAGAATTTATTATTTAAATAGATAAAATATAAAAAAAAATTGGTCTTTTAAATGGGATAAGGATACCTAAACTTTCTGGGATTTTAGATGATCACTAAAATCTCACAAACTTCAATGATGAAGAATCTCTGTCCTTTTGGAGGTAATTCTTAAAGTGTGTACTACATGGGTTCTAGCAACCATTTTTTCAAGATATGCTGTTAATCCTAGTTAGATGTTGAGATGTATCCGACAGGTCAGTGACCCCGTTCAACCAGGCAGACTTTACTGCTGTTAAATGACCACAAGCCTAAGCTGAGGTGTAGCTATTTTGTCCAGTAATGACTAGCATAATTTGACAGTTTTGGCCCATTTTAGCCTGCTCGGGATAGAAAAGTATGTGGCAAAATTGGAAATCATACAGTGCAGTTGATACTGGATCGCTTTGAAGAAGAATCTTAGAATTGCCTTAAAATGATCATTACTAAGCCCAATGCTAATTGTGCAGTAGAAAAAAAAAACAAACTACAAGACAACCAACAAAAAGAGCCTCAGTATAGCATACACTTATGCTGAGTGCTAAGTCTGTGTAGCCAACAAAACTCCCTATACATCAGTTGCACTGGGGCAATGATTCAACGGTTTCCAGCACCGTGTTCATCTGAAAAGTTTTCTTTCCTATTTAGGTAAGTCATTATAGATTGGAGATTAAATAATATCTTAGAAGAGCTGTCAAACACTATAGTTTTACCACTTACCACCATTGTCCATTTCCACTGTGACTGATTCTCCACTCATCGGGAAAAGGTTCAATGTATCTTCATATTTCCCTCGATACAGAAAAGAGTGTCCAGAAAGGCGAACAGAGACAATCTCATCATGAGTGCCAACACTGGAAAAGTGCCACTGAACCACAGTATCTTGGCAAAATCCAAGAATTTCACTGCTGTCAGACACATAGCCATTTATTGCTAAAAGGAAAACAAAGTAAAAGTGATCTCAATATTTTCAGAGTAAGACTTTTAAAACCTCCCGTTCTTTGATGTCAGTCCACTGAACTGGACTCACTGGAAAGAGGCTGGCACAGGGATGAAATTGCAGTAGCCTTGATGGAGATTCCATCTCTGGAAATAGTAACTCTAAGGCAACAGGGTGTTGTATTGAAGTTTAATTAACCCTTGCCTTTGCTTCAGGGTCCAGAGCAAGCCCAGTCCCTAGTGGCAAGGTGGGAGTTGGCCTCTTCTCACAGACAGCTAGTGATAGGACAAGGGGAAATGGCCTCAAGTTGCACCAGGAGAGGTTCAGGTTGGATATTCAGAAAAATTTCTTTGCTGAAAGAGTGGTTAAGCATTGGAACAGGCTCCCCGGGGAAGTGGTGGAATTGTCCCTGGAAGTGTTCAAAAAACAAGTGGACGTTGCACTTTGTAGTATGGTTTAGTGGGCATGGAGGTATTAGGTCACAGGTTGGACTTGATGATCTGGGAGATCTTTTCCAACCTAAATAATTCTACGATATTGCATATTTCTGTACAGTGTCACCTGGCATGGTTAGAAGTTCCCTGACCCTCTATAGAATTCCCTGATTACACATACTTCTAAATACAAGCAATCACTGAATGCTCAGATTAATATAAGCTTTCATATTATTCATCTTGATATCCCACTCACTGTGCATTACGTTTGAGTTATAGAACTTGGGATCATCCCTTTTAACACTGGCTGGGTTGCTGCAATACTCCTTGATGTTATCCTCTAGGTACCAGCTCTTATTTTCATCGAACACAGCAAACATTGCCTGCTGCTCTCCATCTGCCTTTTTCTGAAAGACAATCAATACAGCAGTCAGATTTTATGAGCAGACACATGTATTAAGGACTCAGTCTTACAATCTTCCTTAATTACTATGGGAGAAACATAAGTTTCACCAGAGTCGTGGTAAGCATGATCCAAGGGCTGAGGGAAAGGGAGCAGGGGGTCCAAATTTTAAGTTGTGGTGGAGCACTGAGCAAGCCACTTGCACTGGTTATACACAGATGGTTTAAGACTGGGCTCTCTGTAAGAGTACCAGACTTCTGACTTGACCTGAGCATATGCTTTTGACATTTTTTTCTCCCAACTGATGCTGATGTCTTTGCCAAGCAACATTTTCATGAATGGCAATGAGAACCACTCTCCCAGAACTCTCCCATGCTGTTTGGGTTGTTCTGGGTTAATTGATGTCTGAGACTGTCAGATGCTGTTGGGTTATATCTGTTACAGAAAGGGACCAGGTCTGATCTGAATGTCTTTAGAGTATGAAGATATAATAGCAGCAGGAAAATTTATTATCAAATCTAGAGATAGACTTTCAAGTCGGGCTGACCTTTTGCTGATATGCTGCTCTTGCTAAGAAAAATATAATTCCTCTACTGCTGCGGACAGTTAGAGGACTGTTTCTTTGAGTGATTTCTTCAAGAACCTATTGGTTTAATTGTTCTCTACAGAACAATTCTATAAGGGAGAACCAAATTCTCTGTAGATCAAATACCATTATTTGAGCCAAATCTGTCTCTCAGAGGTTGCCAAACATGTTACCTGCACACCCTTCTGCGTCAGTGCTTCACTTTTGCAAATCAGCAGTGGGCCAATCAGCCCAGAGGCTATATCTCTCTCAATATTTACAGCACTATGATATAGCCTTGTAATACATTGAGCATCCTGTCGAGTGGGTTGGTCCGTTTTAGAGATTTTCCATTCGTAAGTGTACGTCTTCCCTGGTTCAACTCCTCTACTCTGGGTGCCATTGCCTAAGGAAAAACAAAGAAGAAGAACAATAATAACACAAACCAAGAGCCAGGTCTTAATGTCAAGCTGCACCTTTCTAGGTGCAGTTAGGCCATTTCAAGCTGCCTTGAGATAACTGAATGAATTTTTTCTCTCTCTAAGATCATGAACAAGAACAGAAAACTAAGACACCATAAAAGGGTATTTGTCTCTGCTTTGCAGAAAATACCTTGGTGTCTCTATAAGACAACACAACAGGTAAGCAGAGGCAGAGAACAGAACTGAAGTCTCCCAGTCATGCACATTCCTAGACACAGCATCTCCTTCAAAGCAACGAAACCATCCACAACAGTCAGTGATAGGTAAAATATATTTCACAAATTTTTTACTTGTGTGGTCCAGAGGATAATCAGCTCCTTCTGCATTCTTTGAAAGTGTCACTCCATGGAAATAAATGCTGTAGGGTCGACTGGCCTTATTTTTGAATACGACCTATATTGATAGGCAAAAATAATAAAAAAAAATTAGTATTCAATAAATCCTTGTCTGAATACATAACAAAGTTTCCACTATGGTAGAATTTGCCTGGTTTCAGCCCAGGAAGTGCCAGAGAGGCAAAGGGATGTAATAAATATTGTCTGATAATATAAACCCACAGTCTAAATGATGCTAGTACCCTGCTTCTAGACTTTGTAGAGCCCACTGAGTGAAGTTCAGCTGCTTACACCTGGTCTCTGGAAGGTCTAAAAAGAACACTTGTTCTTCCACTTACTAGGCACACACTGTCTCTGGAAATATGAAGTTATTGACTACACTTCTTCGTAACCTTCAATATGGGAGAAAACAAATTTAAAACCAAATCTTGTCCCCAGTTCCAAGATCCAATGCGGATATGCAAGGAAAAGGCAAAATGTCCTGTCTATTCTTGATGAAAACAGGAGGGGAAAAAAAAGAAAAAAAAAGAAAAACCCCCCAAACAAAACATGATAAACTCAAATTCAGAGTCACATAGTCATGGTGGAAATTATGGAAATTAAAGGTCACAGAAATTTGTGATGCATCATTAAGTGACAACAGAAAGACAAGCAGATGTGACAGCAGCACAAGCCTGTCAAGTAAATGCTTTGTAGTTTCATAGCATAACTTCATGAAAGAACATATGGAAATTGAGTACTATCGTTTAAAGCAGCCAGGAAAAAAAAAATCAACATAATACAGGAGGGACTCATGAAGTTTGGCCTCACATACAAATCCCCCCAGAAGTCTATCCAAGTTTAGCTTTTTTCCCATTTTGGACCAACGTCAACATATATTTTACAAAGAGTGTGAATGAAGCATGTTTATGTTGTAAAATAAAGCACAAACATGGAAAATATAGAGGGAAAGCCAAAAAATGCAAGCTAAACACTGTCACTTGTGATCATACCTTTTAATAGGGCAAATATTTATAACATTTGCTGTTTTTGACAAACAATACAAATCTAACCGGTTCTTTTGTATTTCTGCCCCAATGAAAATTATGCTACAGTATAAATAATATCTGCATTTATGTTACTTACTTTGACTTTGTCATTAAGTTGAGCTCTGATAACAGGGCCCAAGATCCCAGTTTCCTTTGGGCGGGGATTTTCCAGACGTTTTGTGAAGGTGGCATCAGTGTATTGCCTAAAAATAGCCTTTTTATACCTTTTACCTATGAGATTTGAGAAGTTGTCCAAGTGTTGTGTTTTATAGTGTCTTAAAAATAAAGGAAAAGACAAATGATTAACAAAACTTGAATAGTAACATCTTTTAGAATACAAAATTAGTACTCAAGCAACTGGTAGAAGCTTCACTGCTTGAAAAAAAATCCAAACCCCAAACTGACCTAACACTCTTCACCCCAAATTCTAACCTAAATTAGGTAAGAAGAATCTTGGACCATTACTTGTGTTTCAGTATCACATATGACCAATTAGTATCAGAGTTTACATTTAATTTAACAGGGTATACATGCAAGAAGGAAACAAACTGAAGCAGGAGATACATTTTCAAGGTAAGACAACAGAAATTACTGTTCTCCTTTTACAAAAGCATAGTTGAGCATAGAAAAAATAAACAATTTGCTTACAGTAGCAAAGTCTCCAGGTGAAATAGGAACAGATAATCTTAATGCCAGTCAAGTACTATACAGTCAGTAGTGTTACACTGAGGTTTAAAACATTAAAATTTTTAATGCTGAGAGTAAAACTAGGATAAATACTGGGAAGTTACACAGAGTAACATGTTCACCATCACTTGCACTCCAAAAAAGGTTACTAAACAGGGATAAATTCTGTAGTTTTGAACAAAGGGGGGAAAATCAGAGCACTAAGGTGGTTAAGTAACTGTGTGACTAGCAGGAAAGATATAAAAGTTTGTTCCATACAGTCCAAGAGCAAATAAGGGAAGCAAATCATGCCAAAGGAGGAGGAATTATGTGAGCTCTATATTTCTAAGGAGGTATATGAGACTATAACCCTTACAGAATAAGGAATTTGTCTTGTTCTGCTCGATCCTTAAAGGTTCTTAAGAATACCAGCTAGTAAAGGCTTGTAAAGACACGAATGGCACTGGGGAATTGACAGACTGCAAATTTAACCTTACAGTGCACTGGTAGCACTGTATACTCAAACATCATGTATGTTACAGAATTCCTTCTATTTATCTGAAGCTGAACAAAATAGCCCAATATGCTTACTTATTATGACTTCTACTACATCTACATTGATGCCACGTAAAGGTCATTTATAGAGAGATACCTCTTTTTCCCGGTCCCTAAACACTTTATTGCGCTGAACTTCTAAAAACTTTCAATCTCCAGAAATATTCCCTCCCTCCCCTCCCTTTCCCTTCCTCTTAAGGATTATTTATTTCAGCAGAATTCATGTTAAAAAGTATTTTAGAAAATAGGCTTATATGCTACTTTGGGCAATTCCTAGAGTCATATTCCTATTTTGGGCTCCCTTTGAGAGACAAAAGGAAGTGTCCACTTTTGGGCTCCTCAGCTAAGAAAGTCATTGACACTGGTGAGAGTCTAGTGGAGGGCCACCATGGTGATCAGAGAGAGAGAGCACTTGATATACAAGCAAAATACAGATTTATTCAGTTGTGTGAAGACATAGCTAAGGGAGCATCTTATTTTTATCTTCAACTATCAAATTGAGTATTATAGAGAAAGCAGGACCAGACTCTTCTCAGAGCTGCATAGCTAAGAGATGAGACACAATGGACACAAAGTGCAACATGAGAAAGGCTGATTAGATATAAGGAAAAACTCTTTCACTGTGAGGTTTCAAAGGTGCCAAGAAAAGCTGAGGGGTCCCTGTCCTTGGAGACAATGAAAATGCAACTGGATAAGGTCCTGTACAACTGGATCCAACTTTGCCGTTGGATCCTCAGAGGTCCTCTCCAACCTGAATTATCCTGTGATTTCATGTTAATATTCCATATTATGTTCACAAAGTATTACTTTACCTATCAAGGCTGGCTGGAATAGTTGGGGCATAATCCCAAGTAACTTCTTCTGCAGCAATGAAATATTCCCAGTTTTTGACCATAAGACGTTCTTTATAGGAGAGCTGACTCCTCTTCACCTCTTTGTCCCCACAATCTCTTACAGTGAGGTAACCATGCATTCCAGCTAATTGAGAAGAAACAGTACCACAGTGATTTCCCATTTGATGAGCTCTTACCACTCCAACTGTGTTTCTCATTCCTTTAGCTTAAGCCTGCCTGTAAGCCTTTGTTCATCCGACTGCCATCTTTTTGGGCCTGAAAGCTACATTTTCCTGTTTTCCCCCCTACCCCAAACATATCTTCAGCTCTTATAAGACAGACATTTCTCTCATATTTTAAAACACTATTGCTGAAAGATACCACTTTCAGATGATAACAGCAAATATTTTCATCAGATTGAGTTGCCCTTAGCTGAAATTACTCAGTTTCTCAGGAAACAGGTGGTTCCTTACTCATTTTATAATGGTGCTTATCTGAACAGCTCACAGAGACTTAGCTGCTGGAGTATTGATTCACTGTTGCTCTGTGACCTGCATTTTTAATTTCAACAAAATGCCCTGTTCTCCAGCGCTTTCTTAGTGAAATTACAAAACTCCCCGAAACAGATTAACTGTACTGTTGCAAAACAGTAGAAGCTATTTAGGACATGAACAAGAGAAGGACAACTCTACAGGTGCCTAATAAATAGATGTTCCCTTGCCTTGCAGGTGCTTTTGGACAAGAGAAGATATGAGCCACCTTCCTTCCTCAGTCACTGTCATGTTTACTGTGGTTGATGCTCCTCCCACCAGGTTAATGGTAGAAACTCGGTGATGTCTTTGCTCCATGGACTGGCCATTGATATGAATGGAGAAAATTTCTGGCTTGGAACTCATTCCTATCAAGTGCCAGCTAATGTTGTCATAAGCACAAGCCTCTAAATCTGAAAGAGACACAAGAATAGCGTTCAGAATACAGGAAAATCATTCAAGCCCCCTATGCACACTAAGTTTGAAGTGAATCTTCACTCAAAACACTAAAAAAAAAAAAAGAAATCTGACTCCTGGGATCATTGTTTGCAACAAGATGAAGTTTCAGAAGGTTGTAAATGGAACAGATACCAAAATGTTGTATGTTAGTGAAAGATAGGTGTTTACATCTTATCTGGAAGTGACCACCTAACTTAGAGTGAGGTGGCACAAAAGGAGTGCCCTCTTTTGGAAAGCTGATCTGTCCTTGTTTGGGGGGTGAGAGGAGGAGCAGGGCAGGGAAAGAGATGAACAAAGCAAGGATCCAAGCTAAAGAATGACATGGTATCTAGTGACAGTAACTACCCTAACCAATGTTTGCTTAAAAAAACCACTTAAGACACCCTTTTGTATTTGCTCAATGGATGGGAGAGAGATATGAAAGTAGTTCCTTAAGAGAACAAGGGAAAAACACTAACAATAAAATAGCCCCATTACCACCTTCCTAGTCTTCTCACTTACTGGTAATTGACTTTCTACTTCCAGGAAGTTCTTCACCTAGTATGTTCTATATGCTGTAAAACAAACCACTTAACCACATTACTCTCCCCCCCATCAGCTGAGTAAAAAATTGAGGGAATTTAATTTCTTTTTAGAGTTAATAATCCTGTTCTTCAAGCAGAATACTTCTAAGAAGTAATCTTATTGTTCCTATCAGCAATTTGTCATGACTTCCTTCCAGCAACACAGCTTTTATTCTAGAATTTAGATGCTCACAGACACATTCTAAAAAAAGGCTACAGCCTTTTTCTACCATTTCTCCACATTCCTATTTACATGCATGAAAAGTAAATAAAGGTAATATTCAATGTTTATCAATGTTAATTTCATTTCACACAAGCCTGAACAGTACCTGGTAAAGTTCCATCAGTATAGCCATTAATTGTGTACTTGACTGATGCTGATCCTTGCCAACTCTTGTTTTCATCAAACACACCAAACATCAGTACATACTCCCTGTCAAAAAGTTTCTGTGACCCATCCTCATTTAGGCTTCCTATGAAGGAGAAACAACAGGTTTCATTTTGAAGCAGAAGTAAAGCAGTTTTCACATCCATGCAGTTGCATTCATGTATATTTAATAGCTTGTTCCCCTGTTACCATGTAATGGCACAGCCTGACCAAAATAAGACCTTGAGAGCACTCATAACATGATTTTATTTCTGAAAGTACTTTTGGGTTGGGTAACCACAAAATCAAAAGTCTGTAATATCCCAGAAGAGATAAACACCATGTAATGAATTGTGTCAGACAATTCTGGCAATGTGTAGTAGGGATTGCCTTAATGAATGGGAGTGCCAAACACCTTCTGTTCAGAATCAGGTGCTGCCCTCCCTTTTGAAACTGTGAGGCACAGAGAAGAACGATGGCAGAGTCACCAGCAGTGGAACAGTACCTTTTCAAGAACTACACTGAGGTAATCGGCACCTTTAAAAAGCTTTAAACTCAGCAAACAACATTTACATACAAAAGACTTCAACAGATACTGCTGAAATGGATCAGGTACAATAAATTGTCCAGTTGATTTTGTGATCAGGTACAAATTCTATCAAGAAGCAGAATTCATTCTGGACATGTCACACAGAACTGGTGTTATTTTACTGATCTTTATGTGGATTGCTCACATCAAAAACTTCCATTTGCTACTTTCAGTACATAATCTGGTCCCTCTGGACTGCAGGGACTAAAAATTTGGAAACTTGTTGATAATTCTATTTAGGAAAAGAGGCAGTGGAAGCAATTATCTTTAATACAATCCCTTTTATTTATGAGAGGCTACAAAGTCCTGTTTTCTTTCACAAAAGAAGGCTCAGATCAACAGAGGAATTTATTTACTTGTCATGCAAAGAACATTCAGGCAGCGCTTTAACTCAAAAGTCCACTTCTTACAACCTTCACCACCTATGCTGCTCTTAATGTGTCCGGATGTGATGAGTTGACTGCAACGAGCAGCCAAACACACACACAGCCACTTCAATGCCTTCCCATCCTCAGTAGGACAGGAGAGAAAACAGGAAGAATAAAAATTAGTAAACTCATGGGTCAATAAAGATAGTTCAAAGGTGAAGGAAAGATGGACAAAAAACAAGCAACACAGAAGAAATCACTCATTATCTCCCACAAGCTGACCGGCGCCCAGCCAGTCTCTCAGGAACAGCCACCCTGGAAGTCAACAAGTCAACACGCCCCCATTCTCCCCACATTGCTGCTTCTTCCTCCACCTCCATTTTTTATTGGATAATGATGCTGTATGGTAGAAAATATCCTTTTGGCCTATTTGGTTCACCTGTCCAGACGGGTCCCCTCTCAACCTCTTGTCCACCCCCAGCCAACTAACTGGGGAGGTCTGAGCAGGAAAAAGAGAAAGCCTTGACACTGCGCAAGCTCTGCTCAGCAATAGCTCTAGCATGGGTGGGTATATTATCAATGCTATTTAGCCACAAATCCAAAACACAGCACCATATTTGCTGCTGTGAAGAAAATTACCTCCATACCAGGCAGAACAAACACACAGATATATTGCACACCTGCCATATACAGAGCCCAGTTAAAGCAACTGTGTTCAGAAATCTTAAAAATGTGCATAGTGAGCTGTTTGTCTTTGCTCTAGCTAGAAAAATATGGTCAAATTTGCTTTAAGGTACTGGTCACCCAAACATATTCAAATTCATATCCAGCAGAAGCCCGCAATATATGCATGAATTCGAGAAGCCTGAAAAGGAAATAATTTCAAAGTAATTGTCCAGATTAGCTCCACCAGAATACCATGAAATGCATATAATCACAGAAACACAGAGAAAGAAATGAAACCCTAAGAAATTAGGAAAATAACAAGTCCTAGATAATACTAAAAGCACCAATTCTCAAAAAAACCCCAAACAACCAAACCAGAAGGAAGATAATTAATCGTAATGCCACTCCTTTAAGGTGATATAATGGGTATCTATCAGTCAAGAGAGTGTTCTTGTGTAACCCCACACCAAACTAACTTTATGTTTACTTTCAGGAAAACTTTGAGGTCCAAGTCCATGCAGTCTGCAGCCTACAGTCTATACAAAATTTTTGACTCAAACTGCAGGAAGAGGATCAAGCCAAATAACTCACAGTGCTTTCACTATAACAAGGATATACAACTTGGAAAAACTTATAATTTAAGGGACCAACAAGAAGTTTAAGTAGCTTACAGGATAGCGTACTGTTTCAAATGTCCCTCAAACCAGTGGTATGTATCTAGCAGCTATTTACAAATCCTACAAGATACCAGATTAGTGGAGATGGAATTCAATGGTTCAGACTGCTAAAATCTAAAGTCTCTGATTGCATGCAAAAACAATTTTAAGACTTATAATCTGTTCAAATTTGTCCATATTTTCAAATGACTAGCAAAAGACATATTGCTCTGCAATTTTAAGCTCTTACAGAAGAGAGAATGCTCCAGGCTCTTGATCAGATAGCCTTTAAAAGACATGGGTAAAACTATTATTTCTTGCCTTATTCTCTGAAGTGGCTGAATCATTTTGAATGAAGTTTTAAAAAGTATATATTCTAAGACAGGCAATTTGAGGTCACATATTTAGCAGTTAAGCAACTGAAAATGCAATCAATACAGGTAAATGTATCTATTTAATAATGCTCTGTGCACATCCTATAATTATAGGATGCATGAAAGCTGGCATTTAAAAATTTTAATATCTAAAAGAATGATGTTAAAACCCATTTATTTTACACTGAATGTAAAAATGTGAAAAAGAAAATAATGTATCTTCCCTCAATATCATACAGCCTTAACTTTGTTAAGAAATGAAACTATATTACCTCATGGTAGTCTTAAAGCATTTCATTACCTTTCTTACAGATAAGCAGTGCTCCAATCAAACCAGAGTTAAAATCCATTGCCATGTTCACATGAGAATAATAAGCATAAGTAAGACAAGGAAGGTCAGCTTCTCTTGGACCAACTTCTTCTGATATATCCCACACATATGTATAGACCTGGCCTGGAAGTACGGCATCATCTCGTTTTTCTGCAGATGATGTTCTGTCATCATACAGGGAGCCTGCCAAGAGAAGAGTCAGTAGGGTGGCATGAAGACAAAGAGCAATTAAAACAGCTGGAATATCCTCCTACAATCAGTTCCAAAAGCTTTGTGTCTTGCCTATATGATACTTCAGCTTCAAACAGAGAACTCATGATTCCACTCACACTGGGGAGAGTAGCATGGGGAGAGTAGCTATCCCACCATCCTGACGGATAAAAGATTTCCTAGAACTGTCACCACTGTCAAAAGGTTGGGCTCTTCATTAGTCTGACTAGGCTTAGGATGGCATGAAGCTTCAGCCTCTGCCCACTGATGCTCTGCAGAGGAATGCTGCTCACTTTGTCACCTTCCTAACTGTAATAAAGTCACTGTGTGGGCTGGCATTGCCTTGCTGCCTTAGGCCTTTTGTACACTGCATTTCCAGATAATGAGCAGTAATGGCTCATATCTGTTCCTGCCATATCCAACAGATTTGCAATATGACAAAGGGGAGACAGAGAATCAAAATCCTAGGTGCAAGAGGCACATTAATAAGTCAAACTGAACCACCTATCACTTCCCATGAGATGTTCAACTCTATGAGATGGGGTTGCAAAACTCTTTTTGTACCCACACAGCAAACAAAGCCTTGAATAAATTTGTAAACTGCAGGTCAGAGCTCTGCCTCAGTACCCAGGGCAGGGCAGTCCAAGAAGCACGAGCAATCAAACTCACTTTGTGCTGGTGCAGACATTTTACTGTTAATTTAGTCATAGTTTATGATCTCTTTTTGCTCGTCTCATGAGGGTTCCAGGAGCAAAACACCACAAAGCTGAGCATTAAGTGCTGAGTATCACAGCAGCATGATCAGCATTGTTAAATGCCTTTACCAATAATGCCTTGACGTATGCTATTGAAAGGGATTTGGAAAAGGTTTTTACACCTGTATTTAAGAGTTTACATGTCCCAAAATAAAATATTTTGCAATTACATGGGGGTGCACCAGATGACCTCCAGAAGTACCTTCCAACCTTAACCACTCTGCGATTCTGTGGAACAGTGTCAGCACACAGGCAGCTGGTCAGGAGACTGCACATGTCAGGTGACACTAATATTCCTAGACACTAATATTCCTGGACAGTGTATTATTAGATTCTAATAATACACTGATGAACAAGAAAGGAGCTAACAATGGATGTGACGTTTCAATCCAGGATCAACACATATTTGTGCTAACATCCGTCTGGACCTCTCTCAATATTTCATGCAGTACTTTACAAGTAAATGAACAAAACACAGAGTTTTTACAGCATTTACCTTCTTCATGTTTGCTGTAAACTAGGCCTTGGGGATGAATACTGACTGGCTTGTCAGCCATATTTTTAAGGTGAACTACTAGAGTATCTCCCACTTCAGCACGCAGAGTTGGTCCCAGAAGTCCTGTAGTTATTTAAGATAGAGGAAAATATGAGCAAAGCAGTATGGTTAGTGTAACAAAGAATTCTCTCCCCCATTAAGAAATATCAGCTCTCAAAGTATAAGTTGCAAAATTGATACAAAGAATGTAATATCACTGCAATGAAGATTTACCTGTAAAAAGGCATATGGGGATTTAAATCCTGCAGCTCTTAGCCAAGAATGTTATAAATTGTATATCTTGTAACTTGCAGTTAAAAATCACAGGAAATAATAGATTGGGGGGAGGAGGGAAGTTATTTCCAGATACAAAAAAATTATCAAAAGATTCATGTTGAGGTTCATTAGAAATTTATAGCTATTCTTCATATACAATTTAATTAAACAGTTTTAGGAAGACAGACATTTTACAGTTTAAGACTTTAGAGAAAGGCATTCAAGCACATTTCTCTGAGTAGCACTCTCAATGCCAGAAGTCACAGAACAAAAAGATCTTTCCATCCCAAAATGTTATCCAAATAAATAATCAGATCCATGTTGCAAATTTCTTGAGGCATTTCCTGCAAAAGGTTTCAAGAGAAGCTTTTATCCCTACTCCCCATGTTGCAAAAATAAGCAATGGATGAAACTGCTATGACAACTTTTGGCTTATTAGGCTCTTTTCTTTTAAACTATTTTGTAAATTAGAAAGAAGCAGATTTGGAAAACACAGGAGAACAAACAAAACTGAAAGGAATCAGATCATAGACTAGGTCTTTCAGGACAATTTGTCGTAATTTCATATCAGCAACCTCACACACATTTACTTTGAAATCTAAATCTGAACATACAACATCTGAAATTATTTTATCTATTAACATGAAACCCAGACAGACTACATAAGCATTCTGCCTAAGTACCAGAGCACAAGTACCACACTTATGTATGGCATGAGTATGAGAACTTGCTTCCATCCACTTAAAGCATCTGCAAGCAGTAACAGACACAAAGGCAAGGGGACATCTTTCACACTCATCCTTAGAGTTTTTCCTTTTCACTGATCTATCAGAAACATACTTAGCCTCAGGCCTTGGGCTCCTTCCACGTGAATTTGCAGTGACACCATTGTGACAGTGCCATACAAATCTAAATGCATATGGGAAGTCTCATCAGATGCTGAAAACAAAGGGAGCAACTTTGTACACTGCAATTAATTTGCAGACAGTCACAGCCTCTGAGAGTCCAGCCTCTCTATGGCCTTTGAAAGCCTCGTGCACTGTGGAGACCTCATCCTCTGTGCTTATTTGGTTTATGTGCAAACAATGGACACAGAAATACAACCTTGCTTAGCTTGTCACTGGATTTAAAACAAGCAACAAACAAAAATACTCAGAACATTTCCTTCCTGTTTACCTGCAAATGTATTTGCTGGCTTTTCTTTTTTAAAATCCCCTTCATATTCTCTGTAAGAAATTTTCTTAAACACAGGATGTGGGTGTTCCAACCTGAAACCAAAAGAGTTACAAAAAAAAACTTTGAAAGGACAAAGATTCTAAGAGATGCCATTGCTGCTTAATGGATATTCTCAGAAAATGAAGCCTGGAATTACATTTAATCACTTGCACATTTTGCTGAAGGCAAATCACACAGTCTAACTCTTTGTAGTGTCTTCTTCCTTCTTACTCTATTGAAACTATGGTGTTCCTGAGCTAGATCATTTCATATGGGACATTCAATTACAGTACCTAGCACAGTTCACCCCTGATTTTGCTGGTGGTTTCTGTAGGTCTTCTTGATTCTGGGATGAAGATGTCTTTGTTTTGTCCAAGACACAGATGAAGATGTCTCGACCATGCTTAAACTAGAAAGCATCTGACAAAACACAGTGAAAGAAACCTGACTTTCTTTTTACTCAGCCCCATGCTTGAACTTCAAGACTCACCAGAAGGATTCTACAACAGCATTAATAGCAAGCTCCTGTCACAGCAATGACCTTGGAGGCAAACACAAAATTCTTCTCTGACAACAATTAAGGATCTCACAGCAAGTTAGAAAATGAGAAACACTGCAAGTGCCCTTAGTCTTCTTACATAAATAATTTGGCACCCAGTAGACCACACAATGTTTTCTTAGAAAATATTTAAGCAAACAGAAGGAAACCAGCACACCATACTTTTGTAATGGAAATAATTATGAGAAGAGGGCTGGAGGCATAATAGCCTTTCACATTTATTGGTTGATTTATTTTAGTATGTATGATGACTGAATCCAACAGTAATTCCACTTGCTTTCTTTGCAATGCCATTTCAGCCACATTTGACAGTAGGGAGCTGATGGTCTGCTCAAGCATGGCGAGGCTGAGCAGAGATATCACAGGGAGTTCACTTCAGTGACATCCAGGGTCCATAAGGGGGAGATCTCTTTTTGAGAGATCTTCTGTAAATTCCTCTGTGACACTCACTCGCAATAGCAGGATCAGGCAGAAGCAGGTCGTGTTTCAATCCATTCCCCACT
The DNA here is from genome assembly GCF_003945595.2 of Pipra filicauda. NCBI lineage: Eukaryota > Metazoa > Chordata > Aves > Passeriformes > Pipridae > Pipra > Pipra filicauda. The sequence continues at coordinate 1,465,952 of NW_024104809.1, read as the reverse complement.
TGTTAGTCACTGATAAAACTTTGTTTAACTGTTTAAAGAGAAGGACCTGATCCATAACCTACATTGACAAGTGCTGCCCTAACGTGGCAATGTTCAATAGGATATGCATGTAAGACCAAGGGGTGAAAGAGGAAATTTATCAGTGCTAATTGTACAGCTAGAAGGAACAAAATACAGAGCTCACTAACACTTCAGAAATCTCAGACTGCAGGCATAGTTACATAACTTTTAGGAACTGCAGCAGCAACACTGTACGCACAGAATAATACATTTTCACTTTGCTCTTAAGTGCCTTATAAATATCACTTGTACATAGTAACAAACCTCTATGAAGGTAAGACCAACACTCAGAGAAGTTAGGTATCCTTTTCTAGTCTGTATGATCAGAAAATTAAGAAAATAGTTCAGGAAGAATCCATTTTCTTTTCAGCCTCTCTTCAGTTATTTAGAACTAAAAGCAGCAAAGTATCAGATTCTTACCACTGTATTTAGACATTCAGTTTGTACTGAAACTAGCACAAGTTACAAATCCCAATGCCTTTGGAATCCAAGCCATTAGCTTTTTCTCAGTGAGTATCTTTGTATTGGGTTTTTTGGGGGGACGTTGCTGGGGGTTTTTTTGCTTGTTTGTTTGCTTTGTTTTTAAGTTAAATTTCTATAAGCTCTACAAAATTCATTGGTCATTTGGGATGGGACTTGCTCTAAATATTTATGACAGATAACTCAATAGGCTTTGTGTATGAAATATTCCTGAGTTATCCCAGAGTACTTCAACTGAGGTTTGAGACAGTCTTGTGAGTCTGTGCTGCATGAAACAGTCTATCCACAACATGACATTTAACGAAACAGAAGTTGATGCTTATATTGATGCACCCAGTGCAGAAGGGAATGAAGTTCTAACTAGTAAGTTCACATGCCCAGGTCAATACTTAAAAGATATTTGGCTTCATGTTCCTACATTTAAATCCCATTTTCTTCTGTCTTGCCAGTTTGACATTATGCTTATACCAGCTGTATTTAATTTCCAAGTGGGGTTTTAGAAATCACAGAAACTTTGTTTGAATTAAGTCTTGAGAAAAAGAGCAGTTATAAAGTCACAGTCTGAACTGGAAATATCTTTTCCATATTATCCCAAAACACAATACATGTTTAGAAGAAAAAAAAAACCAAACACAAAAAATAAGGAAAACAAGTAATTCACCAATATATATAAAAAAGCAGCAGCATCCAAATATACTTTCAATGTAGGAGAACAAGTAATTTGAAATTAATTTTAATATTTAATTTTTAGTAATTTTTTTGCCTAATTTAAGCAGAATTCTAAATTACATCCACATTCTGTACTCTGTAGCATTGTACTTGCAGTGTTTATAATCCTAAGGATAATAGTGGTAAAACAAATAACACATTTTATATGCTTGATTGGTGTATGCAGGTAGGCTGGCCATTCTGCAATGCCCTCTGAAAAAAATGAAATTAGTAGTTTCACTTAACAAAGAATAGCAATGCTTGATCCTTTACTCGGCAGAACTCAGGATGTACATTTCACAAAACTACTGAACAACTCAGAAACAACATAGCTAGTTCCAAAGTTCATCAGGCTTTGATTTAAGTGAAAGTGACAGTATCCAAACTGGAACATATTTATTCCTTCAGCAAATTCTAAAACATGAAAATTTTTGAAATTTTACAAACCATGGCTCAACTTAACATTGCTCAAAATCCATATACCTAAAATAAATACCTTAGAAAACCATGAGCAACAAGCATTGACCTACACAGAAGATGACAAAAGCAAGACCTGGAACATATTTAACAAAAGCACTCTGAAAATATAAAAATAATTCTATCCACTAATGAAGCAAATAAAAAGGAGCTTTTAATACTTCACTGGCTCTAGTTCAGATCATGCTGTTTAAAGTAAACCAAGCTCCTCTGAATTCAACAGGCTCTAAAGTCCTCCTGGGCTCTACAATTCCACAGGAGACGGGAGACACAAACCACTTTTCAGTCACAAGGGAGGACTACTTTTATCCTTCTTATCCTGTACTTTGTTACCTGGATTTTTCCTCAGATTCCAGTTTGTAGGTCCAGCTAGTGATCTGAGCAGCTATATAGTGCTCCCTGACCTTCACAGCTCCCACCACACGTTTCTCTGAGTCTGGCCACCACGAACCCAGCACAAGCAAGAGAAGCAGACCCATGCAGTGCAGTGTCATGGTACAGATGCCTGTTGATGCTGCTCTGGAGGACAAGGCAGAAACTGCTGCTTTTATTGCTGTTGCTGCTTCTAACTTCCCCTCAGAAATGAAATAATTATGATGCAAGAGGGTAACAGCATTTGCTACGCTCAGGTCATTGCTCTTCACCTCCTCCTCCCCTTACTGACAGGGATCCAAAAGAGATAAAAAACTGTTTGAACTACCTTCCTTCCCCTCCTCCACATCACCTTCAGCAAGGGACAAGCACCAAGGAGTAGCAGCCAAAGCCCCACTACAGACTGTGGTTGGGTCACTGTGTACTGAAGCAGCAGGATATCAGAGGCAGAAGACAATTATTTGGATTACTTCAATTACAGGATGTTTGACTTGCATGGTTAGGAAGAAGGGGGGGGGCATACTTTCTGTCTTCCCAGAAAACAGAAACCCACTGATGGAAATTTCCCAGGTAGATGCTACGCTTCCTAAGAAATAATTCCCAGTTTAAAAGCAAAATGCTGAGGCATTAGGTGTGGGAACTAGAAGTGAGTGCAGAGCTAAATCTAGTTCACGTCACCATGTACTGCATAGTAGCAAGCCAGTAACCTTTCCAAACGTGTTGTCAGCTTCAGTCTGGTTCCCACTACACTCCCAAATACCTCAGGTAATGGGTAACGAATGGGCTTCTCAGAGGCAGCTAACAGGTCAGCCTGGAGACTTTTCATCTAGTCTTGACTACGGTCTGTTGACATTTATCTAATGAGAAATCATTAGGAAAATACCTTTCGATAAGTTCATCACTGATGTCACAAAAAATGTTTCCCTGCTTTTGCCAGTGCTGAGAAGTTTGTCAAAACAAGAAAATTGTTGATCGTGTTTCCTGCATGCTCAATTACTCAAAAAAATAAAAATCCCTATCTATTTTTTTCATGGACAAAAGATGAAAACAACTTTTTCAATAATGTTTTGCTAATGTTGTCATGAAAAAATTACCTAAACCCTCAAATAAAAATAATTCTACTCCAGAACTAGACAAAAAGGACAACATTTTCTCAGAGTACTTCTAAAGAAAACCTGACCAATTCTTGATATATTGTTTAAAAGCAGAATGGCCTAACTAGCAGCTTGGTTAATTCTACCCAAACTGTATGATACCATATGGCCTTAGAAGAAATAGGGAAGATGGTTGGGAAAAAAAAAAATGATGAAGACAAATAGCTAAATGCTCCCTACCAAACTTCAGGGTCATTTCATACTTAAACCTGAAAGCAATTATGATCACTTAGACAGCATAAGACTACAGACATGGTGGTATATTTTTCACTTTAAGCAAGTCTTCCTGTGATTCTGTTTAATGAACTGTTTGCATTTGAAATTTCCACTATAAGTAGATTTCTAATAATTCTTCCCTGTAATAAAAAGCTAAAATATTGCAGGCTAGAAATTAATACCCAGAATACCTGTTTAATCCCCCTTGCTTTGTGTCTGTGAGCTGGGCATCATTAAAGCTGACATCAATTTGTTATTTCTCTTTCATCAATTTTTATGAATTTGGGAGTTGTATTTTTAAATTTCTTAGTCCATGAAAAATGCAGTACCAATCTAAAGGTAAAAGTAATTACTTTTCTACGGGTGACTGATAATACTGACAGTTTTAAAGAACAGTATAACATTAGGTTAGATATACTTTCCATTAAGCTACATTGATTACCATGTATTACCCTTTTTTAACGCTTTAAGAACAAGCAGTCCAACAATGGCTACTTCCTCATTTTCTCCTCTTCCCATGCTCCTAGTATCAATATGAAATTGAGTTGATTGAAATCATCTGGTTCAGTCTTGTTTTTTTTTTCTTTTATTTAAGCTACTATATCACATTGTCTCTAGGCTTTAGGAAGTTTCACAGTGTTCTGAAAATCATTATTAATAATCCAAAGACTTTGTTCCCTTCCACCGGACCACTAATTTCTAATATCTGCAATTATATCCTCTTGTCTGATGTGGTAAAAGTCTAATACATACATATAATTTTTTTAGTTAGCATTGGTTACCTGCAAGCTGATACTATTAGTCACAGGACAAGTGACTACAGAAGATGTTAGTCAGGCTGAAGTCTTCCAAGATAATGCAATTTTATTGGCTACTCATATATTTAGCTGTTATCTTTTTTTCTACTTCACGACATTGCACATGTTGCAAACTTCATATTTTATCCTCACTGCCTACCCACATGTTCAAATGTAAATTACATTTCACCAGCAACATCAAAAGATCATGTCATCAAAAGCCATGCACAGAGGAGTGTGGGTCTAGTCCAGGTTGGCAAGACAATCTCTGCAGCACAATGAGCAATGCTGTTCCCAAAACAAAGCAGTACCTTTGGGATGTACAGAAATGCCAAATGAAAACAAAGCATGGAAAGAGAAGCATAAGCAATACCTTTTAACACTAAAAGTGGGTCTGCATCTTCTAACTGGGTGAGATTACTGTCTGTTCTGACACCTAGTAATTATAAACTTGATTCTTGTTATGCTATATGTGAAAACATACTAGAAGAGGATGCTCCCAGTCCTGCTCTAAAGCTGACCTGTAAAATTAACTGGCATTTCCAGTTTTGCACCCAGAACAGCCTAGGCTGAGCCCGAGAAATTAAGAATAGATCTTTCCAAAGAGTGGAAGAGTAGTGATATACAACTTTCTGCAAATTATACATTATGACCCACGACAAACTTGGATCTACTTCATCACAAACACTGTCCTAAGTGCCAGCGGGCACTCATATCCTGATGGCTGCCATCAGTTTTCACAATTGTATTACAGTGATGAAGAGGGAGATAGAGATCATATAGAGAGGGAAGAAAAGGTTGTAAAACAACTCTGGAATTGGTTGCTAATAATGCCCCAGCAGAGATCTATCTCTGTATCTCTCATCCAAATACACGAATCAATGCATAGTGGTCCAGCGAGCGCACTTTGTTTAGTGCAGAGTGGACGGATTTCATGGGCAAACAAGGAGTTAATTATTGATCAGCAGTGAACACGTGCTTCTGAAGTAGGTAAAAGACAGAAGGGGCACTTACCAAATCTTCCAGGCAGAACTGGGAGCAGAAACCATCTTCACTTCTGCAAGTAGGCCCTAAAGCCAAGAAAGGTTAATCTGTGAAATAGCTCATTTTAGAAGTTTAAAGTAGGTGTGCCACACCAAAAACCACATCAGCAGGCAAAAAGAAAAGATGGCAGAGAAACTTTGGCTTTCTTTCAGATAGCAATTTATACAAAAGGAAGATGTGTATGTTTTGGTGACAGCCCTCACAAGAACACATTCTGTTAAGGGAAGGCAGGCTGTGTGACTTTTGTGTTCATAAACACACTAAAAGGTAGTAAGAACTCAGAAGGGTGTTTCATATTTCCCTGGCACTACAGGGTTCAAGAAGACAGATAATCATGTTGATTTAAACCTAAATACATTCACAAGTTTTAAACCTGTATTTTTTTCCTAGGAGAAAAGCACGTGTCCTTTGTTAGAACTGAGTGTTTCTTCAGTCAATGTTTGCCAAAACCAATTAGTTAGCAGGACTCAAAACTATTTGCATAGAAATGCTGAATTCAATGCAGTTTCAGAGAAAAAGAAATATGTTTATTTTCTAAGTACTATAAAACATAATTTCAGTGCTTTAACAAATTTGTCTAAGACCATTAACTCATGGTCTGAAAAAAAAAATCCTTTTAATGGACAAAAAGAGAAGAGGATACACTAGCTTCCTGTCTTCAAAAACTGCATTAATGATGTGTTGTTCAAAATTTTGGACTGACTCAAACAAAATATTTTTTTTTCCCTCTGTGTGTTTAATTTTCATCAGAAAATTTCCAGTTTGGCTCGAGAAAGAATTTTGCTCCTACTCAATGTTTGTGTTCTCTCTGTTCCAGTTTGTCTTCTTTACTAAGAGATTTCTGTATTTGCCCAGGCTTACAACTGATATGCAACATGGGAGCAGCTGCCTTCATGCTAAGTCAGTCTAGCAGCATATTCAACTTGGATTTCTTTCTGTAGAGAATAACAACAGTAAGGGTATCAGTGCAACAGTTTGCAACTAGGAAGATTTGCATCTTTTTATCATAAAACCTTGCTGCAAATGAAACTGGGTTATCAAAAACAAAAAGAGAGCCTCTTATCAAGTTGTATACATACCTACTTCCAACAATAGGTACGATATTCTGGACTAATTAAATTTTTCTTCTTTCATATAGTTGAATTTTCCACATCCAGGTTTGGGTTGGTTTTGGTTTTTTTTCTCAAATAGTATACTTTGAACACTTCTAAGAAGTTAGTAGCAGAGAAAGTTATAGCAGATAGGTGTGTTTCTTTCTGAAACATGAAATCAGTAAGCTTTTAGCATAAGACAGTAAATTGTATCTGTCCCTACAGACTTCACCACACAGACAAATTCAGGGCAGTCTAGTTCTCCAGCAGTGGCTTAGGCTGTTTGATAAACAAGCTGGTTAAACAAGCTCCATTTTCCCATATGTAAAAATGCAGCCACAGAAGGACAAAGTTGAATTACCCTGTTTGTTTAAACAGTATTTCCACCCTCCATTATTTATAGTTTAGACTTCGATTAGACTTTTAGAAGACTAAATACAGGGCTGAACTTCCCACATATTGCTTGGAATTTAATGCTTTGGTTTTTTTTCTCTTCTACACTTGTTTTTTATCATGAGCAAGTATTTTTTGGTATTTTAAAAGCATTTCATGTAAATTGAGGACTAGGTATCTGAAGTTTGACCATAGAGCTTGTGATGTTTATTATTTTACACTTCTGTGAGGTTATCCCCTTTGCACCACAACCCATTCCTTGTGCATAACTTTCAGATTCAGTACAATCAAAATTTCACCCACATCTTTGCTGCACGCAGCACCTGTAAAGGGGAATGTACTCCAAGTTCAAGATCAAGAGATAGAGATCTAGAAGGCAAATAGAACCACAAGAGCTGTAAGATGTGCAGCAGGAAAGTGGACTGCAGCACAGCAGAACTTCTCAAAAGCTATTCTGATGCAGAGACAAAATTCAGACCATTAATGACCATGTAGGATTTGACAGAAGCTATAACTGAGGTTTACTAGGTTTGCATATGTTTATAGCAGTTCCTACAGCAGCAATATTCAGTTCTATCAGGAATTTTAAGTATTAGTCCCAAAAGAAGAGGAGGACTAAGGTACAGTACAATTGCTGCAAGTGTACCCAGGTCAAATTTGCTTGCTCAGGTACAGCTGCTTTGATATGCAGCCAAGCAGAGCACCACATATGAGTCACCAAGCTTTGGGTTTTGTAACAACAGACATTTCTGTGCTAAGAATGCTGTCAGGCATTAAATATCATGGTGCTGATGGAAGACACTGGCTAGTTCTCTTTAGTTCTGCTGCGCCTCTGTTGTTCTGCTTGGGTCAGAGAAAAAGGCCTTCATTGGTTTATACTTTTTCTTAAAAGAAAAATAAAAAAGTCACACCACTTACTTCCATCAACAGCCCAACAAGGAAGAATGTGATATTTGACAACTTATTGGAGATTGATGAAACTAATTCACCTTCCTAAAGCCGAATAGACACCTTTTAGGAGAAGGATGTTTCAAAAGATTCTGATGCAGCAGAGGAAAAAAATATACATCATCATTATTAGTTATTTTAAGTCCTACTCCCTCTCTTTGCTCCCCTCCAAACTCCCCTCTTTATTGGGTGGAGGACAGCTACTTCCTTTGTTACCAGAAAGCCCAAAACATCTTTGACATTAGTCTCATAGGAAAAATCCTATGGCATGACTCAGTGGGTGTGGTTAAGTTTTAACAGGTTTCAGCTCACTTACATAGACATTGCCTAAGATATAGTCCAAAAAAGAGGAAGTGAAGATAGATATCAAAAGAGGAAAGCCAGTTTAAGCATAGAATGCAGAACTGATTACAGGCTCTCATGTAAGTAAGAGCATGGTACAGAGGACAGCCAAAACAGGGACCAGTTGTGCCAGGACAGGGACCAAACTTCTTACTCAACAGCAAATTCAGTCCACTGCAGACACCTAACTTCTGATCACCTTGCAGAACGCAAGGTGGATGTTTGGGAGACAAAGATGCTGTCCTAAAAGCCAGTTTAAGTGAACCTAATGAGTATAAATATATACACGTATGTATAGTGAGAAATGATGGTCCTATCCTCTCATTTTCATTAATAAAAACCTTAACATTTTACAGTGCAGAAAGTGGCTGCTGAAGCCTGGACGCATCTGCAATATCTGAATTCATAAATAACTCAGTTTATGTTTACTCCAAAGAGGAAACCATGCTATTAGACTACCAATTAGTGCCAGTGAGGCACACAAATAATCAAGATTGAACCTTGCTCTGCCACTGCAACCCTCTCCCTTTACCCTCAAGCTGTAATTTCATCAATAAGACTATTCTTGTCTTTATTAGAAGACGAACAGACTACATACCAATATTCCTGCTTTGTCTCCCAAAACATTCCATCTCAAAACACTAGTCTTGCTCAAGTGTAAATCTAAACCAACTTTCAAAGATTGGTTAGTTACAGTTATTTTAGTTTAAGATGTAGTCAAACTTTCCTAACAAGACAATCACTCATTTTGTTCAGTTATCAAAATCCTCCTCCACATAGAGGAAACATACCACTCATAGGCAGGGAATAAACCCACATAACTCTAAGTGAATTTAAATAGGAGAGGAAAAAAAAAAGAAAATTCACATTTTCAGGAATCAGCAATGAAGCTAAAAGTATTAGGCTTCTACTATAAAAGTAGATTTCAGTTTCCAACATACACAAAAATAGTCTTCTGATGAAAGGAAATTGAAGGAATCATGGAGAAAAAAAATCCCACTTCTTAGTGCAGCGTCTGTATCGGAATGAACGTGATTTATTTATATTACACACAAAGATTTTTATTAAAAAGGCTGGTAATGGAACATTTTATTTTAATGCATCAAGTTGATAAAAGATTAGTTACAGAAATTGTGTATAATGTTGTGTAAGTCACATGGATGGGTTATTTAAAAAAAGATTTTATAATTAGAGGAGTACATCTCTTATTTTAGTTACATTGTAAAGTGCCTCGTGTAGTCATATTCTATTGTTGGAATGACCGCCTGTACAAATTTCAAGAAAATAAGAAGGTACCTGAGTTTCATATTAAGGAAAATGTACAATAGCTAGAAATCCTGTAAAACAAAGCAGAATTCACATTCAGTGATCAGCTCAACACTATTTCTTGCTTATAGGAAAATAATACCTAGCAATTATGCAGTTAGAGACTGGGAAATTATACAGCAAAATTCTGGCAATGACATCCAGTGCTTGACCAAACATACAGATCTTCCTGTTTTAAGTTAAGAGAGGGAAACAAGAGCGATTTTCAATAAATCTTGCAGACACCACACAAACATTTACAATACTATTTACATACTTAGTACTTGTAAACAATTGCCAAGGTGAATTCCACCCAGCAAGGATAATCCCTAGCTACCCTCCTGTAGTGGTAGGCAAAGCAGGATCCTCCTCAGTGTTTCAGTGGCTCAGAAAAAGAAATTGGTTTTCCTGTTCTGAACCATCCTTTGAAAGAGGTCCTTCCTGTTAATGAGTGCAGAGATTAGCCTTACTATGCTGAGCAGTCTGCCTTTGTAGAGGAGAGTTCCCTTGTATATATCACCTTCAAATGCATGTTGGGCCTGCCTTTGCAGTCTGGAGCATGTTAGATAATTATAATCTAAAGTGTCTCTCCATGAGGGAATGAGGCAGTCAGGGAACTGCAGAATTAAAATAAATCACAACTTTCAATTGACTATTAAGTTGCATTGGTACTGGATATAAGTAAACTCTACTATTTTGATGTATCAGTCTCATGGACCATTTCTTCACAAACACATAACGACGAGAGTAATCGCACATTAAAAATGCCTCAATTTGTTAAGTAATAATAAAAAAAGTAATCAAAACCTTGAAAATAAGCTATTTGTAACTGTTGAGGAGTAGGGGACTTGAACTACCTTGCCAGATAGTTATTTTCCAGTTCAGTTTCAGCTGATTGCTGCACAAATTGAGCAAGTCTCAACTTATACAGTAAATGGGAATTTTACCAATTTGAGACCCATAACTGCTCCGTAATTCCTCCTTTCTTGCCTTACAGCAGCAAAGAACACTATTCTGAAAGGACACACTTGCTTCTAACATGGAGGTTACTTCAGTCAGAAAGCATAGTATCATTTACTACAAAGCATAACTAAGATGAGTCAGCTTGCTGAAAGAAAATTCTACTGGTGAAGCATTTGATATTGATGCACAGAATGGTTTCAGTAATTTTCATTGCCTTTTTGTCAGCTAAATGTTTTACCAAGTTACTGCTCACGTGCAGAGTAGAAAATAATGGGACCCCTACATCTTTCAGAAATGAATTTCAGATTCAAAGGTAATACAAAGCTGTTCCAAGGAGCGATTATACTCCAGATGGAGTCTGTGAATCTCCAGTCTCACCCTCCTACACTGGGATCTCTGTTTCATGCTCACAGCTACCTCCTTCACATCCCTACAAACAAGGGCTCAATTCTGTCCCTCCAATCCTACCTACTTTCCCCATTGCTCCTGCCATACACCACTCCCAGCCCCCCAGCTACTTAACAGAGTGTTTGTACAATGGAGCTCATCTGAGAACTCTAGCAAGTGCCACCCCAAGCAGTTGTTCACTGCTTTCACACACAATTGCATTCCAGTTTAGGAACCTTGAGGTGACAGCTCCTTACACTGGAGAAATCTCCAAGAACCAGTGTAGTAACAAAAAAGGATACATATGAACTCCAAGTTCTCCCCCACCTTCTGCAACAGTCTCAATTATTTTCTTCATGACTTCTGCATGCCTGAAAAACAGATCAGAAAATATTTTAAGGAAAAAGTAATACCTCCCTCCTCTCAGTAAGATTAGGTTCTCTGCAAATCAAATAATTTTGGACTGTTAGTTTCAGAAACAGCAAGAGGAAATTTTCAGTTTACTGAGAAAATAAAATCCCAACAGTAACTGACAGATAATACTAAGTGACGAATGTAACATTATCTTTAAAACTCCTTAAGGAAAGTAAAAAATGTTCCATGCCACAATGGAGACTGAGTGCCATAATGAGAGTCAGTACATACTGCTTGACGCTAGTATAATTTTTAACTGCTAAATTCCAAGAAAGCCACCAGGTAAGCCCCCAGAAGGTAATTGTGACCAGCAGGAAGCCACCAGAAGTTCCTAGATTCCTCCTGAAGAAGATGCCTAAAACTGCTGCAACATTCTTGGCTGCCTCTGCTGCACTCTTAAATTTGTAAAGCTTAAGAGGTTTCAAACACTAAAACAAGTCATAGTTTCCTAGGCAGGTTAAACTAACCCTGTATAAATTCAGAACTGCTGCTCTAGGACTGTTTTAGGATATGGAAATTTTCTCTGGTGGTAACTTGGGTTCTATAGCAAATCAACAGTTTCTAAGGTACTTTATTCTCTCTTGTGACTGTTATTGTAAAGCACTACAGAGGAGGATAAATATTTCCTCAGGTCACTAAGTTTTTACATTCTCATCAGTGACATACCCAACCTACTATGCAACACACAATATTTATGTACAAAGCTGATCCTGGGAATATAACAGAGAATTACAGAATAGCTAAGGTTGGAAGAGACAGTCTTCATCTAGTCTAACCCTCCTTGCTCAACGAGCAGCAAACTAGAACAAATTGCTCAGGACCTTATCTGGTCTGGTTTTGAATATCTGTAATGATGAAGGTTTCAAATCTTTTAATGACCAGGTACAATTTGCAATGGTCTTGTGTTCAGTTCTTACACCACTTAAACCAGGGGCTGAAGAACATACCAAGTCAGAGGGGAAAACAACTGTATTTATGTTTTATTTATATACTTGTAACACAAACTCCCAGGCAGTGTAACTAATCTTTCTTTTATCTATACTTCAACTTTGTTTTAAACACACGATTCCTTAGGCAATCTTTATCAGTGATGTCATACAGGGCTATGGACATCCACACACACAGCACTGCAGGTTAGTGAGCAGCAGTATTTTGAAATGCCCATCCTAAAACAACCTACGTGCCGACTGACAACAAGAGTTTGCTTAACTTTCTGACCATGCTTTGATATCAGTATGTCAATTTAAATAGCTCACCAGCAACTGGTACTTAGTAGTTACTCTGTAGTTAATTGTGCTGCCAGCAACTGCAAACAAGGAAGGAAGCTGTTGCAAAGCTACCAAGACACATTGTAAACAGGAACATGCAAGTCCAGGGAAATACTAAAGGTCAGCATTTGTCATTTGCTCTTCATCTTTGCAAATCAACTAATCCTCACAGCGGATTCCAATTCTGGATCCCCACGATGTCCATGTGGAACACATGCCCTTTCAGGTGCCAAGGCCAGTTGCTTCTATACAGGAACTTGATCACTGCCAAAACTAAAGTTTTGACCTTATCTATAACTGTGGACTATTTTTTTTCTGATGGCACAGAATATAGGTCACCCTGAAGCTATTAGAAGTCTCTAAGAGCATACTGGCTCAATTCACTGCTCCTTACAGTTGCCTCTAGTCACTTCCTTACAGATATTTAGAGTACATAAGAAGGAAAAAGAGTTGAGAAGGCTATCACCATTTAGTCTGAAATGGAGAAAAATAAGCCCTCAGAATCAGTGCAAGTAATTACAGTTAAATTGTAAATATTTAGTAGTAACTTGTTTAATAGTCCCTTCATAACACCCACATAAAAAGCTGAGAATTGTGATTAAAGCAGCTTACAGCAATTAATGAGGAAGTTAACTATGTTCCTCCCAGTACCATAAAAATGCTGACAAGAAATAAAACTTCCAGCAGAGCTGCAAGATGAACAATTTTAACTAACTACTTAAAATAGAAGCTATGTCAAGCAGCTGCCAACAGCATCCAACTGCTGTTTCTTTCCTTTCTCTGACGCATGACATGAGGATACTCACGTCACAACAAACAGATAAGTTAGTTTAGTATCATACAAATATCCTACATTACACAATTCTTGTAACATGATGGGAAGCAACAGTGGGTAGCTAAACACTTGTATTTCCTAGCTGAATTAAAGACAATAGTCTCAGCTATTATTTTTTACCTCGAAAACCCAGACCTTCTTAGCTGTTAGCCTTACCAAGAGAGTAAGAGAACATATACTTAAAACCTTCATTGGATACACTGTTGGCCTCTTTCTTCACAGTTTCAAGATTACCTTTTCAAATCTTTCAAATGTTAAGCAGTTGCTGGTCAACTAGATTGCTATTTGAGAAGAACTAGACACAATGTTTCCTCCATATTTAAGATGAGCAGCAAATCTGTCTCACTTCATTATAAATCATCTCTTTCATTCTTAAAATTGAAACAAGGCTCATGATGCAAACCATTTCTTCAAGTGTAGATGTGGATTACATAACAAAGGAACTGGCACTTCACTGGCTTCAGGGGAAAAAGTGAAAACATGACCACAGAGCTCTCACCCATGAAGAGACTCAATCCAAACTCACAGATTAACATTACATTGGTTCTTACTCTGCAAAGGTATTAGCAAAGTTACGCAGAGGCCACAGGCCAGTATAAAACCCACACTTCTACCCAGTCAGTGAGTGTGGTCATGCCCAAATATCTGGTCATTATGTTTCTTCTGAGAGTGCCCTCCCAGCCTGCATCCATCAACAGAAGCTTCTTCCCAACCAATTTATTAGCAGGGCTTCCAGAAAACACAAACTTTACTAAGGCCATGAATATATATCCTCATAATAAGATCAAAAGTAGCCATAAAATACTTCTTGCAAAGTTCCCTTGCTCTCTCAAAAGAATGGTATACCCTTCCCAAGACTGATGATCAAAAAATGGCTTTGAGTCAGCAAAACCTACAATAAGCTTGTCAAAAACAAGCTGATTATTTGACACCTCAACTAGTGATAAAGACCCCTGACGTGTTTCTTTAAGTCAAAGGAAATTAAAAGACTTAAAGGGGCAGCAATCTGAACTTTTTTTTAAAAAACATACGCAATATTACAAAGGGTGTCTTTTTTTAAAATGAGATAAAAGCCCAAACTCATATCTCCAAGAACTTAATACTGTCAAGAAGCTGAGGAGTTACACTGTCTAAGATATTGTCTTTGTATCACTAAGACACCTAAAAGGATGCTGGAGCCTATAGCTAAGACAGAATGCACCTTTCAAAGACCTAGAAAAAAATACCTATGCAGCAAGTGAAACTACAGGTTCCCTCTGTCTTTGGTGAGAAATGTGGAAAATTCAACAGAAAACACCCTAAAAACACAAGTGTGTTTGTTTGTGTGGCAATCAGAGGATCTCTACTTATAAGTGCAAAATTTCAAGGACTTCTGGGGGAGCAGAAGATAGTTAACATAAAATAAGAAATTGTTATTTCACGTTCAAATAGCTTTTTCTGCTGCCAAAGTACACATACTTCGACTCTCCCCAAAAAACAGCTGCAAGGACAGAACTTTATAGAGTTCTAGGAGTCTGCCATCTTCTGGAGTCTGTAGGGAAGCTGAGTAAAAGCAAGTTGATCAGAGAGAAGACAGCACTAACTGCTGAACACACTTGCTGCAGCGAGCACTGGAACGAATTCCAAGAATTGCCAAACCCTTCCTCTCATACTGCCTCAGAAAATAACAGACCACTATGGCAGCCAACTGTGGAGGATGTCCAGAGAACCTGAACAAAATCCTTAATAAGGACACTGAAGTGCTTTGTGTCTGCCTGCTGAATCAGACCAGAAACAAAGATTTACCTGCATGGATGAACTGAGCACATGGGAGGTGGAGGAAGATGAGGATGGTTTTCAATGGTCACTGTTTTCTTGACGTGATCTTGACTAATGTCTTCATACATGTGCTCTACTGTTAAAGGCTGCCGTTGCTATAGAGGCAAAAGGAACAGGAAAACAAAAGCATTAATAACAAAAAATCTTGCTCTTTTCTAACATCATTAACAGGTGACACACCATAAATTATAAGCACCTTAAACTTAACAGTTCTGAAGGTACACAAAATCCGTATGCTATAGAACTAGTGCTGCACAGCTTTTTCTTTTTAATATACCAGGTGAATGATAAAGTCAATATGTTTGACAACCAGCTAGGCTCCCACCTAGGTATTTGAGCCATAAGCTCTAACCAACTTTAACTCAAGAAATTTAGTTATTAAAGGGAAGAAAGATTCACCTAATCCTTTCCCTCTGAAGATGATGGAAACACATACCCACTTACTTGACTGAGTTTACTGGGGTTATTACCAGCTCTACAGTGATAACAGAAACTCCAGTGACAGAGCACAATTTGCTTCCTTCCAAATGTGCTCAGTGACCAAGTGCACTTGTCATATAAGTTGTTTCTACTTCCTGCAAGTACCATAAGTCCTGCCTACAAGCCTGTTTAATCGCTTTCTCACCATTCTTTCCTTTAAATGTCTACTATGAATAAGCAACAAAATAGCCTTGCTATTTGACACAGTGAGTCTAATTTTACAGAAGTAGGGAAAAAAACCCAACTGAACTATACCTCATCATATCCAAACAACCAGAGCCTTGGAGTTTGGTAATATTTGTCATAAGTGATGTAGAGGTCATAGGTTCTAGTCTGTAGAATAGCATCTTCCCCTCCAACATCAACTTTAGCTTTGTTAGCTTCTACAATCTGTCTTGTGTCAAGTGTTGCCTGTTTCAAGATAAAAATGAGAAGATTAGTACAGTCTTGTTTGAGTTCTCTCCTTTCCCATCCCAAGTAGTTATGTAAAGCTGTAGAACCTTTATGAATGTTCTTAAGTGAGCATTAAAAAAACCCTAGGCTTTTGGGATTTGTTTTTATCTTTAAATTATGAGTATCAGTTTCTCTCCCACCAAGTATTTTTGGTTTTATTTTTCATGGGGTTTTTTACTTTTCAAAAAAGGTCTGATTTCTTAAGGAAGTATGCAACTACCTTGTTACATCCCCCTACCTTCTTTCACAAGTAACAGACAATTCCAATGAAATTCAGAAGGAAGAGGTCTCAGTTTATGCAGGTTCATGAAGACCTTAGGGTAGTACCACTGTTTTCTCTCCTGACAGTCTGATGCATTAATGGAATCTACTGAACCTACAAGCCACTCATCCTCCATATGTAAACCTTAAGAACAACCACTGCATTTTTTACTTCTCATGAATACAGCACTGTGTGAGCAGAGCAAAATGGATTAGCAAAACCAACCAAAATTTCTGTGATCGGAATCTTTGAGAACCCAAGGGTTTAGGTTACTGCAGTAGGTTGTCTGGAGACAAATCCACAAGAAACCAGGCTCAGTAATCCCACTACTCATACATTTGTTATTTCATTCATTTGCTTGTGCTTATATTGTAACAGACAAGATAGAGAACTGTTCACTCACATCATCTGTCTCCAATAGCCCACTTTCTTCATACTCTGAAAAGAAGACCCATAAAATTCTATGTTCAGCTTGTAGCTAGTCATCATATTTGTCATTCATAAACAACTCCTTTAAAAAAATCTACATGTATCTAAAGATGTTTTATTCACGTAGACTTCCCAATCCCCAAACCAGACTACTTTTTTCATAAAACTTTGATCAAGACTACAGTAAGCAGGTGATGAGCAATCCTTCAGTGGTTTTATACAAGCAGATTGAGTTTAAGTGTAGATATGAAGTTGGAAGGAAGTTGTGCTAAATTCCCAATTTATACTTGCTTGGATCTGTTCTGCTACACAGATTAACTTCCCAGTCACTAACATTCACACAGGTGTTGGCACACAAGTCAGAGTAAACATGCATCAATAAGACCATACAAAAGATGTTAAAGAGCATATGCCTGCTGAACGTTCCAGCATGCATCCCATGAAAATAAAGAGTGATTCTTAGAGAGTACTGCTTTACTTAAAGGCCTGAAATAAAGCATGTCCCACCCAATTTAAGGAAATACCTTCCATGTCTGCAGCTTCTCCTTCATCTTCCTCATCATCATCTTCACAAGATGCTGAACACTCTGGTATTTTTAAATTATCCTTAAGAAGTCAAATTGAAAACACTGCTTTAAAGACTGTTGCATCTATACAGCTTATAGCCCCAGCAAATTTAAGGTGTAAGTCCAGTCAATACATTCGGTGAACCAGAAGAATAATTTCTGCAATATTAAGAAATACTACACTGGACTCAAATATTTGCTTACTAACTCATCTTAGTTTCAAAGTCCTAGTATGACATTAAAGATCCACTTAAAAAGTTCTCCTTTGACTTTGCAATCTGGAATGATTTAATTCCTAAGCAGAGTGAACATGGTGTTAAACAATTAAAAGACCTCAAATGAAAGGCAATGACTTAACAGCTAAGATTAAACATGTAGGTTAAGATTTTGTAAGTCCTAACCCATGTCCAACTGTGCAGCAGTTATCATAAAATATCCCAATGAAGGGACTCATAAGGATGATTAAGTCCAATTCCCTGCTCCTTGCCGAATACATAAAACTAAATCATATGACTCAAAGTGTCATACATTTCCACAAACTACGAGCCTTGTCCAGCTCCATAATTGTTTCTAAACCACCAGAGAATCCCAAAAGAGATCACGTTTTGATATCATAGTCCAAGGAAACATAAGTCCAACAGAAATGAATACAGCACAAGCCCACAGACAACCTTTTCTTTGGGGCCTTGCACAGCATTTGAATCCAACAGACAACTCTGGTGAAATTCAGAAGGCAGAGGTTTCAATTTACACAGGTTTCAAGAAGACCTGAATACTCAAAATAATTATTATAATTAGAAGCTGTTCTAATTGCAAGCATCAGGTGGCTGGTTTTTTAATTTAAAAAACAGGAAACACCACAGCTAGTAAGAAACTAAGTTACAACGTGCATTGTCAAGCAGAACATTAGCAGAAAAGGGTTGTTCTCCTGGACTGGACCCATGGTCCAAGCAAGCAAGTTTTTTTTACATACAATAGATTAGAAGTGAAATCCAATTCAAAACACACAAGAGCAGTCATAAATCAGAGTAACATTCTGCAAGTATTGTGTTTGGCAGAAACAGTGATCAACTTTAGCTATTCTTTAGAGTGTTTCTTTCACCCTTATGTTACTGACTCAAAAAAGCAGTATTTTTACGACATTTAGCACAGTCTCACTTGAATTACACATACTTCACAGTTCATCATATCAATAGCATTTTGAGCTGTTTACAATTGTGTGCTAGCACTGGGCAGTCCATTCTCTTTCTCTCTAATTTTTAGAATCCAAAGCCTAGTGCTTGGACGGTTTAGCAAACTCTCGCAGCACAGAGTTAGAATTCCACTTTAACAACCAACTCATCTTTAAAAGCATTTTGTGTCTGTGACTCTCTCCACATTTCTTAAACATGTTAGCCAATACATTCTCACTTCAAGTACTTCCAACCGTTCTCAGTTTCCTGAAGGCTTCAATTTCAGATTTTTCTCCTGCTGCAGTGACTTTTTGGAAACACATGCAGAAACTGATGACTTTGTAAGATGTATACATTTAAACAGCTTTAGTACTTATAAACCAGAAGCATAAGCCTGTCAAACAGGACCAAATGTGTTAAAACGCTGCTTGCAGTAGTTAAAGATTACAAAGAAATACTTTATATCCCTACACTATTTTTCCATATAAAAATTTCTTTACATTGGATCTCCAAACAGCAGTCTCTTGAAGCGCAAATGTGCTGTATCAGTGTAAACAGAACTTCATTTTCAGTTTGTAGAAGCCTACCTAAGGACATTCTAAAAAGACAAATACCTCAGTAAACACAGTAATAAGGAAATGCACATGCTTATAATGCATATGTGCACATGCCTGCAGACTAATACCACGGGCTATGAAGGTCAACGTATATCTGCAAGACAACTAGTGACAAAGTACATTTTAATCTTTCATAGGGAGAACTAGATTGCTACAGGTAAAACTTCTATTACCTTTAGGTCCTGTAATAAAGCAACAAGAAAATTTAGAAACAAGTACCTTACTGTCTAGTGTGATCTCCTTAACTGCTTCTGTTGCGCCCACTATACCTGTTAATTGAACAAGAAGTCAGCATTAAAAAAGCTTGTTTCTCTCTTAGAGAATAGAATAGAATACAAAGAGGGTGCAAAGATTTCAGAAAGGAGCATACCATCTTTCCAAGTTACCTCTCAAAACAATTTTGTTAATTAGAAGGCTGTTCATTTGGTATTGGTAATGTGCTTAGTGCTGGACATCCAAAAGCAAACCATAGCAGTAACACGGAGCACCACAGCACAGCTGTGGCACGTCATACAAAATTTATTGATGGAATACGGCGTATCTGGACTTTAATTTTAAGGTACTTTTGCATAAAAGTGAGTTCAGGATAGGCACTCCCATCACAATAATGGATCTCAGCTTCATGAGAAAGGCACGCATTTTTGAGTATTTCTGAGTATCTTGAAAGCAATGACAAAGCACAATGTAGGAGAACACTCAATGCTTTTAGCTGAGAGGAAGCGAGAGTAAAAACCATCCCAAATCCCAACAGTGTCTACTCTTGAGTTCCTCCCCATTAGCTTTATAGTTTTACTGCAGTTCTCACCCAGTACTTTTTGGGATACACGCCAAAATTCTGCTTTGACAGATTAAACTCATCTAATTAACTCTTTAACTCAAAATAAGTTACATCACTGTGGAGAATGAACCTGGAATCACATAACTGCTCATCAGAAATAACTACTTAAAGATCAGAAATGCCAGTTGAATGTTGTTTGGAAATAATACATTTCTAGTGGCTGTATGATCATCTGAACACATTTTTTCCTAACACAAGTGGTACTATCAAAGACATCTATACAGATGGGCAGAAACAGACTTTGTGTTTATCTCATTTGACAGCATTTGGAGACGTGGCCAGGTGTAAACAGTGTTACAGTTGTGCTACCACAGCATGGTGCCCAAACCAGTCAACTCTAAAAAGAAAAACTTGGCATAGAAGTCTATTCACAGCAGGGATGGAGACTACATCCTTAATTCAAGGACATGACAAAGATATTCCAAACCATTTCTTTGGTGTGGGGTGTTCAATTACGAACTGTGAAGCTTTTAATAACTGTCAAAGGTGAAAAATATATGTCCAGAGAAACAAAAGGCATCATCTCCCACCCTTTTTCTCCCCACCCTGATTGAACTATTCAGCGAACTTTTTCCATATAACAGCAGAAAATTTACAGCAAAGAAAGTAAAAACTGAGAGGAGTAACTTCTGGGTTTGGAAATGCTGGACAAAACATCAGTGAAGGACAGAATTTTATTAACTCATTATAGAACATCAAGAAACAAGACTAAAACTAATATAATTTCTAATTCTTAGAAAAGAGCAAAAGGATTTATAAGAGGCTGCTAGAAAAGCCAGTGAGATAGATTCACGTAAGCAGTAATTTTTAGACTTCTTTATCAACACAAGCTTATCTAAGGACTTATGATAAAAAAGCATCATCTCCCACACATCTCTCTACTTAATAATATTTTCTTTCTTTTTAGTACTACACCCACTTCCTCTACTTACATCAGATACTAAGATAGCTATTTTCTAATGATTCCTCCTTTCAGCTCAATCCAACAATTCAACAGAATGGGAAACACTAAAATAATTAAGTCAGTTGAGGTCATCATTAAGATATAGATCTCAACGTGCTTCACATGCAATCTTAACCTAAAAATAAAGAAATATTTCCATATTCTTCAAATACTTTAAACCACCATTATCTTCACAGGATTCCCTTACTCAGGAATGAGCCACTACACAGTTCATTTGTTAAAATAAGTTCCTAGAACTGTAATAAGAGAATAGTGAAATTATTGCCAACACCTCTGAAAAGTAGCCTGTTTCAGGCATATACAGCCACAGAGTTAAACAGCTGAGCATTCATGTACCAATCAAGTGGTTAACTGACAGCATAACTTATTTCTCCTAGACTAGATATTAGTACACAGTCATCTGTATATAAGAAAAATTTTACTTTCAGAGAGTGGAAACTGAAAATCAGATTACCAAACACAAAGCCTGAGGCAAGACTTTGAGTACCTGCATTGTGAAAAGTGTCCACCCATCCCCCATCACCATCATCTTCTTCTATAATTGCTTCCTGCTCATCTGAGTACTCCATCTGCTTACACCTTTTATAGCACGGCACTGCAAAAGATTGCAAAACAAAATGAATGCAGTCAATCTTATACAAAACCAGACTGGAGCAAGAAATTATCCCACAAGACCTTCCGAAATGTGGCAGTCTCTCATATATCCTTATTTAGGGAGTCCTAAACCCATACTTCAAATGCAAAAGCCTGAACTTGCAAAATTGATGTGCTGTACCAGATGTTTTATTTCATGTAAAATACAACAACTGCAGTGGCCTTGAAAGTTCATTCTTCTGTTACCCATGAGAGCCCTCTCACCCAAACTCTTAAGGATTAGAAAAGAATTAACTTCTAATTTGCTAACAACTGGAGACAATCTATTACTTTCGTTCACATTGGTAAACAACTTCTGGTTTAAGCACAATTTTGCCTGGCTTTGCATCAGTTTTCCAAATTATTTGTCTTTAGAATTCTGCTAAAAGTTTGCACTGGCTATTTATGCAATATATTAGGTATGTTTAATTCTAAATTAACATCTAGAATTTTAGAAGGTTAGAATTAATGTGCTATTTAGAGTAACTTCAGTCATATGTGTTACAGAGCCATTCAAGTACAGATTTAGACAAAGTTTTCAGAAAACAGTCAAAGAAAGAACGCGTATCTGATTAAGGCAAAACAGACATTTTCCAACAGCATAAATAAAGATTATGTAGAAAATGCTCTTCTTCTACCAATGTGGAGAAAAACAAATCTGCCGCATGAAGTGCAGATTTTGAAAGCTGCTGTTTGATCTTTCAGAGGAGGAGGAGAGGGGTGTGAAAGTCACAGTGAAGTCTTCCAAAGAGTTTCAAAATGAGGTCAGTAGGATGGCCCCCAGCCTCACCCATAGCCCACAACTTTTACTCAGGTGGTAGGACAATGTGACACCATCAACAGGAAACACATTATTTTGAAATGTGATCTAGAAAGATCAGAGTAATGAGGGAGACCCCAGAAGTGACAGGAAAAGAGAAACAGTAGATCACTTGGCCATCCAACCATCAGGACCATCTTATGAAAGTCTGTCCGCCACTACTGTAATAATTTTCCCAACAGTGCATTGTAAGGCTCCAAAAGCCAGTAACTGAAATTCAAGCACAGAATATAACCCATTGCAGGTAAAAATTTCCTCAGGCTGTTCTCAGTACTAGAGGTTCATCTAATGGCATTCACACATTTTGATACAAGATCTTTTGAGAAAATTATTTCCTCATGGTTGTGCCAAGATGTTAGCCTTCTTATCCATTAAAAAGGTAATCACCACAAGTAATATACATACACAACTTTGAAGCTGATACAACTTTATTTAAAATTGCTTTTATATGATTGCTATTGACAGAGACAGTGACATTAACTACATATCTGAACTAGAAGTATCAGTGTCCCCGTGAAAGACATTTTGGGAACTCTTCAATAGCCTCAGTTTGCAAAAGAAAGAGGAAAATGAACACATTTTCCTTTCAGATACTGAATATGAGTTGAAGGATAGGGGAAAGGAAGACAGATAGAGGTTTATAATGTTTGAACTTAATTTTTACTCCATCAAGGCAAGCTCTATTATTCATATAAGCTCCACTAACAAGCAGCCTAAGGAAAAGAATTTAGAAGTGCAGGAAAAACTTTAATTGCAAAGTCAGAGCACCCAAAGTGCAAGGTATTTGCTTCCCTTAGCAATACAGACAACGAGTAGATAGCACAGTCAACCATTCCATCAGTCCTAAGAACACTTATATTTAAACTTCAGCCTTACCATTTTTAGTTACCAAAAACTGTTTGTCTGTTGGCAGATAAGCCTTGACTTTTAGTTCTTCTCCTGAAGCCCTGTAAAATGAAGTGCACCATTTGAGAATTTGATGATCTGCAAACAAAAGAACCCTTCTATTTTCAGCGTGTATCAGGAACATTTTATATAATCCTCTTGACCTACTCTAAGAATCTGTTTGCTATGACTTGACTCTTCCCTATACACAGACTTTGATATAGATATGGGGTTAAGAACCTTGGCCACCCCTAAACTGGTCTGGGATCAAAACTATTTTCTGCCTCAAAAACCACTTTTACCTTGAGATGGCCAAGCAAAGATAGGTTGACAAAATAGTCTATTCTACATAAGATTTTCTAGGATTAGCGACAACATAGTCGCAAATGTCTGAAGAAAGAAACTTCAGAAAAAGCAAGAAATAGACCTCTATAAATATAAAATCTGTCCATAGTCACTAGTGCTCAAGTAATCTTTTTTAATTTCACATGACTCAAGCATTTGCCTTCACCTTTCATGGTTTTTGGTTTGAAATAAGAGTAACATTCTAAATAGTTCATTCCAAACATCTGGCACATAGGTCAGACTCAACATCATATTTTCTCCGAAGGAGATGGCAAAGGGGCAAGAAACTATGATTCAAGCATAATAATTCCTCCTTCAGCAATTCATGGTCTAGTATAGAGCCAAGACCTTGATGATACCAACTGCACAGACAGTGCTCATTCAGGAACTGATTAGTTTCTTAATGAAAGACAGTAGTAAAACGTGAGGAAGCACCTTATTTGCACCCTTATTGTACATGAAACATATTGTACATGGGATACATAAGGGATTTCGAAGGACAAGCACCGCACAAAGTGTTCTGCTTTGGGCCAACTTTAACATATTTAATTAATAAATGCTTGTCTAAAATAGACCATTTACAACTACTTCCAAGCAATTCCAGTTGCACATGGCCTTTGCTTTCTCAATCACCAAGGTAAATTCAGGGAGACTTGCTGTTGCTGCAGGTAAGCACAAAAAGCATTCACAGTATTTAACAACTCATGTCCTCTAAAACCTTAGAAAGACAAATGGAACAAACAAAAAAATCCCAAACAAATCCTCATTCAACTACTGCTACACAGCAATAAGCAAGCCCCGCCTGACTTAAACATAGAGACATCATAAAAGTTCTGCTGTAAGAGTCTATGTACTGTTCTGAAATGAGACAACTGTATAGCTGAACCCAATGGAAACACATCAAAGCACAGGTAGGGACACCAGCTTTCTATAATCCTTTCAATTTTACTTACCATTGCCAAGTAGGACAGTGGTGAACTAAGTGATCTCCAGCTGCGACAAACTGTTAAGGCAGGAAAAAAATTAAAGTACTCTTAAATATGGCATGAGAAAATATCCAATTTTCCTCAATATTAATATTTTAGTTGTACATTCTTTTGATGTAACTAACAACTGTTTATATCAGTTGGATACTTTATTTTAACTCCATTTCTCAGCTAACCATGAAAATGCGAAGACTAAATCAACTTCACCCGAACAAAAGGTGTACTAAGCCCCACAGCAAATTCAGTTAGTTTCAAAAGCTGTGGTATTGCCTACCAGAACAGTAAGAAGCAAAAAAGTTTCTGGACCTGGTAATACTGTATACTTTGTGATAAAGAAACTATTTTTCTTTGCCACTCTTCAAAGTTTTACAAAGACAACAAAGAGCTTAATGTAAAAAACATGTTTAATTCTCTTTCCCTGTTCGAAACAATGCTGCAGCAAGAAGAAACCCAAGAACAACATCAGTTCATTGAATCAATGAGAGAACTGCACAAAAGAATAAACAGTATGCATTTTAATAATACCATCATTATAATAGTTGATTGCTGACGTTAACTAAATATGGATTACCAAGTACTTAGTACACTGAAAAAATTACATATAACTTTGTTCTGAAGAAATAGTTTTTAAAAATATTCACTCTGTTTGTTCTTAGTATGAGAGATAAAGGCTTTTATAAAATCTCATTACTATTTCAAAGTGATGCTGTCATATCAGACTTGCCAGCACCAGACTTGTGTACAAACTCAAATATCACTCAGCAAAGTCTAACCCACCAGGCTTGTTTTTTGCACATATAAACTGAGGAAGGCAAGCCTGCACTTAGGAGAAGTGCTTTTTTGTGGTCCTTGCAGCAGTTAGGTTTCAATATGAGGTGCACGGCTAAGAACACCCTTCCCAGCTGAGCAGCTGCTGCTGCAGTGACACAACAGGCCTGCAGCGTGTCACAGCCATTTTCTCACATGTCCTCCAAAGCCACGCAGGTCAGTTTAGGGAAAACACCAGAGCACTGCCTGGGGATTAACAGATTTAATCTTTGCGGAAGTGCTTCCCTTTCACCTATTTTTTTAACAAAAGCCTCTAGCAAAAGGGAAATATTCGCTTTAAAGAAAACAGCAATCCTTCCCAATACATATGGAAATTTTAAAACTCATTACCTTTTGCATAACAAATAACAAATGAAACTCCAAAATTATTTAAAGTTCTCTGTTCAAGGAACTGGAGCTCTATTTGTGACACCAATGTTGAAATATATTATTAAAATTAAAGATGAAAAAACACAAAACATTGTTTATGGGTCTAACAGATATAAAACCCTAAAACAACACTTGAAATTCCATTTACATTTTTTTCAGCTTAGGCAGCAAAATTATCTAGCTGGTTTCACTTTCTGTTTCTAAGCACTGACACTATCTCATTCCTGAATCAATATTGCAAAGTGGAAGGAGATCAATTTTAGGACATCTTATTTCTAATCCTGGAAAGAATGATTTTTTAAAGATTTGCCTGTA
Source organism: Pipra filicauda (assembly GCF_003945595.2). NCBI lineage: Eukaryota > Metazoa > Chordata > Aves > Passeriformes > Pipridae > Pipra > Pipra filicauda. The sequence goes on along the minus strand of NW_024104809.1, from coordinate 1,439,918 downwards.
TTTACATATATGATTAAAACAGGTGTCAACATTTGGAGGCATTAACTAGTAAGAACTCATAACAGGCAAGAATTTCTTGCAGTTAAATCAAGTACACAGATATATGAAAAGAGGGAGTAGGTGTTGAGTTTGATTAATGAGTCATCTTTAGCCTCATTGCTAATTGATTCATCTTCAGAGGCAAGCCACAGGAACCTCACAAAAATCTATAAAACAGTTAGTATCCCAGACTAAAATACAGCTAAAATTACCCTAGAAATCCAAACTCATTCAAAGATAACATCCTAGCTCCATTATTGATGATTTTCAATCCTTCTTTAGCAATCATTACTATACAAAGACCAAAATCATCATGGAAGACGAAAGACTGCCAAAGGGACAATCAGCAGATCCACACTCCAGCTTCATCTAAATTTAAAAAAAATTTATTCTTGCTATATAACTGGTTCCCTTGACTACTGTTTTGAAGGATCCAATTTATTCATCCCAGCAGCATCTATTTTGACACAGAGAACACATACTATTCACAGTCGTACTGGTGTTTAAACACTGCAAACAGTGTAATGCAATATAGTGTGTAATGCAATATAGTGTGGTTCTTGCTACATTCTATAGAAAATACCTTTTCTTTCAGTATTCCTGCAAAGTTTTCTCCCATAAATCAAGAAGGGATTAAGTATTAGCAGAACATTTTCCTGGACTTTATGTTATTCTTGTTTGTATATAATGAAGCTCATGTATTATTATTAAATATATATGATACATAAATATTTATATATACAAACATAAATATGGTTATCAGAACAAGAGAACATATTGCCAAGCCTGTTTGTCTGCGTGGTACTCTTCTGGGTCACAGAAAGCAGCAGTGCTTGCTTGCCAGAAAACAGAGCAGAAAACTGCAAGGTACCTATGACAGAAAAGATGCTTCTGTCCACATTATCCACCTGCATCAGTCATCATTTGTTCCATTTTTTTCCACCTCCACATTTCTGCATTCTGTTTCATTTTTCTTTCATTCTACACAATAATCTTAACATTGTTTTCTTAGACCTCTGTAAAGACAATGTATTTGCAGAGCAGTAGCATTTTAATAAGAGAAAAAGCAGAATGGGGAAGTCAAAACACAATCAGTGTTTTTACTAGTCCAGAAAGAAATCCCATTTGTTTCTCTTTGCATCAGAGTCCTTAAAAAAATACAACTTCTTGGCAGCAATGCAAGATAGCCTGAAGTAGCCTATAGAGAAGAGGAGGGAAAAATAATAATCACTGGATACTTGGTGTGGACAAGTATACGTAATGATCTTGACAGAGCCTTGGAAGGAACCAAAAGTGAGGTAAGCAAAGACTGTTCCAAAGATAAAGGTTCCTCTTTGAGTTGCTCAGGGGAAAGACTTTTTAAATCAATATATTCCTGCTTTAGTCCTGAACTCCCATGAGAAATGGAGCTGTTGACCCAGCTTCCTTTCAATCTTTTCACAACGTAACAGAGGAAAAAAGCACCCTACATTCAGATGTCAAGTGTCATCTCAAGAGGAATTATGTTGATATAATTCATCTGTAGAGTAAGAAGGCGATTTACAAGTTTCTCTTAATGAAAATTGTTTCAAGAGGCAACAATTATTTGGCAAAGACATGAACTGTTTGAGATGAACATTTCATTTTGTGTAAAAGATTTACCATTACTTTCAAAATACTTTGTTGTTTCTAAACACTTACTTCTTCAGGTGTAATTACTCCAGTTTCCTTAAACTTGGACTCCTGCAATAAAAAGAAAAAAGTTTAGAAATTTTGAGAACTGCTGACGAATCAACCTACCCAACTTTACTGGAAAGACAAACACCTGCTCTTGTCTTGCAAATAGCTCTGTCCAAAGATCCATGGATCAGCCTGGAGGCAACCTCTGCCAGGGCTGATAGGCAGCTTCCTTATTCTACAGTGTAAGGCTCACTGAAATTAATTGTTGCAGAATGTGAGGTATTATAAAAATGATCACATATACAAAATTTTTGCTACCAACAATTATACCAATAATGAAGAGAAGATCCCCAGCACTCAATATTATATTTGCCAGTAAGAGACAGAGAATCAGTGATTCTCAGTCAGGACTCTGAAGTTCTAGGCACTGAACAGTACTGCAGTGCATTAATACAAGGTTTTGCAGTTTAAAAAGGTCATGAAGTGAATGACCAAAATGACTTTTCTCTGGGCTAGAAAAACTTACACAGAAAGACTCAGTTATTAACTTTCTTTTAATACCCATTTCTTTGCCTTCACCTTGGTAAGAGCTTTGATTTTTGCATATTGTCATAGGGGTTTTTTTATGGATGAAAGAATAGATAGCAACTAGACACACGACTTAGTTCTGCATGGAGAAATAAAGTACTTTTGCATTAAAGGTGACATGTACAAAGGTTAAGAATAAAACATCTTTTATCATATTCAAATCTAGAGGAAATGTATTTTGTTTTGACTTCTGGTGGCATGTTTGTTTTCTTCAGAAAAGTCTGAAGTACCAAGGAAATCTACTGTTCCCCAGCATTAGAGCAATCCAAAAAGGGCTTTTGAAAAAGAACATAATTTCTACCATGGCACAGCTGATTTCTTGCCCTAAAGAACTTTTTTTTCCTATCAAGACTAAAAGCAGCAACTGAAAATATCTTGATTTTGGCCACAACTTCACCTTATTCAAACAGTCAGAAAACACTAAAGAAAACCAGCCACTGCTTAACTTGGTTATTCTTGTTCCTTCACCCTGGTGTGTGATATCACATATGCTGTGTAAAATGAAACGAGTACACCTGTTTCATACAGTACTGGACACTATCTTTCTCCCTCATTTCTAAAGAAGATACATTTGAGAACAAGATCAAGATAGGCAAAACTGCAGCTGTACAAACATCATAACATCATTATGTGCTAGTTGACAGAAATCAAAGCAATTTGAATTGCTGTAAGACCCAGAACCCTCAATAACATGTTGTGCAACACCGCAGTGGAGACAACTTACTATTTAACCTCAAAACGAACCATAAGGCAACATGCACAGACTTGTGTTTCTGGAATTGCAGAGAGAAAACATGCAAAATATCCATCCTGTGTTCCCTGAGGGTAAATCACTTTTTCCTCTCTGTGCATTCTGTGGTACATAAGCTAGTGAGAGACATAGGTCTAGCTTCTTTCTAAAGTTACCAAGCGGGAGTATTTTTATTATTATGAGTTGATATACTCATAATACTATAACCTCCCATTCCTGGGAGGTTCTACTCCTGCTTCCTCTCAGTAGTTCATGAGGACACAAGAATTCCTCCACTATTACATGAGCTGTGCAACAACAACTGTACTACAATAAACAAGTCACTTCACCTTTACAGGCCACAACTTCACTGCAGCCCACACGTGTCACATTGGTGGGCAACTCTAGAAAAGTTGAGTATCCAGAGAAGAGCACTCTACATACCACAGAGGGACAAGTTCAATTAATAATTGAGTATCACTGCTTTCTGCCCAAAAATCTCAGCTGCAGAGTACAAAGCACATAAAAGGTCGAACCACAAAGCCACAGGCAGAGAGACTGCTGTCATAAACAAGCACAGGAGAAGTATTTTTTCAAAAACATTTGAAAATGTGAAAATCAGTAGTGAGAAAGCTGCTGGCTGTCATACACAAAGTTGGGGTTTATATAAAAAATTATTTGTAAATAGGAGTCAGAAAGTGGGATGCAGTCTAACAACTGCAGAAAATCACAAACTGTCTCTACCTAAACAAGCAATAACAAGAATTATAACAGATGTGCTGCCCAGCTTTACAAGCAGACTATTATAAGAAACAAATGGCTCATTTCTACCATTCACAGTTACTTTAACACACAGAGGCTTGTAGCAACACAGCAATTCTGACACAGAAATAAGATATGCTGCATAATTTAACATCTGCTCACACAAGAAGTGATTTGTTTTGTTGTTGTTTTTTTTTTATGTCAGCTGAAGAAGTCGCCCTCTTACCCAAAATAACCATTGCAACGCATTCCTGAAAACAGGCTCCAGCCTGGCTGTACGCTTGCATTTCAATTCCTGGTCACACAACTAGTTAAAGTTTTGCCACTTTTACAGAAACCAGCAGCAAATAAGTCGTTCCTTGAGAAGCAGGACCACCAACACCCGTACTGCACTAGGCCCGTACCTCCCAGGTGGGTGCTCCCCTCTCCCAGCGGGATGTGAGCTCCAGCTCGGGCTCCCTCCATCCCGCCCGGCCCGGTGCGGAGTAAGGGCCGATGGCTCTGCCCCAGCACACCCAGCACGGCGCCTTCCGAGACCCGCGGCCGCCACCTCGGAGCTCTGGGGCCCGGACAAGGGCAGGGAGCGGCCGCGGGTGTCCCGTCCCCCCTCCCCAGCCCGGCTCCCGCGCAGCGCCGGCACCTTGAGCACGGGCGTGAGGTATTCGGCGACCTCCAGCGCCTTCCCCTTGACGGTGTTGATGACGTTCTGCATGGTGGCGGTGGGTCGGTCGGTCGATGGTCAGACGGACGGATGGACAGACGGACTCCCGCCCCCCCACCCCTCTGTCACGGCGCTGCCCGCGCCCTCCCCCCGCGCTCACGTGACCCACGCCTCCGCCCACACATGTCGCACGCGCTTAACGTCACGCAGGGCGCGCGGAAGGTGGGAAGTCGCGGAGGGGGCGGGGCCGGAGGCGGGGCTCACGTGGGTGGGTGGGGACGCGAGAAGGGGCGGGGCTAGCGAGCTCCGCGCCGTCACGTGCCCGGCGGGGGGCGGGGCTTGGCCCGCGATGCCCAAGGAGGGGCTGTGAGGCCGCGCGCCCCCGCGGGGGGCGGGGCGGTGGCGCAGGGAGGGGCCGCGCGGGGGGCGCGCGCGCGCGGCCCCGCCCCGCCCTGCCCCGCCAGGTGAGGCCGGTGGGGGGGGCGGTGAGTCCGGTTGGGGGTGCGGGGCTGGCTCCGTGTGGGACCTCGGGCGGGGTCCGGGGGAGCCCGGCCGGGGCGCCGGCGCTGCGCCGCGGGGATGAGCGAAGGAGAAAGCGGTGCCGCAGCCTCCCGGGATCCGCCGCGCCCGGGAGTGCCTGGGAGCGTCTGGGTGCGGCGTCCGAGCCCCGGGCGCTGCCGCCCCGCAGCCCCGTTCGCCCCGTGCGGGCGCGGCCCCGCCGCTCCCGCCTGTAGCCCGCGGCAGCGACGTGGCCGGCGGCAGAGCCGGGAGGGTGGTGCTCGCTCGGCGGAGAGGTGGGTGAGTGTCCCCCCGCGGGGCCGGAGGTCCGGTTCTCCTCCCTCCCGCAGGGCTGGCACGGACCGTCACCAGAGCCCAGCCCGCAGCCGGCCCGGAGAGACTGTCCCCCTTCTGTCCCGCGCGGTTTTTCAGGCCCCGGGGCCCGTTAACGGGCCGGGCGAGTAACGGCGGCGCTGGAGGCGGCTCGGGTGCTGCTCCAGCCGTCCCTGTGCCTCCCCCGCCTCAGTGAACGCCGGATCATCCTGGAGGTGCTGCTCTCGCTCCGCTTTTGTAGCACTTCTCCTTGCTGGGATTAGGAGCAAGAATACTTAAAAAAATATTTAAGAATAATAAGCGTGTGATTTATTTAATCCTTTTAGCTGATCGGTACTCCATAGATGCAAGTCTTATGGGAAACCAGCCTCTTTCTGCCACCTTCAAGAGTCCCTGCGCATATACATTGTATATACCCCTTTGGTCGTCCTCGTAGCATATCCTTCTTATCACTCTCAACAACCAGCTGAAGGGAGGTTGCAACCAGGTGAGTGTCTGTCTCTTATCCCAGACAACTAGAGACAGGGGGACACAGTCTTAAGCTGCACCAGAGGAGGTTTAGGTTGGACATTAGGAAGAAGTTCTTCACAAAAAGGGTGATTGGGCATTGGAATGGACTGCCCAGGGAGGTGATGGAGTCACCAACCCTGGAGGTGTTTAAGAAAAGAGTGGAAGTGGCACCTAGTGCCATGGTCTGGTTGACAAGATGGCGTTCAGTCATTGGTTGGACTTGATGTTCTCAGAGGTCTTTTCCAGCCTAATCGATTCTGTGATTATGATTCTGTGATTCCCTTTTTTCTTTTTTTAAATAAAAAAACAATAACTGTAGAATGAGATTACGCCTTGTGATGTAAGCATCTTTATATAAATTAACACAAAGCAGTAAAATACACTTGTTTCACCTGGTTTAAACAGTTTGCAGAAGTACTATTTATAGTGTGTTTTCATCTTGCCGTCCAAAGGGCACTGACAACGAGACAGCAGAATGAAGTTTGAGTGCCGCAGTCGATTTATGTGTTGCACCAAGGCAATCAACCAGACCTTTCTGCTTGGAGGAGTGTTTATTGTCTTGGGTTCAAGTAGAATCCTCCTGATGAAGTACTCTGCCAATGAAGGTACTGTTGGGCAAACATGGTGCACCTCAAATAAGTAAGGGTTGATGTTTTGGGCTAAAACAGATACACAAAAACCCTACTTTTCCACCTCAGAGTTCTTTGCATAAACATCCTATTATATGTATAGGGACATGTGTTTCTGCACTGAAAAGTCTCTGTATAATCACTGATCTAACATAAAGTGATAATTTGGGTTGTAGGGTATATGAGCTACCCTTAAAAGATGAGGCGGTGAATTATTTTATAGCTGATTTTTCAAAGACTAAAGTGTGTGTAAGCACTATTGATGGTACATGTCTTGATTGAAATATTTTTATTGCAACAGGCTTAGGAGAAAAATGGTATCATAAAACTGATTAGTATTTTTAGTCCTGGAAAGAGGTTATGTCATCCTGGAAGCCATTTTTTTTCTGAGAGTAAAAAATACCATACTGCTCTTTGGGGAAAACATTCCTGCTTTTAATTTTCCTTTTTTTTTTTTTTAAAGATGTTCTTGAGTTCTTACAAAAAAGTTCTGCTGTAAACTGGGACCAAATGAGGAAAGATTTCAGCCCAGAAAGGAGGCTATTCAGGAAGTTATATATCATAAAATTTGGAGTATTTGTAATGAAAGTGCTGATATAGCCTTTTGCATTTATGGAAAGTGACTAAAATTCTGATTAGGGTGGTTAAAATAGGTTCTTGCTCGGATCATGAATGCAAGAGTCAGAATCTCATTGTGTACTCTCTCTGATTTGCCTAATCCCACAGATAACAAATATGATTACCTTCCTACAACAGTGAACATGTGTTCTGAAGTAGTAAAACTGGTCCTGTGTGTGGTGTTGGCACTATGGAAGAGGAAAAAACGTAAGTACCTATGTTTAAAGTAACTAAAATGTTTTGACTTGCTAAGTTTTGATTTCCTTCAAATATGTTCATTTTGTTTGGGATTTTTTTAATGATAGATGACACTTTCCATTACCCACAGATTTTGCATTGCAGGTGATTTTTCGTTTTTTCTTTCTCGACTTTTCCATCCCGATGTAAAAACCTTAACATAACCGTGAGAGATTAACCTCATAGCATTTCAAAATGGTAGAGAACAGATATTTAAATTGGAAGAGGGTGTCAGGCACTGGAGGCTCATGTTAAATTGAACTGTTGTTTTTGTCTGTGGAACAGTCATGGCTTTGGCAAGCTAATGAAATTTTTACCTCCACAATTTGGTACAGACTTACCTAAGACAGTCAGTGTTTACCATCATTGGCTATTGCTGATTACATGTTTTCTGGTTTTCTTTCTTTTTTTTTTCTTCCAGATGTCTGAGTTTTGCTGAACTCAATGTGTCGGTGCTTCAGGAGAGGATTAGATAACATTATATAGTCTTAAATGTGTGCTAACAAAGTACTTCTGTCATCAACTCTAGAATAGTCTAAGGCTTATCACAGTCTTCCTCCTAAAGTTTGTGTCCTGAATACCTAAGTAAATGTCATTCTTTGTGCTTTGTCCTTTCTTTCTTCCTAGTGAGTTCTGGTTTAATTTGTATTTCTGGCATTACTGGCTGACCTTTGGATTGCTCTATGAAGGGATCCACTGTCTGTGCCATTGTTTCAGTTCTAGATTTGATCGATAATCAACAGAAAAATCATACCCAGTAATGATGCCATTATTATGTGGGGACTCTGGAGTGCTTTTTGGCCCTCAAAGAATGGTTGATACTTGAATTTTTGTTCCCAGTGATAGGGGTAACAGGTTCTGTGACATTTTCTCTGCTGAGGCAAGAAAGTGAACATCTATAGGCACAGGATTTCTGCTCTAGCTGTGTATTCTGTCCTGGAACTGCCCTCATCTTGCCAGAGGGCTGTGATACCTTGGTTTTTAATGACTGATGATGTTCCCGAATAGAGAACAGTGGTACCTATACTGTTACAAGGGAATGGGCTTTTGATAATAATAAAGTTGTCTTTATTACTGATTTCTTTTCCTTTCAGAAAAGAGTTGTATGGATCATCCCTATGAATGTCTTTCCTGGAAGAATTTATGTAATTTGATGAAATGGTCAATTCCTGCCTTTCTTTACTTTTTGGATAATTTGATTGTCTTCTATGTACTGTCCTACCTCCAGCCAGTAAGTACACATATACTGAATAAAGGAATTTCCAATATCTTCGTGGTAGGTAATACTGTTCTTAGACTATCTACTGTTGTAACACTGGCAAGGCAAAATTTACTGGTGAAAGAATAATCTGTTACCTGACCACCCAGACCTTCCCATTCTCTTGCCCACTGCTCAGTGTTGTACAGCTTTTAGCAGAGAAGAGTCTTTGTATTTTCTCCATCCGAAGTGATTTAGGAATTTAAAAGGCTGAATTGCTAAGGTACTGGGCACTGGTTTTTTACTTTCCCTCCTTTGGTTTCTTCAACTCTATATTTTTCTTTCAATCTATTTGTTCATGTTGCTATTATTTGAGCTGCACTTTTCTGTGGGGGTTTTGCCACTTTATGTATGTGACATAAAGTGAGTAAATGTAATCTCACAAAGGGAGTAAGTGTAACAGGAACCGAGGAGAGGAGGAAGAAAACTGACTTAATTTTTGTATTTGATAGTTATGTTAAGGCACAAAATTTAATTTGTAATTTCTTCTAGCTACATTCATCTTTTTGAGTGAATCTGCATATGCTCAGGAAATGGTAGTTTTTGTGCTTTCTTTTAGTTTTGTACTATGATACTTTTTGGTTCAGAATCTACATTTGAAGTAAGATGAAAGCAGATGGTTTGTGCTTCCTATAAAGTACTGTGGCTGCCCCTATTGGACATTAAAAGGAAATGGTTTTCTGCCTTCTCTTTCAGAGTTTCTCTTTAAAATATTGTCCTTTTAGGTATAGATTTCTGTTGGGGACAAGCTAGTCCAGAGTCTAGAATAAGACCCAGCTGAGAAAATCTTATTAAAATGAAGAGTTGGGTATCTTAAAGTAACGTGCACAAATTCTTGGTTCTGTGGTTTGTTGTCTGAGGTTTTTTGTTGGTGGATTTTTTTTTTTTTGCTGTTGATGGTGTTTTTTTTTTCAGTTGGTTGGGTTTGGGGTTTTTCAGTTTTAGGAAGGAAATTCAGCTCTAATATTTGCCAGAACAAAGCCTGATATTTAGGAGGTTGCATAAATACAATTGCATCCTTAAGCAATTTGATTTGGCTCAGTTAAGGTAATCTTTTGTAGTATGCACAGCTTTTATTTTGCTTACACACACCCCCAGACATACCTTGTCTCTTTCCCCTCAGAACACTGGCTATAAGATTCCTCTGTTTAGAACATTTAGCATCTTTAACTGAATATATTCTATGATGCATAGCTGAAATTGTAACATTATTATGATAGACAAGTATTAAAAGAGATAGCTAGATACTTGTAAGATAGAATATCTGGGCAGCATACAAGACAATGAATGTGAAAAGATGGAGGCAAGATGCTTAAAGGGATTTGGCTGTATCTGACTGAATTTGGTTTCATGTGAGTTTAAAAACAAAGTAGGTTTGGGACTAAGTAGTACCTGGGTGAGTAGTTGCTTGAAGTATAGAGTTGCTTTGCTGAGATTTTTTTTGCTTGAGGCTTCAGTTATAGCCATGGATATTTTAGTGGCTAAATTTCCTAGTGATAAGACTTAACATTTAAAGAGTTTGTTTGTGACATGCAAATTAGTGGCATGGAGATCTTTGATATTCCTTTTCATCTAGGACAGAGGTCCCTTGAGGCTTCAGAGAATAAAGCAACTCAAAATTAGTTCTTTTTAACTACCCTTCTTAAGATTTTGATCATATTATGTTACCAGACGTTGGATGGGGAGCTTTGACTGTAAAGCAAAACCAGAGTATGCATGGAATGCTTTTACATTTTGCATCAGAATCCTTTTTTCATGAATGGTTTCTGCTAGATTTACTTGTTTATTCAATATTTTTCTCTTTCCACAGTCTTCATTTAACATGAATATTTATTGAGTTTTAATAAATAAAGGTGGAAAATTTGTGTTTTCTTAGGCAGATATCTCTTGTGTCAGTCACTCCTCAGCTTACTCGAGACCCTGTGTTGTGTTGTTCCATGGGAATTATTATTCATCAGATAGTTTGTTGGAATAGAGGGGAATGAAGATAATGGGAAAAGGGTCTGTGCTTTTCCTCTGGTAAATGGGAAAGGCTCTGCTCTTGCAAAATTGGGAATGTGGAAATGCAGATGAGAAAACTCAAGACAAAGTCTGTGTTTTGTACTCCTGAGTCCATATATGCTTTTATATAAAACTGTCTAAAAAAGTGAGTTCACTATAAGGATGAATTGGAGGAAAGACTTGAGATATTTGCATCTTTTGTACATGTACTGACTACACAGGGCAGGCCTGAATAACGCACAGTTTCCAAAACATCCCAACCTCCAAAAAAAAGGTGTTTTTTTTTCCTGCTGGTCCTGGTAGATTCTGATCTTTGATGGTAACTGCAGTGCCTGAAAGAGCCTCTTCTGGGTCCGGTGTCCCAGTATAGAGTGTCTAATACAGAGACAAAACAGACAATCCTTGCCACAAGGAGTTTGCAGCTTGGGATCATGGCCATGGATTAGGGCACTGACATTATTACACAGTTATTCACAAATTAGACAGTAGCTTTAGAGTTGTCTTCAGTTGTACTTTGAAATAGCTGACTTTTTATTACAGTTGCAGTCTTGAAAATTCATGTCAAGCACCTCCTTACCTTTCATAAATTATGCAACAAATGCACTTGACATACAAGAAGTTTTATTTTCTGCAAGTGCCTTGTCCAAGTCTGGGATTACCTGAGTGCTGCAAATAGCACTGCAGCCAGAAGCAGCCTCACCTTTTTATTCTTTGCTTATTTTCATTTTGGAGCAACTTCCTCCTTTGTGCTGACGCAACTGGTTTTGCAGCTGACTGGTCAGCCTGGCTGGGGAACTGATCTGATAGAAAACTAAACTGTTTTCTGTTAAATAAGTTTTCTGTTGCATTGGTTTCCTCACATCTTGGTTTCAGTACAGCTTTCCCCACTACAGCTGAACTTGGGCTGTGTGATTTGCATGAGATTTTTGAAATGGGCCTTGAATGTTATTTCATGGGTGTGTTATTCTACCACTTGGGTGAGGAAGAAAATTCAGTACCAGTGCTTTTCACTCTGTCACCTTGCAGAGAGGGGAAGACTTGAAGTCTGTAGGTTTTTGGTGTCCCACTGTGTCTGGAGTATAACTTTATTCCCCTTTTTCTCTTTCAAGGCAATGGCTGTACTCTTCTCAAATTTTGTCATTATAACAACAGCTCTTCTCTTCAGGATAGTACTAAAGTAAGTAGTATTTACTAAAATAAATGAAATTTTTGATCTTCCTAGCCTTGATGAAGTTAAGTTACATTTCAACTCTTGATGGGAACAGTAACTCTCTTTTCTTGTGGCTATACCAGCTTGGAGAGATGGTTTTGTTTTCTACATCTGAAGGTATAGGAAATATTAGGTTGTTAGGACTCCCTTCATAGTTCTACACATTTGTTCAACTCTAATAGAAAAGAATTGAAATCATGATTATATAGTCATTGAATGGTCAGAATTAAGTTTGTGTACTTTCATTTATACATTAAATCTTTTATTTCATGATTACCAGTGCTTGTTACCAGTCTGATGCAATGTAAATGTGATCTGGCAGAAGGGGATGAGATCGGTACGAGTGAAAGACAGAGGTGTCTTTGGTGTCAGTCCTGATGAGTTTCTGGTCAACTGCCTAGTATGTTTTGAAAAGCAATTATACGTCCCTTCTTCATTATTCATGCGACAAAAGCAAAAATCTGTCCCATGTGTTGCACTTTGCCTGATTTACGCTCTTTATGATGTGATTTAGATTCAGAAAAGACTGACAGGGAAATGGATATTAACTTTACATTCTAAATTTTGTTTGTGTTGAATGTGGTGCAAAGATGTCTTTCCTTGCAGGTGTTAATAAACCAAAGCGGTGTCTGACAGTCTGACTTGAAATGCTTTTTCTCAGTCTAGTTTTGTGTCTCTTGTGGTGTCACAGTTCGCTTAATCTTCCAAATTTTTTATTTTCACCAAGATAAACAGGCTTTGCTTGAGTGAAAAAACAGTATAAATAATTCTAACAGTCTTATAAATTACATTCATAGATTTGTAAGAGTTACCATCATAAAATGCTAGAAAGGGGCACAAAATCATGGGGGAAAAGTGAAGTGTAGTGAAAGTTTACCAAAGAAATGATGAAATTATTTGAATGTATGTGATTTTATTCATCAGACCAGTATTCTCATGGAGACAACAGTTGCTTTTAAGTTGTTGGGCAATCAGTGTCTAGAAATAATGGGATCTTGAAAGAGTTTCTTTTTCCTTATCTCTTCAGGATACTTGATTTTGTACTTCTTTGATTACCAGGCTGAACCCCCTTTGCCTTCTAAAACGTGTTGCGTTTTGGCATTTTACTGTTAATTCTGAAAAACTTCTGAAAAGACTTTTCTTTGTGCCTGTCTGTCTCCTTATCTGTGTGGCATGATGTCTTTACGTGGTTTATAGACCTGGTTCTTCTGTCATTTAATTTATGCCACTGTGTTTCTAAATGTGGTGGCTCTTTTTGTCCACTAGGCGAAGACTCTCTTGGGTACAATGGGCATCTCTGGTGATTTTATTCCTGTCCATCGTTTCCCTGACTCGAGGAACCGGAGGCCATCAGCAAAGCTTGGCTGCACATGGATTTCATCACAATATGTTTTTTAGTCCGTCTAACCACTGCCTTCTCTATGCTGGACCTGAGGAAGCATGCGTGGAAAAAGGCAACTGCATAGCACCAAGTTTCCTTCACAGCTTCGAATGGAATGTCACCAATACCATGGCAGGAGCATTGAAACCTCTTCGCCTCAGCCTGGGCCATCTGCTTATTCTAGTGCAGTGTTTTGTTTCTGCCCTGGCCAACATCTACAATGAAAAGATGCTGAAAGATGTGGATCAGCTTGGTGAAAGTATCTTCACACAGAACAGCAAACTCTATGCCTTTGGGGTGCTGTTCAATGGGCTTATGCTGGCGCTGCAGACGAAGGACCGGAGGCAGATAGGGAACTGTGGCTTCTTTTATGGGCACAATGTCTTCTCTGTAGCTCTTATATTTGTCACAGCTTTCCTGGGGCTGTCTGTAGCCTTCATCTTGAAGTTCCGAGACAACATGTTCCATGTTATGACTGCTCAGATCAACACTGTCATCATCACCACAGTGTCTTTCATCATCTTTGACTTCAGGCCTTCTCTAGAGTTCTTTTTGGAAGCTCCTGTAGTGCTTCTCTCCATATTCATCTATAATGCCAGTAAAGCAAGAGGCCTGGAATATGCCAGTCTGCGGGAAAGGGGAAAACTCGTCAAAGGAGATGGATGGGAGAGGTCAAGTGGGGTAAGGCTTTTCTGTACTTGTCTCCCATGGTTTTCTCTTTTGTTTCACCTCCATTTATGCTATGGAATGTTTGGAAGAATCATCTTGGATGTGACCAGACTCATCCCTCAATACCAAAGCTCCTCAGTATTTCTTAAAATCATGGGTATTGCTTTCCATATGCTACTTTTTGAAATCATGAAGCCTATGTAGGCATTGCTTTCCTGCTGTGACTTTAGGCAGTCCTGTGAGCAACTTCAGCTTTGTACAAGTCCTTTCTTGAAAGCTTTATAACCAAGACAGTTTACTTGCCCAGGGCATTCAGAAATTGGAATTGCTGCCTGGGAAATAATTGTATTTAAGTAGAACTGATAAATCTCTGTAGCTTAGCCCACATCATGAAGAGGTCAACATGTATGATGTTAAGATTCTTTCTACCTTAACAGTCAAAGATAGCTGAAGACAAAAAGGTAATATTCAAAGTACTGAGTTTTAACACATTTTTTCTTCTTCTTGCTAAATATTTCTTCCAGGCCTGCTAGTGGTTTTTGTTCTAATTTGAATAGTGATCTAGTTAACTAGTACATGTTAGGGAGGGCTCTCTCTTAGATCTGTCTGTCAGCTGAGCTGAGCAGTGACCTGAGGGGAAGGGGTAGTGTCTGTGCCTTCACTCTACCTGTAGGGACGGATTGTGGATACACGCTGAAACCAGCAGAGAGCACTGTCCCCACTGAAGTCTAAGAAACACTAAACTTCGAAGAGAGATTTTTTCAGAAATTCCACAAGGTGCCTTTTTAGGTTGTTGTTTAATGAGCAGTAAATAACACAAAGTTGTATATTTTTGGTGTGCCAGGTGTCGTCTATTTTAGCACTAACAGCTGAACAGCTGTGGTAAAAACAAATAGCACTATGTGAACAGGCTAAGCCAACTGTATCTTGGGTTGCATCGAAAGCAGCAGAAACAGCAGGTCGAGGGAGGTGATTTTGCCCCTCTACTCTGCTCTTGTGAGACTCCCACCTGTGGTACTGTATCCAGCTCTGGGGATGTAGATCTGCTGGAGTAAGTCCAGGAGAGGGCCAGAAAGATGATCAAAGGGCTGGAGCACCTCTCCTCTGAAGACAGGCTGAGAGAGCTGGGGCTGTTCAGTTAGGAGAAGAGAAGGCTCCAGGGAGACCTTATAGCACCTTCCAGTATCTAAATGGGGCTGGCAAGAGAACTGGGGAGGGACCTTTTACAAGGGCATGATGTAGAGATAGGACAAGGTGGCATGGCTTTAAACTGAAAGAGTGTGGATTTATTTAGATTAGGAAGCAATTCTTTCCTATGAAGGTGGTGAGACGCTGGAACAGGTTGCCCAGAGGAGTTGTGGATGCCCCATCCCTGGCAGTGTTCAAGACCAGGGTGGATGGGGCTTTGAGCAACATGGTTTAGTGGGAGGTGTTCCTACTCATGGCAGGGGGGGTTAGAACTAGATGATCTTGAAGGTCCCTTCTAACCCAAACCATTTTATGATTCTAGGCTGTTTTAGGCAACAAGTCACTACAAAGTGTTAAAGATGCAGGTAATGTTTTTATGAGCATGTATATCCTAAACCTCATAACACACTGGTGAGAAATTTAAATTATAGCATCTTGATTTTATTACAAATGATGCCTTCAAATTAAACCTTGCTCTTTTTTTTTTTTTGGTGTTAATAACAAGATGACTTTTGCTCATGTTGTTCTCTTTTGCTTCTGTTTCCTGTAGGATGGAGAAGAATTTGAGAGGTTGAACAAGCCAGGCAGTGACATCGATACAGATGAAGATTCCCTCTAGCATGAGGCTGGCTCAGAGGAGTGCTATTGCTCATAGTGAGAGAGAGTTAATCTTCTATTAACAGGGTTGCTTTTCCCCACTGGCGGACTAATCGAAACTGTTTTGGGGCTGGATCTCAAATGTGGTTGCGGACAATATTCAAGCTGTATATATGGAGATTTGTATTCCTCTGTGCCTGTCTCCCAGTGTCTGGGGAAGTGAAAATCTGGAATGCCTTTGTAGCAGCTGGTGAATTTTACATGCAGCTTATGTGGCCTAACTTTGAAAGAGCTTGAATAAAACAAAAATGTGTTGAACAGTATGAATGCATCATAGGGTCTTTTTTTTTCGTGTTTACAAAGGCTTTGTGTAGAGGCTTAGTTTGCACTGGGGCCACTATCTGAAAACAAATATTATGCAGCTACAGCGATGACCTTCAGCATCTGGAGCACTGAGCAAGAGGGTACAGGTGGTACTATTATCTGGTGTTGCTCCACCCTGTCAGACTGATAAAGTCTTGGATTAATTTTGTAGAGAGAGAAAACATTCTGCAGAATGCCAGGCGTAGTGATCTTGGAATTGCCGTTGAGGCATCTGCTGGATTGTATTTTGAGTGAGATGAAAAATTAGCGAGGTTCCAAATTATTCAGAGAATTTTGAAACTGGGAAGGGAATGGGGATGCTGATAAGGGATTCTTGGTATGTTCCAAAAGCCTCTTCTCTCATAGCAGGAGAAAGCATGTTGGTTTATAATTTCCTCCCTTCAAAAATGTGTCTTTCATAGTTGAAAGATACTGTCAGAAGAATTTTTAAGAAGATAAGCAATGAGTTCAGTGTCAGAGCCTCATACCACAGTGTATAGTAAGCAGTTAGTGATGCATTTCTCTGGACTGAAGACAGTCCTGCCTTTGTTCCCCTCTGCCATTCTGTCCAGGCTTAGTATATAAAGCTTACTTACGTGTACTGTATTGATGACTTATTGCTATATTAATTAACTTAGCTCCTGTCATTGATCCATCAAGAGGGGCAGCCTGTTTCCATGTGTGACCAATGACTGTCAAATCATAAACTATGAATCTAAAATTATTATTTTTTCTGTATTAATTTTTGTCTAGTATATATTAAGAATAACTGTACAAAATTAATTTACTGTTGTGGTTGAAAAATCTTTTGCGTCTAATTTCATTGTGCATGGATAGTAGGCCATTTCAACACAAGGAACCCTAGTTGTCTGCATCTGTACTGAATAGGAAGCCATATTTCAGTGTAAATTCCAGAAATGTAGTTTTTATTGGTTTATGATGACCTATTTTGGAAGATGAAACTTGGAAAAGAATGCTCAAACTGTTGAAGACTTAGGGGCAATAAGATTTTTTTTTCATTACATACAGCTGTGCAATATATACCTGCCTGAGTTCCTTGTCTCTTTCAGTCATGGCAGGTATTTTCAAGAGGAGTGAAAGTACTGTTAGCTTTAGATTGCTTTGCATTTACATGAGCAGTAGTAGTTTTTTACATGAAGTAAAAGCAAGTTAGAACATAGAAATCAGCCTCATCCCTGTAATGACAGGGCATCAAACCAAAGATGAATGTCATCTGTACAGATGCAAACATATGTTTGACCTTCCTGCCTGAAATATCAGCATTAAGAGAAATGAGATATAGAAATGACTGATCTGCAACTGTTATAAAGTGCACTTAGTTCTTGCTTTCAACTCTTGCCCTGCTGAATGATTTTCCCCTCTAATTTTCACCAATGCTATTCTGTGTGGCTTACTTGACAAAAGTACTGGTGATATGATTGTGGATCAAAGTGTTTACTTGCACTGTGGAGTTGGTCCTGTCTAACATGTAGAAATCTTTCTTTTGGCTTCAGGTTGGAGGTCTCAGGGAGATTATGTTGGATGGCCAGGCAGGTTTCTTAAAATAATGGAGGAGAACTGTATATCTCCTTTGCAGCAGCAGGAATGTTAACGGATACCTAAAAATGGGTAAGGCTTTGCATCATCTTAGCAGTAAAATAGTGTGTATAGTAACCCAAAAACATAATCGTGCAATTTTTGGCAGCAGTACTACTCATGGCAATGGTCAAATTTAGTATGTAAATGAGATTTGTTAGAGGAAGTGACTGTGAAAGATTGTCAGCTGGAGAACAGCCCTAGTTAGGAAGGGGGAGCAATTCTCTAGAGTTACACATCTTAAATAGATCATGGGAAATCTTTCTTGATTAAGTATTTCCACTGTATGGAAACTTCTCCATGTTGGAAATCTTAACTATATTTTGCCTTAAATGACAATAGGGAAATTTATGAGGATATTTTTGGAGAGCAGCATTAGTTTGGCACTCATAGCATTTAATGAATACATTGGGCAGAGAGCTTTTTCTGAGCTTTGATTTAGAGCCCAGATTCACAAACATTTGGACTTAATTGCTGCTGAGGATGTTATGTTCCTCCCTCCAGGTTTGAGGAAATAGTTCACAAAAAATCCCAGGAAGAGAGGTGTGTTCATGTTTCTCTTGTTTATAACTAGCCAATTAAAGCAGTATTTATTTTGGTTAATTTCAGCTATTTTGTGAATATAGCAGCTTCAAAGACAGACTGTGGATGAAAACAGGCATCTTGGAGCTGAATCAAATCTGATAAATATGTATAAAAAAAAAGTTTTTCTTTATCATGTGGAATCTTCCCACAAGATCCATAGGAGTAGGATCTTCAGCTCAATAAATCTGTCCATGAAGTGGTGCTGCAGGGACAGATCCAGTGCTTTGAGTTTGATTTGTGTTTTGCCAAACGAAGTGTTCATTTGGAGTATTGTAGCTCCCGAATGTCTATAGCCTGCAAGATAACTACATGTTGTCATTGAAAGGATATTTTGACTCGATGTTCCTTCTGGCTTTGCTTTTAGTTTTCCCCAGGGAGAAGTAGGTTGCAGAATCAGGATTTTAAATAATTGCTAAAAGTTACTGGTAATTTCAAGCCATTTTGTAATGAAGGCAGAAATGGGCACCAGAATGTAGAATGGTACAGAGTCTTCCTCGAATTTTATGAATATTTGAATGTGTACTTTTGTTTAAGATCTCAACCTCCCTTGATAAGTGGACAACTTGTTTGGAGTTGTCTTTTTAATGCAATTCCCACTGAATGCCTAGGCTGGGTTTGATACTTGTCCAACTGAACTTTGAATTTTGGACAGGGCTAAAAAAAAGGCCATTTAGATTAGGTGTTGCACTCTTTTTTTTTTTTTTTGTAAATTAACTGTATCTTCCCCCAGCTTAGCAGAGGACATTTTGTTTATATGATTTGTAGTGTGAGTTAAAAGGGCTTTCATTTAAAGACTTTACATGAAAACAAGATTACAGGAAAGTAAATGAACACCTGAAAGAAAACACCCCAAAGGCGTTTTTCTTTCTGTCTACAGGAGATGCCTGTTAATCATCTGGGATACTTTCCTCTGTTTTTGCTTCAGGCAAGGAAAGTTAGGCAGCTGACCTTAATACAGTGATGCACTTGTTTTCTAGAAATGAGCTACAGGACACTCCATTTTTTTTCTAGAAACCTTTCCATTCTGTGATTCTTCTTGTTTTTTTTTAATTTCTTTGTCCACTGCTTTCAGCTGTGGAAGTACTGTAGTCAGTGAGAGCTTGGAAGCTCTCTGCAGGCAGCAGTCCTCTCAGACTGGTTCTATCAAATACCTGCCTTCTCCCACTTAGCTCCAGTCACCTGAGAAAGGTAAGTCAGGAGCTGTATCCTGTGCTGACTAGACCTTGTGATACGAAGGGCAGCCAGCCTCAGGGGATGACCAGGTTTGTAAAATAAGGCCTTGAGACCTCCACATCTGTCTGCCTTTGACACTCAGAAGAGCAAGCAACGTCTGAAGTTTTGTGGCTGAGTTTCTAAAGAAAGCATCTAGTTTTGAGTGAAGAAATCAGGAAAATGCTAAAACACATGCAGAGCATGCTCTGGCCAGCTTAGGGCTGTAGCCTTCTCCCTATTCCTGTGCTATTGCTGTCATGGCAAAACCTACTACCAGTGCCCTGTTGCATGTATCTATATGTGATGTGCACCCACATCGCGGATTATAAGAAGAAATGTGACTGGTCAGGCACACCTTCAACATTAGAAGTGACCACTGTGCCACTATGAAGGCTTGAATGGTACCTTCTTCACTTCAGGATATTCCATAATCTTTCTGCTGCGTCTTTAATGTTTAGAAATCTAACCCAAATGGTGTTGAAACCATGGCTATATGTGCAGCTCCTGCCACTGGTTTCAGTAGAGTAGGGTGATGCAACAAATCAAATGCCCAAAGACACCCATAAGAAGGGAGAAGAAAACCATTTCAGAAAGTGTGCCAAAAATAGAGATGGTTTAGCAGATCAAATTAATCTCAGATAGTTTTATAAATATTTAATCTAGATCACTTTTATGGGGGAGGGTATGAGAAGAAGAGGTAAAAGAAAATTTGAAATTTAGAGTAATAGTTTAATTAAAAGCATTATTATAGAGAGCTAGTTACAACTCATTTAAAATATATGTGAATGAGATTTTGTTTTCTGATAAAAATAATGCTTTTCAGTTTTCTGTATTTCAGACAATGCTAACTCTGGTTGGTGTTTCCACTTAGCTCTCATTAACTTGGATTTAGTTGTGAGATGGGCAGGACCTAAGAGAAGAGGGACTCCAATTAAAAGAATAAATGGTTATGCAGTAAGCTTTGTAGTTAAGAACTTTATATTGTATTGGAGCAAATTCTGCCATAGCCATAAATCTTATTTTCGTTGATAAAGTCAGCTAATTACAATATTAATACACTGTAGAAGGGGTGCTGTCTTTTTAAACAAAGTGTTTCAAAAAGATTTTATTATTGTTGTTGTTATTTTTAAAGAGCATACCTCATACTTCTTTCTTGAATTTTCCTTTTCGGGGGGAGACCTGAAGTGTGATCTTTTGTTTCTCCATAAGCATAATGAAATCTCACTTTCCAATAAATATACTTATTTTTTTTCTCCTTAGAAAAAATACTAAAAAGCACATTGCAACATTTGTTGGACAGTTTGTGTCCTGCCCTACCGCAGTGCCCATACACTGGGGCTGTGGGGGTTTTTTTGTTTGGTTTTAATACAAACAGCACCTGCTGATGGCCTTTGTTTATAAAGGTTTAAAAATATAAAGGAGTCTTTATTGTTTAAAGCTTCAATACTACTGGTTTGAATTGCTTCACTGTAAAGGCTTCTGCGTTTTTTTGAGAAGGCAAATGACCAAAGTCCCTTGATTGAACAGTAGAAGAACGAGGCGTGGATATCTAGTTGGCCTGGGAAGACTTTCTGCAACTGGCCGTGTATTGCTTGGATAGCTATTAGAAGGCAGACAGGGGGCAGTCAGAGGCTAAGTTGCCCTTTTCAATATGGATATCCATGGTGGTAACTCCCGTGGTGACGGTAGTCATCTTGGTAACCTTCCTGGTATCCCTGGTGGTAGCTATGGTAGCCATACCCACCGTACTCATCATCTGGGCACTGCATGCCGAGCGACTGCTGAATTGTCATCTCCTGTCGCCGAAGCTGCATGGAATCAATCAGGTCATACACAATCGCCATAGACCACATTGGAGAAGGATACCAGGACTTCACGTTTCCATCTTTCCCCACTAGAAGCATGGAGAAGTATTCTGGGCTAATTTGAAAATAATTTCGGATGTCTTTCACCAAGTTAGCTGGGATGTCTTCTCGGTCTACAGTTGAGCTTCCTAGAAAGCGATCACATAAAATCAGCATTGATGTTTTGTTTAAGCAGTGATGATGGTTTGTAGGTAAGCGAGTTAGCAACATGAGACAGGATACAGCCCAATAGTTGGCAATGTAAGGTGCTTGTAATTTACAAGTTCAGGATTTCCTGGATCCAAAATGAAGTTGCTCTACTGTGAACTAAGGATGTATTTTTAACAGTTTTGTTAGATTTAGTAAACTTGTCCTTTTTCTCTAGGCTGAAGCTGCTGTAGTGTGGTACATCTTTTTGTCACCCTTCTTTGACTACTATGCAGCTTGTGTCACCAATTCACGTATTGCAGAAGGCATATGTGAACAACAGTTGTGGTGAAAGAAATCACAAGAATTGAAGCGTGATAGAAGAATTGAAGGATGAATTTGCTGGGTCATTAATGGCATTATAGAACCTCACTCATGATATGTGAGGTGTGGTAGATGTCATGTCCACTTCAAAGTACATGTTCTAGTGCAAATCTGGTGAACTCCAAGCTTTTAAGTGTGAAGTCTGTGTTGGGTAAATGAGTAGAAACTATAACACAACTAAGATCAGTGGGCACATATATACATAGTTGGCTTGGCAGCTGAATGCTTACAAAGTGGCATCCTGCCTTACAGATTTGAGATTCTCTGAAGGAGGTCAGGAAGCAGGTGGTCAAGGGTGGCCTGGTTGTTACAGATTAAGTGGATTTCCGGAAGGCTTCAAAAGGTACTTTGATAGTTTAGTTGAAAAGCAGAAACAAGGTGGGAGTGAATGATCACCTGGAGTGGAGGGAGGTCATCAGTGAAGTTCTGTGATTTTGCTGGGACTGGTGCTGATCAGTGTATTTGTAAATAATGCACGTGAGGTATGAGGATGGAGGTTAGGAAGTATACTGAGGATGTGAAGTATATTGAGGATGTGAGGCGTTGCAGAAGATCCTTGTAAGACTGTGTGACTGATTAGTAAAATTAGAGAAGAAATTCTATTCAGATTGAAGAGATACACATGGTGAAAGTTTTTCTGACTCCCCATAAGAAATGATGAAGATTGACCATCACCACTTGGCAGTGAGATCTTAGGGCTATGAAGGAGTTTCATGAAAGGCTAGTTCAGTGCTCACTAATGACCAAAAGCAAAACCAGATGTTATAAACCATGAGGAAAATAATAACAAAACAGTATTATTATGCTACTATGGAAACCCATTGTTTGTGTGCATCTTAAGCACTGCATGAAATTCTGGTTCTCTCACCTCAGAAGACTACAGTAGAACTGGGAAAAAAAAGTCAGAAAGGCAGCAAGGTTGATCGCAGATTGGGAATCAACTCTGTATGATTTTATGTCCATGTAAGTGGGGACTGCAATCTGTCATGTAGATGGGTTGGGAGAGGTCTGCAGAATTGTGAATGTCACTACAGGGATGGATAGGAATTAAATGTTTACCTTTTTCCCCACACAAGAAATAAGGGGCATCGAACAAAGCTACGGGGGTCATATTCAGGACAGATAAAAGGTACCTCTGTAGAGGTTCTCACAGGAGAACACATGCTAGGAGTTAACATGGATCAAAGGGACATTAGTCAAGTACACAGAAAAGAGGACTCTTGAACTATAACCAAGATCATGAAGCCTTCGGTGAAAAATAAGCAGAGGCTGCAAGAAGGTTGATGGAAGAAGTGCGACATTTGCTTCTTCTGTTCTTATTCATTCTTATACATGGACTTAATGTTCCTGTACTATAGAAGGACTAGGATGCTTTCATGCACAGAGCAAGCAGTTGGAACAGAGATGGGATAAATGAGCTCCTTTCTGTCTCTGTTCTTCTACTGATGGAGACAGTTGTTTGGATTAGGTAGTAGAGGAACCTGTAGCATTTGAAAAATACCCTGACAGTGACCTCTCCTGAAAATATCTACTTGAAGTAGCCTGCTGAGATGCAAGTGGAATACTTAAGGGGTACTTATAGGAAAGACAGAGAAAGAAAGACTTTTTACCAGGGCTCATAGAGACAAGACAAGGGGTAATAGTTTTAAACTGAAAGAGGGTAGATTTAGATTTGATTTAAGGAAGAGATTTTTTAGGATAAGGGAGGTGTGACACAGGAGCAGATTGCCCAGATGGATGCCCCATCTCTGGAAGAGTTCAAGGCCAGGTTAGATGGGGCTTTGAGCAACCCAGTCAAGTGAAAGATGTCCCTGCCTAGGGCAGGGGGTTGGAACTTGATGATCTTTAAGAGGTTCTATTCACTCCAAGCCATTCTATGAATATGAATGAGGGACCCATATAGGAGAATCTGCTGAGTGTGTGTTCTATTAGCCCTGCAGACTCTTGAGCATGTAAAAGACACAGACATCCCTTTGACAGCAAGGCTGGCAGAGGAGTGTACTGGGGAATGTAAATTTAGGTGAGAGATAAAAGTGTGAGTTAGCTTCTAGATATTTGTGCTTTTACGTCCTGAAGAACCTATATAAGGTTTAGCACAGAAACAGTAAGAAAGCTTTTTGTTTGGTTTTGTGTCATCTTATGTCTTAAAAGAAACAAAACAAAAGAGAAAAACTGTCAATCCTTCCAAAGAAATTACAGCAAAGAAGCACTCAGCACTGTGTAATGCCCTTCATGGGTAGTACTGAAGAAACTGGGAACTGTTGCTTACCATTAATTGGATACAACTCTAAGACGCCTCCAATATCTTCTCCAAGTCCTAGCAGTTTGAGAATAGTTATGTGGCGCAGACCTGTGGAGGAAATACAGAAGGTTGTGAGTCAGACCAGATCTTTCTGTTCATTCTTGAGCAGATTTCAGTTTCATCAACCAGGTCTGTGCTTGCTAAATTAGGGCCCAGTCTCAGCCAGCCCTCTAGAAGGAAGAGTTACTGATTTCTGTGGAGTCCCTGCCAGTCACATCATCTGTCCCAAACACAGGGATGAACTGGTGTGTTGCATGAATCATGAGTCAGTTGCATAAAAGCAGTTGCTGGTGTCCCAAGGACAGCAGTGTGGTGCTGTGGTTCTGTAGCATAGGGATACAAGCATCAGACATGCCAGTAAATTGCAGAGGCCATTCTCCAAATCCGTAATGTTTCTGCACTGTTTTGTTCACTAGTAAAGCTTTTACTTGTCATACACACTGCAACAAATTATTTAGAGGCAATATAATCTATCCCAGTTAAACTCTGAGTGAGGGAAATAGCTTATGACAGGTACTCACTTCTTTCATTTGTGCTGCACAGAGGCTTGGACTGTTGCCTCTGCTTTGAAGAAAGACCTTAGGGATGACAGAAACTGCTCATGTAAAATGCATCTGTACAATCTAAAAAATCTTTGATGTAACTGTTTTACAACTTGGAAGTAAGATGCTTGGAAACATACCACTTAGTTAAAACACATGTTGACAAAGGCTTTAGAAACTCACTGGATCTCCTTCAAGCTGTCCCTAAAAGGGTGGGGATAATAACTGTTTTGGTTACATTCCATTCTTCAGAAAGCATTTTACAGTGGTCCATGTTGCAGTTTACTTAGGTAGTTACGAAATGAGATGACGCTGATGCTCTGAATGAAAGTCAGGTGACTATGAATGAACAATGATACTATGCAGATCTCCCTTCAGGTGTAATTGGAATGTAGTGATATAGCAGCTGTTGAATGGAACCTGTTTCATTCTATTGTGGGAGTCAAGTCTACACCCTGTATGGTACTGGCATTTCTAGGAACTTAACGAGTAAGTCTCTCTGCGCTTCATTATGAAAAGACAGAAGAGTGTTTCTGGGTCTTGCTCTTAGTTGCCTGCTGGAGGAGCCCATGTCTCTCCACTGACTATGTAGTTGGATCATTAAGTACCTAGTTATGGGTCTGGGAGGGCCTTTATTGGATTAAAGTGGCTTCCATTAATATTTTTACCCGTTTGGGCAATGAAGCAGCAAGGAAAAGAAAAAAACCCCCGTATTTCCATGCATCTCTCTGATACCTGGCCCAGTTCTGAGCTGGATGTTATAGGATCTGCCCTTCCCAAAGTATTTTATTTATGTTGTTCATTTGTACAGTACAAAAAAGAAAATACTATTGTTCTCCTGAAGTACAAGCCTGGAGAGAAGCTTTGGAGCACTAGCATTTTCTGCCTCACACAAATGATTCCATGGAACACTTTGTTTAGCTGTCAGTGTGCTGTACTACCTGCTTAACAAACCTTTTCTGTTTGAATTTGGAGGAAACTTTTCAGTTATCAGGCTCCTCAGACTGTCTATGTTCAGACTTCAGCGATGGAATGCATCACATCATCAGGAAGGATGTGGTTTGGGGGAGCAAGAATATAATTTCTTTTGACTCACCAAAATTGCAGGCTTGTCCACTGAGAGCAGCAAGCTGCTGGGAATAAGCCCAGTCTTCATCACTGGGAGCAGAGATCACTACCAGCCTCCTCCTCCATCGGAACCTGAAAAGAGAGCGACAGGGCGTGGTCATGACACGTGACTCAAATTGTCTCAGCATTTTCATTTGCTGTAGGCTGAGACATGTCATACCTCTCACAACTTGTCAGTAACAGCTGGATGGGAAATATTCCCAGTTCTGTCTGTCACTGGGAGAAGGTAAAGCTTGGTTTGAATTTTGCAATTCCAAAACTTTCATAGAAACACCTGCAGTGCCACTGCTTCACCAAACAAACATTTCAAAGCTCACAATCTTTGCTCAAAGCCCCCTTCAGTAGTTACAGCAATGCAGAGAAGTGTGTATTTAAGAGAGAAAGATTCCTGTGGAATTCCTCACTAGACATTTAGCTTTTACGTCAGTCACCACTGCTGGAACTGCACAGTTATTTTGCAGTTCAAGGGCTGTCTGAGAATTAGGGTGTATCTTCATTTCAGACATAACTCATACTTCTGTGTAAATAATCACTGACCTCCTTTTTTTTCCTGTACCACATTTGCTCCAAATACCTTTAACAGGGCTTTAAATCTGAGCTTGCTTATAAGTATGTGGTTGTGTGAGCCTATGGCTATGTAAGGCATGCATGGGGAATAAGATAAACCTTGAAATATTTCTTTAGTAGGGGCTGCACCATCTAACAAAGATTTTGCACAAAAAGGTCCTTCCATTTTCCTGTCAAGGAAAGGCAGTACCATAAGGACACTTGAAACCTTTAAAAATTCTAACTCTAGGGGATTTAAATACTCCCTCAACAACTTCTTTTTTGAATATAGATACTTCTCCACCTAACCTAAAGAAAACAGATTTATAGGAATTTGCAAAGCTGCAGAGATATTTTTATAGCAGGAAATGATCTTTTAAATGGATGCAGATGTTACTCTGTTATAATAATAGCCTGCTTTTCTGCAGCACCATGTGAAGATCTCAAAATAAGGGATAATGCAATGGGTCAATTCTACTTCACTTGAGAGAAGCTGAAGATATGATGAAACTTGCTCAGTCACAGAATGAGTTGTTAAAAGAGCAGTGTATACTGATGTCTTTGTCTTGTTGATTGATACTTATATGTATTTTTACAATTAAAAATGAAATCCTTGAAAAGCAAACCACCCCAATTTTAATCTTTCCCAGGAGGAACAGCAAAGACGTGTGTGTGTACAGTTATGTGAACAGGAATGAGAAGTATTAAGAATCACATATGTGATGTGAAGGAAAGGAGGGAAATTTTGTGTCATTATTCTGAAAATGTGTAACGAAATAATCTTTGTGATATTTTGTATAGAAAAGCACCTGGCTACATATGAACAGTGACTGAGAACGTAGATGTTGGATTATATTTTGCCTGGGGCAAAACCGTGAGTTTCTTTGAGATGCTCTTAAATTGCTTCCTATTTTTTTAATTATCTCCTTCAGAGATGCAAAGAGCTGAAAAGTGTTGAAAGCCACTCAAGCTATTTATTCCCTCACTCCAGGCAATCTGTATACTTGGTGTGCTTGTCTGGGCCTATGTTTTACTGAGAAATTAATTCAGTTGGTCTGTCACAGCTGCTGCTTCACTAACACTAACATACAGACTGATGCCTTATTTCTGACATCAGAAGCCATGGACCAATACTCCTGACAAATCTGCCATACCTTTCCTGTGTACATCCTTTCTTCCTCTTCTAGCTGTTTTGCATTCTGTTCTGATTTGTGAGCCCAGAGAGCAGTACAGCCAGTGTTGTCCCCACTGTTACAGGAGACCTCCCTCCCAAACTCAAGGTCTTCCTCCTTACACATGTGGATTTTAAGCATTACTCAAGCCGGCTCTGGCTCTCATGGTCTCCTTTCATGCCAGCCAGGCTTCTTAAGAACAATATTTGCGTTATTATAACTGACCTCTCCAATGAGCAACACCAGGGAGATGATGCCAGGGCTCTTGTTCAACTGGGAACATAACCTTGGACAAAGCTGGAATGAATCTTGCTGGGAATCTGACCAGTTAATGTTGCTAGAGAAGTCTACCCAATATTTAAAGCCTGATGCTTCTTTCACAGACAACAAATGCATTCTGTGCAGTGCAAGTTCTGTTTATAGATGCAACATTCTGTATTTTTTGGACCTGTTTTTCTAATGTGTGTTTATTGCTAGGGCGATTTCCAAGCAAAGAAGGATTTGGGGCCCATGCCTTTCCAGAATACAAGCCTCTTTCTTGTGTTGATCAGCTGTTTCCAAACTGTGGTTCTTCTTGGTGGTCTTGGGGATGAATCACTGAGACCTAAACAGGAGGTGGTGAGGTGGGTGGGGTGGATCTTGTTAAAGGTTCCCTTTCTGTTGAAGTGGCCATAGAATTTTAAAATGTTTATGAACCAACAACCTATTCATTTACTTGTTGCTCCTTTCCTCCCTCATCAGAATCCAATGTGCTGCCTCAGTTATTTTTAAAGCCATCTGGCATTAATGGTGTATTCCCACAGATTCCAACAGTATGTGAGGAGGATGCAGTTGTAACAGGTAAAGCCTACCTAGAGTGATAGGGTAACCTTAATTTCATGTGAATTATCCTGTGACAGAGAGGGCTGTAGCTGCACAGCTCTTCTGTGGATCTGAATTCCCACAGTCCAGACATATTTATTGCCTAGAATTTAGATCTCACAAGTAGAGCAATAATATGGCATATAGAGATTGCATAAACAAAACTCTCTTTCTGCAAAAGGTCTCTCAAACATTTTGCAAGAGACATCTGCCAGACCTTTAATAATATGCATGACTAATACTGGCCAAGACCAACTGTTATCTCAAGCAGGATAAAAAGGAAGTTACAGAGAATTAATTGGTGATTTGAAGTACATGGAAGGGATTAGAATGGGATTAATGAGATTGGGATGGTTGATGATCGAAACACATAAACACTGTGCTTCATACTTTCAAAGCACTGAGCTAACATCTGTGAATTAATCCTTATTTGCTCTTCTAATGTAAATCAGTGTTATCATCTCCATGTCATGATGGGAGGAACTGAGGTACTGAAAGTCAGTGTCCAAAGAAGGTGCAGTCAGTCAGGAAACATCCTTCTTGACTTCCAGTATTCTGTGCAAGACTGCATTCGGTTCTGGCTGTGTCTCTCTATTTGCTTAACACTGTAAATACTGAGTAATCTATATTTAAAAATCACAGAAATAGTCGTATGGGTATTTTTCCTGTAAAACAATAATCAGTAGAACTAGAAGCAGATAAGAACAGAAGATAATACCTGGATAAGAAGCTCTCAAGGGATTGTTTCTTATCTTCTTTGCAGACAATGCCCTCTTTTTTCTGTCTTTCCATGTCTTTAATTCGTGACTGGAAGGTGTCAATCAAATCAAACACAGACTTCATTGCTATGGGTACTTCATAGTATTGCTGTTAAGAAAAAAAAACAGATGAATATAAGGATGCTCATATTAGCAGCCTTTCTGCATGCATCACAGCACCATAGGAATATAGAGATTCAAGTAGTCCTATTTACACACAGGTAACAAAGCCTAAAACATGTTAGAAACCATGGAAAATATTATTGCTTTTGCAGTCAGACTGCCCTTTGGAAGTGGCATATTTTCAGTATTTGCCCAATGTCATAAGGCCAGGACATTGCAGGCAAAAAAATTATCATTATATTCTTCTGTCAGGCCATTCAGCTAGAGGATTGTCCATATGCACTGTGCTGGCATCCCTTTGAGTGGCCAAACTGCATGCTTTAGAATGCTGGGTACTACATTAAAACCCCTGTCAGTTGGGGGTCCTGTTCCTCACCATTCCAGCAGAAATCCACAATTCCTGAAATCCCCTAAGCGCAGAAAATGAAGATAGCTACAAAATTCCTGAAAATTTCTTGCTGCTCTTTTTCTTGTCTCCCAACAATGACCAAGTCCAGCATCGGTCTCTTATGTACCTCACGTAAAAGGCTGCAATGTAATTTCCTGAAAATTATTTTTTTTCATATTATTTCAATGCCTTTTCTTTGAAGAGTTGAAACCTCACCTTGACCTTCATGTCAGTGTCTGTAAGCACCATGAAAAAGTCATTGTAGGTCATCCCATATTCTTTCCTCAACTCGCTGATGAGCTGCTGGTCCACAAGGTCTTCATCCTCTATCACTTTCATGGGCTTTTCATTATCTTAATGTGAGACAAAGGAGAAATAAAAATAGTTGTGGAATCACACAGCACTCTGCCTTTAATTTCAAACTTGAAAGAAAGGGGAAAATTAATTTCCCAGAAGCCTTCTTCCTGATGCATAGTCAAGATATTAAAAACCATCAGTATGGTATTATGACTTTTAACTGTCCAATTTTCAGTCCCAATATTCTTTGAAAATCAGTCTATCCTAGGGCATGTGCACTTCAGTATTTAACAT
The DNA here is from genome assembly GCF_003945595.2 of Pipra filicauda. Lineage (NCBI taxonomy): Eukaryota > Metazoa > Chordata > Aves > Passeriformes > Pipridae > Pipra > Pipra filicauda. The sequence continues at coordinate 1,409,808 of NW_024104809.1, read as the reverse complement.
TTCTTCACTTTTTGAAAAATCTTCCTTTTTCCTGGAAAGGTCTTTTAGATTTTTTTGGTATTATTCATGTATATGCATGTACTAATCATTTCACCAGCTCCTGAAATGCAGCCATTTCTGGAAAAGACAGTAAAAATTTTGACAATGTGCACCATGTGCAAATGAAACAGCATGGATAATTTAGGTCAGTAAAATATAGCTAGAACAGCTTGAGGTTGGCCAGGACACTAGAGTTAACCTTGCCAGTCATAAAAAAAATTACATGCAAAGTTTAGTGAAATCAGAAACTGTTTAATGTGTTTTGAATGCTGCAGTCCTAAGAGCACACCTCTCTATAGACCCTGCTTTGGCACTCCCTCCTCCATCTGTGTGCTGATGTCTTTCCTATTCTAACACCCTGGCAGACCAAACCTTAATTCTGAGAACGTTTTGTACCTAGTCAGTGCTCCACCCCAGGAAAACATTCCTAAACATTGGAAGAGAAAAAGACCTCTGAAGACAGAGATTTGAAGACAAGCCTGTGGAGGTACTGAGGTTCCTTACTTCCCGTGGAACTGGGGTGTACTGGGGTCATGTCCTGAAAGCCTCCCTGTCATCAGCTCAGCCTCAGCTCCAACATCAGCACAGTCCTATATAACTGCAACAGTGCTGGAACAAGCCTCCATATGCTTTTGCAGGGCCTGGAAAAACTAGAGACAAACTAAATCACACACAAAGGGAAATGTCACCTGGGCACCCAAGAGCTCCCTGCAAACATTACTTGTCTATACCCTGTGACACCACTGTGAGTATTAATATTCATAATCTCAGAAATCCCAGCCATGGCTTAAGTGACCTGCCTGAAGTCAGAGACATGAGAGGTGATCAAGAGGTAAAATCCAGAGGTACAACTTGCCAGTCCCCCGCTCCATGATTATTCACCAGAAAATAGAGATGAGATTGATTATCCAAGTTGATCACACAGCAACAGAAAATAATTGATGCATTATACAACAAAGCATTCTAACTAATTTTTTAAACATCCATAGCCTTTAAGGCTGTTTCAAAATTTGCAGTAGGTCCAATCTGTGTATAGACTGAATGAAACTTCTGAATTAAAATTTTGGGAAAATATCTGAATCAGAATCTGACCTTTAGGTTTCACACTTTGAACCCTCTTCTTACAGAATAAAAGCCAAACCAGCAAATGTTAAAATTTGGTTATACTAATCAAGTAATAATATGTTTTTTTATGAATATATGTACCTCTGTTGAAAGTTTTGTAAAGAATTAACAGGCAATGTTATCAGTTTCCCATTGGGTGGGTTGCTGCATATGCTAGTTGGTTATTCACTTCATAAAACATATGTAAATCATGTATCAGTGCTTCATAAGTGAGGTTTACATGTTACTAATGGCAAGCATGACCATTAAAACACAGACCAAAGAATCGTATTTAAAAGCAAAAATTATCTCATTGGCCTAGATGGAGGTAGAATAGTGCAAAAATTGTTATTGTGAAATTTGATGTACAGCAGTACCTTAGACCAACCAACCCATGGCACTCTTCTGCTTTATACTCTAGATAACAGTATGAAGTTAGCACTTTAGGGTTTCGTTGTTGGGAGATCTTCTTTCAAAACTTATGATAAAAAGAAGAAAATTAAATTGCAGAGTGTGATACAGAAAAACGTTTCAAGGGAAAAAATAATGCCATAAAGGCTGGCCTGCCTTCCAAACTTGGAAGTGATTTCTATGGAGAAAAAAAAATAATTTAATCTAATTGCCTCTTTCCAATTCACTACTTGTCCCTGACCTCAACCTCATGAAGGACATCTGGGTTCAGCATGACAAACCACAGGAGTTGAGACTGTCTGCTGGTACCTGCAAAATTCTCACTCCCTTTGCTTTTTCTAGAAAGGTCATTGAAAGAGTGTGGAAATGTTTCTCCATATATCTTTGGCAGCTAGACAGGCTGGGAAGATGAGTTACTGTTTAGAAGTGACACTCAGCTTTTGTGTCATTCCAGTGGGAAACTGGGAAATACTCTTTGGTTTCACTATGAGCTGATCTTGGCCAGTGTCAATGAGCTCTTTCATTCACTAGTTCTAAATGTGTTTGAAATTTCAAGTGAAAAGTCTTTTCTGTGGACTTTTCTGTTGTTGTCTGTTTGTATTGCAATCCAAGATGCAGCACACCTCATCATGCTGGGTGCTCAGGCTTCTCACTATAGCATGCATACTGTGAACAAAACGTTTCTTAGGAGAAACTTTTGCTGCCTCTGGTGGTGACAGAGAGTGAGTCTTGAAGACGCCATGCAAACAGGAAGGGTAGGGGAGAAGGAGAGGTAGAACAGAAAGGTGTTTGTATTATTTGAACTTTCTAAAAAGCTTAGGATTTGGTGTTTTGAGCAGCACTATAAGATGAACTTCATGTAAGGCTTAACCTATACCCTTCTAAGTCTCCTGAATTTCTTGAACAATTTAATTTCTTCTGTGAGAATTCAGCTGTTATATACACTCATGTGGTTTGGGGAAAGTTTGGATGTAGGTTAAGTTTGGAACTGAAAGAGTATGATCTATGTCAGAGTGAACATCTGTTTATTAGCCAGACTAGAAGCTAAATATAACCCTAAGCAGTCCACTGACAGGCAGATGGGTCTAGGTACACAAAAAGTGTCCTTGAGTAACCTTGGCCTGATGTGGAAAATCCTGTACTGCTCCCGATTTGTCACGGAGGTGCACAAATGGACAGTCTGGCAGGATTTGTGACTCACTGTCATTCAGGAACACAAGGCTAGGTCCCCTGTTAGGTCCTGTCCCTCTGAGAGCAGCAGAGGCACAGCTGGAAGCCAGACATAAATCTGTGATCTTCTGGCCAGTTATATGCCCAACCTGCAACACCCTGGAGCTGGTGTGGCCCTGAGCTTTCTGTTCTGTCACACATCTCTCCCCAAAGTTTGGTAAAACCAGATGAACTTTGAGGGGAAAGCTGTGGTGGACTTATAAGCAAAACTAACAGCTTTTATTCTATTTGTAGAATAGAATTGTAGAATATTTGTATTTCTTCGGCTTCATCCAGCAAAGCATTCACAGTGCTGTTAACTTTTAGATGCAGACAGCAATGAGATATTGCACATGATTCAAGAGGCATCTAAGCTTAAGTGCTTTGCTGGACTGGGACCTGAAATCTTTGTCCAAACATTATTATGATGATAGGAATGGTTCTCACTGGCTTTGGTGAGTGCTTCCCCAGGACCTGAACACTGAGAGCAGTTGTTTCAAAGCTGCCTAAGAGAAATGGATCCCCAGTGTCACCTGTCTATATGGGAACTCTGTATGTAAAGAAGGTGGCACTAAATATGTCTGAATGAGCTACTTTGCAGGTCCTGCGCAGTCTGATTATAGTGCCTCCAAAACCTCTGGCTCCAATGAGATGAACCTCTTTACAACAGACAGCAATAAGCAGTCACAGTGATGGGTATCTTGTTTCACAGGGAAAGAGAGGTGATAGGGCTTCAAATGGTAAATCTTTAAATATCAGGTATGCTGATGCAAATTTTTAAGGTTGTCCATACCTAGAGGATGTGGTTGAAATCTTCTAAAAATAATACCTGTTTACCAAAACAGAGAGGAAAATGCACCTCGACCTCTCCTTGCTGTGGGGGCTGATCTTGCAAAAGAAAGGAACTCATGGCAAAGGTTCTAACTATCCCCCTACTCTGTCCTGGGTTTAACTAGTGTACGCCTCTGAAGAATAAAGAATTCCAGGACCCTGTGAGGATTACAAAGGCATGAGAAAATATTATATGGCAGTGGGGAGATAATGATCTTGAACTTCAAAATGGGATTAACTTGGGCCAATTTTTTAATATACTCTCAAACGATTCCCTTCAGTGTTTCCTACCCCCAATCTTCTCTCCTTCATGACAACAGTCACTTTCTTTAAGTATCTAGCCACCCATGGCTGATGTCTTGCAAAAACCAAGGGCAGGAAGGCATTGTATTAGTGCAGTCTTTAAGTTGGACAGTGAGGTTGGTATTCAGGATATTGGTAGAGCTCAGCCTAATTTCCTCTTTCTGTCCCATGCCCTAATCTCATTTTTTTTCCACCTTTTCACTGTTCCACTGTTTTACTGGCTTTAAGAATTCCCACAAAGAAAGCTGAAGGTGCTCAAGTTACAGCACTGGAAACCTAACCATGGAAAATACCAGAGACACTTATGTAAATATAACAGGGAGGTAGTTAGCATGGAAGGAGGAGGAATGGGTTTGAAAGTCAACTGGACCACAGCAACAGATCCTGCTTAGATTTTGACCCAAGCTGGGGAGATTTCTTCCTTTGCTGTCTATATTGTGCCCATGAGATGTAAAGAAATCATTAAAAAAAAAAAAAAAAGAACCTAGCTGGAAGTGGTCAATTTTCATGCTGCTGTTGTTCATGGTGCCAAAAATTGTAATGACTGAGATCTTCCTCGTTGCCATCTTGCAGAAGCTCTCCAGATACTCGTCTCGCTGCTGTACGTACATGGTGTTGTCCGCCTTGGGGGTTGTGATCAGCTGGTTGGTGGCAGAGATAAAAGCTTGTTTAGTATAAGGAATGAAGCAGATGAGTATTTTACTGAAGGAGAAATAGTCACTGTTTGCAAATTGGGCTCTCTTTCTCATAAAGCTGTTATTTATTTTGCCTTCAGACCCAGGCCTAACCCAAAGGTTAGGAAGGAACCTATCATTATCAGCCACAGGAAAACTTTTGGAAGCATGTCTAGCTGGTTGCATAAGCTCCTCCACTGTCTCTCCACAATTCTGGTAGAAGAAAGCATTGGATTTTACAGAACACCATATGCTTTCCTATTATCCCTTGCCCTACCAGTCCTACCAGGTCCCCCTCACAGCCTTCAGTGGTGCCATGAATCTAGGATTCCTGTTACTCACTCACAGTGGGAGCGCTGGGAACATGGCAGCCGCTCTGGCCTTATCCCATGGTCCAGGCAGGGCTCCCAGTGGCTATTTTGTCTGTCAAGGGGTGAGTGAATAGGGCTACATGAATACTTATGTAACTGATGGCCATATAAGAAGACCTTGAAGACTTGCTAAGGCCACTGTGATCTCATCTGAAAATGGCTGATTTAGCTTTTGTTTGTTCTAAGCCATTTTGATGTCTTTTGGGACTTATATTTGCTAGAAGACACAGCTGTGGGGGGAGAGGAAGAAGAGGAATAATTACAACAACAAAAGTATAAAAACTCTGTATGGTTTGTAGTACTTATTTCAAAGCCTTCTAAGAATTGCAAAGATTTAACTTATAAAAAATTTAAAGCACGTGACTTAGATCCTTTATCAGCGACTGGGATGCAAATATTCCAGGGAAGGTGTGCGTGTGTAACACCATTTGGTGGTCCTATGCAGCAGTTTCCAGCAGAAGGTGGCTAGGGATGCTGCAGCTCTAGCAGTGTAATCCTTCTGACTAGCAGCAGTGAACTGCAATCAACCACCTGCCACTGATCCCCCAAACATAAAGGGAGCTGGAATCTGGATCCAAATTTTATGGTTTAAGGTCACAAATAATCACCAGAATCCTTCGATTGCAAACTTATGCTTTAGTCTGTAACAGGTGGAATCATTTTCTAGCTGCTTTCTGAAGTTTGTAGGGCCTGGAGGTTAATTTTTATGATACACTCTTTATAAATCCAATTCATCAATTTACTGAAGTGTAAAATATATTTCTGGGCTTATAAGATCTGTCTCTCATTTATGCAAAGGCCCCTGGCACAACTACAACACTAGAACATGAAGGTGAATGAGAGTCAGACACAAAGAGGATTTGATTTCTGGGCTATAGCATGTAGCACGTTGCTTTTAAATGGCATAGAAATGCTTAAATGAAACGAAAAAGGGTCATGAAAAGGATTTGAGGACTGAGATCAAAACCAGACCATGGGTTTTGTATTGTCCTCCTAGTTTTGGAGGTCATAAGCTGGAAAGCAGAGGCAGGCCTGAATTTGATCTGCTTCATCAAACCTTGTAGAACAAAGCAGGGATCATTTAAGAGGCAAAGCAAACTGCAAATCAAAGCTTTGTGCCAGGACTGTTTTAACCCAGGCATTATATACGCTGTATCTATCTGTGTTTGCATTGTAGAATCACAGAATGGTTTGGGTTGGAAGGGACCTTCAAGATCCCCAAATTCCAACCCCTGTGCCATGGGCAGGGGCACCTTCCATTAAACTAGGTTGCTCAAAACCCCATCCAGCCTAGCCTTGAACACTTCCAGGGTTGGGGTATGCACAGCTTCCACTCTCTCTTTTCTTTATATGCTCCCTTTAGGTACTGGGAGGCTGCTATATAAACTGTCGGTCTGCATTTCATCACCACAGGGAAATAAACAAAGAACCCAAACTCACTAAGCCAAAATTTCTCAACATTAGTAAGACTGCAATAAAAGCTCCGTTATAGAGAGATGGGGCTACAAGACTCAAAATCGATACCTTTTTTTTTTTTAGTTTCTGCACCTGGGACCTATATTTGTCATTACTTGAACTTAACCCAGAATAGCTTTCAAAAATCTGGATGTTTGAAATTCATGCTGAAATCTTAAATCCTTAATGATCTAGAACTTAAAAACCCATGTCCCTCTCAAAAGACCTTTGGAAAAGGACTGAAGCAATGTCCTTGGGAACCAGTCTATTAAGGCATCTGAAAGATGCAAAAGCAAGAGGGAAAAAATTGCTTAGAGACACTTCTGCAGCAGTGTGGCTTAAGTCTCCAGGGGAGGGTTTAAAGACTCATGAATGATAGAGTTCATCTAACTGGAGGGACTGACCCTAATGGAACAGAGCAGTTTGATAGGAAGGGATGCAAATAGGCATATGTGTGGGTTCAAAGAATCTTGAGAAGTTCTCTTTTTTCCACATGTTCCATTCATGGCAAAGAGATAGTAGAGTTCAGCCACTGCTTTTACTAATAACCAAATCAAACCTATTCACCAAGGCTGAGGATGATTTTAGGTTCTGGAAAAGTGAAGTGCAGCGTGGCATAGTCATATGTCTTCAGTGAGTTTTGGCCTGACAACCTGAGATTGTGCAACTCTTTTCTTGGAGATCCAGCTGAGAAGTGGCCTAGTATCAGAAGGTTCAAATTTCAGACAACCCTTTAAGTTGCCAGGACTGTGGTGGTGTAATGAATTAGCAGCCTGACATCTGTGAGCTCTGCTTTTGGCTCTTTTTTTCCAAGTTTGTTTTTATTTGTCCTGATGCTACACATATTCTTGAAAGTCACAACATTGAGACCAAATGTCAAAGATCCCAACTTTTGCATAATTTCTCAAGCTTTTCATTTGGCTAAATATCATTTAACAAGTAACTAAGAGATATTATTTGCAAAATTTAGTCAAGTTCAAATTTTTCAAATATATGGCTTTTTTCCACTTCCAATGCTAGCCCTACAGCTAGGAGGAGAATGGAGGGGAGGAGAAGAAAGTTGCCTTCTGTTCAGGTCCATGAATCATCAGCAGAATAATTAATTAAATTCCAGTGGTTGGAATCTTAACTTGGCATCTTAGCTTGGCATTTTAGCTATTTGTATTGGAATATGGAGCATGAAAGTCAAAGGTGTGTTTTGACACTGACTATCAGACAATAACTCTGAAACAGGCCAGCTTACAGTAGAATAATTGCAAAAAAAATCAGCTTCCACAATAATATTTTTAAATAACTGTTTTTCAAAGTGTACCCTTCAGAATATGTCCCATCTGCCAGAAAAAACATTTCTATTACAACTAGAACTGTTTCCTGTCCCAGGTGAAGTGGGTTTTATGATAAGTAGTTGGAAAAACATACAGCACTATTAAACCCAGGGACAAGTAACTCCAGATCACACTGAAGTTCTCAGACCTGAAAACTTATTATAGTGTTATTGTTTAATAAAAACAGCAGGAGAACAAAACCAAACCAAAATAAATTCTGCACAGGACCTCTGAAGATGTGTAGGAGATCTGAATGCCAAATTCCCATTAGATCTTAATCCCAAGTTCCCCATCCCTCAGGGCATCTGATCACAAGCCTTTGTGCATATCTTCAGTCAGACATGCACTAGTATTGCCAAAACACCTGGCTTGCTTCCAGTTTTAGGACACCAGCACCAATATGAAGCAGGTGTGCCAGCTGGCAGGACATGCTGAGCATTGAAATGTGGTAACATTGGCAAGTTCCCTAAAGTGGTGAATGGGTGTAATCCACACTGGAACCTCATTTTATTGATCATACTGATACAGATCCTGACACCCACATATCCACTGGAAATAAGATAATCTGATGGCTATATGGTGGCTCATGGAGGTGACTGGGAAGTGGTTTTAGTTTAATTTTTGGTTGCTGCATATAGGATTTCCAATATGAGTCTGCAAAACCTTCCATGTTGAATATGGTTGTTTGGGTCTAGAAATTTTACCTCTTGAACAAAAGCACCAAAAAGAGTAATATAAAACCACCATAAACTTACAGTTCCACATATTCCTGCCAGGAGGGAGATATGACTTCATTTAGGTAATAAGATTCAGATGAACAAGTTACTTACAATGAGCCGCCTTTTGCCTTCAAAATATTCCAGGAGGTTGGTTGCTGATTTTCTGGGAGGCTGTAGGAAAGGCTTCTTATTGGGCTTGGGAAAATCCTCATTTTCAGTCCTGCTCCCCTTCTTATTCTTCTTGCTGCGGTCTTTGTCCTGCTTGCTCTTTTTCTCAGCTTTGTCCTTCTTGGACTGCTTTTCACTCTTCTGCTGCTTGTCAGGTCTGTCCTTCTTCTTCTTCTTCTCAGGTTTATCCATTCGCTCATGCTTCTTTGATTCTTTTCCTTTCTTTGGGGGAATATTTCCCACTGCAAACTGTTCCTCTAAATGGGAACTAGCAGGCTTGCTCGGGTCATATTTATCCTCATATTCATTACTCAGTATCTTTTCTTGGGCCTTCTTTTTTGGTGGTTTAGTCTTAATTGGTTTGTGTTGCCCTGGTGTGACATTCAGGTCCCTATGGTTATAGTCCTTTCTATCTGTTCGGTTATCTTTAAATCTACCCACATTTGCCTTTGTATAGTGCACTGAGGGAGCCGTTGGGACTCCTGTGAAACTGTCATAGCGGGCAGCTTTGTTTGGTTTCCGTGTGGCTGCCTGTTGTTTCTCCGACTGTCCGCGCTGACGGTCCCTGCGGTTTGCTTTCCACACAGGAGAGTAGAAGTCCTCAGAGGCTGTGACTCGTGGAGTGGTGGCATCAGGGGCTACTGGCAGCCTGTGGTACTCTGTGGTGGCATGTGACTTTGTGGTCCAGGTCCTCTGTGTGGTGGGGAGGGATGTAGTTGTAGTAGACCGGCTTGCTGTTGTCACTGCACGGGTGGTGGCACGAGTAGTTGTGGTGGTGGGAGGGAGAGTAGTGGTCCTTACTGTAGGTAGAGGAGTGGCCACTGTGGTTGTCATTGGTTTCCTCACTGTTTTGGTCCTTACTGGCTGATTATTGTTCTTCCTTGGCTCCTCCTTCCTTGCTGACACCTGGGCATGTTCACCACCAGGGGTAGGCTGGGTGCTGCCCCCATTGTTGCCTTCCTCAACCACTTGCCCCTCTACCCCAGCTGCTTTGCAAGTCTGGATGAAGCCCTTCTGCCTCATCTTCTCAATTTTTCTTATGGGGTTCTGATCAATGACTTCGTACATGGCCTCTAGCCTGACTGGATAAGGATACCTTTCCTCTACCTGCAGAGTTTTCTTCAACAGTACCATGCCAAATTTCCCTTTCTCCAGTTTCAGAAAGCTCATGAGCTTAGGGATGAGGGCAGGATCTAGTGGCTGTTCCAGGATTTTTCCTTCGTTGGTTATCCTTCTGACTTTTCCCCCTTCTTCCCCTTCTTCATGGAACAACACAATCTGCTGGATGTGCCTCTCGGCCAGTTCACAGTAAACATCATTTTTCAGCAGGCTCATCATGAGCCGGTAGTAGCCCTCAGAGGCATGGGGGGCAGAAATTACCCACACCCGATTTTTCCCTGCAAAGCTGGCCAGGACATTGGGAGAACTTGACCCTGAAGGGAAACGTACCACTCGTGACTGTGAGGCAGAGGATATCCCTTCGTCCTTAATCATCTCAGACTTGGAGTATTTGGCTGCAGCTGTGAGTCTCTGTACCCATCTCATTCTGGTCCCCATGCCCCTGGCCTGGGAACGTGCTTCCCCTTGGAGGAGATTGGCAGGTGGTTTTGGAGGTGTGGAAGAATCCCTTTTGGAGACAGGGTGTTGAGGATTTGGACTTGAATTCCTCAGGGATGCTCCAGACCTTCTTAGGACACTGCTTGAAGCCCTGTAAGCCAGAGGCACTTTCCTTACTCCATGGCTCCCTCTCTCTGCCAGCCTCTCTGTCTTCTCAGAGCCACACACTAGCCATGCTGCCCACAGCAGGGCTAAGCTGAGAGCTGGCCTCCAGTTCATTGTGCAATCTGTATAAGGAGGGGGAGGAGAAAAAGAAAAAGTTAGGTGGTAACAGTATGATGATACCTTGCACAAGTGATAAAAAAAGCAAAGCATAGGCTGGCTGGTTTTTGTGATTTATAAGCGTTGATTGCACCTCAGTCCTGCCCTAGTGGCTTTGTACATTTTACAGTTATTTTTGGAAAAACACAATTTTATGAAAAAATGAGATCATCCTTCTGTAACATGATATTGTCTATCCAAAAGGACACTGTGATCTGCATCCTTCTCTCTCTCTGTCTCGCTCATGCTCTCACTATACACACATGCAGACACACAGAGAAAGGGTCCCGTACCTAGAGCAGAAAGCCAAGAAGTTGACTTGAAACTTACACTTCCAGAGATGAGGTTTCACGTCTTTTTCCTTTAAAAGGAGACCATACAGCTTTGCTGCTGCTTAGTGATTTATCTTTGCAGCCCAATAGGTTCCAGAGCCTGCCTTGTGTATCTTTTAACTCTCTTCTTCACCTTCTTGACAAGCAGGATGAGGTTAGTGGAAATTTCCTTTGTGATCTCTGCTTCTCCATTTACCTGCAGGTCTGGATTTTTGCTGTGCCGGTTATCCACACAGGCAGGGATTTCATTTAAGGAAAGGGAACTCCTGGCTGCTCCAAGTCTCTCTGTTTTATACTTCCCTTCCCACTCCTTGCTTCCTCAGTCCCGTTTAGCTCCTTTGTTTCCAGAGAGGAAAGCACCAGCACTAATATATTTTCCAGGCTGAAGAAAAACACAGGAATGTGATGCTGAAAAAAAAGAAAGGACGCTTCTCTTTCCCCTTTCTCCACACTTTGACAAAAGCAAATTGTAAAACACTCGTCTTTTTTTCTTCTTGGCTGGCGGTGGTCCCAGAAATGTCAGGGCAACCCCAGCCCTGCTCCGAACCCGCCTCAGACAACGGTGGCCACTGGAAATGGGGGAAACTTCACTCAGGATTTAACAGCTCAGCAGAACCCGCCTCCTCCCCAGTCTGACACAGGGAGGGAGGAGGAGGAAGGCTCAGGGGGCTGAAACACTGCACAGCATCACAGAGCACTTCAGAGAGGGTGACTCCAGCCTTAACTCTTTCCTTCACGCATCCCAGCTCCCTGGTGTTCTCCAGCCCCAGCTTTCTCTTTCCTCCCATTTAACGGACACTAGTCGGATAAAAAAATAGTCCTGTGAGAAGTGCGTTTCTCCATCAGTATCAATAACAGCTCTGGTGTTTAAGAATTATTGTTTTTTAACCTCATAATTTCTGCCTCCTGTTCCCCCTTTCCTTCTTTTTTATTGCTTTCTGGGAGTTCCTCAGTGAAATCCAATTTCTCTTCACTTTCCAACCAATTTCTCTTTCAAGTCTTTGCCTGTGTCAGTATATTCTTTCCTGCAAACATCATATGGGCATAGCTGTTTGTTAATTTGTAGTTTTTAAAGAGATATCAGCTTGTTTACTACTGTACTGAAATTAGGGTCATATGTATTTCCCATGAATGTGCACTAGCAGTGAAAAAAAAAAAAAAGAGAAAAGGTACAAAAATACCTACAGAGACAAGGCTAAAGGCAGGGTCATGTCCTTTGCTCTCCCTTTATGGTGTAAACGACACCATTCTATTGAGCTGACGTAAACTGGCACGTCTGTGCTGCCAACACCTGGTCTTTAACTGATTCACACTGGCTTCAGAGTGCACCCTGCACATTCAATGCAAAACACTGCTTAATTTTAGCTGATAGGTAACACCTGAAAAAATCCAAGACCTTAATACTACTTTTACTGTTTTCCAGGGTTTTGCTTATTTACAGAGATGCTGTTACATTTTTGTGATAACACACTGGATTTGACCTTTGTTATATTGGCTGAAAGTGAAGGTACACCTTCTGCTTCCCTTGAAATCAATGTTTCAAAGAAAAAACCCTTCCTTTTCTTTCTCTCTTTTCTTATTTTCTTCGTTTTTACTCTAAGTCTTCTAATGCACTGATAAACATTAGTAGTGATTTCACCAATATGTGTCCACAGTTTGGGTTGTGTGGTTAGTGGTTTGCCTGGGAGGTAGGGGAGGATGCTGAATGCCTGTGCTCACATTAACTTGAGGGCAAAAATGCTCAGCCTCTTCCAGCATATAATATCCTATCCTACATCCACTGGGAGGTAAGGGGACTGTACCTCATACAAGGATCACAAAACTGAGTTCTGCGGATCAAGGTAACATTTTCTGCTTAAATTAGTGTCAAGTCTGCTCATTTGTTAATCTTGACAAGGAAAAAATGTCTTTAAAAATTACACTGTTTCATTGTGACATTTTAAAGAAACTGTAATTAAAAATATGGGTGTTATTTCTATGTTTCATCCAGTTTGACTACAAAGATTTAAAAAGAATTGACCTGAAGCCAAGTATTTAATTTGGGGTAAATTAATTTTAAAAATTAAATTACTTCAATTTTATTGGGTTTTGTAATAATTTGAAACCATACAGAGGCAAAACATCACTCATCTGCACAGGTCTAATGATGCCAAGGAAAACATGCTCAGTATATGACGACAGCAGAGGAAAGAAACAGATTTCCATGCTAGCTTTGCTGTCTATTCTATGCAATTTGCTTTGCTTTCCCAACCTGACTAAAGAAGTAGCATGCTACAGAATCTGCCTTAAAGTATCAAGGGGTGGCAGATCAAGGAAGAAGATAGATCTTAAGGCAGTTGTAGAGAGGGGCTAGCACACAAGATATGGAACCACGGGTATTATTCTCAAGGCCAATGTTTGTCAGTATCTTTATCCAAGGTGAGGAATAAACTTGAAATGACTGCTGGAAATATTTGACATTAGAATCTCTTAGAAAGTAAATAAAAGTAAATAATTTATACAGGCCAACAAGGTGCTCCTGGTAAAGTGAACATATATTTTAAAGGACCAATGCAAGATCGTGCAGCAAGAAGAAAAAATAAACGCATAAAGCGTGCTTACGATAAAGAACAATATCCTAGAAGGCAACTATTCAGTAAGAGACTTGAAGGTCACAGTATATAAGCCACTGGAAATAAGCTTTTGGTGTGATATTGCAGCAAGGAGAAAGCCTGGCAGCAGCTCAGTGAGAAGTTGGGAAGTCGTATGTAGTATCAATAATGCGGTTTATGCTGTACACATCAGGCTTTTCAAAAGGATTGCAAAGGGTTCAAAAAGTGACCTGGTGGATGGATATGATCCTATTGAAGGGGAGGTGGGGAAATAACTATGTGGAAGGCACAGCCACACATTGGACATGATCTTCTCATGCATACAGAGGAAAGAGACGTCTGCAAATAAATTGCTTTTTAATCCAGCAGAGGAAGACAGAAGGATAACCAATGATTAGGAATTAAATCTTGCTAAATGCAAACTTGAAGTAATTGCAATTACTTGAAAATTTTAATTATGATCTCAGTTAACCCCTGGGATAATTTTCCCAAGAATGTGGTGGTTTTCTGTGGCTTAGTTGTCAAATCAGACCTTCTTGGCTGAACAGGAAGTAATCACAAAAGGGTGGAATGAAATCTGTAAGGACACATCTACATGGAAAATCTGAGATCAAAATGGCACCCAGCCCTGAAAAGTACAACTCTCTGAAGGCTTATAGAAATTAATTCTGTAGTCCACTGAACTGAAATAAGCAGTTTGAGAAAGGTGGAATGCAATCTAAAAATCCTGTATTCCCCAGAGTGCTTTTAATAAGGAAATGGAAGTTAATGCTATGATCGCAAAGGGAAAGGTCTGCTTAAGGATGAAGTACTGTGAGTCTTTCTATACTGTTTTAGGTATCAGACTTAAATATATCATATGTGTCGAGGGATGTGCACACAACTACACTATTTTATCTGCTGAAGAACTAATAGGAAAGTCAACTACCTCCTGAACTAGGATTCTTTCTCAGTCCTACAAAACCTGGAGAAATAAGGCAGCAGCAAGAAAGGAACAGCCAGAGGAGCAAATGGGAAAAACTTTCCTTTTAAATAGACTTCCAGGCAATTCTTCAGGGAGTGTGGAAGAAACTGCTTTACACGGAAGGTGGAAGGAGGCAATGGGCTTAGGAAAACTGGCATTGCCTGCTTTGTACAGCGCTGGGAAGCTGGGAGCCAGATAAACAGGTGTAGGTTCCCCTGCTGATGCTGGTGGGGGGTTATTAGAGTAGAGAGCACCAGAGCCTGAATCCCGTGAAGCCAGGCATTGTTGATGCTCCAAGAAGGGACATGTTTCTTGAACCCCGCTGGCTCCTCACTTTCCTGAGAGGGAAAGAGGCTATTATTAGTAATCTGACTCAGGTCATAACCCAGCCAGCAGCTGGGGAAATAACAACTAGTAGTGTAAACAGGGGAACTGTGCTGCAGCCCCCTGTGTGTAAGCAGGAAAGGGAGTCAGTACAGGGAGGCTTGCAAAAGCAGTGACCCGTAATAAAAAGAGCAGTGCCTGGTTAGTCAGATCAAGCTCCTAAAATAGGCGCTTTTGATATAGGTTGGCCTCATTTGAGTCTTCACTTTTAAAATATACATTTTTCCTCGAGAATGTTGCTTAGAAACTGGTGATGGAAATGTGACACTCAGGCTTTAAAAATACATATTACAAACTTTAAGGTTAAATGTTTTAAACTGAGGCTAAGCTTTTTAGCTACTTGGTAGGGTTGCAGCCCCAAATGTTCAGGCTATAATTGAGATGCAAGGAAATTCTGATGTCTGGATGTTATTATTGGCCTGTGCTTGAGCTGACCTTGACTTTAGCACCTCTGCTTGTCTGGTTTACAGAGCTTCCTGGTGAGAGGAAGGCTCTCACATATACCCATTTTTTGTTCTACATCTGGTTGTCATCTGGGATAGAAACATCAGCCAGGGAGAACAAAACATCTTCTGGCCAGGGTTGGCACAAGTTCTGTATCAAACTGATGCAACTGGTGCTATGTACACTAAGATGAAAGTGTAATACATGAGAGCAAATGAATATAAACATTGCCATCTGCCGGCCTTGAAAACAGTGTTACCAAGCCACAGGCAGGTGGGACTGATATAACCACTGCAGTGTGCTACAAGTGGTCTCTCGTGATACAGCTGCTGAGGTGTAGCATTCAGAAAGCCACAGAAATAGTCTTGGAATAGTTATAGACAGACAGTCACAGAAATAGTTCATAAGATGAAAAGGAAAATGAGACTTCATTAGCTCAAATCATCAGCACAACATCCCTCTCTTACAGTGTATAACCCCACTGGGAAGCTGTACTACAATCATCTCATAATACTGATGTTGAAAACTGTCTCATGAAGTGCCATGAGTTACCACTCCCAAATCACATGCCTGCACAGCTAAATGAATTTGGCCATAGCAAAAAGTCACCAGCTGCAAGGGCTTGGATTCTCATCTCACTTTCGCACCTCTGCAGCAGAGGGCTTTATCAGGTCTGAACACTGATCTGTGCCACGTCCTTTCTCTAGTGTGCTTTCTTTGTCCTTCTCTCTTTGTCTGGGGGACTGCCAGAGCTGATGTTGAGCCTTTCTGAACAAGAGAGGGAATTGTCTCCTGGCTCTTGTGGCCCCACTTTGTGGTACAAAGCAGATTTAAGCAGGATGGGAGTTGGTGCTTATGCAACTTCTCTCTTTGCACAAATACTAAGACTCAGTTTCTTAATGCAGAGCTCCCAGGTCTGATCTCTTTGACAGCTGTTTTGTCCAAATGCAATCACTTATGGCTTTGCACACTTGGAATAAGATCAAGTAGAAATTGTCTTGCAATACAATCAGCTCATTCACTTACCAGGGAAGACTCAGCTGTCCTCTCCACTGGTAGAGGAACTTCAGTGAGATTCTGCCAGAAAACAGAGCCCACTGATTCAGTGGGGATTGTTCCTTACATATTTGTGGGCCTCATTATCTATCCTAAAATATCCTGGCTTACAAATCTTTTCTTGCACCCTGTAATTTAAATTAAAAAAACGTTGGTTTGTTTGTTTAGGGTTTTTTTTCAAAGACTTGTTTTGATTATGAAATTGAAGGGGTAGGAATGGAAGAGGATCATGTTTAAAAACCAGATTGTGCTACAGTTCAGCAGTAGAAGAGTATTCCAAAACAGAGCTGTGCACAGTGATTACTCTCAGTGCCTACGTGTCAGAATGCTTTAGGGATGAATATAAAAAATTACTAGTTACATGGCTGCACACATTCTTGTTTAACATTCATTAGTAATCAATGGAGAACATTCAAATTCTCTGTTGGTTTTAAGTCAGAAAAGCAATTAAGCATATACTGAAATACCACCTCACTTTGCTGCTTGCACAGCTCTGTGGAGGGAAGTCAAGGCAAGGCAAGGCAAGCCAAAAGACTGAGGTAGAATGAGAATTTATGTCCCTTTACTTCAGGTCAGACTGAAGACAGTTTGAGCCTGAAAGTGACAGCAGGAAATATCATGTGCAGATAACATAGCACTCTTTTTGTCAGGCTGTTTATGCTCACTTGCAAGCACTCTCAGCACTTGTCTTTATTTGTATGCTATCAGGCAATTACAGCATTTAATCTTCAGTGGAGTCACTCTTTTTTCTTTCTTTCGTGTGAACAGGCATGTCTCACTCAGTGGCAACCTTTGGCTCTGCCTTGTCTCCCTTGGCCTGAACTAGATCTTCTCTGCCAGACACTTTTGGAATCTTTCCTTGGTGGGTGGCAGGGGAAGGGGACACCCATTGCAGTGGGTGCTCTCTCAAGTGCTCCACAGGTCAGATGTCTGTAATGGGGTCATAAAACTGGAGAAAAGGACTACAAGTAGTTGGAAACCCTTGGCTCTTTAGTTCTTTCCTTGAACTAGTTTTCAGCACTAACCCAAACCTTGGAGAAGCACACTGGGAGACAGAGAAGAAATGGACAAGTATCTGCTTAAACTCAAGTATTTAGAAAATCAAGTCAAAAGCTACAAGATCGTTTAGAATGGTGTGAATATCTATGGCCTCCTTTAAGGGGTTTCATTTGCTTTGGGAAGGCCCATGCCATTCTCCTGAATATAGTTTGGCTGGTGAATACAGTTCTTCCTGTTTCCTTGCAGAATTTTGTTTCTCTTCTGAGGCTGTGTAAGGGCAGAACCTACTCACGTGAGAGAAGGGGAGAATGGCTAATCTGGCTAGTGTCATCATTCTACCAGACTACAGGAACATGAAAAATGTGACCTCCCTGTGCTACTTCTGGAAGTAGAAGTATACACAGAATGATGTAGGCAGCTGGTTCTGCTGGTTCATAATTCATGAGATGATGGTGAGTGGTCAGCAGCTGGTAATACAACAATGCTGACTACTCCAGTCCTTTCAACTAGTAACATATGAAGAAGGTGAAAAGTGTTGTGAGAAGTCACAACATTTGTCCAACAGGTTGGGAACTAGGAGTTTCGTTGTTTGGTTTTTTAAGGTCTTTGATACAATCTTAGCTCAGATTGGAACTGAACCCTCATGCCATGTGGATAGGTTCCCACCAGGCCAAAAATTAACAATACAGTTGAATCCTAATGGTTTCCCTAGCAGTGAAAAAGCAAAAAATAAAAAGGATCCTGGTCCTTGACAGTGTCTCAAATTAAGAAGATGTGCATTTGCATCTCTTCTGTTTGGTAATACTGGTACTACTTTTTAATCAAACAATAATAGAAAATAATAGAAAATCTGTGGTTTTGAGGTTGCTGACATGGTCTGCTTCACAGACAATAAATTCGCATAAGCAAAGTTGGTGCAGAAGGGGTTAGGACTTACAGCAAAGCTAGGGAGTGGTCTCTGCCATGCACAGTCAGTGTCAGTATTTTCATTCAGGATAAAATTACTTTTTAAGGGTGGAAGAACTTATGCATATAAATTCCACAGCTCAGTTTTGCACTGCAGGGTAAGAGACATTTTTCACAGTTATTGACAAAGGACATTCCAGCAACTAGTGAGATCTGGATTTCATTATATATTTTGGGCCAGAGTGCAAAAGTACTATCTGCCAGAAAAAATGTGGTCGAAGCATGTTTTATTAATATATTGGTGCTGTTCTTGGATTATACCCCCGTAGAGGCTCACATCTGAAATGAGACATCTGATTGGCTATATATTAGATAGCATTTCAAGGTTTATTTTTTGGATGAGATTCCCTTACAGTATACAGAGACCATGTATATTCCTATTTTTAAGCGTTCAGAGACAAACTCTCACTGCCCTTCCCCAAAAGATCATTACTGTATGCTCTTTAAGGAGCATGTTAGTGCCTGCGTACTAGAAGCACAAGTATTATTACAGTACAGTTAGTTCTTACTATTGAGTTTGGTACCTCTGTATGTATTTTATGACTGGAGAATGACTTTCTAGTCCAGGTAGCTTCTGTCTAAATGCATAGAGTAAAGCAGCCCAATGCTGTTAACATTTCTGTCCAATGAATGGGCTAAGCCACTGGAGAAACAGTGTCAGGAAGCCTGAGCAGACCTGGAAGACAAAAAGAAGTGCATTTATTTCCCTGTAACCTCACCTTGGAGAGTTATGTTAATGATAAAAACTCCCTGTCAAACCACAGTCTCCAAAAAGAACAAAAAAGAGGGAAATCTGTAAAACAGATTTCATCAAAGAAATACACAATAAAGACTGGTATTTCCATTGCTTGTTTTGCTTTCTTATCTTCATGTTAAGGGCAGCCTTGTATGTAAAGCCACATATGATTCTGATATATGGAACACAGCTGCCTTGAAATCAATGGCAAAGTTCCTGTGTCCAGTGAAGACTCTTGGATTTTGCTCATATTTATAGGATACAATTAGCTGAGAAGTTAAGAGAGACCACAGCCTTCCAAAATTAAAGAGGAGAGAGAAAGAAATGAGAAAGCAAGTATGTGGTGAAAGAGATCCCAGGTGAAATAATTGGTCCAAGTTTTCATGTCTGGATGTTGTTATTTTTTCCATAATTACTATAGCAAACTCCTGCTTCCAACCAGGGGAGGTGACCTGGGATTTTTCCAGTAGCAGTGGAAATTTAACACAAAAATGGCCAGAACTGTTAAAACTGTTTTACTCATGCATGTCAGCACTGGGAGAATCAAGATATAGCAGACATTGTTTAGTCAAAAGCAAAATTTTGTGAGTGTATGTGTGTGTTCATGCAATCAAAATGGAGACCAAGGAACTGAAAACTGCTGTCTACCAAGAAGAGATTGTCTTAAGTACCAAGTAATATACAATAATGTAGGCATGATAAAACATGATTTAGATATCTATTTCTTGCAGTTATCTTTGAAAGTCACATTGTTAGAATAGGGAAGTCTAATTTACACTGATACCACCTTCAACTGTGGAAGTATCTGGCACATCATATCTACTGCTTTTGGAAATGCCACTGTATTTGGACCTCCAGTTCTCTTCAGCATCCTTTCTACTGAGGTGATTAGTGTTAAACAGTCGCGCGATACAGATGCTTATAAAATAGCCAACTCACTTCACCTCCCATAAGGAATGATTTTCTAATCTCCAGAAGCATAAGGGCACATATCCATGCTCTGCAAAACCATTTGAGATCTATCACATCTCTGCGGGATACAAGGGAGATGATCAGAAGCTCACTCCATTTCCTTCCTTTTCCACATACTTTCTACTCTGATTTTCATTTGTGTTACTAGTATTATAGTTGCTAACCCTTCCAGAGGGGAAAAAAAGAAGCACAAAAAGCAAACAGAGAAGGCAACCCACATCCTATTATGGACTAACAACATTGCAATTTACCAAGAACTACCTACTGAAAAGTCTTGGTTTCACACATCCACTAATGCCCCCTGCTGCCCGTCAAAACTGTCTTCAAATATCTATTGCTAATAGTTGTCTGGTGCTAAAACTGGCCAACACTCTGAACCTATTTGTCCTTAATCTCACCCTTGCAAATATATTATTACATCTGATAAAACTTTATTCTTGCTGACTGCTAAAAATTCCTGTAAGGAGTAAGGTTTTGTTATTTTGTCCACAGTGGCTGTTAGTAGCCTGGCTGTAGCTGCAATGCTATTGGACCTGCAGTCAAAAATCTGGGACATCAAGAAAATATCTTCTTCAGGGGAATTATAATCTCTGTCGAGACAGGTGGATAGATAGATCTTAAGGGACATTGAGAGCATGGAGGCAGGAGTGCCAGGCCATTGTGGTAGTGCACCGGTGGCCAAAGTTATGTCAATTAACTCAGTGGCAGTGGTGTGGGGGCATCTTAGCAAAGAGAAGGTTTTAGCGGTTTTTAAGAAACAATACAAAGGAGAAGAATGAGCAGTTTTCCCCCAAATGTAACTGGCAAAATGTGATTTTATTCATCAACAGCGAGAAGCAAAGGAAGCTCAGTACAGAACTCAGTACAGCCTTTCATTACTTAGTTCATTTAAGGCGAGATCTCAAGTTTTTGTGTTAGAGAAATATTTCTTTATTGCTGTGCTGGTAGCCAAAAATGTCTGACATCTGCATGACTAACATCTGCATGCCATCATGCACAGCCAGATGGTGGGCTATAAAATGTCAAGAAGTTTTGGTAATGGAAAGATCAGCAGCAGACTGAAACACACACAGAACTATTTATAGAGGGAGAGATTTCATTTTCTTTGAGAAGAACAGTGCAAGTGATTGAGAGACTGAGAGACTGACTTAGGAGGAGGTAGTGAAAAAAGCAGATACATGAAGTTTAGGCAAATGACCAGCCACTAGCTTGTGACATGAAGAACCAGAGACCAGGAGATTTTCTCCTGGGAAGCCTAGAGCAATGAGATCACTGGTCAAAGGCAAGTCTAGGGTGAAGCTTCTGAGGCCAAGGAGGAGATGTTTTAGAACTTTGGAAGTAACATTCCAAGGGAGATAGCTCATGGAGCCGGAGTCACTTTAATCTGAGCTGGGCAAAGCACTAGAGGATATCTTGTTGGCAGGAGAATAAGTCCTAGATGATTGTACTGGCCTTTATCACCCATTCCATCTCAGTCTGGCATTCCAGTCCTGGACAGTATTGGATACGTACACACATTCCATGCAGAAAGAAGAAGGAAAATAGGAAATGCCCATCCAAGCTTCAGGTGTGACTTGACCTTATGTAAACATGAGCCTGCTGGCCCTGCAGAACAGGCGCAGTTCTCGGCGAGGGATCTGAGCTCTCCTAGGCTCACACATCATCAGCAAACTCATTAGCTAAACTGTAAAGGCACAACCAAATTGTTCTCCCCTTTCATTTCTGCCAATTCTAATGCCACTGGTGCACCTGCACAACTGTAATTGAACACAGACCTGGGAGGCAATTGGCAGTGCAGTTGTAATTCGGAGCTAAATTCAGCTGACAGCCCTGGTCCAGGTAAGTAGGAGACGAGATACTGGCTTGATTCCCAAAGCTCCCAGCAGAGTGGTAAGCTAGCTCCTAGCTATTATTTTTTAAATGTTAGGATTCCATGAGAAAATCTCAAGTATTAATAGACATAGGACCTGCCCATATAATTTTTAGAAAATCAGCTACATCACAAGCTTTAAGGGAAGGCAGTGAACGAATTGGCTGCTTGACATTAGAAATGTGCCTGATAGAGTTTCCAAGTTAGGGCCATATTCGGTATGGAAACAGCCCCAGCTTTTCCACTCTCACTGGTTTGAGTGGATTAGCTTGGTGGATTATACTTGCAGGAGTAGCAAGTAGGGTCTGTGGTAGAAAAAGAAAATAAATAATTTCTATGTGTTTATTCTTTCAGTTTATTCAAAAGAGATTTAAAATTGATGGGAGCTAGTACCCATAAACATAAACAGGTTCTCTGAGGAGTTGCAAATAACACAACCTTATTGTCTAAGCCTGTTACACAACCTTATCAGCCTTGTGGTTTGCCACTAAACTGTACCATAACTGTTTTGCAACGCCATCTAGTGCCACATGGGGATGCCTCAGAGGCGCTCAGAATACTGCTTTTCTCTGGTTCTATTGCACTGAATTGAACAGCCAATGGCTTTGCAAGGAGAAGAAATGTTTGCGTATAACAGCACTGACAATTAGACCAACAGATAGGAGAGGAGTTTTTGATCCACAGGATCTGACCTGTGAGTTTATTCTAAATGAAAAAAAAATTTCACTGAAGCAATAACTGGTTCCCAGGCACTATTGAAGTTGGGGTTTCACTCACAGTCCTAGCCAAGCTTCAGGTCTTGGTGTGAGGCTTCGTGATGTACTAATGTCCCTCTGCTTTTAATATCAGTGAAAAAAAACTTCTTCCATTTATGTTTAATGGAAAAATAGCCCCCAAATAAACATAGCATGTAAATTATACTAGTGCTCTTTTAGAGTGAATTAAAATACCCTTTCCTTAATTGTAGACCTATTAAGTGGAAACCTTGCTGAGAATTTACTGATGAGGTCCCCATTTGATGAGCCTGCTACATAGTAAGCTTCCAAGATTTATGAATCTCTGTGGAACGAAAAGGGAAAAGAGTGATGCAAGGTCACAGAAAAACCAATAACCTCCTTCTGTAATCTTTAGCCATCTAGAAATCCACAAATAATTTTTTCCCCATATTTTTTCAAACATTAATATTTTGGAAAGTGTTTAATTTATTGTTGGATTTTTTTACTTTGGAACTGATTTTTTTTCTCTACTTACAAAAAAAATAATGAAAACCTTATGCTTGAAAAATATTATGATTATGAGGAACGACGAAGCCCTTATCATCCTGTGACAAGTTTGTAACTAAATTCTCCCTCTTTCTAATGATATTTTTTACTCTGGTTCTTCATTTGCCATTCTTTACAGCACATAACAAGAAGTTACTTTGCATCTACCAAATTCTTCCCATCCTGTCCCCTTTAAGGATTCTGGCCGTTTCACAGTGCAAATGTTTGGTGGCATGTTTTTTGCACTGAACAGAAAGTTTTGGAACAATCCCTTAATCCAAAACAGACGTCTCTTTGCTCATCCTTCTCTCTAGCTGACTCTACAGCCGGAGGGCTGTGTGATTAAGGAATACGCAGCACACAGTGCAGACCAAACTCACCCGTAGGGGGAAAGATGGTACTTAAAACTTTTAAAACTTTCCACTCCTTGTGTACATGGGGCTAAAAAAAGCACATTCAGACTGGGGAAATTCTTCATCATCCTGGTGCCCTCTAGGAGGCAGCCTGTAGTTTGAACAGAAGCTATGAGGGGGTGTGCGATGCAGCAATAACTAGAAGCCCAGTTTGTGTGATAAGCCTATTTTACTCGTAAAATCTCTGACCACAGATCCATGCCTGTAGAAGGTAAGTTTCCTCTCTGTTATTCCAGGAAGCAAATGTAATAACACACTATGTGACAGGTCAGAAATACATGTGTCTAGGCATTGCGACGTGTTTTTATTAGAATCGAGTGAGACAATGCAGAACAATGCCATGGTGCCTTCATTTAGTACGTTCACTGAGCCATCTCAGGCCAGTGTTTATAAGAGGATCTGTACAGACTCATATAAATATAATCCTCAGTCCCTGTCGCGCCATTCACAAAGCAGATATTGTAGCAATGCTGGGGTTTTTTTCCTGTTTCACACATTGTGGCCTATCTTGGAGGATAATGTTGTCTATATCTATTATTTCCTATTTGAGATCGTAAACTGGAAGCTGACATTTAGCAATATGTAAGCCTTTGCAAGGCACTTCTGAAATAGTGCCTATGCCTCATGACAGCCTTTCATTAGCCACGGTTTGCAAATATGGAAACGAAGATTGTAGGAAATTTCAGTGGTTTGATCTGTCACTCCTTCTATTTGGAACAGACTTCAACAATGTCAAATTCTACTCCCTATTAGTCTGCATAGGACATGGACTCAGACCTGCTGTTCTTGAAAGTGGGTTTGTCACTCGTTAGCTCTTCTAGTCGATGAAACTATGCAGAAGGGGGGGAAAATACATGGACAAATATGGGGATGATCCTGCATTCTTGTGTATTACCTTGAAGAGCTTCCTAAGGATCTGACACAAGTTCTATAATTTTAATTCTAAAATGCATAATGCCATGTTAAAGCAGCCAGTCTTAGGACAATGTGTTTTTTTAACTCTGGAATGTATGATTCATTATTTAAAATGTATTTTTTCTATTGCTGCTACTAGTGGGCCTCTCATCACCTCATCTGTGTATTTCAGCCTTTTCTATCCTTAGTGACAAAAGATAGGATTCCTATTAATGCAGCTTTTCCGTCCCATAAAATGCTACAGTGTTAGCTGTGAGTTTGTTGAAAAACCCAAAACTGTCCTGCTCCCATTTACTGAGCATGTTGTATGGATAGCAATGACTATGGAGCCCTGATGTCAGGGAACGTTTTTATAGTTTAGCAAGCCTGGCAGGCAGCTGTGCATATAAAAGGATAACTAAAAAGAATGAAGATCCAATATCACATTAGGAAAGCAGCAGGGAGAGGAGAGGGCAGGCTTCAAAACCAGGCAGCAAGTGAGGGGACTGAGAGAGCATGGACTTGCCTACCAGAGCATAAACACACTGGCTGGTGGAAGGGTGGAGGATACAAATTGCAACTCGCCATTAAACTTTCCCTTCTCAGCATTTTCCTTTCTACCTTGATCATGGCTGAGAAGCTTTTTCCTTTGGTTTTAAAAGGAGCTCTATATGCACTACTGTTCTAACTCTTCACACATGCCATTTTTTCTGAATGTGTTGTCATCTCTCCCATTCTTCCATAGGATGTGACCTCCTTTTTCTTTTCTCTCCACCTGCCCTGACTGGGAGATTGGAGTTTAAACTTGCCTATGAATGACTGCATTGCTGCCTTAGCCCATTTCATTTCCACTTCAGCAGTGGCCGGATCTTAAATCATTGCCTGCAGCACCAGATATCAGCTTGACATATCCGATTTGGCAATGACAGTCCTGGACATGAGCAACCTGACTCTTCAATTTCAGAGTTTGAGTCCCAGCTATTAGAAAATTAAAAACTCTGATGAGGAAAGGAAGGAGCATGTTGGAGAGCTAGTGTTAAGCAGCTGACTTCAGAAAGAGCTTAAATTTTTTTGGACCAGGTATTGGACCTTGGAGCCTGCATTGATCTTCATGGAGATCATATAGGTCCAAAGAAGGATTAGAGTCAAGGATGAGGACAAGGACTGTGTACTGCACTATATGAATTCCAGATGTAAGCGGACAAGCTACACCCACAGCCTTCCTCTTGAGCTCAAACATCGCAGACATCTTCCTACAGAGCAGGCATGGTGTGCTGTATTGCAGGTGTCCTCTGTACAGTAACAACTTGTTATATTTTCCTCAGTTTCTGAATGTTATGTAGATGGCTGTGTGAGGGAACCTGTTACCCCAGGGAGTGCTGTAATATGTGAGATACTGGGATGGGTTCTGTCAATGTCTATGGAGCTCTGTGGTCACAGATGGTTTGAGAGGAGAGAATTTTGGTTTGTCCTCAAAACCAGAGCAGGAAGAAGGAATTTCTAGGTACACTGTGTTACAATATGCAGCCTTGGTGGCCATGGAGAATTTTTCAGACATAAAGATTCTCTAATTAAAGGTGGGATAGTTTGAGGATTACGATTCCAGCTTATTTGAAAGACCATGAGAGAACAAAGCTAACTGTTAAAAAAATCCCCAAAATATCAACAGGAGCAGAACTGTTCAGGGGAGAGAGTAAAAATGTAGTGGATACTTATGATCAGCCACTGCATAGGTTCAAGCTGAAGGAAGGAAGAAGGAAATGGAAAGCCTGCAAGGGATATCCCTACACCTCTTGAAACTGTCAGAATTCAATAGCACTCTGCAAGCAGTGAGGTAAACTGAGTACCTTCATTGAGTTAACACTGAATATGTGGCATAATCTACTACTGATGATGGAAAATACAGCTACTTGGTTTACCAAGGACAGAAAAAGTGAAAGTCCTCTGTGATGTTTTCTCTGGGTTCTGACTGCCTTCATCAGAATATTTGCAGATGCCAGTTAGAACAAACGCTTGCAGACATCATCCACCTCCAGTGCTATTCCTCTGTCAGTTGAAACAGATACTGGAGAGTTCCCAAGCATTCATAAGACTTAGTGTTTATAAAAAGATTGTAAGAGGCAAATGGGAAGGCTACAGAAGGCCAGTAAGCAATAATCGAAGAAGATTCTGTGACTTCTCTTTGAAGGAATACTTTGAAAGCTTCTCCTCTTTGGAGGAGTCACTAAAGACACATATTCACAGCCCGAAACTCCCAGTTTGGGAGAGTATCAGTTAGAACCTTGGCAATGCAAGTGAGAATGAACAAGAAGAGAGTAGCTTCATTGAACTTGTGCACTGTTCAATTGAATTGATGAACTAAGTCAGACATATCTGAGAACCTCTTTCATTTTACTAGTTCTTTTTCAGGGCAAGGGTGAGTTGCGGAGGAAATGGAACCATCTCTTGAATCATGACATCTTATAGAAAATCCAACCTTTCTCTTGGTTTACTACCTGGGTAAAAAGTTTATTTATATGAAAAGCTGGATTGCTTTGTGAACTACTTCAGCAAGCCAAGCCAAGCTGGTCTTCCAGCACCATGAATTTATGTCCTTGCTGTGGCTTCCTGCCAGCATCCTCTTCATTGAACTGTATTTACGTTAGCACTGTAAAACATTACTTCATTCAAGTGTCTGAAGTGAAGCACTCACTCACTCCATGCACTTTGTCCTTAGCTGTTGCCAGCTGGTGAGAAGGTTGCCTTTCCCAGCTGGACCCTGCCATTCTGAATGTAATGAGAATTAAATGATGAGAAATAAATGATTCACCGGGACTGCTCAGGTTCCAGTTTCAGTTTTAGTTGTCATATATAAATGCAAAATACTGGACAATTAATTTCTTCAACTAAGATTGAAAGATAAATTCTTTGTTTGAAAGATAAATGCCTTCAGCAGGCATTGCTCTTGGCATCAGATCTTGGCATCCTTCAGTCTATGTACTGGTAAAGCAATCTGATGGTTTCACTGCACTTCAGTTTGTTTTTTTCTTCTGTAACTTTCAAATCCATTTAGGAAGGGGAAGTGTTTTTATCTTATGGAAGGCAGAAGTGGCAGGAGAAACAGGCAGATCATATTGTCTAACCCGGTGTAGCTCATGTAACCCCATGTGAAGCTTCTCTAGTCTGCTGAATCAATGAGATGGTCCCAAGGTCTCTTACTGACAGAACTAAGACAACTTCTATAGGAATAAAAGATAAAGAAGGTTTGACTCTCCTCAGTGTGCTCTAGTGCACAGGCTGTATTACTTCTGAATAAACACTTCAGAATGTTCTTCTGCATGTTCTAAAAGGGCTTGCCAAAGGGCAAGCTTTGCTTTCTCTATTTCAAGATGAAGTTTAGATTTGTTAAATAGTTTGGAAATGAGATTTCTCATAGAGGTGTCCGTTTTGGAACATGTAACTATATCAGTGTTAACATGCAGACTGTGGTATCACAAAACTTTTCACACAATAATCAATTTCTGGTTTAAAACACAGATCTGCATGTCAGGAGACTGCATTTCACTTTCTGGCTTAGAGGGCCTTGCTTTGAAAAGGGCAATAGCACTTACTGTTCAACACCAGGGTGTCAGGGCTGTGTCAAGTCCTTAAGATGCTTGAATAGAAAGTTTGAAGGAGCTAGTAAATTCTGCTATCTCTCTTAGTGCTATTGTTTCAATTTTATTCCTTCCTCATTCTTAACTTGCTCAGAGTTTATCTTTAATCTGTGTAAACCATAAGCAGAGAATAAGGAAATGTTTTCGTGGCTTTGTGGGAGGCAAGCGAAGAAAGTATGTTGTGGGGCTGTAAGAATGGTCAGCTATGACAACTATGGGCACTGCCTTCTTCCTTAGGGGTAAAAGAAAAACCCAAACAAACAAAAGTAAGTTTCTCCATTATTGTTGTGGTACCTACCAGTGGAGCATTGATATTCATTAAGGTGTCTTTACAACACCTTTAGATTTGAAAGAAAAATTAAGATAAATTAATGGTAAATTGTTGTTTTAAATTTGCTATATGGGTGTTTGCATCTTCATGGGAAGAAATGTTTCCACAAGTCAAAACCACTGGACAACTGCAGTCTTTCCTGGAGGTACCTCACCGGAGATGAATCTCACCTTTCACTCCTGGGCATACAGGCAGCTGCTGCCCTCTCTTATATTCAAACGGCTTCCAATTGCTGTGAGCCTGTTTGGGGGTGACTCTACCTCACTGAAGCAGGTCTCAGTTTCTGAATCTTAAACATACTTGCTCTCTTACACGCTGGCAGAAAATACATCCTGCCCTCCATGTTACCTGATACGCCACTGGAAGGATTGTCTTGGAGAAAGTGCAGGTGACACCTGTGGAGATGCATTTAAACTTGCCTGGGAACTTCGCTGTATTTCTTATGAAGAATATATTGACTACTTTTGTCTACAGGGTCATGGCTGGTCAGCAATGAAGAAACATTAAAGACTCTGGAAGTCCATTTTGGATCTGTCAAAGACTGTGAGCACATCTATTTATTTATTCTTCCCTCCCCTCTCTTTGGTGTAGATTAGAGGTAAAATTCTCCAGGGAGTGGATTCCTCATTAAGATTTCCTATACCTCCCAGTATGCAGAGTCTGGAATTACCACATGAAGGGCATCCTGCTATTTTTGCCTCTGGTCCAGTCCCTTTGATGGGACCCTGGAACACTTTACAATAGTGCAGATTTATGAGGACTGCGCAGCCTGCCAGAGCCTTTCTGACATACTCCTGTAAACTAATTAGGGGAAACTGCCCCAGACCTCTGTCATTAAAAATACATTCTTAGCATTTCATGAACAAAGCTTAGTTTCCTCCTTCTGTTCCTATAGGATATGATCCATTTCCTGACAGATGTTTATCCTAAAACATAAGCGATTGTTGCTGAGGAAAGTAAGTGAAAAATAATGTGTCACCTAGGATGAGTCACAATGTGAATCCTGAAATCCCAGCATGATCTGAACTTCTCCAATGCCCAAGAAAATTGCTTTTTAAGATTTTTAGTTGTTTAAATTCATCTAATTAGAGACTGGGCACTTTGAATTCTGTAGTTTGTTGTCAAGCCTTCCTTTTCAAAACTGCCTTAGCATGGCTTTTGACCAAAATCCATTACCCACCCACTGGCTATTTGGGCACCTGAACAAAATGAGTCTATCCATCCAACTGCTTGCGCCTTGCTGGCTCTTAGATGCTACAACACAGGGTGCCAGGACAGGCAGACAGATATAGAATAAACAAGAATGGTTGTTGGCAGGAGTGGAGCTCTGGCTCATGAGGGCAGATAAACACAACGTGTCTTGGCTGACTGAGTCGCATGTGTGATCCCAGGCCCTGGAGAGCAGGGCAGGCTGTGTGCGCATGGGCTGTGTGGGCCTGGAGCTGATTCAGAGGTTCCACATGCAGATGTAGATGTTATTGATGTGCATATCATAAACAATGCCCTTGGAAACACTTGTTCCCTGTCTAGGCAAGAGCCACTGGGACAACGTGGAATACAGAGACCAAATTCAATTCACTCCTGTGGAGGAGACTGAGGCACCTTCTGGTTCAGACAGGTGATGAGGTTATCACCACTTACCTCAGGCCAATTGAGCTGCCAGAACTGGGTGTGCTTCAGATTGACTAAACTGCTAATTACTGTATCATAACTCAAACCTCAGTGAAAGGCCTGACATTTGTCAAGTCATTCACCTGAGGTGTAACTTAAACTTGCATTTTGCCAGTGAGCGGGGTACTTGTAAGCACTTCAGCTTGTTGCTGCTGTTGCATCTGGAGCGTATCAGCTGAGGTCCTAATTCCTGTTAGGACCTGAACTCCTGTGTGTGTTTCAGATGCAATATGTATGTGCACAGTACTCACATAGATCTTGATTTTAAAGGAGCTAAAGATTCCAGGGTGGAGTTCTTCCCAAGGCTTTCAGTTTGTGTATAGGTCAAGCGCCAGATGATTTGCTACAGCACAAGGCTTTGAACTGATCCCTGAAATTCTACAGCCATTCTCCTGCTATAAGGTTTTGAGCTGCCAAGTAAAGTGCACTGGGAAAAATAATATGCAGAAGGATGTCCATATTTTTCATCTGCAAATTCTTAAGACCAAAGATTCCAGAGGAATGGACATATCTGTTTTGTGATAGTATTATTACTTAAGTTCTGATATAAATTAACCCCTCCTTTTCCACTCTTTTTTTTTTTAGTGGTTTTTTTTTTTGATGGGAGGAGAGTTGGTTGGCTGGTTTTGGGGGGAGGTTTGTTTGGGGTTTTTTTGGTTGTGTGTGTGGTTTTTTGGTTTGGTTTGGGTTGGCTTTTTTGGCTTTTATGGGGGTTTTTTTGGTGGTTTGTTTTTTTTTGTTTTTTGTTTTTAATCGCTTACAAGGGATCCAGGTTAGTAATGGAGGCTGGGCCACAACAGGATGTTTACCATGAGGTCTTCTGCTACATAGATAATTTTTTTCCCCCTGCAAATGATGGGTCTGAAATTCTTCCTCAGATGGAGATCAGAACAGGAAGAGAACCTGAAGACACTCCTCCCCCTGCCACACATATACAGAAGAGGAGATAAGGTCTTCTGTGGGGTGAAGATTTGCGGGGGCAGAAGGCCTTTACAAATGCTGCTGGAGATGACAGAAGCTGCAGAGGAGTCAGAGAGAAAAAGGATATTGAGAGATAAGGTTAAGGGACATGCAGGAAACTACTGGTGCATGTCTATACCAACTACAGTGAGTTAGAGAAGAATTGCAGGGTTCTCTTCCTGTATCTCATCCCACGAAAAGTTGTGCAGTCAGGGAGAGCCCCTTCCTAACATGGATGGTGGGTAACTGATTTCCATTAGCTGAAGCTCTGGTTATTGACCTGATAATTTTCTACTCATTCTTTACATTGGTGTAAATGATTAAAAAAATAGGGGAGCGGAGAACCAGGGTGTGAGTCTCTGGAAATACTGGAGAGGCAACACAGCACAACCTCCATTTTGAAATGGGTATGGGTGAGGCGGTAATTGAGATGTGCAGGGTGAGGAATGATTTGGTCAAGCAAAGAATTGGTGTAATTAGCTGTCTGTTTGTGCATATGGCTCTTCTGGCTATTTTTCCTTTTCTCAGCAGCATAGTTTGGATCTGAGCCTATTCCAGACAACTCTGACTTTCCTCTTCCTAATTTCCCATAGTAAGGGTTGAATAAAATCAAATGCTAAACAAACTGTGGGCTCAAACTTTCCTTTAGAAGTTAGAGGAAAAATTCCTCCCCCCCCCTCAATTTCTCAGGCTATTCCAGCCTGTTTTGTGAAAGATTCTCAGTCCTTCCTCGTGAAAGCTGATGGATGGCTCCAGCAGGGGAGTCAGTGAACTCCCACAAAAGAATGGGGCAGAGGTATGTGCATCCCTGTGATTTTTCTGGAAGGGGAAAATGAAGGAAGGAGGTAGGCTGCTTTGCAGCTGGGGTCCACCACAGTGTGAAACAATGCCAAACAAAAAACTCAGCTCAGAGCCCAGAAAAAAAATAAGGGATTTTGATGGCCTTTGGTCTGGCTGATAAACAAGCTATAGGGGCTCCATTCTGCTACAAGCCTTTTGATTAACCCTACCCTCCACACACATTACCTGCAAATAAACATATACCAGGCCTACACTAGCTGAGGCTGAAAAGCTGCACAAGCGCCATCCTCTGTGGACTTATCTTTTATTTATTTATTTATCTATTTATTTATTTATTTATTTATTTTTACTACAAAGTCATGTGATACTACAGTTACTGTCTCCTATTCCCGAGCTGGTGCAGCATACATCAGCTGGAAGGGCATTTCCACCATGTTCCTTTGCACAGCATGGACATGCCTTTTTGCTACACCCTTGCTTCTCAAGGTCTGTGTTTGTGTCTGCGATCTGATGTCATTCTGTTGCTGCTTCATCAGCAGGAGACAAAAGCATTTTAATGCCACTAAAGCTTATGAACCACAGGCTCCTCCACTCCAGCTTGTCCACTGACTTCTATCCAGAGACAGGGGAAGAGCTGTCTTATTAATGACTTTTTTGTGAAAGCATGAGTTAATGTGGCACTGACTTTTCCAGCCCTTTCCATCTACTTCCACTCCAGAAGAAACCAAAGGTAGAAACAACATATTTGGTCTCACCTAATAAATCACTGGCAGTATGGAATAACTCCTACTACTCTAATGCCGGTATTTATTTTGTTGTATTTCTTACAGTGTAAGTGCTCTCCCTTCCTTGTAAGTCTATTTCACACCCTGACAGACTTCGCTATCTTATGTCAGTAAGATGTAGATGAACAAGAAAGAGTCACTTTAGGAGCAACAAGACTGATAAGAGGCTTAGAGAACATGAACTGTGAGTAAAGGCCAAGAGAATCCGTTTTGTTTAGTCTAGAAAAAAGAACATGGCAGGAGCAGAGGTGGGAAATATGAGTGTTCAGACATTTTCAAGAATTTTGCAGATAGGACAGTGATCAAGTCTGCAGGTCAAGATGTGGTAAAGCAAGGAGATATTGGCCTAAGTTCAGTAAAGAAAGAAGACTTACGTTAGCTCTCTAAGAAAGGTAGAAAAAAAAGCCCAAAATCTTTTTAGCTGAAAGAATAGTTGAGCAATGGCTGTCTAGGGATTATAAACTTATTGCTTTTAGGAGGTTCATGGGAAGCCTGGATAGGTGAAAACTGTAGAAAGGGGATCCCAAAATTTCACTGCCTTTCCATGGTAACTTTTGTGTATCAGCACCAATACAAATTCTGTTTAGTTTTGACTAGATTCAGCTGCTTGCAACTATCTGTCTTTTCATTTTCCCTCCCTGCCCCACTTCCTTCCAACATTTAGGTGTTTTCCTGTATCTTCCTCTCGACCCATTTCATATTGCCAGAACAAAACACTGAGTGGTTGTAGATCCAAATTATCCTGTTCCTGTAACTGTACCTCATCAAATTTGAACACTATTTTTGTAGAGTAGCAAAACTCAGCATTTAACTCTTCTTTTGTATGGCATCTAGCATAGCAAGATTCTTTTCTGTTACTGGAACCCCAAATGATCACAGAGTAAGCTGAGTTGGAAAAGACCCACAAGGATCATTGAGTCCAACATCTGGCCCTCCACAGGACCACTCCAAGAATCACACCATGTGCCTGAGAGCATTGTCCAAACGCTTCTTGAACTCTGTCAGGCTTGGTGCTGTGACCACTTCCTTGGAGAACCTGTTCCACTGTCCACTTCTCTGGGTGAAGAACTTTTTTTCTGATATTCAACCTAATCTTCCCCTAACACAACTTCAGGCCATTCCCATGGGTCCTGTCACTGGTCACAGGAGTGAAGGGGTCAGCACCTGCCTCTCTGCTTCCCCTCATGAGGTCTCCCCTCTGTCTCCTCTTCTCCAGGCTGAACAGATCAAGTGAGCTCAGCTACTCCTCATACAGCTTCCCCTCAAGACCCTTCACTATCTTTGTATTCCTCCTTTGGCCACTCTCTAAAAGCTTTATATCTTTCTTATATTGTGGTACCCAAAACTGCACAAAGGACTCGAGGTGAGGCCACACCAGTGCACAGAAGAGCAGGAAAATATGCTGCAGGAGAAACAGTATATATAACAAGAAGAATTGCAATTATCATTCTTCTACAAATAACTCAGTTCTATCTGTGGCTGCAGTTAAGCACTAAAGAAAGAGTGGGATATTTCATCCAGTGTTGAGCTGGATGAAATATTACCTCTTAGCTATCGTAGGATAACTGCAATATGGAAGGTACAGTATGTTTCAGTTGCAGGGTCCAGGACTGATTGTGTAATGCTGCATGACAAACACATTTGATGTTTTGTACGTGTTCACCAGGGAGCAGCAAATCAGCAGTAAGATCTCATACTTTGCAAGAATACACTGTGCTACACACATTTTTGCATCTTTGAACTAGTATAACTAGTTGTTTTGAAAGAAATCGACTGAAGACATATGATGCAACCAGACCTCGTGTGTCAGCTACCTATGTTAGCTGCCTGATGAGGCAGGACCAACACTGTAATACTGTGTGAGATCAGCCCCTGACCCTGAATGAAACAGACTGGAGGCAAAAGGAGAAGAAATGAGTGTTAAATCATATGTCCTGCTTAACTACTCAGTGTCTTTGAGCAAGCTACAATCATCCTGCGCTTGACCTTCCGGAGGCATTACTGTCCCTGATGAGGAAGAAGAGGCTGAGTTCCTCCTCTGTCTGTACAGGACCACATGCTGCTTCTGCATTAACATCCTGATTTACAGCCCACTGAGAGTCATGTAGGACAGCAGAAAACGCAGCCAAGGTTTCCTGTGGAGAAGCTGGCAGCCCTCAGGAACCCCCTCCAGGTCCATCTTGCTCCCTGCCTGTAGCCAGGCAGCCAGCCCAGAGTCCCCCTAACAGCCCCTCACTCCTTAGTCTGTGGCTGTGACCCTCCCATCGTCCTGAGCATTGACTGTCCTGGGGCTGCAACTTTTCTAGGAGCACTGTAGCCCAACAGGCATTGGGACAATCCCTTCAAGGGAACAGTGTCTGCCTGGGGAGTGTGTGTGCTGAGCTCTTGAAACATTTCTGTGTCCAAAACCAATATCTTCAAGCTGAGGCAAATCAAAAGTTAAGGGTTGCTTGTAAAGGTTACATTGTGACATTTTTAAAGGGCACTGAGTCTCAGTCAGTGCATGCTTTGGCAGTGTGTCCAGTCTGTTACAACCATATTGTGCCATCCCTGGGAGGCTGTGGGAAAAGGCAGCAGCTCACTTCTGCCCCTAACTCTGCTGGCCACCACACAGCCCGCCCTGCTGGAAGGGGCAGGGGGAAAAGGACCTCCAGGCATGACCTGGGCTTCAGCCCCACAATTGGATGAAGTTAGTATAAACCTTCTCAATCAATTTCTGTCAGAGCTAGTGGCAGAAGATGCAAAGAAGATGAAGAAAACATCAAGCTCCTTTCCTTACCTCAATGTATGTAGGCATTGTTCGGAGGTAATGGAGAGTCAGGACCAATGATCTACACGGAGATTTCCATGGGAAAGTATTTGGCATCAGGTAATAGCTGCTTCACTTGGATTGAATGGCCTCTGCCCAACTTGTCATTTTGTAAAAATAAAAAAGATTTGGTGGAGTGTTTGGTTTTGAGGTTAATGTGTAGAAAATGTGGGGAACATACCCTTTTTAAATAATTTAAACCTGAACATGTCGCCTCCTTCCTCTCTCCATTTTCCAGAGTTCCCAGAGGTATAAGCCCTTCTATGGTGCTTCCTCCTCCACTTGCTGTTTCCCCCCACCACTGATGTACTTACCAGCTGCCATGCAATTATGCTGCTTTTCAGGCTTTTCAGTCAGTGAGGCAATAAGAAGAAATTGGCATTTAAATTACCCCATAGGGTGTTGATGACATTTTCCCCTACTGTGTTTTAGACCATGCTGGCTCAAACCATTTTGTATCTATCCAAAGTTATTGCAGACAAGGCAAGCTTTGATCTTTCCAAAAGTGCAGAAGTGTACGTCTGCTGTAATGTGATGTCTCTCCTATTATTGCTGAGCCTGGAACACAATAACATCTTATAGAGAGGGCTTTGGAGTTTAGACTACAACCCATTTATTTATTTTGCTGGAGCACTGTCCCATAAGGAAAATCCTAGGCTGGGTTTAAAGAGCCAGACAATGGAGCAGCCGTCACATTTAGATGTTGCTTTTGAAACAATACCCTAATGCTACATCACTTTGCTCTGCTGGGTTCTGCTTCTACTTGTCAGTGGCAGAAATCACAAAATCAGAATTAGTGAAAGGGCTTTAGTGATGTTTAGTGCAAAGCATGTTGAAAATGAAAACATCAAGCTCAACTCTGCTGAAAAAGCATCTCTCTGGTTCCTAGGTTTCTTCTTGACCAGTGGGTAGAGGCATTACCTCACACTCAGTATGGAATCAGGCAATGGACTGTATGTTTCAGACTTTTGCAAGAAAATAGTAATGTTATACTTAGAGTAAATATTAAGAGTGCCAAATGTATGTCAGAAATCTAGACCATTTACTACCATGGAAAGGAGCTTGAGACTCCTAGCATTTATAGAAAAGAAAAAGAGACATGTCTAGTCTTACTGTCTGTGAAAATAATCTTAGAACATTTCTGGAGTCTGCAGATAGCCCAAAATAAAAGCTTAAAGCTGTAGGACTTGCTGTATTTACAACCTACTGATTTTTAATGATAAAATGAAAAAAAGAATAGTATTTTTTACCAATATATTCTGTTGAAAAAAAAACTTATCAACAGTTTTTAGTAAAAAATTTTGATGCTGTTTTGCTTGCTCTATTGCCGAGCTGCTCCTCCTGCTCCCAGTTTTTAAAAATATGAAAGTGGTAAATATAAACAGGTAGAAGCAGCTGCATATTGGGAAGAGGCATGGGTTGAATAACTTTTTCATTTATTAAAAAAATATGGAAGCTATGATTGAAATTGGCAAACAAAAAGTCCTGAAAAAACATTGGAAAGCAAACAGTTGACATTTATTCTGTAAAGTGAGCTTTCAATTCTCATTAGCTTGATTAGAGCAATTTATATAACAGTTTTGCTTTTGACTTCCCTGTGATATTAAGAACCTCTTACAGATTGCTTAATATCTTAGACATCTTAAAGGACTTCCATGTCCCTTAAGCATCCCTGTTAAACTTCTAAATCTCACTTGCTCTCTTAAAATCAGGGACTTTTACAATGCAATTATGTGCAAGGATTTTGAAATCTGGAGTTGTGCATGCATATATCTGTATATATCTGTCCAAAACAGATACTAAGATACTGTGTAAAGGGGATTCTGTATTAAATAGTAATTTCCTGATGAATCCATTGACAGTGTTAGTACTTTTAAGGTTTGAGAACTACTTGAGATCTCTCTGTCACATCAGATTGCTGCAAAACCTTGGAATCTTGCCATGAAAATAAGGACTAGTTTGACATGGATTACATGCAGTTTTGCTAGCAATTACAGGAACAGGACATTTGGCAAGCTGGCATTTGATGGGGCCACAAGTATGACAGGTCAAGCAGGGTAACAGGAAATACTGGGAGCAGCTCTTTCAGCCAAGTTTGGTTTTTAAAGGACCAGGTCAGCAGTAACAGACCAAACTAAAAGCCTAAGTCTAAACCAGAACAGCCAAGACTGCTTGTGATACCCCACCTAATTGCTCAAATATTTCTTACTTATTACCACTTTCAGTTTAAGCCCTGTGTTTATTATGAGTGTGTAAGGAGTTTCTGAGCCCTTGTGCTGTGTATGGACACAGAGCCCTGCACGTGTGCAACTGCTAAGATCCATTTAAAACTTACTTTGTGCGCAGGGATATTCTATTGGATAAACTGAGAAATATCAGAACTAAAAACATAACACACATGCTTGGGGGCAAAGCAAAGGCTGTCGATCCAACTGGGAGGCTGAAATTACTAACTTCTGAATGATTAACTGTGTGACCTTTGAAGAGCCTGTACTGCAGGAGCTTCATATCTTCGGGATTTTTGTGAGATACCAAGAGCGTAGGTCTATGGTCTTTCTGCAGAATAATTCAAAGCTTGGAAACCTTACCTTTGGGGTAGAGATATAAGAAGCTTAGTCTATTCATTTCAGAAAAGAGAAGGTGAAGAGGTGGCTTGGTCAGAGCCCACAAGACTTTAGTGTGGTAGAAGGTTTCTGTGAACAAAGAACTCTTTTATGCAGCAGGGAGAGGCATAACAAACACTGTGTCTGGAAGCTGCAGCGCAGTTTATACAGATGGGAACTGAGGTGCAAAATAATGGGCTTGAGGCAGAAATCACTGACAGAAATTCTATGCCTGGTGTTACACTGCGGATCAGACTGGGTCATCACGACCAGCACTCTTGGCTTTGAAATCTGTATGCCTATGATTAACGTGATTCCCACATTATATGCACACATCAGCATTACGTTTAGTCACTGAAGAAGAGAGAGAATGCATTCGGTTAGCTCTGGGCTTTCTGCCTAAAGAGGGAAAATGAAGTGAGATTTTGTTTAAGGACAACTCTGGTAACTCTGAAAAACAACATGGAATTATTAACATTTGAGCAGAATGAACAGGTTTTCGAGGCCCAGTACAAAAGACTTTGCAGAAAGATCTCTGTTCTCAGTGACCTGCACAGAAAGAAGGCCAGAAGGAAGACCTGTGCCTATCCTACTGGGGCTTAGTTGTGGTCCTAGAAAGCATAGGACATGCTTAGATAAGCAAATCAGAGGTAGGCAGGGCTATACTAGAACCCTTTATTTCAGTAGGGATCTTGCATAAATAGAAAGGGGAATATCCTTTTATCTGAGGATGGTCTTATTTAAAAAGGGTGGTATGGATGATGAGCAGCCCTGGTTTAAATGTTTCATTTTGCTGGAAAACCCCTAAGTTCTTGTAAGAACTTTAGAAGGGTCACTTTAAAGTGTTCCTGACTCACATGATGGGAATTCATTGCATTGAAAATCTAATTTTCAAAATGAAAAAACTATGATTTTCAAATGTAAGAACTGCACTTTCAAATCTCATTTAAGTACTCAGAGGGTATAAAAATGAAATTTGTTGGTGATTTCAGATAGAAAACATTTTAATAATAATTATGGTACATGAGTAATGTTTCATCCTTTGATGTTTATTCAGATTGGAAATACTTTGAAGTTGGTTATCTCAGAATCACAGAATCACAGACTGGGTCAGGTTGGAAGGGACCGCTGGGTTATCTGGTCCAACCTCCCTGCACAAGCAGGGCCACCCTAGAGCACATTGCACAGGATTGCATCCAGATGGTTCTTGAATATCTCCAGTGAGGAAGCACAGTCACCCACACAGTAAAGAAGTTCTTCCTCATGTTCAGGTGAAACTTCCTGTGCATCAGTTTGTGCCCATTCCCTCTTGTCCTGTTGCCTGGCACCACTGAGAAGAGCCTGGCTCCATCCTCTAGGTGCCCTCCCTTTAGGTGCAGGACTCTGAATTTGCCTCTGTTGAATTTCAGAAAGTTCCTCTCTGCCCTTGTCTCCAACCTGTTCAGGTCCTTCTGAAGGGCTGCACAGCCCTCTGGGGTATCAGCCACTCCTCCCAGCTTTGTTTTGTCAGCAAACTTGCTGAGGAGGCATCTGTCCCTTCATCTAAGACATTGATGAATGGGACAAGAAAATCACTTCCTATACAGTCTTATTTTCTGCTACCATGGGGTGCATGTCACCCACATATATAGACGAGTCCTTTCAATACAACTGCTTTGTTTTGCTTTTCCATTTTTCCATCAGAGTGCCCAGTTATTCCAGACCAACACTTGTGTTTTTTGAACATTTCCTATCATCTGTCTCCAAGGTCCTCAGTTTAAGCAGAGTGCTGAGGCATGGATAATTGAACTCACTCATTTTGGGGTCCAGGTTCTTGTTGATTTCTCTTTCTCTTCTCTCTTGCAAACTTTCATTTTAAAAGATCACAATTTTCTTTGCCAAGTTGTGAAACTTGATTTTGGTTTTTTTCATCTGTTTTCCAACCACCTTGCAAAGGAAGTATCATGTGGAGTCATGCTTTTGATGTCACCTAGGACTGTGGGTCTGCACTATGCAGATCTGAAATAGCTGGTTTAGACCCTTTTCATTTTCATCTTGTTGCTTTTGGCAGGAAAAAAGGTGTTCAAAAGTAAGAAAATTTGTTCCCAGCTGATTTGAAAACTGAATGGCTCCCTGTTTGTTTTTTTCTTTTCTAGAAGTCCTTTACAAGGGACTGTTTTTTGAGGGCTTGTGATCACACGTGTAGTTTGCTTTCTGTCTAGCCACAGCAGTTTACCACTTACAAAAGAGTCTTTCAGCACCTGACCCTATATTCAGGGCAAGATCTGCAACCTTTAATTGTTTAATTAGCTGGTGCTAGCTTAAAAATATTTAACAGAGCTCTCTCAGGTAAGTAGGTTATTTCAGGAAGCATCCCCACAAATTATTTTCATTCCTTTTCCTTTGCTACTTTACCCAGCAGAAGGAAGCAAAGGTCGTGATCTTTGACAGTGATCAACCCACCTTCAAAATACTTGCAAGTAGCCCTCATCTTCTCAACTATGAAATAAAAGCCTCTATCGGAACTCTCCTGTACTAGGCTGTTCGTGCCTGATGTGCTCTCTGCTGAGGAGGGGTGTGAGTGGTGGTGGCTAAAAGAAAAATGACCTGATATCTTTTCATTGCTTCTTTGTTTAGTGGTGAGTGGGCAACCCTTTCATCTGAAAATTTGTGCATTCTTTTCTATTCCAGAAAAGTGTGGAGTCAAATATAATCCCAAGTTGGGTAGGAAGATACTTTACCTACAGTAACAAACAGTACACGGAACAAAGGCTGCTTGTCCTGACTACCTCTGTCAAAAACAAATGATGATGAGTAAAGGTGAAAGGTAGTACTTCTAAAATGTATCCTTTTAAACATCAGTTAACTGCAGAAGGTGACACTGCCATAATACGAGGTTTCGTTTTATGTGTTTGCAGATTTTGACATGATGAGGAGAAAACTGAGCTGCTGAGAAGTTTTTCTTCTTTTAGTGACATTCAGACACTCCTGCTACAGGAAGATGAGTTAGCATTTGCCACCTTCATCGTGCTGCCAACTGACCTCTCCCAGTTTATTTCTGGTAGAATTTCCAATATTTTTAATACCATAATGCTGGCAGATAAAAGATTAAGAATAAACTGCCTCTGTTCCTATCTTTTCTGTGAGAGATAAACAATAATGAACATGAAGTACGTCAGTAGCATTTTTATGGAGCCACTTTTTAAACTGTAGCTTGCTTTTGAAATCGGCATTGCACTTGGCTCAAATGATGAGATGCTGACATTAAATGCTACTCAGGCTGAGCCAGTGTTAATATTTTCAATGCCTTATTAAAAAGGAAAGAATGTAAACTAATTCTACTTCTGTTATGATGAAGTTCCTTCATAACATCTGAGCAAAATCAAAGCTCTTTGAGGGCTTAGGCAAAGTATAATTTTTCTGCTGTTTATTTGGGGCAGGGAGCAGTGAGGGAATGATTTTTAAAATGCTTGCTGAGAGTCAGCTAATTTTCCTCATCCCTGTTTGAAAGTTTCCAAAAAAGGAGCATGAGGAAATCAGGTTGACTCCCATGGTCAACAGCAGCCAATGCCAATGAATACATGTACTGTTGGTTAGTGAAACTCATTATCCCTATGTGCCAAAACTGAAACAATGGAGACAAAAGTCACAGCCTTTCAACTCCAAATATATCACTGGGCTAAATTGCCTAACACGACTAAGAAAATAATCAATCAAAAGAAATTACTATGCAAGAAAAAAACCCTTCTTCTCTATCACCAATCTCTTGTCCCCTCCTGCACCTGGCACTGGCTACCTAGTCAGTCTACAGGACACTTAACTGGGTGCTGTTATTTAGCTACAGGAAAGACATAATTTCTGCAGCAGATGAGCACTAATGCATAAATTCTGGTAACCTCACTGAAAAATAATGATATGTTAATCTATCCATTTTGCAGATGAAGAAAAGCGGCAATTGCTAGTGTGACACTTCAGTGTTACTGTCTGCCTTGAGTCCTACCCATGTCTGTATAGTAGACTGACATATTTCAATTCTAGCAGGCTCACCTGCCACGTGCCTGCTTTAGAGCCTGAGCTGGTCTAACACCTCCACTCTGTGTTGCTAAAGTTGTACCCTGTGCAGCTCACACATTAGTTCACAATGTGGTCACTGTGTCACCCTCTATTCTAGCTTCTAATCATGGCAAGCTGGTGGCTCTCAAACACTAGGGATGTTGCAATTCATCTGAAGAGGGTTCCTCAGATGAAAATCTGGAAATGAAGACTGCTGACCGGGAAGCAAGAACCACACTGTCTCAGAACTAGACTATCTGATAAACTTCATTTTATCAGCTTGTTGGATCAAATAGGATAGATCAATACCATTCCATCACCACAGTTTATCATCTGGAATCCCTCTGTAGCTTACAGTGGCAGATCTTAAGAATGACAGTTCCTTTCCAAATGCTCCACAAAAAAATATTGGCTCCAGTTGGTGTTAAATGAGTTAGCTTAAACAAAGTCAAACAGTTCAATGCTTTGCATTCCATAGAAGTTAATGAATATTTCTTGCAGCTCTCTTTTTATTCTTTGGATGACACTGTCTTCCTGAAGGGTGGATAAGAATATGAAGTCTGTGAAGATAAAGCAGTAATTTTTGCTGTGACTCAGGAGAGAAGGAAAGCGAAACAGACTGTGAACTAGAATCAATGGGATATATGAAGATTGCATACTTCTTGTCCAAGTATATTGGCTGCACAATTCTGTATCATGATCCAAGCTTATGCCTGGTACCATCTCAGCTGTATTTCAGCCAGGTTCTTGCTGAAGAAAGGTGGACTTAAGGAATTTATTCTATTCTATTTAACCTCCATGTTCCAGGAGAAACCTGGTGCTGCCACAGCTGAGGAAATGGTGTAATATACAGA
The DNA here is from genome assembly GCF_003945595.2 of Pipra filicauda. NCBI lineage: Eukaryota > Metazoa > Chordata > Aves > Passeriformes > Pipridae > Pipra > Pipra filicauda. The sequence continues at coordinate 1,366,957 of NW_024104809.1, read as the reverse complement.
TATGTTAAAAGAGATGATAACCAAAAGAGAGCTATGTACTCATGGTGAATAAATAAGGCATTAAGAAGATATTTCTGTTGTAAGAAACACTGAGGTACACACTATTCCTCTCTCCAGTTGAACCGTACCTCCATAAGCAAAGAAGTTGTACTAAAAAATACCTTTATCCATGTTCCTAACTCCTCCAATAAGAATCTAAGTAGGTCCAAAGATTCACCAAACCTGGCTCTGCAAAGAGACAAAAGCAGTGAAGACGTGAGGGAAAAAAAATCATTTCAGTAGTTTTTAAGCTGCTGCCTTTCATAGTTACAGTAGTCTATTCAATTCTCTGTTACAGTGGGAAAGGGAGATCATCTTACCCCACCCTGGACATCACAGTCTAATCTGTTCTTTTTATTTAACTGGTCTCTTAGTTCAACAGCCAATTATATATTCACCAAGCTCTTGGTTTAAAATCATTCTTAGGCTTGTGGAATTTTTGCTGCCAACCTCAAGATTCCATCGACTTGCCTTTGCTAAAGACTTGTGTCAGCTTAGACAAATTGCACTTGGCCAGATGGCAGTGCCCTTGCCCCTGATAAACAGAGCTTTGCCACACAAACAGGCCTGCTGTCATAAGTGTGCTGCTCAGCAGAGGAGGTTTGAGCTAGCTGCAGTAAAATCTGTTGTCTTGATGTAAAAATCTTCTATGTTATAAGAATCTTCCCCTTATGGATGAGGAAAATCTGTTCCTTCTTTCCTTTGCTGAGCATGTTGAGCTCTACAGATGTAAATCTGCCCATACGTGCTAAACACATCTGAGTATTTTCAGGCATTTCAGTGGTACTCTGAGTCAACAACATTGTGAAAGAACCTGTCAGAAGGTAGAGAAATTATCTTTGAGAAGCTGGAGATATTTTTTTAAGAGCCAGAGGGAATGAAAAAAAATAAAAATTTTGTCAGGGAAGAATTTTTTAAAACATTTAGTCCAATGATTTGCTAAATGCTAGATCTATTTGTTGAAATCTGTGTTCTATGTATTAGAAATAGCTGCACTGTATTTAGGTGAATATTTATAGAAAAGCTAAGCCCTGGTCCTAGAGCTTGTCTCTGCTTTTCTCTTTCTTGAAGCTTGCTATTTATATCATCTAACCATAGGATAGTTTGGCTTGCAAAACTGTGGCTGACCAAAGTCCTGAGGCCCTGCCACATGAAAGATGACTTCTCCACTGGTTAAACCCCATCAAAAACAACTTTTCCACTGGATGTGCTGGGAAGCATCTCACTGAATAAATCATCTTTTCTAAAGAGAAAAACGTTTTGTGGCATAATTCTGCTGACTACATCGAACTTCTGCCCCAGAAGGATTCTGGCCCTTGCCTCTTGCCTTTGCTGTTATAAACTCTTCTGCTTTTAATGAATAATTGAATCTTGATGAGTTTCTTCTAAGTAAGCTTACACAGCAGTAAGACTGCAGCAGGATTTTCTTACACAGCAGCAAATCGCAAAGAATAAATAACTGCAGTATTTTTCATGCAAGCGAAGAAAAGAAACCAATCATACTCTCAGCTGTTTGAAAATCTTGGTAAGTTTAATGTGAAAAACAGAGACCATATAGCTCCCATCTCAGAACATCAGAAATATGAGATCCTCAAGTTCTTTTTGACAAGCTCTACCACTTTGGTAGCAAAATTTAGCATCATTTAAGGTAAAAGGCCATTGCCAGTTTCATCTGTGTCTAATAAACAGAAATTATCTAAAACTGGAATTTTATCATCTTACCCATCCAACCACTGAGGTTTAGTTATAAAGGAACGCTAAAATGAGCCATCCCATGTCTGTACTAGCAGAACAAAACCAAAATTGGTGAGGTTTTGTGGCATCAAACTAAACCTGCCTCTCATAACAGAGATGAGAATAAACTGAAACCTTTTATCTGAGTCACAAACTGTGGTGGTTTACATGAGCAGGGACCAGAGGTCCAGTTGCCCACAGAAGGCAGAATGCAGCCACCCAGGTCAGAGTCTGGCCCCAACAGCAGTCGATTTCTTGTAGTTTCTGAAGAGAGAACTGGAATATCTCTCATGATCAGAAGGCTGTCTTTCTACTCAGAGAAACCCTAAGTGTTGACATCGTGATAACAAGCTGTAACCATTACATCTGCAGAACAAACTCTCTCCTTTGCCAGTCACAGCAGGGCACTGTAGCCAGCTCTCTGTGGAAGCAATAGCTTCATCCATAATTAGTGGCTGAGTGGCTACACACATAAAATGCTCTTGTGATATTCTCTCCTTTCATTAGTTCTCTTGCTGCAGAGACAAGCATAAGTGACCTTCAGGTTTCATTTGGATTTATTAATCTAATGACCACCTGTGGCCTCAGAATGACACTTGACATATATCACATGGTCATTTGATGACATCGCTCTTTACTGAAGTTGTCCTATGTTTTTCATCTCTGTGTTCCAGATGAGTTTGCTTGGCCTCCATTGATCTCCCACCAAGAATGATATTTCTATTCAGGCTTTAGATAACCTTTCCAAACCCAACTCTCTTTCTGCTAATCTTTCAACTACTTGGAACATTCTTTTTTATCTTTCCCCCCCCCCCTCTATTAAATACACAGTTATTTTAAAGCTGAAATGTGGAAATGCCTCCATTAAAAGGATATATGTAAGAAAAACAAGGAAACAAGGTTGGTTCAGTCACGCAAGCTGTAATTTAGTTTAGGGTCTCCTAGCTGAATGATCTATCTACCATACTTGAGGATGTGAACAAATAGATAACTGAAAGCACATGTGTTCTTGCAGAAAGTCTGACTCCATAAAAATGATGAAATTTGCATTTATGGTGTTTAAACAAGATAGTTTTTGACTGACCTTTGTCCACAGCACCTTGGAATGCTTGATGTCAGCTGTCTCTCTCTAGTAGTAATGCTCTGTCATTTTCTAATTAGATCTGTGCAACTGTTCACACTGGAACTAGAACTCAGCTATAAGGTTGCAGGGGGATGTGTCTTCATTATCTATTTTTCTCATCTCATGACTCATGCTGAGTTACATTCTGCTTAAACAAATCAATATGGTTCTTACTATTGAGAGCACAAGAGTGCAAATATCATGCTAGTCCATGGTTTTGCTGTTGTTTTGTGCAGTACCAGCTGTTTTTTATTGAGGAAACAGCATTATGTTGTTGAATATTTTTTGGTCTCTACAGGCCTTATTGTTCTGTGTTGGCTGGGATGAATAAGAAAGTACTAAATCCTTTGAAGAGTTAGGAAATTACAGTAACTGGAAGAGTATGTACTCCACAGCTGATGAAGAACCAGATGATCTTTCTTTTTATTTAATTTTTACTGAAAGCACTGATTGACTTATGATGGTTTTACTGAGAAAAAAAAAAACTTTCTTCTGTTTTCCTTCTAGTTTCAAAACTATTGGAACATAACACTGCTCTTCCAGAGATCCACCAGCCCTGAACTGTTTCACTATATCACTGCCTAAATAGCTCACCACATTTGCATTATCTCAACATGCATCAGTTTCCTCCACTGTAAAATATTTTGATCTCTTAAGAAGACTTCCCTTTCTCTAAAGGTTGTGAACAACTTACAAACTTAGAGATCTGAGGTTGAAAAAACGAAGATCACACTGTAACTACTCAAAAAATTGATCATGGGCCTTCCGCTCTGACACTAATGCTGACAGGTGTCCAATAAGGCATATATATTCTTTCTTTTGCATATACATTTCTCTGTGCTCTACATTGGGGCCCCTAAGTTTTTGCTCTGTTAAGTGATGAATTTGACACTGAAAAAAGGTCTTTCACACACACTAGTGAAGAATGGGGCTGGTGCACTAAGTGAAACTTGTGTTTGTGTTGCTATCTACCCTTAGGTAGAGCACACAGGTTGCAAATGGTACTTGCAAAAACCCCCCTATTTCATGATATTTTTTGACAGCAGCCATGAGTTGAATGACTTTGGACTGCACGTCCTTACAATGGGGATTCTTTCTGTGAGTCAGGTCAGAGGGAGAGAATCAGCCTGGGAGGTGGCAGAGGTATGAAATGTCTCCTTGTTCTCTGCCAAGTCAGTTTTTTGGGAGGACAGCTGTCTTGAATATCTCAAAGCAAGAAATTGTAAGAGATCAGAGCTCAGCTCTAGACTTCATTACTCAGTTTTCTAGTGTGCTTGTGCCAGAGCAGAAGGTTTGGCTTGCTTGAAAGGAACATCCTTGTGGAATGGGGACACTTCTTTTAAATGAATGAAGCTGGATGGGGAAGAGTGGGGAAGACTGAGTGCAGAATTTATCCTGTTGCACATTTCACATGATGAAATTTCCCTTGCTAAAGCAAACCAAGCCAAAAGAAAAAGGAAAAAAGGAAGAGAAAGAACTGAGGGTTTTTGTGGTAGAGCTGTTCTTCACATGCTGTGTTATGAAATGAACCGAACTGTATCCAGCAGACTTTAATTAACTTTTTATTAGGAGAAAAAATCAGCTGTACAATATAAAAGATTATTTAAAAAATGAAGTATCTTGGCTATTTTTCATCCCAAATGCACAACGGAACAAGACTACCATACATTCCAGTGGCTTGAAATATTTCTATTGGAATAAAAAAGTGAAGTTAGTTTTGAGTCATGCAAGAAGACATCGACACATCCTTAGGTTTCATTGCTTTTATTGGAACTGAAATAAATAGAAATCATTTTATTCTGAATTCATGAAGAAATTACAGCACCACGGTTTAGACCTTTGTGGTGAATTTCTGCTTTGGTGGAACATTTAGAGCTAAGTTGCTAACTTCTTTAAAAAATCTGTAGCTGAATGAGACAAGTCTGTGAAGAAGAACACTGATTTTGGGTTTAATATCAGCAGTATATCTGTCCATGTCAGAAATTACATAAATAAAGCAGGAAGCATGAACTTGAAGGCCCTCATCCTCTTGTTCCCACTGCTTAAAAAATTACTAAGTTACTTCTAACCTAGTCTCAGTCTAATTTCCTCTGGCAAATTTTCTCTGGTATAATGTTTTCTTAATATGATGTAAAAGGAGATTGGTTGGTTGGTTGTTTTTCTTCTTCAGCTGAGTTAGTACTCTATCTTTTCTAACTCTGGTTTTCATCTTCATCTCGTAAACTTTTGAACCTGATAGATATCTCAAAGATAACTATTTCCCTACAGGTTTTGTGCAACTTAGAAGAGAAAAAAGGTCCGAAGTAATGCCATTATGAAGGAGACACAGAAAGCAAGCAATGTTTATTTTCACCAGCCATGCTATCTCTTATGTAGGAGAGCACGCAAGGAGACCTTTCAAAGAGTGGAAATTGGCTTTTTTGTAGGGGAAAAGAATTGTGCAAAGTAGGGGAAAAGAATCTTACAAAGTCATTACACCAAGTAACTATTGTTTTTACAATTTTGGAGCAAAAGAGGTCAACCATTTCGGAAAAATGCTAACACCTTCCTCTGCGCCAAGAAAACGTAGAGTATAGCATTAAGCTAGTCCTTGTCTTGAGAGTTATATGCTTCTGTCTGAGAACTCACAGACTAAATTTTTTTTTAAATTCAGCTATTTTCTAGATTTGCAGAAAGAAGAATAATAAATAAGATGAAAAACATTGGAAGAAATCTTTAAAGGTGTAAATTTGACACAACTTCTTTCAGCTCTCAAAGAAACACAGCAAATAATCTGACATCCAGGATCCAGAGAGCAAAAATATAAAAACCAGTGCAAGCATGTCTTCTCTCACATTCAATTATTCTTGAAGACAGCAAATCTGTCTTTTTGAAGTCTGCTACTCCTGCGTATTTTTTATTAAGAAATAACATGTTCCGAGACCAATCTGAAATTTTTCTTAATGAAGCCAAGAGGAACACTGTGGGAAAAAATTGCTTAAGAAGACATGCATTTGGCCCAATATTCATAATTTATCACCATATCATATTTTCTAAAGATTGTTGTCCAGAATAAATCATAAATTTATGAAGTGCAGAACTGAATCCAAAAGGATTTTAATTCCATGGAACCACCATATTGCCAAGGGGCATATTTTTAATTCCTCTCCATTAGCAAAGTCATTGCTTCTAGACCACAGTATTCGGTCTTTCTTCCTCAACACAAAAAGTACACAAACATTTTGTGTCATTGTTAGAATACACATTGCATAAATCTCTTTCAATCTTCCATGATCTAGTGTAGGTATAAGTATTTAATATTTTTACAGTAAAATAGTACATCAGAATATGGGTGGAGATTTTGGGTCATAAATATAGAAAAAGGTCCGTAGCTGAAGTCCAAAAGGTTAATACTTTAAATTCAGACACTCGTTGTTGGGGAGTACATTAATGTTTTGTGCAGGACAGGAGAGCAGGCTACAGGAAATGTTTAGTGGCTGTACACTTTGGAAGGCAAATTGCATTGAGGGGCACGTGCCCAAAGCAAGACACAGCCTCTGCTGTGAGGAGCTCACAGCCTGAGACAAGGATCCCCAGGGTCTCTGGTATCACTGGCTGGCTGAAAGAGCCGTGCATGATCTGCCTGCGGATCATAACTTCCTCGGTATCACTGCCTGTGTGTCAACAAAGGCTGGGGGCCATCAGTATAAGCAGTGGGTATAAACTAAACTGGGAAAAAGGGAAACTGGAAACTCCTGGCATCCAGCCCAGGCTTCAAACCACACGGCTATCCTATGTATTTCTCTGTGTATCTGAACTGGGGTTCTGTTTGGGGTCATCTTTATGATCTGTGTATTCACCCCAGGACCAGTTCTATATATAGCACATTTGTTTATGTTGCCTTGCTGTGCCAGAAGCCTTCTCTCCAGGAGATCCACATTGTTGACTCATTTCATCATTGTTCTTTCCCATCTCTTGCTGGTGAAGGGCTTGGTTGTTGCCAGCTGGTACTCTGCTGAATTTGCAATTCACTGTATATCAAATAACTTTTAAAACAAATTTCATAGTTTGATCTTTCCAGTTACACACAGTCTCCAACTTTGTGCTGCTGTTTGATTCTCATTATAAAATAAAGTTGACTCAAAGAGGAGGGGATTTTTTAAAAGAAAATCTGTGTGTGAAGGAAAACAGGAAAGAAATATCCTAGAAGTAGTTAACTGGGAGATATGTCTGGGAGTAAGCCATTCAGATATAACATGTTGCTTTGTTTCCACAACTTTCAGCTCTTACAATACCTGTGAACTATTGTTCATCCCAATGTAAAACTCCAGGGTTTCTGGTGACCTCCCAGTGATGGTCCACAGGTTACTGCAGCATCTCCTGCCATACAGAGGGCAGAGGTCTGAGCAAATTAAGAATATAAGGATAATTCTGATTTAGGGCAGCTCGATTAATTCCATCCTGTGGTTTACTGTGGTGCTCTAGTTTTCAAATTGTCCTATTCATCATCAGAAATTAAGCCTATCTGGTGGACGAAGGCAAACCCAGGAAGATGTGTGACCACACATCTGGACCTCTGGACCTCAGGATGAGGATGACACAGTATGTGGCCAAAGAGTATGATGTTCACATAATGTCATCTGGTACTGATGTTATTAGGAGCCTTCAGTGAGCAATTGCAGTGAGGATGGCTTTACATGCTGAGCTTCAAGATAGGGAAGAATTCATTGATATGCTTCTCTCCTAGGGCTGCAGTACTACTTACATTTCTAGCACTACTGCATGACTGTTTCTCTGTACCTCCCTAAATCTGCCTTGTTGAGCAGAAAAATTGGAGTGAAGCTGCTGCACGATGGTGGGTAGTTACAGCATTTTGGCAGGGAAGGGAAAATCACGCTCACCAGTGTCAAAGGACTAGAGATTCTTTACCTTCCCTAATTAACCTGTGCCTGTGCAGTGCATGAACATACACATGTGCATGTGGGATCTAATCTGCACTCAAAGGTGTTTCTAGGTGCTTGGGATGGATGGAGCAGACACAGAGATATCTCAGCAATCTCACAGCTCATTTCAGACAGAGGAATAAAAAAATCAGCAAGTTTCTCCAGTGAGGAGCATCGATCTAGGCAGGTGAAAAAGTTGCTGTGGTGAACAGTCTGCTGCAAAGGTCTGCAGAGCAAAGCAGCATCACAGTGCACATTTGTGCAAGACAGATGGGAAAGCTGATGAATGGCTAAAGCTGTGAGGTTCAGAGCCTGCTAGAAACAAACTGTTCCCATGCAGAAAGGTCCCTGGTGAAGCTGTCAAGTTCTGATCTGTTATTCTGAACCAGAAAAATCAATGTTTTCTTATCCTGGCTCAGCTTCAGCAAAATCATCATAATAACAGTTACTGTGTGGTCTGAGATGAAAAAATAGCAGCTCAAATTGGTTTTTGTTCAGATTCAGTTCAGCACCCTCTCCAAAAGGCACTTAATCTCTTGAGGAACTGCCCATTCTCAGAGTGTACCTGTGTGCCTGGATGGTAAGAGGAAAAGTTTTAATTGCTCTATGGATTTTGACCTCAATTTTACCTGTGTTTTGTTGCACCTGCCATGTGTAAATCGCTATGTCATTGCTCCCTAGTCACTCAGCAGCTTCGCTGGGATGAGCAAGTGGGCCACAGCTTGATTTCTAGTAGGTAAAGACCCTTCTTTACACAGTCGCTGCTGTGCTTCTGCCTTCATAGAATTAAAGAGGCCAGTGCCTGACTAGGCCATGGAAATGGGCTTCTTGCCCTTAAAATGGAGCCTAGAGATTAGGGTTGCAACACATCAGCATGTGCTATGTTGGCAGTAGCCACTGCTATAGCTAATCTCTGAACACGTGGAAGATACCAGGCTCCAGGATCATCAATCATACATTCATTTATTTTAATGAAAGGAAAGAATGAAGGCTTCAGTTTCCCTGGAAAAGGATGAAGAAAAGTTTGACTTAATGCCAGAATAAAAATGATTAAAGGAAGACTGTCCCTTTCCCCTTCTCTATAGATATGTGTTCTGCCAGTTCCTGGGCCCCAGACACTCCAGTCACTGGAGCAAAAGAGCTGTCTTCCGTGCTATTTTCTGTGCAACAAATGTAGTGTTTAGACCAAGGTCAGGCTCGAATTAGTGCTTTTCCCCCTGAGGGGCATCATCACTGTATTATGCCAGAACCAGTCTGCACTGGGTAAAGTTCCTTTATGGGATTATCCCTTCCCATCCTGTCTGCCTCCATGTCCTGTGACCCCCCCGCCTATTCACAGCAGTGTCCTTTAGGGCGCCTGCAGCACTGGGATCCAGCTGGCAGCTTACCCAGAGTTGCTCTGGTAAAGGTTTTGGTGGGCTGTTCTCCTCTCCCTCGCTCCCACCCTAAAGCTACACGCTTTCATACTTAATGTATACACAGACATAGGCACATATGTACTTGGGCAACAATCTGCTTTATCAGCCTGGGGCTTTTCATACAGCGAGATTTGTGCTCACAGCTGCCATGGTTACAGCCTGACTTCACTGGCCAGGAATTAGACTACTGTATGGTCTCCTAAACTGTGTAGGCATTTGAAAGGCAACTGCTTTGCAGTGAGCAAATTTGTTTTGTGCAGAAGGAGGCAAAATGATCAAGTTATCAGTTTTATTTTATTTTTGGCCAAATCTCCCCAACTGAAAGACCTAAAAATCATTGCACACATGGTAACAAATGAGAGAATTTGGACCGCAATATTCAAGGCCGTTGCTACAGATAGGGTGACACAGGCTGTCTGATAATGGTGCAATGTGCTATATAACAGTCCCTTTCAACTGTGTTTGGGCAGTAGAACGCTGTTTTGTTTTATAGTAAGGATTCCCATTTAAACTGCTGTTGAATCAGTTCCATTGCTATGAACTGTTCCAAAAGAGCCTTTATTTTCCCTTGTAAAATGCATCCTGCAGTGACTCTTACTTTTGCTGGTAAAGTTTGTAAAACATTTACTGAGAAGTGTGACGAGAAACAAGTTTTACTGGATGGGTTTATTTTCCATTGACAAAAGTTTTGCCTTTCGGTACCGTAGAAGAAAGTAACAAGAAGAGAGCAATAAAATAATAACTGGTATAGCTGAATTATCATAATGTCTGTAATTGTAGCTTATTTTAATTTTTGCAAAATAACCTGTGAAATCATAGGCAGCCCACTTGGCAAGTACATTTCTCTCACCATTTGTTCTACTGCATTTGGTCTTCTGTAAGACATTTTATATTTCCAAAAATATAAGGTTTGCCACATGGGATTATCTGGTATTTTGTATCCATATATTACACTATGAATTGCTTCAGGAAAACTGTTACTGTCTCAGTAGTCAATTCTACATAACTGGCTATCAGTTGAAATTATGTCCTTCCTCATCTCACTCAACTGGTGAGAAATTGGTTGTGCCCAGCATAATACACTTCGTAGCATATTCTGTCAGTCACCCACTCTGCCCCTGTGTGGGTTTTTTCCCTTTTGAAATTTCCAATTCCATGCCACCAACTCCGTGCCACCAAATTCCTGACTACAGTGACTGCCTCAGTAGCTTCCTGGTTTTTTTTTTCTTCTCTCTGACGTAGGAACTGGACTTCACCTCTTCAGAGCACTACTCACCTTTTCAATCTGATGTTAATATGGCCAAATTTCCTGCCACTATAACATTCCTCGAAATCATTGCACATTTGTGACGGCAACAGGATTGGGTCCGTGGTACTCAAAGCTGATGCTACAGATTTACACAGCCTCTGTGGCAGTCATCCAATATTCAGCAATGGTGCAATGGGTTTGGATCATTTCCTGATTTTATTTAAGCATCTTCATTCTGACCACAACAACCCTAGTCTCTCCCTCTACAGAAACTTTCTGTGCCTAGTCATATTTTTTACTTAACTCTGGAATGTCCTCTGTGGCTCTTTTGGAGGCGAATAGAGTATTACGGGCAAATGTGTGCCATTGATTCATATAATGTTCTGTAAAGTTCAATATGTTATTTCTCATTCTGACATAATAAACAGTTTTTTAAGTTTTAGGAGATGAGCAGGTAATGCAACATTTACTGTCTTCTAGTCATCCATCACAGAAATTGCTGTGCATGAGAGAAGCCCATTGTTTCATTTGCAGTTCATCCATTCTGTTCTTTGGTCCCATCAGGACTTTTGGTGTGTCTGTTATCCAGCCTTGGTGGTTTGCTTTTCTTTTGTTTGTTCATTCAGTGCTTCTAGTTTCTGACATATTGTCTGAAGAGACTAACTCCAGAGTAGACTTCTCAGTGCTGTTCATTTAGCCAAAGGCCAAGGTGAGGAAGTTTTTCTGCAGCAAAATCCCTGTGCATCAGATACACAGGTTGTCCATCCAGCTGGTTTCAGAAACACCATGAAAATATAGATTACAGGAGCATTTTGTCAAAGGAAAGGAGTGATGAGAGCAATTAGTAGTAACATACAGAACCTTTCACCTGGAAGTCAGTAGTTCTAATCTGTGATAAACAAAACTTGGTTAGCCCTTAATCTCTCTGGTTGTTTTGTGTTCTCTCATATTGTAGTGAAAGCCTGTGTAATAACAAGCACTAACAGCTCCAACTACATTGTATTCTGCAGCGAGGCAGGCTGGTTTTAAAGTAGCAATGAGATGGATTTACACTGCTCCTATACAGCTTCATAATGGGGAAGAAGCACTTGGAAAGCTGTTAAACTAGTGCTAAACGAAATTTGAAAGGAATGCACTTACAGTTTAGTTATTTGGGTATGAATTCTTGTCCTAATGTAAACACTGGAAAAACTCCCCCTGAATTCTTCTGAATGTTGCCACAGGCCCCTGGAATATTCATGTGAATAAACATGGGATCTGTTAAAGAAGGTCCCTGGCCAAGGTGATACGGGCCCCTGCCTTACAAAGTAGCCGTTAGACAGGTTTTCCAACTAAAGTTTTGACTTTTGGTATTTATCTAATATTTTAAATTGCTTGGGAGGGGAAAGTCAGGAAGAAGTAGATGGAGTTTTACCTTATCTGGACCTGACTGCTGTTCCACAGCTCTGATCAACATGATCAGTTTACCATGATCAACAAGGAAACGCTGCAGTGAAGTCTATCATTGCCCTGACCTCAGCCACAACCTCTCTCTGGGTGTGAGCTCACATATGTCTTTATGGTGCCTGCTCTGAATATTTGCAGGCTGGAACAGCAGTTTGAACTGCTCTCAAGCCGGAAGGGAGAGCCAAGGTGCATTACATCATGTGTTAGAAATTCAACCGAGAGGCACTTCTACCCGGACTCACTGAACTTCTCTTTTTCTCCCTCTTCTCTTAGAAAGTTATTTTCCATTGTAACAGGTGCTAATGACATATTATGACTTTCCCGGAGTGCCCAAATGGCCTGTTGAGAGTCAGGGAATAAACTGTCATTAAAGAAGTAAAAATTAATCACAGCAGTATAGTCAGAAAAAAAATATATTTGATCAAATTTTTTCCCAATCCCCTGCAGACAAATGCTCCATAAATAGCTGTCTCACTGTTATACAATATTTTTGTGGGCATATCTAGATTTGTGTGGATCCTTATAGACGGTGTGTCCTAGGATTCTGTGCAACCAGTGATTTGCTATCTAGGTAAATAGATGTTATGTAGAGAAAAAGCTATGATCATTTCCTGTCTTTTATTCTATGCTTTCATATCCTATGATTTCACAATAATCCTTAATTCTCTCAGCTAGCACTTGCCTTCAAGAAAAACTTCCCACTGTAAAGTCTTCAAGCAAAGGAGAGACTATTATACATCCAGTCATTAGGCAAAAGATTGAAATCCCTCATACTCATTTCTTGAATATTCTCTTTAAACTAATTTGCCTCAATATTGATTTATAGTAATGAGATGTTATGAAGCAGTTGGTCTAGGATTAAGCACATACTGTAAGAAGCACCTTCTTACATGCAAACCATAAATCTTGATTCTCCCTTAGATCCGCCAACAAATTCTTCATGAGGCATTGCTTAGCTGTTGAAAATGAAAAGGACTTCTGAAGATAAGAATGTACCCCATGAATCTTGGGTGCATGGTGTCAGTAACTACACTGGGAAGACTGAATAAACTAAACATTTATTTTGCCACAGCAGTGGCAAAACCATTAGCAAAGATTTCCTGGAAAGTTTGAGGCAGCATATGTTAATGAGAGGGAGACACTTGCTCCAACATCTGGCTGGTATCTGTTGTTTTGTGCAATGTAAGGTCTGGTCTTTTTGAATCAATTAATATTATAAGTTAATCCTGGTTTAGTGCTTGAGATTTAGTGTATTGTAAAATTAGTATATCATTCCCTAGGAGACTGACAATCCTGTTTCAGTAGCTCTTATTTCCATTTGTGCAGGAATGTCTTTGAGGACAAGACATTTTAACACTCAGAGATGGGGAACAAGGAGAGGTAAAGCTTATATTTGACTACTGCACAGCTGGGAGAGGAATTGGGGAGTTTGTAATTAGATCCAATCTGATTTACAACTATTATATTGCATTTACACTTCATGCTCGATCAAAGCATTATTACATTTGTATGTAGAAAAGAAGGTTCAAATCTGAATCTGGAAAAAAAACTGTGTTAAGTTCCACTCAACATCAGCTGAGATTTGCTTTTATCAAAGCCGATGGCTTACTCAGGTTGGGATGAGGTACCTTATCTCTCAATTCGTGTTATAGCAATGGCTCACAATTAGTTTTAATGTAACAGTCAATCGATTTAGTGAAAAGAAATTGGTTTTTTTCTGCTTTTTCAGTCTTCAACTTGATCAGGTCAACACACCTACATTGTCAAGAGCACCTTCCCCAGACTAAGTGGTGTAGTGTGGCTTATAGCTGTACTTCTCAAGGCTAGAAAGAGTTCTAGAAAAATAAGACAATGTGCACACTGAACCTCCCTCCCCTGGATCTCATGTATTTAGCCCTAAATATAATCAATACTTTAAAACTTCCTATTCAAAATGCAGCTCACAAGGATGATGTTTTGATCACATAAATTCAATGGTATGAATTACATGCAGTGCAGTGCATATAGTGAGGGTGGTTTGGAATGTGTGAGAGTGCAAAGCATGTTGAGATCATGCTGTAAATGTGGGCTCGGGTTTGATGTGGTTTGTACCTATAGGTTATGTCTATACCAGCTGTCTGGAATGGACCTTAGAATGAAGAGTCCTGCTAATAGGGTTTCCTCTTGCAGAGACCCATTTGGCTCACTCCTGACAGAGCACAAGGGGTAATGGAACCCATATGCAGCACAGATGGACAGGTATTCCCAGATTGGCTGGGAAAGAAGTTCCTTGACGATGAAGGCACACTTCTGGGAAACCTGTGTGTCAGTTACAGCTCAGCCATAGGCCTTGTGTATGACCTGAATTTTTTAAATAATTAAAATTATTTAATCCTCTTCACACCTAGTTTTCCCATATAAAAAACTTCCAACACTTTTCTTATCGATGTGGTGTTAAATCTACTAATGGGGACTCTCCTTTCTTTGTGTAGAAAATTTAGCACAGTAAGATGGCTTAGTTACAGCTTGCAGGCTCTGCTATTATAGAACTGGTAAGCGTAGTAAGAAAATAAAACAAGAAAATAAAAAAAAGTTTTTGTACATTATCACCATCTAAAAATCTGATGTGAAGAATATCCTTTTTTCTAGTGTTTTTATTTGTTTTTAGTGTTCTGGCCCTTTAGGAATATTTTAAGGTGATACAGCTTAATTTTCCTCTTTCATAAATGAGCACATACATTAACCATGTGCAAAAAGGAAACATCTTTTTCACACTCAGGCTTTCCTGTAATCATCTTGTGCATTCTATGCATGCCAGGTTGAAGTGATCAGACCCTCTGAAGCTGTCTGCAGAGATGGAAGCTTGCTTTGGTTGGTGTTCAACATAAAATGATTTACATTTTTTTCTGAGAGCTCTTGAGATCTCTTACAGAGCATCAGCCCTGAAAACTAATACAGAATTCCTGGGACATGACAATAACACCTGAACTGTTGTTCCAGAACTGAGTCACTGATGCATAAATCAAGACAGCATAGAGGAAAAGAGGACCATGGTGATGGGTAAGATTTGCAGACTCTCTAAATTATTTTCTGATGTTGTTATCCCCTAGTTTTTCACTGTTCATGAACTCATCAAATTCATCTTAAAACACCAACAGTTTTTTACATTATTTTGTCAGCACTAAAAGTGATTCACAACAACCTACTTTATTGACTTCTGTATATCACAGCAATGATTCGAAAAACTTGGAATCAATCTCCTCCTTCATGTTTGAGGTCCTGCTACTAACCTGGGCACTGTTTAAAGATGTACCTAAACAGGAGTGAGCACATCAATAAGTGAGTCCAGCACTGTTCTTCAAGATATGAATGTACTTAGCTCCTTATTGAATTTATGTCCTTACTTAAACATGCAAGCTCCCTTGTAACCAGTTCACTAGGGTTTTTCAGAACATGATTAGCACTCCTAAGGATCCAAAAAGGTAGAAGGTAGTAAAGAAGTTCTTTTGAGGTGACAGAAAAGGAGTAGAAATCCTTTGCTGTGTATGAGATGGTTTTACATGTCGAACAGCAAGCTGAATTGCCCATTCTGCATGGTTATGTAATGAAATACCCTATTGTAACAACGTGAGACATTCAGGGAGAAGGGGTTGGAGCTGCTCTGTGAACCTTCAGTTTGAACTTCACGATCTTTCTACAGTGAAAATTTTAGACAACCTTACATGTGTGCATTCTTTTGACACTGAGAGGGTGGCTGTTTCGATTTTGGGCAAGGGACTTGAAAACACTGTTGGATAAATAAATGTAAGTCAACTGCAGATGCCATTGTCTGACTATCACTCTTCCCTAAAACTCCTGCAAATACTAAATGTCTGTGTAATGCAATGAGTGGGTTTTGTTAATAAGGTAATTTGAAAGGTGTTAGGGTGAGGTAAGGGAAAACAAAGGATCAGTCAAGTGCTTATGAACTTTAGTCTGTTTTTCCTTTCACTGGTAGTGCAGCCAAGAGTTGTACAAAACACACAGTTTTTGCCCTCTTCTTTAATTCACTTTTCTCTATAAATTCCAAGCAGGCCTAACATGTCTGAGTGTTAAGCACAGACCTGTTCTTCAGGCTGGCCAACAGCTGCCTTTCCAGGTACAGCTCTCAGTCTCCTGTAACTTGTTAATTACATGCTGCATAACTGAATATACTGGATGACTATGTGAACTTTCTATGACTTAATATTTACAGTGTACTAGCTCCCTTATGCCCCATCTGAGTTTGGCCTGAGTAACACAATATAATTTCTGCCATATAATGTACAAACATGCCTTAAGAACAGTATGTTGGAGAGAGATGTGAGCCAGTCCTGTGTATGGAGCCTCATCCTCTAAGCAAGGTCAATTAGCCCAACAGGATTTCCTTGCTAAACTTTTCTGAACTGGTTTTGGTACCTGGACAGTGCAAACATAACTCTCTAGAGACAAGACCTGAACCTGGGCTATGGACTTTGTTGCCATCCTTTGTACATATGCTAGTTAAAACTGCAAGCCTCATCTTAATAAACTCCAAGGCACTTTCAAGTTCTTGACAATGTAAGACTGCAGGAACATGAGAGCAGGAGACAGTACAATTTTCTGCCTGAGCAGTGCTAAAGGTTTTAGTGTAAATGGTGATTAAGTTCTTTGATTCTGGATAATGCAACACAATCACAGACACTAAGTCCTTGGAATTCATTCTTTTATTTCCCCCGAAATGAGAACAACCACCGTCCCGAGTCACGGGCTTCTAAACAGGGAATATTTCCGGATGGAAAATGGACTAAGCTCTGCACAGAGAGAGGCCTCTCTGGTATGGAAAGAATGAATAAACTATGATACATGTCTTCCAGTATAGTGTAACTTCAGTAAATTCCAAGCAAGATAAAAGCTTTTAGTCTCTACAGGACAAGGCAATGTGTTCATTCACTAGATTCACCTTCACATGTTCTTCTCCCAACCCCTCTGTGAGTATATTCTGGTTACGAGTCATCCAAGTGTCATAACCAAGGTCTAGTGATACCACTAGACCGGTCTCATGCAAGGTATAACTCCCACAGGGATGCTGAGCCATGTAGTGTTTCAGTCATACAATTTCCTATCTAAACACATTTTTGCAGCCCAGCTCAGGTCTAGGCAACCATACATCACAATCCAGAAAAATCTACTTAATACTCCTAATCTGAGGGATCAGAGGAGAAGAAAGAATTGAACCTTACTTGGACATGGTCACTAGAAAAAAATACAGCTGTTCCCTGGCTGAGGAAGATGTGCTCTTGAAGACAGTGCTCTTGAGGGCTGAATTACTCAGAATTTGCTTGTTGTGCTCTTTATAGAGAAAAGCAGGTCTTTCGCCAGTAACTAGAACACCAGCACCTTCCTGAACTGCACAGGCAGGGAAGGGCATAAAACAGGATTGGCACCAGGATTCCCACATGCTACTTCCAGAAATGGTTTGGATTCTCTGTATGGCATCTTAATTTTCTTACAGAAGAAGAATTCACTCAGAAAGTTTGATTAGTATTTTGAGATCCTGTGTGAGAAAGACAAGTAGTGGAGACACAGATAATCTACTGACAGTAACAGAAAGGTTATAAATGGTGAATAAAACATGGTTTTCTAAAGAAAGATTGGTTCACATAAGATTTGCCCTCAGGTAAATCAATGTGATTAGGAAATTGCAGTGTAAGTAAGGATGTGTCTCATCAGGGGGTCAAGCAAGTTGCTTTTTTACCTCCGTTCCAGTTCAGGTAAATCTGGAACTGAAATTATTCCTGCTCAGTTTCAATTCAGGCCATTAGAAGTTTGTTCACTATGTTGGTAACTTGGAACTGACTCATAGCAGTCAGTTGCTGGAAAAGATTCAATGGAACAGAGCTTCAGGCACAGAAAATATTACCTCCCTTTGCTAATTAACTGAAGTAAATTTTGAGAGGATCTAGTTCCACTTGAGGTTCCACATGGCTCCAAAACTAATCTCCAATTCTAGTTCAAAAGAAAAATGACATTTTTAAGGGGCTTGGGTTGGGTTCAATTCTCTGGCTGCATTGCCTGCAAGCATGGGGTCTTAGTCACCTGCTCTAAGACGTGATGGGTGCTACAAACAGAAAATCCTTACTGACTCATTTACTCAGTGTCCCTAATGAAATGAGTCTATTTTATTCCCTACATTTGCAATTCCTTAGTCCAGTTAATTGTATTTGAAACAGTCAATAAAGCTTCTGTTACTTAAGAGACTGCTGTTCCGATTAACAGATTTTCCTATCAGGAAGGTCCCTTAATTTTCTTACTACTTCTTCCAGCATCAGTGTGGATAATTTTTTCTCCAAGGAGGCCAGACCAATTAAATCTTGTGGTAGCTTTTTCTCCCTCTGTATGACCCCATACAGAGGGCTAGATTTGCTCCCCCTCTTCCCATTGATAACTTACTCACATGAGTAGTCCCACAGAAAGGAACACACTTGTATGACTAATCTGCTCAGCAGCATACAAAGTTCACTGTCTGGACTAGAATTAAATGACTTTTCTAAAGAGTGCTATAGAGGTTGCAGAGGGGGTGGATTAAAACTCAGAAGTCCCTAGTGGCAAATGCCATACTTTGAGAACTAGACTGTTCTTCCTGTCTAGCTAAACTGTCTGGACACCAAAATTGTTTCTCAGACATTTTCTTTTCCCTTAAAAAATAAATAAAATGCAAAGGTTTTCCTGTAAGGGTCTCCTAACTTGTGCAACTCTGTCTTAGTTGGATTAAATGCCCGAAAATATTGATGGTCTTGTTTTTCCCAGACATTTGCTTGCCAAATTTGTTGAGCTAGCAGGCGTATTGCTGTATGTTGGCGCATACATTACCTCAGCTTAAACTAATTTATGGGATGTGGCACCTCTGACACAGTTCCCCTGTTCCAAACAACAGTCTTAATCAGTCACACTCAGAAACATGTATAATGCTGAGAAGCTGTAACTACTAGTAGCTTTTCTCTTGATTAGGACTCTGGCACTGGTCCATTATTCAGCCCTCTATGAACAAACGCGTGAAGCAGCTCACTGAAGCAGAGATGGCACTGACAGATGGGTCAGAGAGGGTTTTTTTCTGTCTGGAAGAACAAAAATGTGTTGAGACAACTGGGGGACAGGGAAAGTCATACAAGAGACTCTTGCCTTCTTAAATTTTCTTCTTGAAAAAAGATGTTTGGAGTGAGCCTGCACTAGACCATGATAGCATTTACTTGTTGTTTCTTGGGATGCTGTGGAGGATAGAGCTTTCTGAGGTAGTGAGTACCTCTACAGTCACTTTAGAAGACAGGGATGCTGATGCTGGCTCTCTGCTGTGCCTCCTAGAAAACTGCAAAGAAGGCACAGACTCATAGAGGAGAATAAAAACCGGATTTGTGCCTCTGTGTGTCCTTTTTCACCACTTGAAGTACCTCGAAGTTTATGTGGCCCTCAATATAAGGATAGCCAAGAGGCTGCTTCAGTTTGTAACAATGTTATATACCTGTTTGAGGACTACAATGGATTTTGAGAGGAATAGCAGCTGTATTGTATATCTCTCCTAGCTGTATTCTGCTTCATCTTTTCTAAGCTAAGAGCTACATGAGAACTCCATAAGAGAGCTGGTGGTTATGCACCATACTTGTTCTTGCATAGGCTGTGGTCACTTTCTCAGCAAAGTTGTGAATTTAGCCTGACATCCCCTTCAGTACTGTTTTTACTGAGAAAAGGAAAGAAAAGCATGAATCAAGGGTTAAGAATTTACAGAGAAATGCTAGATACAGTCAAGTACAGACAAATGCTAGGTACAGTTAAGTACAATCCTCAGTCCATCTGTTTCTGCAGCTTGTTTCATAACTCAGAAAAAGAATTAAGGAAATTAGCTAAAGGAATTCACTTTAAAGAGTGATCAACACTTAGAAGTGTTTTCCTTAAAGTTCGCCAAAAGTATTTTTTCTATTTAACTCAAAATTTCTCACTGCCTCTTCATTTATTTTCCAACTAAGTAGGTTGTTTCAAAAAATATTTGCCTGTCCTTTAAATGAAAAAGGAGAAAAAAAGAGAGGAAGCTAAAAAAGTGGTCAACAGAACCGAATGAAACCTTGCAAGTTTTTGCATTTTCACTAAATGACTTGAAACCATGAGCAACCAAATACCTATGAAGTTTGGTCTGCCTTTTTTTCATCCTAAAATGTGTGGATGCTCAATAAGATGGATGAAATCTTACCACAGGCCATGGGCTTGTGGTGAAGGGCCCACTGGTGAGGGTGAAGCAGCTTCCTGCTAAGCCAGCATGGCTGGCAATTTTACCTTACTTTGCCCTACAAAGGACACCCTGAAATACAAGGTCTTTCACCCCACATTTCAGACAAAAAGCAGTTAAAAAAGAAGAAAATCATGACTCTGTCCTTGGTTATTTTTGTCAGCCTGGGTAGGGCGGTGCTGCTAGCAGTGCACCAGACACCGGAGCTGGCGTGGGCTGCACTGAGCTGGGCAGGAAAGAAAATGGAGCTGTTTTCAATCACTCTCGAGCTGCCAAACCACCCCTTCACTTGGCACTAACCCTGCCCTGACCCTCCTACCCTGCAGAAGAGGCCATTCTGCTCTACCAGGCCAATGCTGCCTCTGCACAAGGTTTCAGCCAGTGCTGTGGATGTGAGGGTTATGCTAAACATTTGGATGCTAAACATTCCTGCACCACAGCTGTGAGGGCAGGGGAGAGGAGGACACCCTGTGGGCAGGGCACAGGGAGCAGCTGTGGGAGGGGAGGCATGGGCAAGGGCTTGGGGGGGCTGTTCCTGTGGAGCAGCAAAGGGGACTGGACTCCCTTCAGCTCCTGCCAAGGTAAGAGATGGTGAACATGGCTCTTTTGAGCTCTCCTGAAGTGGGGAGAGAGCTTGGGCTCTCTGTTTGTCCAGTACTTCTTTTCAGCTGCTGTGGTGCAGCTCCCTTGCACTCATTTCAATATTCCCCACCATCAGCTCCTTCCTCCCCTCTTCCTCCACCCCACTACTCCCCCTTGCTTTTACTCACAAATTCTTCTACCGAATCCCCTCCTCTTCCCCCAAACAAACCACCAGAGTGGGACCCAAGGGCTGCTACACAGCCAGGGTTCCATTTGCTTTTCCCATCTGACACAGTCCTGTCCTTCAACCAGGTGGTATGGGCACTTCATCTGGGATACAGGTAAGGCTGTATCTGGGATACAGGATATTTGGGTGAGAAGGGAACTCCTGCTTAATCCTCCTGCTTCTTTCAAGCCTGATAAATACCCTGAAATCTGTCACCTCCACCAAAAACTAATGGGATATGCAAATATCTGGAACACCGTTCACCTACATATAATATCCTATCTGCCTGGAATAAGAGGGTTTTTTTGAATGAGAGTGGACACTGCATGACTTTTGAAAATACAGATAGGCATAAATGAGTCCATTTTTCTCAGTGAATAGTGTCTTGTCACATAAGAACTAAACAATAAGAAAAAAGTGCAAGAAAAATTATGCCTGAAGGAGAGATTGGAAGTATCTCTGGTGTTCTAGCTGTATCCTGTTAGAATTATATCCCCTTAACAATCTGCAACCAACCTTCTCATCCCTCTGATTTAATGAGTTTAAGGCAAATGCATTTGATTGTGTACTAAGGGCTGAAGAAAAAAAAAGACAAAAGTATAGTTAAAAGCCAAAAAGTTTGTCAAAGCTAAACCCTAAAACTTTGTAAGTCAAACTTCTCACATTTTCCTTCATAAGTCTAACTTCTGTGCATTAAACTAACTTCTGTGCATTAAACTAACTCTTTTCACTGGTAACTCCAAGTAGGACTAAGAGACTCAGCACATGCACCTCTAGGTTTATTTTTGTCAGCACACCATGCTCTCTGACTGCCAGCATCCCCTAAGAAGCCAATTGCCATGACTAATAAGTTCCATCTCACACTTCGCATGAAGAGGTTTGGTAGCTTTTTCCAGACCCTTAAATTGAATCAGGGATAAGCCAACAAAGAGATTACAGATATATCAAGAGTTTACTTTGTGTGATTGCCACATGTTTGATGCCAGATACAGTATCCTGTTTTCCCTCTACACTTCACTTGGAGATCACATCAAATAAATCTCAACTTCTCAGTTATGTAGAAGTAAAGCAAACTGCCCTCCAGTTCTGAAATTCTTCTTATATAGCCAGTTATGAAAAAAATAAAATCAAACAGGCATTATGCTGAGGGAAATCACTGTGATTTGAGAAGAGATTTTGGTGAAAGATTTTTTCGTGTTGATGAACTGTGAGCCCAAACTATGACAAACAGGATAGGGGAGGGGAGAGAGAAAAACAATCCACTGTGGACTTTTTCACTTAGAAGTATTTGGGCTATTTTCTGAGAGCTTTTCCTCTGAGCCCTGACCTATTTCCACCTGCTGCATGGCATTTGCTAATCACTATAATGAATCCATTGTTACAGTTGAAAATAAATTTCCTCACTGGCAGAGGTTAGAATTAGGATGCTTTTTACAGCTTTAGACCTTACAGTCAGCACATATTTGGGTGGTTTCTGGAGCAGCTCCTGGTGCTGCCTCTCCTCTTAGGCGTCTTGATGTGACTGAGCACGTGACCTTTTCTTCTTTGATCTACAGAGACCAGTGTAGCCTCTGTAGCAAAGTAGCTGCTTGTTACCCAAAAATGGTAAGTTCATAAAAAATGCTTCACCTTTTACCTGTCACAATGAAAACCATGTTGAATTGCGAGTATAAAAACATCTTCGGGCTAGTTATGTCTGAAGCATTGGCATATTTAGAAAGTTTAGCTGTCTTTAGTTGTGGTCAGTGAGCAGGAGGATTAAAATGATCCTACTGCTGAATGCTCTTGGAATAGACAGGTCTTAGTGAATGCAATCGGTTCTGGTAAATAAGGATGTGTGAGTCTGTGGTGTCCCAGTACATTTATCTGTGAGCATGTGAGTCATGACTGCACGACTTACATGCCCACCAGACTTACCTGTTCTCTCCCGTACTATATATGCACTGCTCTGCTTACAACTTGGGCCAGCTCAGGATATGGCTTCTGGAAGTCAAATGAATCTGTTAGAAACCTGTCATTCAAACAGCCTGTTGTTATTGAGGTAAATCCTTTCTAGCTGCTGGTGGAAAAAAAAGTCAGCTGATCATATGAAATGCAAATTTCACTCCAAATGATCTAACTAGAGAAGCAGAAGTTGCGAACACTGATATGGAGGATGGAGCGGGGTGCTGAGGAAATTCAGTTTATTGGCTTTGATGGGTGTTAAATGTTTGTATGTGTTTTGCCATGGATGTTTAGTGCAGGAACAGTGCAGACATATATAACTTAAATCATCCATCTTCTATGTAAATCACAGGGTACTTAACAGCAGATTCTGAAGGCTTTACTGTCATGGTAGGTAAAATGTCTGAAGATGTAAAAACATGCATTGTTCTGTACAGAAGAAAAATAAGGCAGATTCCTGCCCTGGGAGCTCATCAGTTAGATTCCAAATGCTAACACTGAATTCCAGCTTTCAGAATTGTAAGTACCAGGAAGGCTTTCCCCATGCCTTGAACTCAGGGATTTGCTGAGGTCTCAACTCTTGCTACATAGCTCCAACCCTTTCTTTTTCTGCCCCTCAGGGCTGGCTTAAGAGGCTGTTGCACTGCGAGCTGTGGGAGAAACAAATGATTATTCCACTAACTATTGATTCCAAGATTTGTAGGGCTCCGAAATTGGTGGAGAACTGGGAAGTGAATTTGAAAATTTATCCCTTGGCACTTTCTCTGTAACCTGCTGAGCCTAATAGGTGTGAGCAGGGCACCTCTAGTGAAATGTGCAATCTCTAGAAGAACCAGCAGTGAGTTGGGGCCATCACACACTCAGGCAGAGGGAATGAGACCAGGGCTGCTTTACTCATTGCCTTTGATAGCTGCACTATAGTAATCTGTCAGGATAGTGGGTGCCTTCCTCATGATCCCCAAGGCCTGGCTTTGTTTCTTCTGATAAGAAACATATGTGACTCATGTTTTCACACCCCAGGGTTTAGAGGAAAAGGTTGAAACTCAGTGAGAAGCTGAACTGATTGCCTCCAACCCAACTGTAACAGGAATAAGAGCCTTAATGGATATAGGTGAATATCAGATCTGAAGGACAAGGACTTGACAGGGTGGGATGGAGATCACTGTGGCACACTAAAGAAGATTTGACTTGCTCTGACCTATAATTTTTGAGCTGTGCTGCTTTTTCACTGAGAACCATTTCAACTCGAGAATTTGACTGTTCTCTGCAGTGACTTCTTTTCATGTTATGGAAGATAATTCTGTTCTACACGTCCTAATATCATTGGGAGAGGAAGCCTCGTTGCGTAACCTTAAACCCTGTTGAGCTTTGTTTATTCCTACCAACATGTTGCATGGATTGTTGCCACGTTCTGTGGATGGCAGGAATCGATCTCAATGAAGTACCTAGAGAACAGTTGTTGTCATGCTAAAGAAATCGCCACAGCAATAGACTCCAATTTGTGTTTTCCAGCAGAGGTTTGTGGACTCAGACAGTTGCTGTCTCTTAGTATCTTTTAGCCCCTTACTAGAATTTCTGTTCATCAGGCAAGGGCTGATGAAGAGGACATAAGGAGAGAGGCTATATTTTTCCTAGTAGGAACTTCGTTTTTAGAACTCTCAAGTAAGCATTAAGTTCATGAGAAAGAATACTGACATTATCTTACAAATGCTTTTATCTGTTTCCGGGGCAGAAAGCTGCTTTTCTGGAGCTTAAACTGTAGCCCTTAAAGCATGCAGGCTTTGGGAGCCTGTTCTGTGTGAAGAACAGGCTTGCCAGTGAAAGTTACAGGAATTTGCAGTTTATAAGTATGTAGCACTTGCAATAACATCATAAATATTTCCTTTCACATCACACTTGCAGTTCCCAGCACTGTTAATACAGATGTATTGTCAATCCCCAGCCACTGAGGAAGGCAAGCTTGTCTGGAAACTGGTTCATTCCTTTACTGGAAGGCCCATTCCCTCCCAAAGTCTGTAGTGAGCTGGTTGTAAAGTGTGGGCCCCTGGTTTTCCTTCTAAGCACAAGGAGATTATTTTTGTTATTTCTTCCCTAACAGAGACTCTGTGGTCTCTCATCCGACTTCCTGACATGTTTGTTTATCCCAGGGTTGAACAAGCCCTCCACCTTTTAAAGCTACAGACAGAAGAACCATGTCTTGGTGTAACATCTCAATTTCTTTAAGTCTGTTGCTGGATAGGTGGTAGAATCATCTGTGCTGCCAATTTGATCAGTAATGCAATGAGAGCAGGATTGTAGCAGCAGTAAAACAATGCTGAAAATAATGAATATTTTTCCCTTGCAAGGCAATATTGGTATATACACATTAGAATCCCAGCAAGCTTCCTTAATCCTTTCATGCTTCTGTACATCTTAACATTTCTAGAAGTAGTTAGCTATGAAATAATCTGAAAAATAAACTGACACGTTTACATGAGAAATTAGCACAATTTTATATTTTTTAGTGTATCTTTTACAATAAATTTTTTTTTTAAATCCACTCTTTGCATTAAATCTGAGCAAAGAGTGAATCTGAAAAAGAAACTGATTTTGCTCTTTAAAGCTTTTCATGTACAAAATGTGGGGGTATATTAGAAGTGAATGGCAAGATCTGTGGGAATATAGGTAGAGACATCAAAACTCCTTCTGCAGATTTAAAGAGATGCATGTCCCTAGAACTGCTTCATCATCATCTCCAACAGCCAACTTTAAACTCAAAGTTGAGAGTCCAGCAAAGAAGATTTTTGCTATCTTAAGTTGTACTCACTCATCTTTGTGCATGTCAGATAGTGGCCCAGAAATCTGAAATGCCATGGCTCAGTCCAGCAACAGCCATGACACTGTGTCTGGTGTAGCTCAGCTTGAGCTCTGTTGGCATTGACAAAGCTCCATGGAAATGAAGAACGCTATAGACATGATGATGATGATGCATTTGCTTAAGAGCTGAAGACATGGCTTTAGGTCTAAAATCTTTGAATACTATTGAATGTAGAGCCTGATGGACCTGCTTTTTCAAGTGTGTTATTGAAGGAACCCACTGGCTTTGCAACTATAATCTTGCACAATTTCCATATTTCTTAGGATGCAGCCCTGCAGAGCCCAGTTCTCACTAAGTACCCAAACTCTACCAAGAACTAAGAGCTTTAATTCTACCATGTTTTTTGAAACCTCCACGAGTAAAATCCTCAGTGGAACCCTGCAAGGGGGATGTTACAACATCTAGCTTTCTGCAGGGAACTTAGATGCGCAAGATTTGACTGTCAAAACCACCATTGTTTCTGAAGAGAGTATTATCCTGCCTAATGACACAAACCCAGATTATAAACCTTTGATGTCATCTTGTGTACTTACATAAGTATTCAAAACCCAGGGACACATTCCCCCAAACACAGTAGGGGTCAAGGTGTCTCTTTGTTTTCAGTTCTTAGCATTTCAGTGACTGCATGGTAAAAGTGCCTTTCTACACTTTTTTCTCAGAGTTCCCAGTGCTGCTACTTATATGTTGAATTTTGTTTCTTTTCTTTGCTCTCACTCGCACAACTTCCTCCCCTACTCTAATCCACAGAAAAGCATGTATGCCCTTGTGATATAAATATGTACCTAATGAAGCCATTTTGCTGATGTGTTTTGAGGTTTCCAATTTGCTTTTAATTTACCTGTGCCTTGGGTGGTTAAGGGACTTGTGGTTTGAGGTTACTATCAGCTCATATTGTTAGTTATCAGACTTTGATAAATTGTTCTCTAATGACTTCGTGTTCTCTAATGACTTTGTCCAAAGGACTCAGACGATCTTTAAGGCAGATTTTAAGAGCTCCTTTAATTTCACTCTTTTCCAAATCCAGATAAGCAAATTGATGAGGCAAATGCTGATCTCTCTGAAAACCCAGCTGGACTTTTTCTATCCGATCTCATACATTATCACTAAGAAATACTCTGTTGAAAGTGAGACGATAGTTACATTAGCAGTGGCTGTTGCAGACTATACCCCACCTCGTAGCTGGTGAGGGTAGATGTGTAAACTTGCTCACCAGGAAACAGAGCAGTCCACAGTCCAGTCTCATGTGGAGTAAGAACTGTCCTAGCAAAAAGAGCAGAAGAGAGCTATGTGGCACCTTGGACTACTCACAGGGGCAAACCCATGTCAGTTTACTTTGTTGCTTTTATACAAATAGCCAGGTTTTGAGGGAGATTTTATTTCCTCTCCCAAAGTTTGTATATTCAGAGGAGCATTTCCTAATACAGACTCTGTGCTCGTCCTATGTCCTTTCATCTCCAGCATTCCAACATTAATATTTTGGTTCTGTGTTTTCCTGACTGTTCTGTAGTATTACTCACCGATGCCTCCAATTTAGCTAACGGCATGTGCTTTGAATTATTATTATTACTATTATTATTATTAATATTCCTAGTATTATTTCTCTCAGAAGTCCCTAGACAGAATCACAGCCCTACTGCAACAAGTGCTTTATACGCTAATGGACTGTCTCTAGAACACATCTAGTTTTCTAACTATTTCAATAAATTTCTAATTTGCTAGAAAACCAGAAATTTTTAGTATTTCTTCAAGCAGGCATTTTGTTCTTTTTTATTATGAACCGAAACTTTTCATTGTGTATTTGCTTTGTAGGGCTTGTTGCCCCTGGGTTTTGATTTTGTACATTTTCATCCTCATCTGCTTAAGTCTCATTGCATTTCTGTAGATATATCTTGTCAATATTGTCTTTAAACATGTTCAGGGCGAGGACAAAATGGAAGGGAACTATAGTATTCTCTGCATAGTACCAGGTATAACATTTGTCTCTGAGACTCTGCACAGGCTTTGATGCACATGGCTGCTGGTCTTTGCAGCCAACAAAGTCTTTATATTTCATTGTCTAACACACAAACAAGCACCAGCTACAGAAAATATTGTTGATATTGAAATACAACGTGGTCTTGCCTTGTGTGAATCTCCAGTTCCTGTGAACCTAAACACTGGTGAAATTTTGGATCCTGGTGTGAATCCTGTAGCTCAGGTTGAATTCTGTAGCATTTTAGTTGCTGGATATTGCTAGGACTTGATTAGTACCTGAGGGTTCAAATGCTGACAGTGACTCATTTCCTGCTTACTGCCAAGTGAAATGTGCTTCAATATGAGGCAACAGTGAGGAAAAAAGGACAGGAAAAAGTCAACTCACTGCCATTTCATAAATGGCATTCGACTGAAATCTTTTGTCCTGGGAATTTTTTACAACAATGCATGATCTATAAAAAATAAGCTGGAAAATCTCCATGTTGAATCTCTCTAGACCAGAGCAGACTGTGAAAGCCAACAATAAATAAACCACAAAACTAGTTTTAGCCAAAAACAAACAAACAGACAAAAATCAAAATTGAAAAATCCATTGTGAGGCTTGTAATTTAGGACAAAAAATGTAAAAGACATTAGATAGACTTTAAAAAATAAAAAAGGCATGTTCTAACTGTTTGCAGTGACCCATGAATTCTATCACTCCTCTGTTCTTCCAGTGAAGCAGGATAGATTTATATGTAGTTTTAGGAAGGGGGAAAGAGCAGATTCTCTCTAAAATCAGTTTGATTCAGAGCACAGTCTAGTGTAGGTCTGCTTTCTGTCATTGGTGAATGAAACAGCATTTTTTCTTCACACATAAAAATAATAAGGGTGTTACTTTCTCTTTTTTTGGTTTCCAATTGCTCTTTCTATTCTTCTAGAACTCACTGTTCTTCCTGGAAGAGCATCTTGAAAGTGCTTATGCAGATCATAAGCATATCTTTATATCTTATGCCTGTAATACTAACAAAATATCCTCAGTACATGATAGCTCATTTGCTCCTTGAAGTCAGCCAAAAAACCTCCAATTTACTTTAGTGATCTTTGGCTCAAACTCTGAATGTTGATTTACTAATGTCACAATAATAAACATTGCTTGAGTTTTGTGAAAAACAGCTAAAGGCTGTATATTTATGCTCCTTACCTTACTTTTCTCTTAGAAGAAGACACATACATCCTTAAGCCTAGCCTGAATTTACTGCTGTCAAAGAAAATCTGACATAAATAATATTGTGTTAAAGCAGCTACGTTAAAGGGAGGAATTTTTTAGCTCTCACAGTCTTCTCAAACTCAGACCTGCTATATTAATACGACCTTGTACATATAATTTTGACTAAAGCATACTAGAAAGCTCCCTCAATTAGCCCTATTCCTTTTGGACTGGTGCTGCTTCCATGCTTTTCATTAGAAGAAATATATCTGATCTATAGTTGTACTTCTAAATATGTTTCCAGGAACTTCCTCTGCACATAACCAGAAAGCTGCCTTAAGATACAGCCACCCACATTTTCTTAGAGGACCTTTAATGAAAGCAACTTAGAGCAGACTGCAGTTTTAAAGATATTTAGTCTAAAACATAATGGGAGAGCAACAATGGGCATGTTGTTGTCACGGGTGTTGAACTGTTTCCTTTGCAGAAAACAACTGAGTATGTCAGAGTTTGTCTTCAGGAGCTCCCTGGAAATTTTGATGATGCTGCCTATCACGAAAATGGTTCCATTTCTCTGACTGCCTCCACAGCATCAAATTTAGTGACAGGTTTCAGCAGTAACATAGGAATCAACTCTTTTCCATCCTAACTTAACAACAGGACTTTGTATGCTAATCTGCTTAGTGAAAATTCTGCGGTTTTGTCCATGCATAGATGTAAGGAAATGAAAAACAATTGAAAAATATTCAAAAATATCTGAAAACACTTATGTTCACTTTTATAACATAACTCCTGCAATGGTCTCTTCTACAACAGGAGGAAATATTTACTGAGAGATCTATTTCAATTCAGAAATACGCTTGATGCATAATCAACTGTAAGCACATTGAAATACTCCTAAATTAGGATGTAAACATAAAGATCTTTGTGTAAATGAAGCTCACAGTTTTGTGATGAGATTTCCTATTATAACTTTGTTAATTTTATGAAGTAAAGAATGTTTACTGTAAATATAATGCATTATAATAACTTAGCAATGATTGCCAAAGTTCCTTTTATAAGGAGCAAACTTGGTTTATATTTTTCTGTCCCTTTATGTAGTGAATATTCTTTTCAAAATCCCTTTTTTGGCCTTTGTGTTCTGGTCAATGTGGATTATTGAAACTGTTATATCATGAGCATTTCTATGTAGATTGTCATGAAGCTTCTGTTGCAGGTATGAGTTGAACAATTTACCTCTGCCTCTAAACGACACCCATCAAAGTGTTTTACTCATGTTGCTTGTCCTTCCTCAAGAAGAACTTCTATTGGTATTTGCTGACTTTCTCAGAATGTGTTGGGTGCAGATGAAATACAGGGTTGTCACTCCCAATGAAATTGAATTCTACAGCAGTATCAGATATTTGAGTTTTATTCCCTTTGTTAAGCAGTCTCTAGAGAGGGTTTAAGTCCTGAATCTGACACAACAAATACTAAAAAGAGAGCATACGTGTTTGTGAAGTGTTGGAATGATGTTTCAGCTGCCTTGAGCTGAACGTAGTTCCTAACAGATGAAAAACATTTTTGTTCACTTGAGATAACTGCAAGGCAGCCAAATGATTACATTCAAACTTTCCAAAGTTTGCAAAGATTTGCTTCTGAGTCACAGCCAAACATCAGTAACTGCTGCCCAGAAGGGATATTGTTGTTTGGAAAGAGAGAGACAGCTATAACTGATTGCCATGCTGAGCCTGGAAATTCCATCTCAACCTTATCTTCAGCATCATGCTTTTGCAGCGCTCTCACAAGCTCCACCAGTGCTGAAGCAGCAATCCAGGAGCAGCAGACCTACCTTTCTAATGAAATGAACTGTCCCAACAAAAACTGGTGAATCCCTACATCAAGAAACAAGTTGTGTAGTAAGCAGGTAGCCTGGAGAACAGAAAGAAGTTGTCAATATTTCTTCTAAAAATATGTATGTGCTGCATAAAACTCAGTGACGTCTTTTTTTTTTTATTTGATTCTGATTTTTCGATTTGTGTGGCCAAACAAGATGTTCTGCCAGAATTCAATACAGGTTAGCCTTTATTGAATGACTGCAAATAGCTGACTATTTAACAGAGAATTTGGACCTTCAAATCTTGACCTACAGCAATTTATTTTTGTATGTTGTGAATGAGATTTCATCTGTTCTTTGAAAAACAGTTGTTCTTGGAGTAAGAACTAAACATTCCTAAGGGGTGTCATAAATTAAAGATAAACAGGTAGAATCTTTGCAGAAACAAGTCAGCATAGGAAACACCTTCAGAACAGTTTTGTATTGGACTATGCAGAGATACCAGTTCTGGGATACTTGTGGAGAATCAAAAATTGCAGACATGCAATATTTGGTTTTTAACCTTATTTAAGGCATCAACATGCCTCTACCCAATCTTCCCCAGGAAGGCTTTCCTGAAGAACATAGTATGATCTTCTCAATCATCCTGCCATTTTTTATGGCAGAAGGGATTAACATTAGAAATCAGTTCAAAAAACCCATTCCTAACTTGAAAACAGTGGTTCTTCAAGTATGTATATGGATTTCATTTACCACCAACCAAACTGTTCCTTTTCTAAGAAGGGGAGGACTAACTCTTGTAAAGGACTAAAAGATTCTGGGCATTTGGAGTCTCTCCTTGCTTCCAGCTTTTCAGTTAAATACAGTTGCAAGCTCTTCACTTTGTGTAGGGGGATAAAAAACAGATGCCTTTCAAATCCCATGTGAAGTTTCTGCAACTGTCATTTAAAAGAAAACACCTTTGACTTGTGCACCAGGCAAGACTGAACTGAAACCATATAGAGAGAGTAAATATGATACTTCTGATATCACTTTCACAGCCCCTTTTCTGTCTGTAACTCTCTTTAAATGTAAATAAACACTGTTCTCTTAATATGTGAGTTTCTGCCCTAAGAACTCTATTAGGCATTGCACAAATATTACCTCAGTGTATATTCAGACATTATTAAAACAAATTACTCTATTGCAGTACAGCTAAGGCCCATTCATTCACTTATAATGGTGGAGAACTGTGCAGTGTCCCTGAGGTATGCCAGAAACAACCATTCTGTTGTAAGCTTACACAATCAGTTATTTAAAATTGATTTATTTTGTTAATATCATATAATGGCTCCCAGGAGGAGATGAAAACAAACAGATCAGAGCTGATTATATCCAGGTTATAGGCTCAGACAAGGCAGTAACTCGTGGGTCTAGAACTCACAGCTACAGAAAGATAGTGCTTTGTGCTCTGTGTGCTTTTTTCTCCCTGCATCCCTTTGAACCTCACAGTAATTATGTGCCTCTGGTCTTAAACCACCATAGTCCTGCACTGTACAGCTTGGCCCATGATCTCCAGATAGCCTGAACTGTACCTGGCAGAAGTCCAAAGGGGTCTGTGTTGTGCACACTGCTATGGTTTTAAACCACCGATAACAGCTCCCCTGTTCTTGGGTTCCTTTAGTCTTGGACTGCCTATTGGCATGGGTTAGAACTGGCCAAAGAAAAAAATCTCCTATAGCTGGAGATGCCTGGTGAACAGAGACAACTAGTTTGTTCCCCCTTTTACAGTCTGTGCATTGAAAGCACAAAAGGCCTGACCTAGAACACAAAGATCTACATTGGATTTGGCTCAGTTCGGATAAGAAATTTGGAGCCATGTTTTGACTGGGCTCCCAATAGGAGTTTTAACATTAGATGTATCTCTCTTCCTTTCAAAACCATTGTTCATGTGTTGCATGTTCCTGACTCTCCGATTGTTTCCATTTTCCTGTCAGATGCAGGTTTCTGTCGGCTTTCGTTATCAGGTCAGTGGTACAACCATACAGTAGCTTTCTCTTGCCATAGGAGAGGTTACTTCTAACTCTGCTGCTGAGATCAAGCCTTACCACTGCTGCTGTAAACAGCCCACGAATTATTTTTGCAGGAACAAAGCAAAATGTCAGAAACAGGATGAGAGCAATGTGCTATGTCCTGTGCTCACCCACACTCTGAACTCCTGTGAATGCTCTCAAACCAGAGGCTATTAAGCCACTGGAATAAGGAGCAGTAGAGACAGTGGCTAAGAATGTAATTTACTGAGTAGGACTGCTACACTGGCTGTTATCACTGTGGCCTAAGGGCCTTCTGGCTGCAGTCACACATGAAGAGTCTGCTGTAGTGGGAGCTGCTTTGCCCTTATAGAGGTGCACCACAAAGTGGCATGTATCATACATATCACTCCCCTTCCCCACAAAGCTGCAGACAGACTGTCAAACCTTTGCTCTAAACCTAAAATTCACACCTTAGAGCTGCTTGACTGTTGATCATAATGCAGCCCAGCAAGAGTAAATCGTTGGGATTCTGCTGCCTGGCTGTGCTTTCCTCCGTGATCCGTTTTTTTTAGATAGCCCCCGAGGAGCAGAGTCTGCCTGGGCTGGATGGCGACAGAGTGTTGAAAGCAAAGTAGTCCCCTATCTATAGGAGAATCACAAGTTTTGCTTATATTCCTGGACCTCTGAGGCTTCAGTGGATAACGAGATCTTATTTCAATCCCTTGGCAACAATCTAGGGATCTGTCCAATAACACAGTTATATTACTTCAAGTAAAATGAGGCCAGGACAAGGATAAATTTCTGGCTTCCTTAATGCCTAGTTTAACTGTTGCTACTTTAGTGATATGTTTGGACTTCAGATTTAGGCCTGATTCAAATCTCTGAGGGCTGAGCTTTTGAGGCAGAGTTGTCCATACATCTCTCGGGTAGCTGTATCAAGTTTATGTACATTAGATTGGGTGAGGCTGTCACAACTGTGACCCTGGAATGTACTTACACCTGTGGCTAGCACTGGATATTTCTCTGGGAAGCTGGTAAAAAATGTTTTTTCAACAGTTTCAGAGGCACTGGGGTTCATAATTTTATTGCAGGGAGCAGGGATAAAACATTCTGCAGTGTGGTTTCTTTAGAAAAGCTCTAGAGGTGACTATACTCTCTACTATGAGAGTACTGCCTACCATATATCTCTTTGATCTATTGCCTCTAGTAAGATTAGCACACCACATTATCACTCCATTTGTTACCAACACCGATGGTATTTTGGGGACCTGATCCTGTGCCATCAGTTTCCAGCTTCCAGTGAATCAAGGAGTAAGGTCACAATGTGTCCCTATGGTGGTCCATCCTCCTCCCTGCTCCCTGTTGCAAGCTCCTAACACAGATGTGTCAAACTGTGCTGACAATGGCTTCGTTCTCTTGGCCCTGTCAATTACAAGATGTTTTGGGTTTTTTTTTTAAATGATGGGTATAAAACTCACTGTGTTATTTAATTTGCAAGTTCCTTTTCAGATGTGTGAAGGGCATGAGGTAAAATGGCTTGAAAGTATACATCTGTCATGAAGACTGGAAGTTATTTTTTTCCACACTGTGCTTATTTTGACTATTCAGATTATAAACCCTGTAAGGTTTTCACTAGGACCTCGAAATTTGCCAGTAATGCAGTTAGATAATAGTAAAGTTATATACATATATTTCTAAATATATACAGTATATATACAGCACAAATCTGTTTTGTAAATATCAATTTAAGATTCTACTTTTTCTATTAAGAGCTTTTTATCTAGGCAATACTTTGGTTAAATTTAAAAGCACATGAAACTGCCCATAAAAGACAAACCCTAGAAAAATAACAGAGCAGGGATTGGGACAGAAAGGATGAGCTAACAATGAAGTTTATATGTAGAATATGGATCAGATTTCAAAAGCAAATGGATTAAACTTAAGCAAAACAGCATGTATTCCAAATTGCAGTAAGCTATAATATTATGAGAAATCTGTGTACCTCCTATTGTAAATATTTATACTTTTGAATTTCCTTAGTAAACTGCCAGATATGATTCCCCAAAGAACATTATTTACATGTTTTAGGTTTTAACTAATCTGCCCTTCAATTCTCCAGTGAGATCAAATTCTCACATTACTGACACATGGGGTTCTTTTATTGCAGATCAAAGGGGAATACAATTTGTACATGCATTACAGCATCATCTCTTAAGACCTAGCAGACTATAGTGACTAAAATTTGACATCATAGAGTATTAGATTTGCATATGATGCCAGAAAAATTGCCATAAATCTCCCTGGAACTGAAATCCACTAGTTATCCTCACATACTTAACTTCTGCAGAGTCTTCCCTATCCTAACTCACTGCCTGTACCTCAACACAATTTCAAAGGGAGAACTTCATGCACTCAAAGATCAGTGGATTACTAGTGCTGGAATTATTCTACTTAGATATACATATGAATTCCTGCTCTGTCTCAGTTTTCTGACACATCTGAACTCTATTGATCAGTCTTGCTCAAACTGATGGTACAGATCCTGAATTCTGTCCTACCAATTTAATCCCATGTTATTGTGTATCTGTAGATAATCCCTGACCCACCTTTTATGCCTTAAATTCTATCTGCTGCCTACTTTCCCAACTCCACAGTAGGAATATAGTGAGACTTACATACCTTTGACTTAACTGCCTCTATGCCTGCCCAATAAAAGTCATCATAACAACTGAAGTTGCTACTTTTGCTTTGATCTTTTATGTGGAAAATGCACTAATAACTTCTATGGCATAAGATTCAGTATTTGTTTCTACAGAATGTTCCAACAGATATAGAAACTATCAATGAGGGGTGTATCTCTTCCGTAGCTCACAGAGTGCATTTGTGTATCTCACATCCTTTTTGAAAATCGTCGTCTTGACCCAGGAAGGTGAGATGTGACTGGGTATTAAAGTATTACACGTTATCACAATTGTACATGCTTTCCAACATCACTGATAACATCCTGTTCTGTCATGTTCGTGTGTCTGTTTCAACTGTAAGTTCCTTAGGTCAAGGACTGTCTACAGGTCCCTGTTTATGTGGTAATTACTAAATCTTTTTCCATCTTGATTAGTCCCTAGACATTACAACAGTAACAAAGCAGTTAGGAATCATCAGACACCTCAGATTTGAGTCAGAAGCATAAAGGCAAGGCCTCATCTTCCCTTGTGCCATTCATTCAGTCCTTTTTCAGCACAAGTTGTTTCCACACCTTTCTCCCAGTAATCCCCATCCCTTCATTTTTCTTTATGTGGCTAAAAAAACCAGGTAAGAGAATAGCCTCAAAAGCTCTTGGAAAAAAATTGTCTTCTGAGACCCTTCAAGTCCTTGACAACAACACAAAACCAGAAAAGTTCCTACAGAAAAGTAGGAACAAAAGAAGTGTCTGGTTTGGCAAAACAGTTTTGATCAAAACAGCTGCTATTTGCAAGGATTAGATCTGGTTCACTGTCCTGCAGAGGTAGGAACTGGACAGTAACTCTTTATGATTTCACAGCCCCCTGTGTAGGCTGCCAAACTAAGCATGTTTTGGATGAAAGTCTGAAAAAGGGGGGAAAAAGAGTTGACATCAAAAAAAGCTCTGGTGTCCACTTCCAGCCCTAAGAGTTTTCTTTTAATCTTTAGCCAGGTCATGGGAAATACAATCTCCCTTCATTAAAAGCATTTAAGAGATCCTCTATTGGACTGTATGTGACTTGATATTTGCCCCCTTTATGGAATGAATAACGTGCACGGAATCTGGTTATAAGCTGAAAAATTGCCATGGAAATTTTAACAAACTTTCTCTCCTCTTTACCCCCAAAAGTAACTTGTTCATTTCTAGAGCTGTTTTTCTTCCTTTGATGGTATGTGAGGAGTAAAACAAGGACAGCGTGTATCTACCTGGAATAATACCTAAGGATTCTTCAAAGTTGTCCTCCTGTATTTTAGTTCCCCAAAGTTCTCTTTCACTGCCATATGGTCATCTAAGTTATCTTCTGTGTCCTGTTGTATGGTTACAGATATAAAAAGGAAAAAATAATGGCTTACTTTCAGCTGGTGCAATAGAGCTTGAAATAATAAGTGAAAGCAGGTGATGAACAACTAAAATCTCAGTACTATACATTGCTTTTGCAGGCTTTTTCCTAGTTTTTTTTTAAATTCACCCTCCCACCCCCACATACAGGTGGCAGTGTTTGTAGATTTTCAGCCTTGGGAGTGTTAGCAGCTGAGTTCTGTGTAAACTTTCCGCTTTAGGGCACGAGCTCATCAACTTGTACAGCTAAACCACTGCTGGGCACTGGTCAGTGTGAAGTGAGGAGACCATGGGAAAACAAACAAGCAAACAAAACCCAGTGTCCTCTGGAAAGCGTTACCTAATAAATAGACAAAAGACAGTGATTTATTTGCTGCTAAGTGACATCTTAAATCAAATAACAAATGACATTAAAATTCTGTCCCTTAAAAGCTCAGTATTATACACACTTCAGTGACATGGTGCAAATGGGAGAGTTGAAAGACAGCTTGCCCATCTAAAGTCAAGCTGTCAGTTTCGGTTTGATGGTACAATTTTCACTTTCTATTCTCTTAAAATAAACTCCTAAATAAATTTGCAGTTTTCACAGCTTTCTGTGTTCAGGCTCAGAGGTGGCTGTGCTTTGATGATAAAAGTAATATTTAGTTTTCACACACTATCTGTCATCAGTGGAAGACAATGCACTTCACAAAGTAGGTCAGTATCATTACCCTTTTACCTAAAGAAAAAGTGAGTCTTTTAGAGATGAAGAAATTTGCTTATGATAATTAAAGTTGTTTTTTCTGGTTTTGTTGGTTTGTTTTTTTTTTCCCAGGATTAGAGAGTGCTAATTATGATTTTGATTTTTCCTTATTCTTCCTTTCCTTATCTGTCCTTATTTTTGAACAGTCAAATTGTGGTTCTTGGTGATTGAGTGCAAATCACTGAATCCTTCTTTCTCTTCATATTATTGTCTATTTAAAATATTGATGGTATTTTGATTTTAATTTTAAAATATTTATGATAATTCAGAGGAGATTAATATAAATATAAATTTATAAGTAATGGTGAAATGCTGTAAGATCTTTGCCTAGGAAGTGTTTACTAAAAGGCAGAGCAATACTATTCATCTGCTACAGTATTCTGGACTGCTCTTAAAATACTGATATTAAGCCCAGAGAGCCATGACTGTCTATTTACATCGGCCTCATTGGATCAACAAGGAGTGCTATTTTTAAAAAAAATCACTTTTTTATTATCTCCTATGCTACTCTGCTACGGCACTGACAGTTCCTACATCCGCAGAAGGATCTTGGTTTGGATATTCCCTAAATCAGATTTCACCTTTATAGCAGATCTATAATGTGCTGAGTTACTTTCCTGAAATGGAGGTCCTGGAGCTGGAAAGAGGCAGCTGCACTGCATGCACCCAGTGAGAAATACTCCTAAAAAGCATGTTACTACAGTCATTCCTCTATAAGCCACCTTCATATAACCTGTCCCAAGGTTTCTAGTGCAGTTCCATGCTGGTCCTACAAGCAACAGGATTAACTAGCCCAGATGTCCCCGTTTTTTGCTGGGACCTCACACCCACCTACTTCCCTTTCCTGGAATAGCATGCCAAAGAGCATGATGGATTACACAAGTCCATCTGTTTGCTTTCTGTTTGGAAGAACAGCTTTCTACATCATATAGCCTAGTGTGCATATCCTCAAACATCTGCAATGTATCTGTAATGTGATGATACAGGAGCCTTATTTTGGCAGCATTCAACATTTTCATGAGCATTTCAGTACTGAGAGGTCTGAGTGCTTGCAGAGAGGGGTGGGTTGAACTGAGGATATACAGTAGTTACAAGAAGTGTGAGGGGATTTAAGGTGTGTGACTGTGACGGGATGCAAACTTTTAAAAATAATTTGATCCCTGTTTCTCACTGTGGGAGAGACATAAAGGTGCAGGGGAAGAGTCAAAGGGCTGGTGAAATAAATATTCCTGATAGGTGTGTATGCCTATGTTTCCCTGTGATCAGAAATTCTTAGCCACTTTTGTAGGATTTCCTCAAGGAAGAAAGGCCCCATATGGCAGAGTGGTAACACATAGGTCATGCATTCAAAAGGCAGGGCCAGCATGAACTCTCCTTAGTTTACAAGGCACTCCCTAGCTTAGTCCTTCATGAAAGCACAAAGTGACCCCTACGTGCTTTCTCCATTATGTTTTCCATTAGGTTTGATCACAATTACCCACTGGGATGGTATGTGGTGATCTCTCACCCATTCCTTTTTTCCCTACCCATATTAAAGGACGGAGATTAAGCTTGATAAGCTTTCCTGAAGGCATGGGACCTCTCCTAAGGTTTCTGCTGCAAATCTGTGGTTTGGTCCTACCAGCAATAGGACTAAATAGGCCAGACATCCCTGTCCTTTGCTGGCTCCCAGTCTGACTTCACACACACCTACTTCCTGTCTTGAAACAGCAGCCCAGGAGGGCTGGGAACAATGAGGTCTGCAGGAAGGAATTAGCTGCTCTGTGGACCCCAGGTACCAGACAGATTTTGATACCTAAAAAAAGAGAAGAACGAGCCTGACCACTGTGAAACTGGAGTGCTGAAAAAGGAGAACTTCTGTTTCTAACTGTAGTCCTTCAAATTCTCATTAATCACTCCCTCATTTTCTCCCTAATTTGCTTTTTATCATCCCAGCCTTAGAGACCCAACTGACTTTTCCCTGTTGTCTTCTCCATACCCTCAGAACCTACTTACCACTGCACATGAGTCTTGTGTATACCGTGGAGATGTCTTCAACGATTTCTGAATGAGTTTCTTGGTGTATAGTATGTCATTTTTATTGGTTTTTTCCTTTGAATTGCCATGTTTCTTGTGATATTATGCACAGAAAAACTCCTTTTTTTTTTTTTTTTTGTGAGAACATCCTGCCATAACTGAAGCTACAAATGTAGGAAAATG
This sequence comes from Pipra filicauda, assembly GCF_003945595.2. Lineage (NCBI taxonomy): Eukaryota > Metazoa > Chordata > Aves > Passeriformes > Pipridae > Pipra > Pipra filicauda. The sequence goes on along the minus strand of NW_024104809.1, from coordinate 1,327,174 downwards.
AATCACTAGAATCCCAAATCTAATAAGAGAATATTTGGAGAACTAATACTTCTCCTGTGGCAGTGTTTTTCATAGAGTGAGGTAAAACTGTCACCTAGTGGTCATAATAGTTGTTCCTGAATTACCATTTTCATTTGGATATAGCCAGCATGTTTCTTATCCCCAGGATGTATCACCTGAAAATATTAAGGTAAAAAAAAATATGTATCTGAAAGGCTTTTAGGTGAAGGGGAAAACCCTGGAATCTTTGGTAAAAAATAAATGAATTTATAACTTTGTGCAGAGGAGCTGTGAAATCCCATTTTCCTCTCTCTCCCACAGTTTATCACAGTGACATACCAGTTTCTGCCTTACTGAACAGCTGTGGGAGGCTGAAGATCAAGATAACTGAAACTAAAATAGGGCAACAAAAGAACCTCTCTTATTAGGTATTCTGCTACAGTCATTTTACAAGTCGGTCTCAATTCCGAATTTCCCCTTAAAAAAAGCAGTAACACTTCACCCTAACTCATCCTAGAAGGTCAAGTTCTGTTACAGCATCAGTGCAATGCCACTGTTTTCAGTTGGACAAGCACAGATTGTGGGGGAGAATAACCTTCAGCCTAGAGAAGTAGGTCTTCTCTTGTGCATTGACTTCAGCAAGTTGTAGTAAACCTGCAGGGATATATCAAGAAAAAGTAGGCACCATGAGTGGGCCTCTAGATCTGTGATTACACACCTCTTTATAAAAAAGCTATTCTTCAACAAGTATATTGATTCTATCAGAAGAGAGCTATGTGCATGCTAATGTACTAGTGCTTTGTGGGTGGCTGATTAGTAAAGGTGATACAAACACTGAGACAATAATGACTGGAGTTCAGCAAATAAATGTGAAAAACAGCAGGACAGGTACACGGTGTAATAAGAATATGCTCTTACAAAGAGGGAAACAGGCAGAGCAAAGTGCAGTGTTATGAGTTTGATGACTCAGTGGGGTATCTGTGATACTGTGGACAGAAGAGGGTGTGATTCCCAGATTTTGATATGGAGAGATTCATGTGTACTCATCAGTGAGGGAGCTTTTATGAAGCAATATCTCCTGGAGCAAATTGGCTAATATAATTCATAATACTTAGCAAAAAAACTTCCTGTCTAGCTCGGTTTGCAGATTCTGTTCATTATTTGTATTTCCTCAAGGTGTTGAACCCCCAGTTTTCGATCAGGATCCACTTATTCAAGGTGCTTGAAAACTCAGAGCTTCAAGATAGCATCTGCCATGTAATGCCTAAAGTTTTAAGTATATATTGAAGTGCAATGCTGACAGAGGCAGATTATGGGAACCATGACAAAATTACAAGGCAGTCAGATCTGTGTAACCAGCAATAATTTCATCATGTCCACACTCTTAAGAATGTAATTATTATTGAACAAGTGTCATTGAAGAAGTTAAGCAAAGACATTGAAAAAAAAATTATGAGGTACCTTTCTGGATGTTTGTGCAGTTTCCTGACTGAGGACAGTAGCATCTAAAGTAAATGTCAAAAAGCATGAGGTGATTTATTTTTAAACTTAACACGTGTTTAAAGACAGCTGTCATCTTTAGCCCAACAGAGAGAAAAGATTTCTCAACAGTGAATGCAAGGGAGAGCATGTTAGGCTGTGAAAGCCTTTTTTATATATTTATTAGTGAAATATGTTTAGCAGTGAAAATTCTTTGTTTAATATTTTCTGTGAATAGGTTTTGATCTGACTGCATAGATTCCGTGTAAATGTATTTTTTGAATTTCCTTTCTAGTTATGACTAAATGCACTGCACAGTTTTTTTTCCCCTCCCAGTTAAATATGAATCAGTTTTTACTCTGCTTATAAAGATTTCAGATTTTTTAAAAATTTTTTTAATAAATTTGTTTTTTAAAAAAAAATAAAATTTAGCATTCTCTTGCCAATACACTCATTCTTCAGATTTGTGTGAAGAAATCCCTGGGATATCTAGAGGTAGGTAGCTTTGTCAATGCTCCTGAGAAAGTCATACAGCTCTAATGTGAAAACTTAAATTTCTATAGCCAATAGGATGAAAACAGAGGATACTGAAGTAATTTTAATTCATAACTGGAAGTAAGCTGGGCAGAACTGCAGAGCAGTCACACACTGAACCAAAAGGTCTATGATGGACACAGGATTACAAACTAGACTGTAAGTAATAAACCACAAATAAGAATAGGTGATGTTAGCAGGATAATGTCGTTGTAAATCCTGAAACTTGTTTGGATGCAGAGATAGGGTAATACCTGAAACACCACTTTTAATGGATTCTATTACTAGGAAAGTTGTTTGAAGGAGGTAAGTGATGATATAATAACCTTTCTGCTAATATTTACAGTGTAACCAAATCTTACATCTCACTGTGATGGGGGATGAAGGGCTTGACTTTGTTCCCATGAAATAATTTGCAGTTAGAGATGCCCAAGTATTGATGCATATACAGAAGCTATGCTCAGTCTCAGGATTTGTAATGCATCCACTTTTTAGTACTCCAGTGTCATCCTAAAGATTGGGTGAGCAGCTGCTCTGTGGGTGCACAACATCTGCTGGCGTGCTGGGCATGTGAGCTCGGTGCTTGGGACTGTCTATAGTCATAAGATAACTATATTTATTAACTGCCTGATTAGAGCAGTTGTAAACTGTCAAGAGACTGGAATGTGTGTGTCAGGGTAAAATATAGCAGCAAAGGTGGGAGATGCAAATTTACCAAAATTAAATGTTGCAGCAAGAGATAGCATTGGTAAATGTGGTTAAAGCCAAACCCTTTCTTTACGGGATGAGCTGAAAAGTTGCTGACTTTCTTCCTGTGACTTTGCAACATCCTGGGGAGTTTAGAGGGCAGGCTTGCCTGACTGCTAAGAAACAGTCAACACAGCACTTTTGTGCGGAGGATGTCTGCAGCACAATACCAGCACAGTGCAAAGAGGAGTAGCAAGTGCCCTGACAGAGAAAGAGGAGTGCAGGAAGGGACTTTCTGCTTTATACCTTCTGTGCTGCTGAGTACAAAGAGTGTATTTGTGTACATGTGTATACATAAGACTCTTAACTCACATTATTTATCACAATCCCAAAGTAAAATCTTTTTTTCTGCCCATAGCAGGTCTGAATGGGGGCAAAGAAAATAATCAACCAGTTAGCTACTTAGCAATGTCCAGGTCTGGAACTTACATGATTAAGCCCAGTGAAATTGCTCTGTAAAGGATCATAAAACCCTACAGCTAGACAGCAGGTCAGCAGGTAATATACTTCTGTAAACATAATATATCATATATAAACTGGCAATAATCTACCTTCAAGAGCTGATTTGTCATAGCACGAACCCCATTTATGGACACTGAACAACATGAGCCACTTTCCAGTCCACGGAAAAAAGTCTTAAGAAGTGATGGCACTCTGTTTTGGGGTGGGAAGAAAGATCACTGGACGGTGTTGTACCTATTTTATGTGGGGAAATTCAGAGTATTATGGCTGAGTTGACTGGCTCTCTTCCTTAGTAAGTCACTAGACACTGAGGTTCCTTGAAAACTTGTTTGTAGATGCTTGATATTCAGCTTTGATCCCTTGCACTATAAAATGACATGCAGAAATGGAGAAAAGCAATACTTGCATGCAGAGAGCACCTGGACAAAAGTGGCTGTTTCATAGCTGCTAGAGAGAGAATAAATAACCAGCTGTACTGGTTTACATGAGTAACATCAGTTTACATTTAGGAACTGCAATCAATTTAGAAGTCTTAGTGTTTTCTAAGCACTATGTCATGGTCCTTGGGAGCCTAGATCAAAAGAAATGTGTGGCAAAAGACATTTCTGTGATCTAAAGGAAAAATCTAGTTCTTCTGATGCTACAATCAGACCAAGTACCCAGTCAGTCTTCAAAAATACTGAAGTAAGAGGTAGTAAAGAGAGATTTACAAATGCATTCCTTTACTCTTACTGTAAAGTCTGTTCATATTTTAGCTGGAAAGGTATCAGTCCAAAAAGTCTGAGAACTGCTGTTATATAGAGGACAATTTATTTGACTTATTCCCAAAGGATATTTTGGGAAGGTGAGAAGAAGTCACCTCAATATGAGATGCATTAAGATATGTAAGCTAATTTACATACAAAAAAGTGAACTTGCAAGTACATTTAAAAGAATATCAATAAAACATCTAGACATAAGAATGAAAAAATCTTCGGTTGTGGTAGTTAAAATAAGTATGACTAGAATTAGCAAGCATTTTATCCTTCTTGTACATAATTGCACTCTCATAGAAAATATATTTTAACTTGTTTTGTGAAATATTTTATGTTTGTTTCTGATAAAAGTAGCCTATGAGATTTGAGTAACATAATTATTTTACAGTATCTTAATGCTAATACTCTTAAGAAAGAGAGAAATGCCATATCTTCGGAGTATCTTATGAAAAAGTAATCATAACAATTATCTGAAATACAGAATTAACATGGAATCATGGAATCATAGAATGGTTTGCATTAGAAGAGACCTTCAGGATCATCTAGTTTCAACCCCTCTGCCAAGGGCAGGGACACCTTCCACTAGATTAGGTTGCTCAAAGTCCCATCCACTCTGGCCTTGAACACTCCCATGGATGGGGTATCCACAACTTCTCTGGGCAGCCCGTTCCAGTGTCTCACCACCCTCACAGTAAAGAATTTTCTCCTAATATCTAATCTAAACCTAGTCTTTTTTAGTTTGAAGGCATTCCCCTTTGTCCTGTCACTACATGCCCTTGTAGAAAATCCCTCCCCATTTTCCTTGTAGACTCCCTTCAGGTATTGGAAGGCCACAATTAGGTCACTGCTAAGCCTTCTCTTTTCCAGGCTGAACAATCCCAATTCTCTCAAGCTTTCCTCATACGACAGGTTCTCCATCCCTCTAACCACCTCGTCTGGACCTGCTCCAACATGTCCACGTCTTTCTTGTGTTAGAGACACCAGAGCTGGAAGCAGTACTTCAGATAGGGTCTCACAGAGCAGAGCAGAACGGCAGAACCTCATTCCATCTGCTAGCCACGTTGCTTTTGAAGCAGCCCAAGACACATTTGGCTTTCTGGGCTGTGAGCACACATTGCCGGGTCAGATCCAGCCTCTCATCCACCATCACACCCCAGTCCTTCTCAGCAGGGCTGCTCTTGATCTGTTCATCCCCTAGCCTGGATTGATACCATGGGTTGCCCCAACCCATTTGCAGCACCTTGCACTTGGTCTTGTGAAATTCTCATTGGCCCACTTCTCCAGCTTGTCCAGGTTCCTCTGGATGGACGTATATCCTATAATGGTATCCTATAGTCCTATAGGACTATATCCTATAATGGTATCCTGAGTTATTGAATATGAAACTAACAAGTAAATTAATCATGTTACTGAAGACTCTTTCTTAGTGAATGATCTTCTAAATTTATCACTCATTTCCATTTTCAGAACTGGGTCTTCCCTACCAATATCTTCTGCTATTTGAGGTATTCAGTGATGATTGGTACTTGGGTCACTATGTTAGTAAAGTGCGAATTAGAAAAAGGTGGCTGCTGATTGAAGAGTGTTTCGTTTTAGTTCGGAAATAACACTCCTCTGGTCTCCCAAATGTGTGCATCATAGTGTCAAGTGTATCAAAGTTACATTTAGAAGTGACTGACAAAACTAGAACCTCCAGGGCAAGAACAGTAAAGGGAACACTGGTCACAACATCTATTCCAGGAAAAACTGTGTTATGGGGTCAGTCCATTTTTGCAAGGAATATCACTGTTTCCCTTCCCAAGGAAGAAAGCAAAACAGGGGAAAAAAATACACCTATAAAGACTCATCGGCAAGCACAGGTGTCTGAACAGACCTAGTGAGCTATGCTGCCCCAAAATCTGAAGAAATCCTCTGAGAAGTTTCTCTATATAACCAGTCTTTTATAAAGTATGTCTTTCCTTTTCCAGTGTTGTTGAATTGTTCATGTTTCGGGCCACAGTTCTTGTGGAAGATTCTGCCCCACTGTCAGATCAGACACTGAGTTGTAAATTACGTTTTCCTTCTGCACGTACGTAGTATAAGGTTCCACTTCCATTGTGTCATTCTAGCAAAACAAAACCAAAAACTGTGAATGCAAGGAGTAGTTTAGTTTGGCAAAACTCAGCAAGCCTTTGATATCAATTGACGAAAATAACTGGAAAGTAGTGTTCTTGTTTTTATTCCTCTTCAACTCAAGAAAAAGACTCCTCTATTGCTTTTTCTATCAAAGAATATGTGTTGCTTTTTCTGGCAAAGATTTGGAGGGTAAAGCTGACATATTGGTTCACTTGCCTCCTTTTCCTTCCCTTCTACACCACTTATTTTTTTTGCCTGAAAAAAAAGTTGTGTTAAGGTCTAATTCTCTAGAAAGAGCAAATAATATGCTAAAGTCTTGACTACAATTGATTCCTCCATCAGTATACAATTTTAGTCTACAGACATGCTAATAAAAGTTACGTGATGTGACGGCAAGAACACTGGTACTTAAACCATTATTTTGCTTTAACGCAACTGCATCTGTCAGCAACGACTTGGAGGTAGGGCAGCAGAACAGCAGGAATAGTAATAACTAGAATTGGCTAAGACTTTTCAGAAGCTGAAGCATCTTTTTAAGTTGATGACAGAATTTGAGCCTAGCATCTACTTTAGGTGCACAGATACAATATAGTTGTAACACATCTTGTCTGCACAGAGATGCTTTTATTTGGATTTGGCAGCAGAGAATACAGAGACATCACTGATGAGTGAATTGCTCAGCTACACAGGAAGCTTCTAACAGCATAGGGAATACAATAATATCTCCCAGTTTGCAGCTCAGCATTCCTTCCATTGTTTAATAAGATGTTTTGTCTTGAATCTGGTTGGTTCACTGATTGTGGATTGACCATACTAGATAAAGAGGGGCCTTCAAAACTCACACATTATCATTCTGGACATGAAGAGGGACATTCCTTTTCTCCTTCTGTCTGTTAATTTGGTTGTTTAATCTTCTTGTTTACTAATAGTTTTCTTAATATTCCCCAACCCATGTTATTGCCTCCCTTCTTCATTACTGCTTGGACAGGAGTTGTGGTTGGTGTGTCTGATATAATCAGGAAGATGTGGTGGGCATCACTCCTTGCTAAGATAAAGAAGGGCAGTAGCTGAGTGTTTGCTGTTGGAACATGCCTCTAGTGCTCCAAGTCAACCTTATGGTAAAATTAAGCTTTGTTTTGTCCTATAAACAGCTAAGAACAAACATATAGGACACAATAATACCTGCTTAAAGCACAGAGTGAAAATCTATCGTTTTCTCTTTACTAATTATGTTTTCAGGATTACCAGAAGATCCCTGATTTGGTGATGTCTAATCTGCAAAATTCTCCTTACCTGTATAGGATCAGTTTCAGGAGGCGTGTTTTTGTGGCACAGTCTGTGAAAAAGAAAGCAAGTGTTAAAGAAATTCCTTCCTTAGTCCTATGTTTGGCTGGATCACAGCTTGGTTTCTTTGGTCAGAAGCATATGAAAAGTTTCTTTTTTTCATCTTTGGGAGTAAAGCCATCTCCTGTCTCTCTCTCCCTGACTTTAGATCCTGAAATTATAGCACCCTGACTTTCTCATTTAGGATGGTTTCTTAGCATTATTCAGTGAAGGTGTGTGCAATGCACAGTGTCTGCAGTATAGAAATATTTGATGAAGTTACTTCAGTTATCCATGGCAGCACAGACTCACAGAATCATATGATCTCAAGACACAAAGAGTACTTTAAAATTTATTCTAGCACTACACAATTTTTCCTTAGCACCCTATCATACATACCTATTACTGTGGAGCTTGATGTAGTAAATGACAGCCATGAAGGTCATAATGCTCAGAAGACAAAGGGTAATGGAGACATACAGGATAGAGTTCTTTTTGTCTAAACAAAAAGAGTTAGTTTGAGTTATGTCTTCTTGCTACTCATTTTCTGTATTGTTTCAGTATACGATTAGAGTTGCTTTAGCACATACACACAGTTTCAGCATGCTTGTAAGAGAAATATAACGTCCTTCAGCAGAAGGCAAAGTCAGCAATGAAACACAAATGGAGTCTGTGTCAGAGACAAAAGCAGATCCCACAAATCCCACGGTGGACACTCATGATATTTTTTCACTAAGCCACACCTGAGCCCCTCTCAAGGATTCAGTATTTCTCAGCATTGCAACTCGTGCATAGTTCTCAAAAGCAACAAAAAAATCAAAAACCAGATACCAGAGGTCATAGAATGTCAGATGTTCACAATTCAGAACAAAGTGATATACTTGTTTCTGCTGGCCACACTAGAGTTGGCTCTCTTTCTGTCTCTTACCATGACATTTAAATTTGCATCTGAAAAAACCTTACTGATGTTCCACTTCCGGTTGGTTATGACTGCTTTGTCTCTGTTTCCAACAACGTTTTCACTACCAAAAGAATGCTATGACACTTATGTGTATCCCTCTTAGGGAAGAAACTCTCAGGAAATAGTGTCTAGAACACAAATGAGTGGTGATGTTTCTGGTCAGAGGCAGTTGGGGATGGTACTCTTTTCCTTATAGGACTTCACTGAAGCTTTCTATACCTTTTGTAGATTTTCCTTCCTAGAAGTAATGAGAGTTGAACAAGCTGAACAGGCTTTTGAACAGCAAATGCACAAAGGGAAGCTTACCTGAGGGACAACAGGCTATGGACTCACTCCAGCTCCCAGCTGGGTGGAACACCACGCAGGTTGTGTCAGTCACGTTGGTGTCACATGCTGTCAACCTGCTGAGAACAGTCACTGTCCCGTTGTTGTGGCTTTCTTCCTCAAGGGAGGAGTTGCTCTCTAGGAGCCACGAGACCTGAGCAGGCGGCTTCCCTGCCGCTGCCTCGCACACAGGCTTCCCGTGCTCATCACAGAAGAGGCTCAGCCTTGGGGGCACTGCAAAGCACCAGGAAGGGGACAAGCATGGAGTTAGTTTCCTGCAGCTGGGACAGGATGTTCTTGTTCTCTACCCAAAATGAAAGCAGTGAAAAGAGGAGAATAGGGTTGGAGGTGTCATTCCATGACAACAACATGGATCCAACTCACAAGAGACAAAGATCTTGTCTCTTTTTTCCTTTTGGACAACTTTCCCGCATTCAGGTGAGCCTTACCACAGCCATTCTCCACATCCTCTGTTAGGATATGGGAAATTACTTCACAGCTGTTGTTTCTAACTAGACAGTGGAAAACGTGACCACAGAAGGGAGCAGAATTTTGGGAAATAAGGAGAAGGGAAACCCAGAGACATTATCAGTGATATGCATGGCAGTTTATCCAACAAGAATCACGGCTTTGAAGGGACTTTAAAGATCATCTAGTTCTAGTACCCTTGCCATGGTCAGGGACACCTTCCACTAGACCAGGTTGCTCAGAGTCCCATCCAGCCTGGCCTTGAACTTCCAGAGATGGGGCATCTACAGCTTTCCTGAGCAGCCTGTTTCAGTGACTCACCACCCTCTCAGTATAGAATTTCTTACTAATATCTAATTTAAAGCTACCCTCTTTGATAAAAAAAAAAAAAAAAGGCAGCTCAATTTTTTACTCCATGTTTCCCCAGTGCCTCAGGAGAGGAGCTTTGTATGTCCAGGCCCAGACATGGTCCTTTGGAGAACTGTAAACAGGGAAGGAGTTCCTTACCCAGCACAGTCAGGTGGTATGTCCTGTGGAAATTCCCTTCTGGTGTTACAACTTCACAGATGTAATTTCCCTCCTGGGCTATCCCCACTTGCTGTATCTCAAGCACAGGACCCAGATCTGGTCTGAATTTCCAGTTCATGCTGTCACTGCAGTTTGTTCTGTCTGTTGTGTTCGTATCTGCCCTGTAGCCCAAGTTGCAGGGGCCTCCAACCTTGGGATATATTTTCCATGTTAGCATATTTATATTTGGTTTGACAGGGCAGGCGAGCACTGAGCTGTCACCTACAGTCACTGACACTTCGTTGTTCCCTGAAGGAGAAAAAGAAGGAGAAGAACATGTGAGATGGTGCTTGGGGGTGTCACTCATAGTCCTGAAGTTGAGGTCAGTGCTTCACAGGGAAATGTCTGCAATGGTACATGCCAGCATGAACCGTGTCAGTGCTCATCTGCAAATTGTCTGTCATCTCATACTAGAGCTGTGGATTATGGAGCCAGTGGCCTGTCACAGCCTACCCTCTGAATACCATCAACAAATTTCCCACTGGGGTTCCTCTTAGTGGATAAGATTGGATATTGAAGGAGGACCCTAATCCTTTCCATTGTCTTGGACAGTTTGTCATCTGAAATCTGCCTCTACTGGCAAATTCTTCAGATTTGCAACTCCTTTGGGTTGCTCACAGGGTGGTTGCCACTAACAGAAAATGGAAAAAATAGAAATATGACTATTGCATTTGGCCACATGATAATGACTTTTCTCTGGAACTGTTGCGACCAACAGAGTAAACAGCTTTTACTTCTGCATTCATACAAAATCCAAAACTGTGGGCAAAGGCATTTTCTACACCTCTTAGACATGAAAAAAAGCACAAATAACAGTGGCGGAGCTTTGTGCAGAGGAAGGATTTTGTCTTGTGTCTCAGGGATGTCTTTTCATCTTCGGAATCTTTGTGAACATACACATTTACACTATGAGTGTACATAATGTGTACATATGCATTCACCCTGTGGCTGTACTGGTTTTACTGCAGCAGTTCCCATACAACATGAATGTAAGTCCTACCCATCTTTGTGCCAGGTACACAACTATGAAGGTGTAAAATGTGCCCATATCCTTGTGCCTCTTGCTTGATAGGCTGAGACAACAGAGGAACCTTATTCAGTTGATGTGTTAACATGTGTTGACATTGAGTATGGCTTGTTCTTGAATTCTGTTTTGCATTTGCTGGGAAACACTCTTTTTTTTTTCTTTCTAGACACTGAGTCTTCTTTTACATTTTTAAAGATGACTATTGCTGGGAGACAGGAAATACTTCTTTTCTGGATCCCTGAACTATGCATTTGAAGCCACCAGATGAAAAGTTTGGACCTAGTCCTCTCATTCTTTTTGGTAGTTATCACACTGGTTATTTAGGGGTGGAGAGCCAGATCACTGTTATGGCTCCTCTGTGTATTGCGTTTGTTCAAGACAAGTCGCACCTCAGGATTGTTTTTTATTTTCTTATGGGTCCCTGAATTTCTTTTTAGCCAAGAAACTAATTTGCCTGGAATTTCTTCTTCCATAAGCTTTCAGGATGGATTATTTTTTTCACATATTGAGCATAAGTCATGCTTGCATTCTTTGTATTGACCAGATTTGGGACACCTCATCTGCCTGTGTCTTCAGCTGACATATCCAAGGGTCAGGTTTCTAGCCCAAGATTCATTTTGCTATTTTCTTGACCATTGAAGCCTCTCAACATGATGCCACCTTTAGGACAGTTGGTTCTTTTGCTTTGTTTCAATTACTCACATTGGGACCATTTCCTTTAAGAAAGTATTTTGTGATGGGTTTTGTTTGCAGGTAAGGTACCTGTGGGTGAGCATTCCAGGATGAAAGTTACCTGTAACTGTTCTTCAAGATGAGTTGCTTGTATGTGCACTACTGTTGCCTACACTTTCACAGGCAACCCACCCTCCTTTGTGAGGCACTTGTGAGACAGAGAAAACAAAAGTATGAGGCGCAGGTTGTAAACCAGTGTGAAGAGGAGGTGAAGGAATGGGACTTTTGTGTCCTTGGGCTCCTGCTGAAATTAAAACAAGCAACCCTCAAAATTCACAATGTAAGTACATGTTTAAATAACCACTTGAAGAAGACTTGTTGCCAGTAAATAATCTTTCTTTTTCAAAATCTCCTAGGTGCAACAGTTAATGAGTTAGTAGGAATAATACCCACAGCTGTCATCCAAGAAGCCTCCATTTACCACCTCACTCACTTCCTCCTTTAATAGGTCACTGTTAACCTTTGGGACCACAAACCATTGATGTTTCTGTTCTCTGTTCTGTTCTCACACAGTTCTCTGTGTCTCTGGTGGAACCTGAGTTGTTCTTTCCTTGGGCTGAGTAATAGTTTCAGTGGCATTCTGAAAGCTGTGTGTGAGGAAAAAATCAGAGTACTACTTTCAAACCATGCATTAATCTGGATGGACAACAGAAGTTAACAAACCTGATTTGTGCTGAAAAATAAGTTTTTCACAAGTTATTCCAAAAATGTTAAACCCCTCCACAAACCTTTCAACAGATATACTAAAGCAGCAATTGAAAATTCAGCTGGATGTACAAAGGATTAGAAGGCCTAAGTTTTGTGTGATTAGCCAAACCTTTGTCAGTCTTCCTCCAAGGTACCAGACCTGACTTTGTTGTTCCACTACTGCCTACCCGGATCTGAAATTCTATCACCTCTGTTGTCTAGCACAATGTGAAGCCCAGTTCCTGAACATTCACAATGCTATAAGAAATGGTCTTAATGAGCATCAGCTTTAAATCATTAGTCAAATCACTGGCCTATTTGAGAAAACTCCAGTTGGTTTTATCTTAATAATATTGTCTGAAATCTCATTATCTTCTTGAATCTAGGTGAATGAAACATTCCAGGTCAAACACATTTGCTTCTGTTTGATTTCCAACTTGCAAAATGAAGACAGTTCACTGCATTTTCACTTCTTACATATTCCTTTAAAGGTTTTTGCCCTTTCATTTTGTAGATAAAGTATCCTTTGGGTGAATACACTTCAACTGTTGACAGTGTATTTTTCTGCTTAATGGCATTTCAAGAGAACATGAGGTGTGTGTCTTAAACTCAGATGATTTTACCAGGAGTGGAACTGAAGGAAGCCTTTTGTCTCATGAGAGTTTCTGGATGAGTTCAATGAATGTCTCTGAAAATTGGAGAACAAAGTGTTTCCTCTCCTAGTTTAACACTGCCAAGAGTCTCAGAGCTCCGAGTCACGCACAGTGTGGCTTACCTCATCTGCAAATGACTAAGCAAACCTTAACATTCAAACAGCTTGTGTGTTGGAGATGAGGGTTTTTTGGATAATGTGTGCAAATGTTGAGCAAGAATGACAGTGTTGTGCAAATTTAAGTGTGTACGCTTTTATTTGCATTTTAAAGCAACATCATTTTACTTGTATTTCAACTCAGCATCTCCTAAAGCAACTCGTTGTAATGCTCAAGTTCCCCAAGATAACAGCTTGCACACTTCAAGGCTGTAAAGAGGCAGTGAAAGTGGTGCTTTCTGCTGTGCCTTTCTGTCATATTCTCCTCTGAATGAATCAAGTACCATTGACTTCAAATAAGAAGCCACATCAGTTAGCTTAAAATGTGCTGAATCAAGTTTAAGTACAATTTTAGGTTTACAAGAAATTCGTAGAAGGATTATGAAATCCCTTGTATCTTGTTATCAATTCAGAAGGCTTTTGCTAAGGCAAGAGCTTTTCCATAGATGGCAGATTAATTTGTAAAAAATCTTATTAATCCTACCCTTATACACATCCTCCTACTTTTGTAAAGAGGCCTTATAAACATAAAAGTTTAAATTGTTTTGACTTTACTGAACTCTTTCATTGCTAGAGTGCAGGTAAGTGGTATTAACACAAATACGAATTGTGAACTTTCTTCCTTGATTTGCTTCTTTTCTCATACATGCTGCTATAAACATGATCTTTAGACGTCTTTTACGGAAGAAGAATGCATATGCTAGAAGTCCTGAAAAGTTTGATTTATTTATGTTTCTGAAATGACTTTGACAACCTTCTCTTATGGTGGAACAGGGATTGTTTTTATCTCTGTAGAACAGAAATATATTATTAGGAGGAGGTGTTTTCTTATATTATGACCCTATTAGCCTGTTAGCATTCTCCCAAGAACTGTCTCAAACTCCTACTGTCTTAGTTTTAAAGGCAGGGAAAGAAAAAAGAAGGTAAGGGAGCAAGGCATAACTGCAGAGTCTGCACCTGTTTTGATCTTCCTCTGGTTCAATGTGGCATGGAAGCATTTTGTGTCAGCAAAGTGCTCTGGATACCCCCTAAACTGAGTCCCAAAAGTGGCATAGCCAGGCTGATAGTTCTGCTGGGCATTTGCTCAGTAGCCCTTCTTGTCATCACGTAGGTAGTTACAGTGCTTCCATTTCTATGGATGCTCACTCATTACCGTGTGGTGCAGAAATCTTCCAGCGTGCTTGCTATTCTCCCAATAAAGCATATGCAAAAAGAGAGCTCAGCTTCGTTTTACCACAGAGTGTAGCAATAAGTTCAGATAATTCAAGGTTTTGAACTGTGGTGAGCTAAATTCTTGTCACTCACAAGCAAAATAGGACTGGGCCTGGGTAACACTTGATGGGAAGCTTCCAAACCATGAATAATAATGTCAGCCATTTTTCATAACAGTTTCTGATGAAAAAAGGATTTGCCTTTCTTTCTATTTCAAGATAAAATATAATCTCAGAAAATGTCAAAACTTGCTGGTTTTTACTAGAGTTAGCTTTATTTAAAAGCACTGCAAAATGTATATTCTCAGAAATTAATATGTAAATAGTTATGAAATCCACCAGCACAAAGACAGTTTTTTGAATACATATAATCCTCATCCTTATCCTGTCCTTCCTGGTCAGTTTAGCATTTCCTCCAATTTAGAGATGTTGCTAGGACAAGTTGGACTGAAGTTGGACACGTTCTGCTTTCTCTTTCTAGTGAGCATCCCAAAAGCCATCTAAGTCTCTAAAAGTATATTTTGTTAGATCAGAAACCAATCTGCTAGCATGTGACAGTTCTGCAGGGAACCCAGAATTGCTAGCTATACTTATGAAAATGAAAGGACTGAAAATAAATCTTCCCTGCTCTCTGTGCCCCCATAGAACAGGTTCTTTCCCTCATTCTTCTCTTGTACTCCATAAGCTTTTGGTGACTTGTCAGGCTGCACATTTTTCACATGATCTCTTCTGAGCAACTTTTCCATAACTTCCATTACTTCCTGTGGGTCTACTCCAATCCAGCCCTTTGCCAGGATCTCCCTATATGCTTTCTTTGCCCTCCTTATGCTGCTTGCTCCAGCCTGCACTCTTGGATATGTACTCAGCAGCTCTGAGGGAAGACACAATCTCTCCTTTCCTCCAAGAATTTCACTAAACCTAAAGGATGTATAGCTACTCTGCAGGAAAACTAAACAAACAGAAGTATTTCTTGTGGTTAAACCCCAGCTGGCAACAAAGCCCCTCACAGCCCCTGGCTCCCTCTCGCTCACTCTTCCCACAGTGAGATGGGGGAGACAATCAGAAAAGTGAGAAAACTCACAGGTTGATAGTTAAAGCAAAAGCCACGCGCACAAGCAAAGCAAACCAAGGAATTCCCACGGGCAGGCAGGCAGCCACCTCCAGGAAAGCAGGGCTATATCATGAGTAGTGGTGACTTGGGAAGACAAACACCACAGGTCCTAACATCTCTCCTTCCTTCTTCTCCAGGTTTTATGTGCTGAGCACGATGCCATATGGTGTGGAATTTAGTGTTGGTCATTTGGGGTCAGCTGTCCTGGCTGTGTCCCTTCCCCACCTCTGGCTGGTGGGGTGGTATGAGAGGCACAAACGGCCTTGGCTCTGTGTAAGTGCTGCTGAGCAATAATGAAAACATCCCTGTGACATGAACACTGTTTCCAGCAGAAACCCAAAACATAGCCCCATAGTAACTATTATGAAGTAAATTAACTCTATCCCTGCCAAAACCATCACGGTATGCCACTGTTAAAGAGGAAAGGTTCAGTGTTACAAGTGTTTCGATTCTGTCACTGCACCGCTGTTTTCTGGAATGGTGCTTTCATAATGTAAAATGGCTAATAGTCATTTGCTGAAGTTTCCTCCATGATAGCTGCTTGTTTTATGACCAGTGCATTAGGGCATACATGCCATACATGTCAGCATTTGTCTATTCAAACAAAGGCTTGGAAACAAACCAGCACATTCCACGGCTCCTTCTTTCAAGATGAAATCCCATTTTATAGCTGAGCTGAACTGACAGGTTGTCAGTGCAGCAAAGGCCTCGTTCTCTGTGGGCCTGCAGGAAACAAGTGATTTGAAGAGGTGTGAGCTATCGGGCTCACTTCTGTGCAGCACTAACTGTAGGATGGTAGTTAAATGTCAGTACTGTTAACTATTTCATTGCACATAAGAGAGATTAAATGAAGAGAGATTAAATATATCTACATATTTTTTGTAAACAGCTTCTCATTTTCAGTAGTGTTCTTCACAAATGAATTGACTCCGGAAAACAGCAATCATTTTTTCTGTTAGCCAAAAGGAGCAGAACTCGGGAGTCTGTGCTGTCTGTCACAACAATGTAGAAAACAGATGAGTCAGGTTCTGGGAGTTCTGTATAGCTCCAAGCTGAACCATTTTATTTTGATTGTGAGCAGCTTTCACCTTGGAGACTCATCTGACAGGTGGGTAGGATAGAAGGCCTTCAGATGAGGTCCTCCAATTTTACTCCAGCCTGTAAAATCCATCTAATTATTAACAATAATGCTATGCTATCCCTCATTTTCTCTCCTTGACTATTGAAGAAGACTTCAAGCCATGTTTGAGAGGGTTCTCAAGCTCTATTCCAGTGCACATTCCAATGCACTGACAGATCCCACTTCTGTGTTTGAAAATGCATATATCCTTTCTCAGGAAAAACAAACTCAGTTGAAAAGTTCACATTTGTGTTTCCAAAATATGTTGTCATGCTAAAATAAAAAAAATATCGTCATGCTAAGATTTCTGTAATTTGAAAAGATTGGGGGAAAAGACTGCTCTGTTTTTTTCCATGTGGTTTTTGTAGTGTGTTTGACAGCTGTCATGAATAACTAGTTGCACCAGTTTCAATGCAGTGCCACGTATTTAGTCATTTCTCCTGTTTCTCAGAGACTTGCTCTCAATAAAGGAAGAAAGAAAGATTTTAAAAACAGGAAAACTTGATTGTGAAGCCACTATAATTTTGAGGGGAATAACTACAAAATCAGAGAGAGCTACACAGCTTGAAAGTGCTTTTAATTGCTTTCAAACAGGAAAGATTTCTACCTTCTGTTATTCTTCATAGCAGGTTTTAACCCACAATAGAACTTTTTCTTGCCTCCAAAATGACTCAAGTTCCGTGACAACCTCTTCTGAAACTTAGCTGATAAAGTTTTTCACACTGTAAAGGGATTTCTTCCTCAACCATATTTGTCAGACATCCTATTGAATCTTTATTTCTTACAGTAACAATTTACCACAGCATCTCCCCCTTACACCCCCTGTGGATTGTGACATATTAAACTCAGAGGTATAATGAACTGAAACAATGATCATACCAGAAGCAAACTACCAACTGTATCTTGGAATGAATGTGTTATATGAGTCATAACAAGTAATAATCAAAAAGGCAGCACCGGACGACTGAAAGAGGTCAGATACAACACTGAGTTCTGCATCTGTTTTCCCCTTCTAAGTGCCTGTGACACTTAGCAAGGCTCGTGTGGAGTAAAGTGAAAGATAAATAGAAGTGCCTTGTACTAGGGTAGGAATTGCTAACGTACTGACAGACTTTTCTACATCATAGCTTTGTGACTCTGAAAACAGAGTCACAACAAGACAGAGTGTAGGCTAAAAACCAGTCCTGTGTTTCGGGTGAACACTAAGTAGTTCAACTACTCTAATTTTCATGATAGAAATACATGAAATAGCTGACCTGAGCTCATATGACTGTTTCTTGAAACTGAGATCACAGCTTTTTCAGCATGGATGTATCTTTAAAGGACACATCAGAGACTTATACCTTAATCATTAGTTTCACACTCACGCTCTTTTATCCATACTTATCATTACTTCTTGAAAATATCTCCTATTCCCATTTCCTTTAGTTAGGCTTTTTTCTTATCTTCAGATATTCTTTTCTTCCTCATAGTCGAATTCTTATTTTGTTCTCCTTTTAACACATTTCTTTTCTGCAACTATTCCCATGTCACTTGCAGTGCTTTTCTTGCCCCCATTACTGTGTCATTCTTTCTTGCTGTTTCATACAAGCCAAAATAGCAACCTTACACACTTTGTCACTGGTTTTCCAATATGAAGTGCCCACAGCATGGCTGGATTATTTTTTTTTTGTTGCAAACTTCAATATGGCTTTACATGTTGCAGAGAGGTGAGGACACTGACAGAACTCAATAATGATCCCAAGGTTTCAGTCTTCCCATTCAAGGTGGAATATACCTTTGCATTCGCCAGTTCCAGTTTTTCATTTTTCTATGATCTTTCAATTCTATTAAGCTTTCTCTAGTATAATTTCAAGCAGTCATTCAAGATAGCTAATTTTGAAGGAAAAGAAAAGATGTTAAAGCACATCTAATTAAGAGATGTGGTTTGATACAGTGTCGTCTTGAAAAAAATTAAGCTGAAGAATAGAAGGACAACTGAAGGGAAACGTGATGGATTAACAACTGGATTAAGGAGAGAAAGCAAAGGCAGTGTTAAAAGGAGGTGGCAGGTTGAAAGTAGCTTGCTAATAATGTTTCTCAGCAGATGTTTTTTGCCATAATTGCATTTAACCTTTTTACTAATGGCATTGCCTGTTTGAGGAAATTTGTTAAAAGCAGGAAGAATATAGTGTTACTAGTATAAAGAATTGATATGTCATACAAAAAGGACCAGTTGACCTTGATGAGTAGAATGACAGATGTGTGCTGAAATTCAGCAGCTCAAAATGTAATAATAATAAAAATAAGTAGTATTACAAATTTAGACTGGAACTTAGAATAGAGAATCTTGCCTCAATCAGGATTAAAACCAGCCTTTCAATAAAGTGGGTGCTTTTTTTGGTGCTCAAATTGTTTATGAAAAGTATTTTGTGATACGTCTGCAAAAAAAAAAGGCAATTTAATTTCATTTCAGCACTGCAATTTGATCCCGTGATTCAGTGATTACTCTCAATTAAATGGGTTATGTCTCAATATAAATATGACTTTCTAGAAAAAAAGGATAGATACACTTCTTTAATGAAGGAATTTGTTGGTGTTTAAATGATGTGTCAGTCGCGCAGCCTAGAGAACAAACACCGTTGGCCAAATCCTCAGCTGATAATAAATCATCACCGAACTTAACAAGCTGTCACATATTGTATCAGTGTGGTTGTAAACTTTGAACTCGGTATGGCAACTTCTATGTGCAAAGATCTTTGTCCTTGCAGAATTTGAGCTGGAATGGATGAGGGGAAAAAGGATTTATACTGGACGACAAAATGCCTTGGGTAGTATTTCTTTCCGAGTAGCACTGTGACACCATGTGTAACAAAGTGCCTCCAACTTCTCAGTATAGAAACAGATACAGATTGTTTTATATTTGGTTCTGCATGCTGAACTGCATTATTTGGTTCTGCATTACTGTCTGCCAAGTGAGAAGGAAAACAGAAAAAGTACTGTTTATTTGTGCTTGAGAGGCGTTTTCCTGCTAGTCTAAACAAAAAATAGATCATTGACTGCAAACAGCAGCTTGTATGCCTTCTTTTTCATAGTTTGCAGAAAACAGATAAGGGACTGCTATGAAAACATGGCTATAATCTCACTTTTATATAGTTAAAATCTCAGTCATACCTTGTTTAGTGCTTAGCTTTAGCATAGTGGTTTTTGTCCTAGCATTTTCTTATTCAATACAAAGATAAGGCAGCACAAGAAGATCCTCTATGCTTGTTTTCTTATGAATGACTGTACTTCTAAATACAAAATATACCAACGGTGAGTTTTAAGTAGCACATACCTCTACAAGTGCATTCACAATTAAAGCAAATCTGCTTGCTTTGTAGTTCGTGGAGTATGTGATCAGCTTGCAAGACTGAGCTTCCTTTTTTCCATGGTTTTAACACATTCAGATGCAAATGCTTTCAATGTGTTTGGACCACAGTACAGCAAAATGTTGGTATCACAAGGATGTGCTTTGAAGATTGAACTATGGCAATTTAGATGTGTTCTAAGAAAAGTTTTGCTTAGTGGAAATTCAGTACGAAATTCTGTTTTAAGAATTTGGGTGAGAAAACCCATCCATTAGGATTCAGATGTTTTTAGGGTAAAAAAAGTCAGAATGATTCCAGCACATAGTCCCAGGGGGCTGCAAAAAAATAGTGAAATGGAGACAACTGTAAGATTATCATAATAGTTTTTTTAGGCTATGATTTTTTTGTATCTAGTGCAAGACTCCATCACAAACTAGAAAAGAAGGCAACAGAGACAGAAGCAGTGAAACACACTACGACAGAGACATTAAAAACGCAATAAAACACTAGTACCCTAGTGAAAAAGAATTTACCAGCTTTATTAAGGAAAGAAACTAAATGACAGCAGTAGCATTCAAGAAGGTTAAGTATGTAGGTAAACTTGAACTGTACCTAGGTTGCTCTGTAAATCAACTTCACTTTTATTCATCTCATGCTCTGTAATTCCAGCACCGATACAATATTACTGACTCTGTTTTTTTACTACTGATGAAACCGAACAACCGTAGAGAATCACATCTCCTTACTGACAATGAATGTCTTGCAGCTTCCTCTGGAGCACTTGGACATATCTATTGTCTCAAGATACAACTGCAGATGCAGGATTTAACAGCCCAACACTGCAAATGTTATTTCAATAAAAAGAGATCTGTTGCATGAACTTCTCATGGAAGATCTTACCTTTTCTTACCACTTTCCTTTGGAGTATGTACACAACCACTTGAGTTGTTCTGTGTGCTAGAAATCTTCAAAGCATTACCAAAAAGATTTTTATTTTCTCTACCGCTACTGTGAGGATTGCCACAACATGATTGTTAGTAGAGGTCGTGCATCAGCAGCCTCACTAGCGTATTATCCAATTCTACCTGAGGGCAGATGCAACAATTATGAAGCAACCTCAGCCTTGCTTCTGAGCTGCCCCTTCTGCTGTTGTAAAAACTAACCCAATCATACAAAACAACTTGCTAAGGAAATGTTAAGGAAAATGTTAATGGAGATAAAGCCTGGTTACACACAACAGTTTTTGCATGACCTTATTTAGATTAGAGTAGCTTGCTCTAGTCTTCAGAAGGGGGGACACAGTTCCTTCTGAGCTTCATGTAACACTAGAATTCTCCAGATAGAATGCACTCATTGGATCAGTTTGACATATTTAGCCTGTGATCTCTGAAGAAAAAAAAACCCTTGTCACTAGATCTTGCTCAGAAGAATCACCCTAATAATGAAGGAAACAAGTTTAAGAGCAGTGTTAGCTAAAAACTTCCCATCAAATGTGGGCTGCTTTTTATTGGGAGCAGGATGCGGGTAGCGTGAGAGGTTTCAGGCATGAAATTACATTTTAACTGAACACCTTTTTCTACATTCTTTGAAGGGCACCATAGTCGATTAACCAAGACACCAAGAAGTTGAAACAGAAATACCATTGGGTGAAAAATATCCACTTTTTGGCATTGGACTTTTTAAAATATTTCCAGCAAAGTCAGTTTTCAAAAAGAATTTTTGCCAAGTTTATTCCCCTTTTTCTCCCCATTTTCTTCAACATTTTGTGGTGTATTCATACTCCTTTACTTTTCGAGCAGCTATATTCAAAAATGTTGGCTGTCTCTGATGCTTACCATAATCTATCTGCATGATCTTGAGCAGGTTCCTCAGTATTCTTTTGAGATAGTTCTTTATCTACAGGAAAGGGACAGGGTTTTTTTCCTCCAGTGTACCTGTTGTGAGGTTACTGATGCAAAGTTTAATAATTTTTGTGAAGTATTTCAATTTTTTCCAATGGGTAGCACTGAGGTAACTATTTGGGATCTTTCATTACCACACACACATTACAGACAGGTATTCTGTCACTGCCAACAATGACTGCATCTGTTTTGCTTTAAAATATCATGAAGGAGACATTTTTATTTTCTGGCCAAGTGGAATGGAATAACTCATGTCCACACAGTTTAGTTCTTCTGTCTATAATAGGAATAGACACATGCACATTGCATATTATTCAGAGATGTCTCTAATTTAATCTGGATCTCACAGACCTATCTGCCTTCTCCCTCTATGCATAGACAATTTAGGCTTCTGGAACTGCTGCCAAATTCCTAGATCCACTACCAAGTTCCCGGTGTGCTGTGTGGTGTCTGGAAGAGCACAAGCTCTAGAAATGCAAGTGAGCAGTATGTGGGAAACATTAACTGCTGTAGCTAAACAGTATTAAAACTAAGTCAACTACAGTAAAAGACAGAAGCTTTGGAGTGCCACTGCCTTTGGCACAAAAGCCTTTCCCAACTTGATACTGGGCATGCCCCTTAGCCTCAGAACAAAATTGTAGATGCTGCTCCCTACTATCAGAGCATCGGGGGTCTTCCACTACTTCACAAAAAGATGCAAGAGATTCCTGTCCTATTTCAGAGTACCTGCAGCCTCTCTTCAGCAGAAACTGCATGTCCAAAAGCTTCACGTTCACAAAAACTTTGTCTGGCATATTTTTAATATGTTAAAAGGATCGGTTTCTCAGATTATGTGGATTTTGAGTTGTCAATAAAAAGGCTTTTTGTGACAAATGTTACATTCCCAGCTGAGGGCCACTAAATAGTTTTCTACATTGAAGTCACAAGGATAATGCCTGGCAGCTTCGTGACCACTAAGAAAAGAGGAACAGGACTGGATATTGGGAAAGCATGTTTTAGTTGTGCTCCATAATTTTTAGCACTTAATGAGAGCCACAGAGCAATGAATAGCTTCTACAGAAAGAAAGTAGCTGTGCATATTCCCCAATCTTACATCCCAATGGCCAATTGGTTCCAGTTAGACTCACCTCCTGATCTCATAACAATGATGGTGAGCAGCACAAACATATACACAGTCTTCCCAGAAATCTTCATGTTGGTTCCTGCTTTCATGCCTTAGGCAGCTCCGTCACTCCATCCATCCCGACACCAACTTAACTGTGGTCACGGGGAGCGTTTATTGCCTGCCAGTGCACCCTCAGCAGTCGGTGTCAAGTGTTTCCTTCTCTCCCTTTCCAACTCCTCTCTTCTAGCTGTGCATGCTCCTGATCAACTGGCTCCTCAAAGCTGAAGAGGTTCCTCCTTCTGACTTTTCAGAGCACTAAGCTTCCTGTGCTGAGAGCCTGGGCGAACACTGAGGAAACAGGCTGAGCAGTTCTGCCTTCCGTTCATTGGCTCTCCTCGGGAGGCTGATAAGTGAAGATAAACCCTGCAGCAGAGTTCAGAAAGGGTAAAAGCAGAGGACATTATGCAAGGCTGAGTTTAATATCAAAAAGGAAATGTTAGTCTTGGGAAGCTAGAGAGAAACTTATTCTTCGTGTTTGTCATGTCTGTTACTACTACCACTTCTTTGACACTTCTTTGGCACTACCTCCAAGACAATTCTTCCTTGTATCTTCCTCAAGAGAAAAAAAAAAAAAAAAAGCAGTCTTAAACCTTTTCTGTAAGTGACATTTTTAATTATTTCTTTCTTAGCTGCTGGCAGCACAGTTCTCATCTTGAACAACAAGTCTATCCAGACCCTGAGAACAGAAACTGAGTTTTGAGGGGAAAGAAAAGTCTATTTTAAATTCTATTCAACAGAAATGAGACAGAAACTGAAGGTGGCCTACATCTTTCACTTAAAAATTGGTTTGTTTGGGGATTTTTTTCAGAATACTTTCGTGAGGGTTGTTTTAAAATAATACTGTACCTGTTTCTCCACTTCCTCACTGAGCTACTAATTTCAGATTCAGAGTTCTGTCTCCCTTCTTAAGCCACAGCACTTCCCCAGTACAGTTCTGTGGGTCAAGGAGAAAAAAGGCTTCAGCTTTTTGTCTTGTTTGAAAGCTAGGAGTCAGAGTAATTACCACGGAGGACAGAGACATAAGAAGTAAATACAGAAAACAGATCAAAATTGGCAGGAAATGAACTGCTCAGGCATTAGGACTGCACACCATGTTTGAACTCTCTTGATGACTGCAGTCTGATATTCTGGTAATTTTGTTTGATCAGACTGGTATTCCAAAATTGTCTGCATTGATGTTCACTGGAACAGAGGAGTGTGAGTTAAGGTCTTATGTAAATAAATAAAAAAAAGACTGATAATGATCATGTAAAGAAAATAATGTAAGACACAAATTTAGCTGGATCATCTTGGTCCCAGGACCATCTCATTGGCTATAGTTTTTTGTGGGAGGGTGTTCTGCATATTTCCCCCCCTTGATTTTTTAAATACAATATCACATTTTGACACTCCTCCGCTTTTCAATGTGCTATTTTCAGTAACATTGGTTTGTTTTCTGAGTATTTATCATTGACCTTGGAATTAGTAATGCATGTGAATAGATATCATAGCTGTATTTTAGACAAGGGCATGGAGAGGAAGAAGAGGTCTTTTTGTAAGTAGAAATTAAGATACAAGGCTGGAGAGAGAACATGTAATCAGTATCAGGCCTCCAAGGTAAAAGAGGTGCTCAAATTTGATGCAAAGACAAGAGGAAACTAAGGTGGTATAAATGTGCAGATGTAGTGTGTTGGGTACAAGACTGCTGCATAAATATAAAAATTTAAAATATTCAGTGGGATAGAGGAGATTTTGGAAGAGAACAAACTCTCTTTTAAACAAGAAAAGTCCTACTTTAAATTGTCATCATGAAAGATCTTTGCTACAGGAAATTCATTCAGAACCAGAAGTTAGACAGATGGATTCTTTTGGTAGGAAAATATTATTTAAGATGCCATTAAGACTCTTTGGGAGCAACTTCTGGTTGAAGGCAGCAAAACTTGGGAAGTGTCACAGAAGTCTGCGGCAGGACATGACAGGAAACATAAGTTTACCACAAGAAGTGATGAACACTTTATTTCTTAGTCACAGGAGCCTGTTCTCTAACTTGCACAATGAGAGCCAGGATCCCACGACATAGAATTCACAGGATCCTAGAATGGTTTGGGTTGGAAGGGACCTTCAAGATCATCTCTTCCAACCCTCCTGCCACAGGCAGGGACACCTTCCCCAAGAGCAGGTTGCTCAGGGCCCCATCCAATCTGTCTTTGAATACAGCCAGGGATGAGACACCCACAACTTCTCTGGGCAAAATCTGTTCCAGTGTCTCACCACTCTCACAGTAAATAATTTCTTTCTTATATCTAATCTAAATAAATACCCTCTTTCAATTTAAAGCTGTTCCCTCTTGTCCTACCACTACATTCCCTTGCAAGCTCCCTCTCCATCTCTCTCGTAGGTCCCCTTTAGATACTGGAAGGCTGCTATAAGAACTCCCCAGAGCCTTTTCTTTTCTAGGTTGAATAACTCCAACTCTCTCAGCCTGTCTTTATAGTACAGGGGCTCTAGATCTCTGATCATCTTTATGAACATCCTCTGCACTCGCTCCAGCAAGTCCATGTCCTTCTTATGTTGGGGACACCAGAACTGGATGCAGTACTCCTTGTGGGGTCTCACCAGAGCAGAGCAGAGGGGGAGAATTACCTCCCTCGACCTGCTGGCCACACTGCTTTTGATGTGGCCCAGGATGTGTTTGGCTTTCTAGGCTGTGAGTGCACACTGATGGGTCATGTTGAGCTTCTCACTCACCAGCACCTCCAAGTCTTTCTCCTCAGGGCTGCTTGCCCCGACCCAGGTGTGGGACCTTGCACTTGGCCTTGTTGAACTTCATGAGGTTTGTACAGGCCCAGCTCTCAAGCCTGTCAAGGTCCCTCTGGATGGCATCCCTTCCCTCCAGCATGTTGAACACACCACACAGGTTGGTGTTGTTGGTAAACTTGCTGTGGGTGCACTCAGTCCCTCTGTCCATGTCGCCAACAAAGATGTTGAACAGCACCAATCCCAATATCAACCCCCGGAGGAACACCACTCATTACTGCTCTCCACGTGGACATGGAGCCATTGACCACAACTGTTTGAGTGTCACCATCCAGCCAAATCCTGATCCACCACGTAGTCTGTGCCTCTCCAGTTTAGAGACAAGGATGTTGTGTGGGACAGTGTCCTGTGCTATGTACAAGTCCAGGTAGATGACATCAGTTGCTCTTTCCTCAGCCACCGTTGCTGTAACCTTGTTGTAGAAGGCCACCAAATTTGTCAGGCACTATTTGCCCGTAGTGAAGCCATGTTGGATGTCACAAATCACCTTTTTATTTTCCATTTGCCTTGGCATAATTTCCAGGGGGATCTGCTCCATGATCTTGCCAGGCACAGAGGTGAGAATGACGAGTGTGTGGTTCCCCAGGTCTTCTTTATTTCCCTTTTTAAAAGTGGGGGTTATGTTTCCCCTTTTCAGTCAGTGGGAACTTTACCAGACTGCCATGACTGGTCCTGAGAAAGACCAGAGTGAGACAGAGGATGACCCAGATGGAGAAATAATGCATGTAGAGGAGTGAAATTTGTCTGTTTTTGCTGGCTGCATCAATTAGAAGTGTGGTGTGCATTTGATGGAAAGAAGAAAAAGTGGAAAGAAAACTGAAGCCTGAGACGTAGTTGAGGATGAAGACATTGTCAACAAAGTGCAACTAAGGATACATTTTCAGTAAGTTCCCATTTCCACACAGCAGTAGAGAAAGTCAAGCACTGTTTGTTTAAGGTGCTATGCAGAACCATCACAGCCTTGCTGGAGACTGAACTTTCCCTGTCTTCTCAGTTCTGAGAGCACAGATCTAGGTTCTGCCTGTGGTTTTCATTGTGGGTTATTGCAGAACTATTTTATGTTAATTATCATAATGTCATCAGATATTATTTGACAGTCTCTGTGATCTGCTCTGTTTGAAGTGGTTTTACTCAGTTTAAAGTCCTTGCTGACAGCAGATTCCATGCTAGTAACTCATTCAGCAAGAAGGGCAGGAGCTGTAAAGCTGAATTTTAATCAGCAAGGTGCAGACAAAAGTTCATTCCAGGAACTTCAATTCCAATGGTGACAGGAATATCAGAGTGCTAGAGCCCCATCTGGTATAAACTTAAGCTGGCCTAGTCTTGCTGACTTCACATGAAGCTACCATGACTTTCTCCATGTGTAGCCAGCTGTAGCTGGCTTCCCGCCAAACCCCACAGACTACAGAAGAAAAGCTCCCAGAAGAGAGAGAAGAAAAAAAACGGAATAGCAAGAGCTATATAAAAAATATATATATTTTACATATATTACAGATATACAATTAAGGTGCTATGTACATATGAACACAGGAACCCCAAATCGCTCCCAAAAGGGAAAGAAGGGAAGGGAAGGGGGAAAAAGGACATAAAGGGACAAAAATGGGCAAAACCAAAACTTCCTTGGTCACTTCTCTAGTTCCTTCCTGGTTACAAGCTGGTCTCCAGGAAGGCCTAGACTGAAAGTATCACACCATGTAAGAATTCTCCCTGCTGTCTCTTTCTGTGTCAGCTGAGGATCCTAAAGGTACAGAAGCTCAACAGGCTGCAGATAAATTAGTAAATCCAATTATCTCTGAAGCCGGAAATGGTTCTGAAAAAAAAAAAAAATCATGATTTTCTGTGTACTGACAGATCTGTTTTGCTCACTGAGTAAGTACTCAGTCCATGAAATACAATGGTTTTGTGTGGCAACTTGGCAAGGAAGTAAAATTAAGGCTGGATTACAGTATGAAATGGCCTTGTTCAATGTATAGGGTATTAAAACCAATTTAATTATTTCAGAGATAGCAGTGTATGTTACACTTGTCCCTGAATTTCCTGCCTTTTGATGACCTTAGAACCTAGAACTTGTTATAATGATGGAAAAATAATTTCAGAAGTTTTATTTGCATACTCAGTAACAAAAGACATTAATTTTGTATATGGAGGTATGAGAAAGAGAAAACAAAAGTATTGGATAGCATCATTCTTGTGTGGGCAGATGCAAAAGTTCTATATCTACTTAGCTGATGCACTTTGCTCTGACTGGCTGTTCCTCCAGCTATTCCAGTCCTTGACTCTAAGAGAGTTCATCCAGTCTACCTGGAGCATGATTGACAGGTCTGCCTCAAATTTGATTGTCTCGACGTGTGCAATTGCAGACTGTACTTCCAGCCTTTGCTTTCAGCAAAGGCCGTGAAGGCCAGCGTGCAGTGGTCATTTCCTTGCCCATTGATCCCACCACATGGCAAGTCCTCTAGCAGAATGGCATAATGCAGCAGCCTGGCTATGGAGATATAATTTATAAACTTTGTGGCAGCAAAGTGGCATAATATGCTTATAAAGCAGCTTCCTGGTTGTTCTGTGGTTGGGTATTGTTTATTCCTGGAAACACCCACACACCTGAAAGTCCTAACGAGAATAAAGTTAATTTTACACAACTCTTACTGGAGGGTAGGTGAGACTGAGGTGAAGCCCACACTCCCAGAGTCCTTCTCCCTTCAAGGAAGTTTGCATTTAATAGCAAGACTGAAACTGGGGGACCTGACTTTGAATTCAGAGCTGTGGTGCACACTTTACATACATGTGTAGGTAAATAAAACATTATGTTTCAAAGTACTCCTGAGGGTGCTGAATGTAGAAGCCTGCAGCCTAGTCTTAAATTCTGCTTCCCATCACTCCTTAAAGTCCTGTCCTAATAGCTTCTGCAGGCCATGTCCATGCTGTGCAGATGATGACAGTGCCGAGCTCCCTGAGCTGGCTGTGAGTTGGCTTCAGAAATAGATGTTGTGTAGTCAAGTCAGCACAGCACTGCACGTAGCCAGGGCACAGAACCTTGTTCATGCAACTAATTGCTACCCAGTGGAGAGGAATGAGTCCCCAGTGCCATGCAATGAGCTCTCAGCTTACTTGGAGCCAGTTGGATCACCGACATACACCAAAGGCACACAAGCCCCTGCTGGTATGAACTGTTGTGGCTCTCTTAAAATTAGCATTAAGAGCATTAAAATGCATGATGTCCACCTGCCCCAAACTCCTGCACAGATCACAAGGCCTGGGAGCTCCATCTTATGATTCCATTGTGGTTATGTTCTACCCTACCTCCCAGCAAGGCTCCCCTTGAACCCTGTTCCAGATTGGACAAGGAAGACTGGGCTTAGTTGCAAAAGAGCACTGAGAGCGGATGACTGAAAAGTGGGGAGGAAGTGAGTCAGAGGACCAGATGAACTGAGATAGTTGTTTCATGAGGGAAAAGGAGCAGGAACGTCCAGATGAATCCTAACTACCCTCTGTGCTGGAAGTCAGTACCACTTTTCTTTGGTCAGGAGATTGCACGGAAACGAGGAATTGTTAAGGCTTTTCTTAAATAAGAGGAAGAAGATGTTTCACTTCTCCAATTCCTTAAAACATGGAAATACTTGGCTTGAGGAATGAACAGGATATCTTCACTTGACAGCAAAGCCTGAGGCTATTTTTTTACCAATGGAGATTCTTCCTAGCAATCTCCCAGGACAGGCAAGCTAAGGATATGAAGGAGGAAGTTTTGCACTTGGACACCACTGGCAGCACTTAATGACGTGGCCTGGAAATCTGCTAGCTCAGCTAGTTTGGGATTAACTTTGGCACTGCTCAGCATGTCGTGCTGTGTCTATTATCCCCAGTGTGTCTGCACAGAATACTAAGACTGTATGCCATATGTCCTCCATTATTTCATGTAGCTGGACTAAGAAAACATGAGAAATTTGTGAGAAATTCTTCTCTCACATAAGTCAATGGAAATCAGTGAAAAGAAACTGGTGTATGGAGGTATTTGCAGGGTGTGGGGCATTTATTTCATTTTCTGCAACAGATGCTACATGTGTAAGCAGAAGCAGGAGATTCTTCTGTCTGATTTGGGGGTTTGGACAGTTATTTCTGTCTTATTTTGCAATAAGACTGAGAGAAGATAATTCTAATAGAAAGGACATTTCTATTTCTATTGAAGAAATTCAAGTCCAGCATCAGATCATTCACAGAAAAGTACAAGACATTTTCTAATCTTCTGGACTTAGGTATTGGTTTAAATGACAGTACATAAATCTTAATATTTGTTTCAGTACTGTGCCTGCATTGTTCTAATTTCTAATGTTTCCACAACTCATGATTATCTCTTTTATGGAGACTTGCTTGTTTTCTTATTTCAGCAATATATGGTGATAAAGATGCACGTGGCCCATTTATGCAGTGAATGTAAAGTTACTTCCTTTTCTTGCCTTGAAGTTGGCGTGAGGTGAGGTAAACCCATCACAGTTGTGTTGGGCATAAAATACTTCAATTACAGTTGGTTTAATTAAGATATGCAAATCCAAAAGAATCTCTAGTATAACTCCAGAAAGGTCAGTTTATTCATAAAGCCTTTTTATTTCCTGATAGTCTCAATTATTTTAATGTGTAGGATGGAATTTCCTGATTTCATGGTGCTGTTATGGACACTTTTCCAGGAAGGTAGATTTGATCTGGGGGTTTCAGGATAGTCCAGAGGTAAAGATCTCTCTTCCAGTTTTGCTGCTGGCTCATTCTGTCACCTTCCCTTTTCATAAGTGAATTGTAAACACTGCTTCTGTCTCAGAGAAGCTCCAGTCCCAAGGCTACATGTATCCCATACATATAATGCATATGTTATGATGGGGATGCATACATTGGAAACTGAGAACAAACCTGCTTCTCCCGTGTAAGCAGACGATAACCTAAACAGTTCATTTTTTCTGATACTGATGCATGACTAGGAATCAGCCCTGCTTGTTACAGCAGAACAAACAAGGCCTGTCTGGGACAGGGAAATACCAGCTTACCATTTGCAATGTGCGATTAAGAACAGCATCAGGGAAGGTGTGGGGGCAGTGGGGTGCTGTATGGCATCTATACAATATGAAAAATTGAGACTTGATATCCCTGAAAGTTGAAAAGTAATTTCTCAACTTGCTGGCCACAAATCATATCACTGCAAAAGAAATGCATTTGCTTGGGTAGTTTTGCTTTGTAACAGCAGTGGCCAACACATGAGATCTAAGAGCCATATGACTCCAGATGGAGTAGAACCCCACATATCATTTAATTTCAGAACTTGGCAATACTGCCAACACTTCAGATGAAGAAAAGAACATGATGGTAGAATGCTGGTAGTGACAATAAATTTTGCTTTCTATGTTTTAATTAGGTCAGAATTTCTAAACTAGATATTGGTGAATACAAGTGATGACATTTGACATTTGCAACTCCCTAGTGCTTGGCAAGCCTGACTGATCAGTAAGAAGAAGGAGGCAGTCAGTCAGAAGCTGAAAAATTATAATTTGGGGACTAACAATGACGTGTTTCCACATGCTGCTTTGCTCTTTCTTTAGAAACTGCTGTAGCTGCTCTTTGGGATGAAAATGCTGAAAGCAGAATGAAACAGCACTAAAATCCCCTAAATGATGCAATTTGAATTTTGATGAGACAAAATTCTGGTACTGAGCAGAGCATTCTAAGCTTCCCACTTTTGGCTGGCTTTCTCAACCCTGTGCCCTTTGATATAATGGGAACTTACAACTTTAGCCCTGTAAAAAGCAACTGTTTACCCTGATAAGCTATAAATACCAACAGTAGCTTACTAATGAGTTTGGCACAGCTGTCAGGAAATGTGCAGCAGGGGTATGGCAATCACCTTTTCAGTATATTATTGTGATCCAAATACTGTCTAAACTGAGCACGACTTCAGGTTAAATCTTCTGTGACTAAATATTCTGCTTGCTTTCAGGGTATGTTGATATATATATATTATTTACTTCATTACCCAGACCAGCTGAAGCTTCCCAAATTTTCTCTGCCAAGACTTGCTTTAGTAATACCGTCTAGAAGATAGAATGACTGTATATGAAATGGCATATATAGTTAATGCCTTGAAACCACTTTTTGGCACATATTAGTGTTTGATTTCTGTGAGAATCAAGGATCTAAACCTAAGTCCAGAATGATCAGAACAAACAAATAAACCAACCAACCAAACCAAACAAAAACAAACAAACAAAGGCAACACGGAGTTCAGCCCAGGCTTTGTACTATACAGACATACCAAATCTTTTCACAGGTACGGTCTTGATGAGTAAAAATAATGATCTGGGAAGTCAAATTACGTGGCTGTCCTAAAAATAACTGGCCTTCAGACAGCTGAAGTAACTAATACTTATTACATTGGACTTTCTGACTGATAAAGTTGACCACCCATACCATCTGCGAGAAGAATTCTGCAGAGTTACAGATGCCTTTTCTCCATGGTTGAGCATCTCTGCTGATAAATGTGTCATGAGGTCCTGTTTCACCAGAAATACTGAACAACCAGAAATTACTTTAGAAGTAACATCTCATCTATGATTCAGAGTTCTCCCACTGTATCTACTTACATTCCACCCTACTTTTCAGCTACTGTAGGCTCTATCATTTCTTCTAGAGGAGAAAACTGTCCCTTTCCCTCTATTCTATCCCACGGGTTTTGCTAGAATTCACAGTGATCTGAAATGTCTCTTTCACAGCTGTTTCAGAACATGGTGTCTGATAATCATTATTTTTCTCATTGTCCAGTGCATAAGACCAGGCAGTTGGGATAACATGCATTTGACTTGTGGGTGACCTCAGTAGATATAAAACCCCACTCTAGCTGCCCTTTCATCTCCACCTTGTGGTCAAAAGAGATGGTGCTGCACTCTTTCAGAAACTCATTTTAGGGTGGAATTAAATACTTTATTCAACCCAGAGAAATTTGCATATGGGGTGAAAGTATATTCCAAGGTCCACTTTTTGTGAAACTTGAGGAGAAAGCATGTACCACCATATGATTTTTACCTAACACAATTGCTTGTATAGGTATGGTATAGTAACTGGTCATCATTATATGTAGGTTGATTTTAAAATATTTAAATCGAAAAGTTTTATTAGATTTTTTTTTAGTCCATCGTGACATTCATCATGACTCCTGTGAAGATTCATCTTTCTCTAAGGAAGGTAAGTTCACTCTTCTGTACATTTGAGAACGAGAAAAGTGAGAAAATATAATTTAATGAGATTTTTTCACATTAAATCTAAAGAATTAAGAATTTAAGCATCAAAAGAATTCATTCTTGAACCCCATGGCATAAAACCTGAAATAAGCAGAATTGAATCAGAGGAACAATGCCTCTGATATACTTGATAGATGTGATTTAAGTCACTGTTTTCAAATACAACATAGAGTTTGTAGTTGCCTCTCAATGCAGTGCATATAAGTGAGCCAGAATACAGGCACAGTTTCTACAGTGACAAGGTACATATAGGAAGTAGTTTCCATAATTTAATATTTTCCCTGATGGAATGGGCTACCTGCCTGCAAAAAATGAGACACTACTGTAGAGGGTTGTTTGTGCTTGCCCTGTCTCTTAACATATTGTGTTTTGATAACATTATCAGGCAACAAATGAAATGCATAAACTCTATTTGATGCAATGTAAGATAAACTACTGATGTAGAGATATTAAGCAAATTACTTAATCGGAAAAAGTTCATATGCATGAGTGGAAATACCAGATGCAGTAAAAATAAACAAGGGCCAACCAGCCTGCTGATGGAAAGACAGATAGCAGTAAGTGAAGGTTAGGCAGGCACTACTTATTTTTGCATACTTATACTAGATGTACTGTGAACATTTTCAGTCTTATCCTGAAGATCTGGCACTGAACAGTCCCTCATCACTGAGATCGTCCCAGACAGGAGATCCTTTGGTACTGTTGGTCAGACCAGAACTTGTAGATTTTTAAATCCTTTTGCACAGACACAAGTAAGGCTCTCTTCGGGCTGATTATTATTTGAAGAATGAAGAAACTGAAGCAAGAAACAATTTTAATTGTGAATAAAAGTCTGGATGCTGACAAAGCCCATATGAAGCCCTAGCATTATGGTCACTTTAAGTGCAGCCCCCTGGACAAAGACTGTCCTGCTCAGTGGTAGCTGTAACTGACACACAGCCTATTTTACAATCCTAGAAATAGCAATTTGTACTAAAAATACTGCCTCAAATGTGTTATTAACTCCTTGATATAGCAGATATTCCTGTATTTGAAATTCTGCCGTTTTACTGTTGTAAATAGAAACTAACTCTGACTCCAGTAGTGTTATTAGGTTTGCAATCTCATTACTGAGAGAAATCTGGATGAAAGCATGGCTGCAAACCTTGATAGATACCTCCTAGCCTTGTCAAACTGGGCACTATAAAAATCTTTTTAATGGTAGCTAAAATCTTCACTGATAATGGGATAAGCAACAACGATTGCAACTGCATTCTTATGTCATTATAGTGGTGCTGTGAGCAGAAATCATCAGTGAGTGGTGACACCATTTTCCGTTAAATGTCATGTTCAGAAAATCTTGTAATATTTTCATCACTGAGCAAGAGACATTACAAAGAGATGCAGTCCTTAGAACTACTTTTTAAGCACTTACAGAAAAACTATGTGTATACTCTATATCCTCAATAATATTTATCTGGTATTTAGTTTTCATAAGTTTAATATCTAGTTCATGAGATAGGTTGTAAGTTTTATAAGTTTGATACTTAGTTCTCATAAACTTTTACTCCTCCCTAAAGTCTGTTGTCCTAATGCCAGCATGAAGACAATTAAATTTCAGAGGACCTAGGTCTCTGGTCAGCATCCAATTATCCTGGAGCATGTTTATCTTTGGAAGAGCAGTTCTGCACTGTGACTGCTACTGATACATCAGGTTAATGCAGCTCTTATTCCCTGGTCAGTTGGGATAGACATTTGGCCTACGTGCCATTTCAGGATGTAATGTGACCCTTCCTCAACTGGTCTCCACAACTTCTGTATCCCACACCTCATTTAAACACCTGGGGTTCTGACCTGGTCTCTGATGTGATCTCAGTATCTAAGACCATGACAAAGTTAGGAAGAAACAGCCTGGGCACAGAGCTCTGGCCCTGGTGTGTAACAGTGCCATGTTCCAAAGAACAGCCTGACTCACCCATTGCACTTGTGGTCCCCTCACACAAGGCACAGGCAGCTTTTGCACTTAATATTCAAGCTTGATTTTATCTGTGTCTCAGATGGATATTCCACACAGTCTGGCTTGTGCCAGATTCCTGTTGTGCCAGTATAACTGCAACCAGTCATTGCTCTCTCTTCACTACTGTGCTCTGACACCCCATTATTATGGTGGTTTAGGTCCTTGAAGCTAGAGAGCTTCCACCCCCTGCCCTTTTGCAGAGCTGGCTTCCTGTACCTTCTTTGCCTTGCCTCTCCTCGTGGGGCCAATTTATGGCTCATAAATCCTGAAGCAAAGCTTAAATGGGGTAGGAGTCTTTTCTTGTCTATGTTTCATATCAGAGGGCGGTTTTTTTTTTTTTCTGAGCTACTGGAAGAAACATATCCTTCCTTTAGCACTGAAAATGCAAAAATAATACAGTTCCTCCCCAATGCTTCTACAAAGTGATAAAAATACATGGTTTTTTACATTTGTGGTGTTGATGCTTTTTCCGGTGAAGAGGTGACAGGCATTAGCAGGGGTGGAGTTCTGAGCCCATGTCCTGAAAACTGAAAGCATCCCAGATACTTCAAGATAACACGAGGAATGGGGCAGAGATGATGGACACCTGGCACATTCTTCTCAGGCTTGGGAACTGGTACCAATCCTGTTCCATATCCCTGTTCTAGTACCTACTGTCTATCTCTGGAAAATTTAACACAATCAGAAGCAAAACCACATAGCCTGGGGGAGCTTTGAGTACTTGTCAGGCCTATTCGGCCATTGGATACTTGCCTAAGTGAGAAGTTGTGCTGGAAAGAACCCTGTATTATTTTAAGTTGCTTCTGCCCCTTCTGGAAATTATTTGTAGGCCTCACAGGATATCTTAGTCCTCTGTCCTTTGCTCTCCATCTCCAAAATACCAAAGAAATCACCTGACATCTCAGTGGTAGAGAGTTACTTGCTTAGATACCTGATCAGCACTCTGATTTATGATAACCAAGTACCATTCTGCTGCAGCAGAACCACTTTCACTGTGTGAACTCGTTGTTTATGGTTATTTAAAATATATATTCAGTCTGGCTTTCTGCTACTGAATTCTTTGTGGCTTTCGATCATGCAGTTGCATTACCACAAAGAACAAATAGCAACTCAATCTAGTTTTGTGAAGTGCTTACTGTGCTGCTTCTCAACGCAAAAGGAAAATGTTCTCTTTGCTCTGATGACTGAGTTACACATCACATCTTTTTTTTTTTAAAGAAACTTTTAAAACACCCTTGTTTTAAAATGCAGTTTTACATTGCTTAGAAATTCTACACAAGCACACACATAAACCTGTATGTCTATGTGGTACTTCTTAGTGTATTTAAGTTTTCTTCAAAATACTTAATAAGACATGGATGTGGCTGTGCAAAAGCCTCTTTTAACTGACAGTCAAAATACTGATGGTATCAGGTAGAAATCTCATGCCTATATTCTTCAGATATACTGCTGACGAGAGTGACTGTGAGGGAAAGAACATGAGAAATGTCAGGGGGACAAGGAATGTCAAAAACTCCAAAATCAGATTGTAGTAGGTTTGTCTCTGCCTCTGCCTCTTGCTGTATGTAGTCATCTACATGGTCATTCTTCTGATCATAAGAAAAGAGCTTGATATGTCAGGGCAGGCCACCATGCTGGGCAAAGAGAACAAAATGAAGAGGTTTTTATCCAATGCAGACATGTTTTGGCTTCTGCGGAAGTTCCCCACACTAGTTGCAACTTCATGTGTCTCAGTGATACAAGACAGAATAAAAATGGAAAGAAACCTATCCATAGCATCTGCTTGTTTCAAAAGAATAGTTTCATTTATTTATGTCCCAGAAACAAGAGGAAACATAGAATTTCTTTGTAGAAAAAGCATTCTTACAATTTCTCCCCTCTGAAGGGGCATGCTCACTGAGAGATTTGAGGCCTCACAGACAGTGAGAGAGATACTAAATACTTAATAAAATTGAGATTTTTCTACTTTGAACACATGTAATGAAACATGTAATGAACCTGTGCAGCTCTCTTCCTCATCAATGGCCAGCTCTGTGCTGACAGGCCAGAATACGGGGCTAGCTAGAAGTAGTTGCCACTGGTAATGGTGTTGACACAGCTAGAGGCAAAAGAGGCTGGTGCATGACTTTCTTCTTAGTCATTGGCTCTCCTGGTTTTGGCCCATTTTGTAAGTGTCTCTATGGGGAATACTTCTGTAAGTAGAACCCAAGAATCCCAATGCCACAGACCCCCAGGATAGCTACGGACACACACAGGGCAGCTAAAAATTAGACTTTGTCTTCCCAGCTCTTCACCCTGGTCATCTTTCTGGCACACAGTCTTCAGGGTAATGTGACATACAAGGAAACACACTTTATAGGTGAGTTTCTAAAGCAAGCTCCTTCTACTTCACAGTGTGGGGCATATGGGCTAAGTAGGCATACTTGTTTGTCATTTTCCTCAGTTTCCTTGCTGCTCTTCAGCAGTGTTTGGGATTTGGTTTGATGATCATAGTTATAGGTTTCTTCTTTAGATACTTCTATAGGACTTTTCCTCTGACCCCTAGAGACTCATAGTTTTTTCTGTCATGGCAAATCTAGCAATCCTAAATCCCCCTGATTTGGGAAATGCAATGAGTGTTGTTCTGTTTTGCTCTTGACAAAGGGCTGTGTCATTCTATCTCCATTTCCCTTTTCTGAAATGGCAGGCCTAGGCCTCTGTTTTTATTTTGCTCCTTCTTAAAGGCTTTGAATTGACTTGAATTTGAATTTATATGGATCTCTTCCTGTCTTTAGTAATCCTTCTGTTTCAGAATTATATAACTGCTGGGGTCTGGGTCTACACTCACATATCTATGTATAAAATCTTACAGCAACACTAGACTATACCTGTGTTTTCATTCTCTGGATGTTCCTTTGGGAAGAAAGGAATATGCACGAATGTCTTCTCTGGGAAGAAAGATTCAGTGAAGAAAGCAACGCATATATGAATTGTGCTTTTACGAAGTCCAGTCCGCTGACTAATCTTGGGCAGGCCTTTATGGGACTCAGCACAGCATATCACTAACAGAAAGGCAAACACTGTAAAACATTAACCACCTCATCTAAGATATGTCACTGCTACAGGTTTTTAAATGAAATATTATCCACATTTTCTGGTATGGGTGAAATGTTATTGAATTATTGATCTAAATTAAAAAGCGAAGGAAAAAAAATAAATATCAGGCTGGGACAGATATCTACCACAAATAATTCCAGCCCAAACTCATAACATTTGGTAATATTATAAACTGTAAAAAATAGGCTTTTATAATGGGAACTGTGGCACACTCTTAAGAGCTGACTGTATCAGTCCCATCTACAAGCACTCACCCAATCTTCTGCACAGTACTTGCATAAGCCTACTTGTGAAAAAAACACAGTATACTTTCATCAGAACAAAAGGATTTTCCTCCTACTCATGTTTCAGGGTGTTCTTTTATAGATTAAAGGTTTTTAGCCTCTTTTTTTGTCTAATCTCTTTCCAAAATGACGTTTCACTTAGCAGAATGTCCTGCAGCCTCTCCTATGACTTCCATCAGTCATACTGACCAAAAGAAAAGGGTCTATGGGTCTGTAGCATAACATAAGTTCAACCTTGTTCCAGACTGCAGACTTCCTGTTTGCTATTGAGCAGGTAATCACATGTAGTTTTCTAACTACAATCCCATGCATATTAGAAGTGCTACTGTGTGAGTAAATATACTGAAGATTAAGAGGTGCAACTAGCAAGGTACTGCTGGCTTGGGATAGGTGGAACAGAGGTCACTAGGGATCTCACATGCTGAGAAGATGTGGGTGGAATTTTCATAATCCTCTGATGGACAGATACACTGAGTAAAACATAAAGAACCTGTGGTCACAGATTTGCTGCCTTGCAAATAAGTATGTGTGGCAGGGGAAGACTTGAAACTTACTGATCTCAGTTTGTTTTGGTAATGGAAAGTTAGAAGTAATGGCTGGTTTTCTCACAAGAAGCTCCACCTACCCCTTGTTCACTTTGTACCATCGGTGTAAACATTCTATATCAAGAAGATGATCAGAAAAAAAAAAAGCACAGAAAATCATACGTTAAATACACATTATTAAAGGTTTAAATATGAAGCAGTTGGAAGCAGTAAGAAAACTGCATAGTATATGTGCATTATTGTACAGTCAGTCACAATGTGGCAGTGTACACAGACCACAGGGAAAGACTATGCAGACAGAATTAATGAGGGGCTTCCTTATTTTGTCCATCTGTGGCTGGGCCTTTGCTGGAATGACCTGCAGCTGAGGCAAACTAGGTCTGTGGGACCCAGTACTGGTACTGGTGATAGCTTAATAGGATTGTCTTTCACTTGCTTGACACAGATACCACGCTGGAACTCGGAGTAGTCTCTTCTGCTGTTTTGAGGTCTGCTCTCTTTCTTCCTTCAAGAGAGTTCAAGAATGGATTATCTGCAAATTGTGGTGAAGCGCCAGTTTGCTTATGATCCTGTGCTGTCCAGGGTGCAATGCTGAGCCTTGCTGTCCTTGAGAGAAGTGAAATCTGTGGCTAGGAACGCAGAAAAGAGTTGTTAAAAGAAATGCTGGCTTTTTCTTTTCTCTCATGCTCTGGCTGGATACACCCACCTGCAGTGATGACGCTACTGCTCCAATCTCAGCCTGACAGGCACTAATGGGGAGGGACCAGTGCAACTTCTCCATGGCACTTGTGAAATTTTGAGCCAGCCTAGTGGTGGTTCCTGGCTGTAGCATATTGCTTGGATGCAAAGCGGAATTAAATGTAAGTGTCCTTGTTAATGAGGTGTGTACTGACAAATGTGTGCAAAGCTCAGCTGATTCAAATCAGTCAAGTGCCTTCCATTGTGCTAGGTGTGTTTTCACTCACCAGTGTAAGTATGCTTTCTAGAATATGCTTCTTTTATATCTGCAAATAAGGGTGAGGTAGAACCTGGGTTCATGTTTGAAGAAGAAACAAAAGGAAAGATCTGATTAAAATAAACTCCCAGATTCTAGAGTTACGTGGCAATTTCAGTTGTCTCAAGTCTCAGGCTGTACTGTTCTTCAAAGCAGTATTAGGAATGACTCTAACATAGAGTAATAACTCACCCAGGACTGCATCCACCAGCATAATGCCAAATGCTACATTAGTGTGATGCCTTAAGGTCCATTTGATTTTTTGATTTTTCTAATTTTTATAAGTTTTATAAATAGTTATGTAGAAAATGTAGGTTTTAGAAGCAGCAACATTTATTCCCTTACCCTTAGCATAGTAACTACACACATATCCCAACCCTTTTACCCCGTTCCTTGCTCCCCATATCAATTACCCCTGAATTCCATTAGAATATTTAGACTTCTCTTCAAGATAGGCCTCTTCTGTATAAGAACATCTAATCCTAGCCTGAACTGCAGAGTACAGTCAAGAACTGGGTAACCATGTGCCCTTTGTGCTCCGAGGAAGACCAAGTGATGCTCCCTTAGGCATTAAGTGCAACATTTTGCTGCTATGTCATGAGCTGACATGCAGAATAATTAAGCATCTGGGTGAATGTGGGGGGAGAAATGCTCTTCTCTTCATCTCCAACCTTTTATCTGATTCAAAGGTTGACTGAAAAAGTTATTTCTCTTACATTCGCATGGGAATACATTTATTGATATGGCTCCACATATTTTTTATCTTGTTATTCATATCTTGGTGCACGAGGCTACAGAGACCTGCTAATGTCCTTTCTGACATTTTTGTTATGTGTAAAATCAAGGCAACAGTTCAGGGGAGGATTTTTGCCTGGAAACACCTGGCAGGACAGGCCTTTTCGCCAGTGCTCTGACAATTTGGGCACCTCGGCACGTCTTACTGCTTCATGGACATCAGGGAACATTGAAGCAAAAAGATGTAAACTCATGAGTTACTTTTCCAGCCTTACTCAGCCTAGAGCAGGTAGATCTACAGGTTGGTGTGACAGCTTGTCAGTGGGATGACACGGGTTTGTATCCTTTTCCCAAGCCTCACAAACACTCTGAAGTGAGACCACCTTTCAGTTGCCCAGTGTGTCTGTTCATCATACTCAAACAGAAGTAGTAGGGGCATGGAGAGGCTTGTACTGGAGACTTGTAAAACTGAAATGACGTTAACATAGAAGAGACACAGCTGGTGATGCTGCAGTGGCCTCTCTGAGATAAGGTGGCAACTGAACATGGTATGTGAAGAGTTTTATGTAGATCTTTGGGTCAGGCTAACCAAGTGACAAAAAACTGATTCTGTGATCTCTCAGTAGAGCATTCCTGCTGGGGAAAGACTGAAACATAAAAAATGCAGTTCTCATCTAGAAGTGAGGGCTGAAAAGTTAGTGCAATCTCTGAATTCATTAGAAATTTCCTCCTCGTCTTGAGATGAGTGGTGGAGTTGTTTGGTTTTTTTGATTTACTTTGCTTTGCTTTTTTGAGGAGAACAATAGTTTAAAATGGATACATGTAGGAAAAAAATAAAAGTCCCATTAAAAGGCAAACAATCTCTTTCTGCTGTTGTGGTTTAACCCTGGACAGCAACTAAGCCCCCATTAGGCACCTATTTACTCACTACCTCTCTGGTGGGATCAGGGAGATAACTGGAAGTGTAAAAGTGAAAAAACTGGTGGGTTGAAATAAAGACAGTTTAAAAGTAAAACAAAGCTGCATGTGCAAGCTGAGCAAAACAAGAAATTCATTCACTGCTTCCCATGGGCAGGCAGGAGTTCAGCCATCTCCAGGAAAGCAGGGTTCCATCACATGTAACAGTGACTTGAGAAGACAAACGCCATAAAGCCAAACGTCTCCCAGGGTGTCCTGCTCCCACATGAGCTCATTCACAGGTCACTGTCCCTTTGACTCAAGTTCATGCTGGAGCTCCAACCTGTGCAGCATAGCAGCATAGAAACAGCAGTGATGTCCTGGCCACCTGCCAGCCCAGGTGCATCACCAATGCCACTATCCAAATGTTCCCAGGATCAGCAGAGTAAGGTGATCGGCAGCACAGCTCTACAGCCAGCAGGGAAAGCAAAAAGCCACCACCCATAAGCACTAGACTCAGGCAAACAAGCCCCATGGAAGCACAGGAGCCTGATGATTAATATCTGAACAGCAATAGCAGCTATAACCTCGATCCAGCACATTTCAATCAAATTTGTCCTTAACATGTAGTGGACACACCATTGAGAAGACCAATGTACTGTGAGAAAAAGGATAGAAATGTTCTTAGTTGCTCTGGTAGTTGTCCAGGAGGCTGTGCTGAAACTCAGGCTGTAGAATGCTTAGATTGCTGTATCCTCTCTCCTGCAGAAGGATTTTGAGATGACTTTGAGAGTAAACAGTGGAAGGAGTAGGAACCAGCCTTGTAACCACAAGGCTCATTACAGAACCCTGTGGATTCTGGTATGCAAGTCTCTTTGATCCCTGATGGGAAACTGCAACTAAAGATGTGACATATTTTTCTTTTTGGCTGGAGACCTGACCAAACTGGAGAAAAGGTAAAGAAACCTAGTGAACAGAACTTAAAAAGAACATGTCCTGAATACCATGGACACCAGTGGGCTGTTGCTAACTGAGGTCACACTTATGTTGGTACTTCTGAAATTTTGACTTGCCCTGAATCTCATGAAGAGAGGAAAGGAAGATGAGTCTTCTCTGTGTAGTCCCTTTGTCTGTAATACACTTAGTAAGAGCCAAGCAGAGCTGTGGCTTTGTGGATGGTCCTACCCTACAGCGAGGGTGCTGGTGGAGAAGCTCTGTGCACGTAGGTTTGTGTGTGCAAGTGCTCAGGGCTTGCTGAGCTGCTGCAGAGATAAGATGTAGCTGAGGACAACTTGCAGGCAGGCAGTTGATGTGCACTATGGAAACTCAGATACCAGGAGAGCTACAAATATCAGCTAAAGTCAGTGTGGTTTTCTGCTTGCTGGCCTTTGGGTAGTTAGGTTACCATAAAGAATTAACAGTAATTTTGTTGGCTTCCGAATTGTTTGTTCTTCTAGCTCTTATCTCTGAGTTCATTCGCACTGTATGTCAGCTCTGCAGAATGCAGACTCTATTGGAACCAAACAGCCGTATGTGACAACAGATGGATAGACTGGACCTGGGTCTGTAAGAGTGAAAGAAGTTCCATGGTGCTGTGCCAGCAGAATCATTGTCTGTATCACGCCAGTGTCCTGCAGAAACCTCCCCAGGCAGTGATTTACACCAGGTTATGGGCTGCACCAGGAGAGGCTAAGGGGCAGCGAGGTATAGAATCATAGAATCATAGAATCGATTGGGTTGGAAAAGACCTCCGAGATCATCGAGTCCAACCCTTG
Source organism: Pipra filicauda (assembly GCF_003945595.2). Classification (NCBI taxonomy): domain Eukaryota; kingdom Metazoa; phylum Chordata; class Aves; order Passeriformes; family Pipridae; genus Pipra; species Pipra filicauda. Next base: position 1,283,959 of record NW_024104809.1, on the reverse strand, counting down.
GTCCAAATCCAGTCCATTTACTAGATCATGGCACTCAGTGCCACGTCCAATCTGCGTTTAAAAATCTCCAGGGATGGTGAATACACCACCTCTCTGGGCAGCCCATTCCAATGCCTGATTACTCTCTCTGTAAAGAATTTTCTCCTGATATCCAACTTAAATTTCCCCTGGCGGAGCTTAAGCCCGTGCCCCCTTGTCCTATTGCTGAATGCCTGAGAGAAGAGACCAACCCCCACCTGGCTAGAACTTCCCTTCAGGTAGTTATAGACGGTGATGAGGTCACCTCTGAGCCTCCTCTTCTCCAGGCTAAACAACCCCAGCTCCCTCAGCCTCTCCCCATAGGACTTATGCTCCAGTCCCTTCACCAGCCTTGTTGCTCTTCTCTGGAGCTGCTCCAGCACCTCAATATCCTTTCTGAACTGAGGGGCCCAGAACTGAACACAATACTCAAGGTGTGGCCTCACCAAAGCAGAGTACAGGGGAAGGATCACTTCCCTGCTCCTGCTGGCCACGCTATTTTTGATACAGGACAAGATCCCATTGGCCTTCTTGGCCACCTGGGCACACTGTTGGCTCATGTTGAGCTTCCTGTCAATTAGTACCCCCAGGTCCCTTTCTGCCTGGTATTAAAACCTGCCTGGTAGTGGTATTAAAACCTGCACATGAGAAGGAGTGAAGTGACATGGCGTTCCTTCTTATGTATAAAGCTAGAGAACTACTCCAAATCTTAGTGTGCTGAGACTGAGAAGCATGATCTTTTTATTACTGGTGTTTAGGTCCTGATGCCTGCAGTAGCTGGTTCAGATGTAAAATGAGGCTCACAAAGCTTGAGATGGGGTCAGGCACAGGTAGAAGCAGTGAATGAACAACAAAGATCTAGATCATACTCCACCTTGGAGTTCTTTGTTCTCTCCCCTCTCCTCCTCACTACATTTGTCATGCAAACCTAACTCAGCCTTAGACAGGTATTCTTCTATGGTTCAGGGGCTTAGCCCTGGCTGAATGTCATCAAATGAAAGATTAAACTCAAAGGCTCCCTTATGATAGGACCAGTAAGATGTGTTTCAAGAAATTAACATTAGAGACCTTGTTCTCTGTGGGATGCAGTTCTCTGGATTATGCAAAGAGGTAAATGAGTGTGACACAGATCTCAGGACTGTAATAATTTCTGTGCTTCATGTAGCAATAACTGCCAAAGCTCAATTATTCTCTCTCTCTGTGAGACACTTCAGAATTCTTACAGCAAAAGTGAGAGTTGCTCAACTTTACCTTCAGTCCTGTGTGACCATTCTGGGAAGGCTGCTGCTCATTACACAAGACAATTTCTTCTTGATTTATTTTATTCTGTAAGAAATGCTACTTAAATACTAGGATACAAAGTATTTGAAATTGAATGACCTCAGTTTATACATTATGAATTAATTTCCAGTTGCATATGTGTTAGACTTGGTCTTCTAAAAAAAGAGCGAAACTTGCATGAGCGATTACAACCATGTTTCTGCACAGTCACATGTGGCTGCATTGTAGATGTTTGCTTCCTTCTCCTGAACAATTTGGTACCAGTGGGTTCTTGCTGCATGCCACGTTGCTGAGACATATTGGGACTTCCTTTTATCTCTGCTAAGTGCTGAGACACTTCTGCAGACGGAAGCTGCTGTGCTTGGTACTAGTTTCTCATTGTCCTAGGAAACAAGACAATACTCTTAAGCGGGAGGAAGAAGCTGTTGTGGAAATGCACTTTTGGTTTCTAGGAGTGTAAAAACAGAATTCCCCCCCTTTATTCGGTAGAGAAACAAAATACCATAAGGCTTTATGTCTGTGATCTCACATGAGCATGACCAGAGATTGCTATGCTCCATATGTACCAGCTATTACAGAAGGTGTAGAGATGAAAAACAGCCTGCAGGAAGAAGAGGCCCAGGAGGCTCATAAGGCTGATGACACAGTGAAGAAAGCTTCCAATCTCTAAAGAGAAACAGTTGCTCATTAAAGTACATCTCAAAGATTGTATTTACCTCGTACTTCCGTCAGGATTTCATCTTCTGGACAATGCTTTCTTTGTGCTTTTCTTTGGAGGACAACCTAAGGTAGCTGCCTTCACCACCTAAAGCCTCCACCTACCAGCCAGTCTTTGGAAGCTGGAAGCTGCCTTTCAGTCTTCTTGTCACAACCTATGTGTTACCCAACAATTCACAAGATGTAATGGCACCACGGGATTACAATCCATAGATCTGGGTGATCATACCACAGACATCTTGGTGTGTCATGAACTTGTGAATAATCCTGCCTTTCCATTCAGCCCTGGAGGTGGGAGGGAAAACCACTGCATCCATCTCCTTTCCTAGAATTTCACAAAGGGCTTTTGTGAAAAGCCCTGACAGCACTCCTGTTTATCCTGTCTCCTCCCAACAAATTTCTCACTGGAAATATAGCTGCACAGTTCCTGCTGCAATCCTGCCAGGGCCACTGATGTTTGTTCAGTGCATAAACAGAGGGCTAAACAGGTTTTTGAACAGCAAATACACAAAGGGTTAATGATATATCTAATTGGTTCATAGCACACTCCTTCAGAATCCTCAGTTAAGTTGTCTTGAAGTCTTTGCTTCCATTCCTTGAACTTTTCCTCTTCATCATAGATACTTCCAACACTCCTGAGAGCCCCACAGCGCAGCTACAAAGAGATGGTTCTTCTTCCTAGCACGAAGCTTTCTCTGATGAGAATTAATGAACAGAGCAGAAACGGTCTTAGTATTTGCATTTTGACCAATGGCCTTCTGTCTAATGCACAAAGCCTAAGAGGTGTGATTTTTCATATCTGATCTTGTCATTAACAAAATTTTTGACACTAGGCTGTCATCTCCCATTAGAGAGGTTTATTGGCACAAATCATGATATCTAGCAGCTCAAGTTAGGGGCCTCAAAAGAGGGACCAGGAATGATGAAAACCCTGGGCAGTTATAGTTGTACAATCTGAACTCCCCGTCCCTCACTTGACAGTCTGGACCAACAGCAATATTTGGGTCTGGGGTCTTCCCACTCTTCACTATTTCAATGTTTCATTGCCAAGTGGTTGCTACATGGTCATCTTCATATCCTCTCAGGTCAGTTTTGGTGGGGCTTTTGGCCAGTTCCATAGTCCATATTGTAACATGGTTGTTACAGTTTATATCACAGAGTCATTTAGTTTGGAAAAAACCCCCAAGATCTTCAAGTCCAATCTCTGACTGATCTCTACTTTATCAACTAGACCATGGCACTAAGTGCCACATCCAGTTGTTTCGTGAACACCTCCAGGGACTGTGACTCCACCACTTCCCTGGGTAGTCCAATGTTCAATTACACTTTCATTGAAGAAATTCTTCCTGACGTCCAACCTGAACCTGCCCTGGCACAGCATGAGGTTATGTCCTCTTGTCCTGACACTTAGTTACCTGGGAGAAGAGACCAACCCCTACAACCTCCTTTTAGGTAGCTGTAGAGGGTGACAAGGTCCCCCCCGAGCACCCTTTTCTCCAGAAACACCTCCAGCTTCCTCAGACACTCTGCATATGACATGCTCTCTAGACCCTTCACTAGCTTTGTTGCCCTGCTCTGGGCACACTCCAGCACACAATCCATGGGATCTTCACTCTAGCAATTAATTTTTAAGTAATATTCAGGCAACTTTGTCTATTCTATTATTAATGTTCAGGCTGTTAACTTCAAGTTTCATTATAATCCATCTTTGACTTACACAACGTAACTGTATAGTTTAGATAAAGTTGAGTTTGCAGCCTATCAATTCTAGCTTCTTATTTCATGCAAGCACTTAGCTACTTTCAAATAACATAAAATTTCAACACTTGCAGTGAAAATTTTAACATTAGGAACTCTCTGCCTACCACTACAGTCACAGCAGATTTATATGTTTCCAGGGCTGTGTGAAATGTGGCCAGAGAGGCTTCTTCAGTTCTGGGGTCAAATAGATGCAAGACATCCATGAATGGAGGGAATTACCATCCCAAATAATGAGTGCCATTTAACTGAGAAGAGGCATAGCATTCATGAATGACTCAAAGGAAAAGATGGGTGAGTTCAAAAACAAAGTTAGGCAATCTCTGTTCACACTTCTTATATTCAAAAAAGACAACAGCAGCAATATACTTAAATCCCCACGTCTGCTGGCTGTTGTTGCTGCAGTTATCCTTTCCAAAAAGTCACTTTGTCAAACAATTTCACACAACTACCTGCACCTTGGTCAATGAAGCTTCTGCTTCAGCACTGTGTGGTTTGGCTGTTCAGTGCAACAACCATTTCTCAGGTATAGAAGCAGGTCCAAGATGCAAAGATCACATTTAGACCTCTGTGGTCGGAGTCATACTACAGTTTCAGCCATATAGTCTGTAGGTAAGTAGCTCAGCACTAAATGGCAGAGGCAACAAGAAACTTTGGTCCAAGTCACAAAAATCAGAAGCTTTCAGGGTGCCAATCACTGTGCATTTAATTGGGAGCAACACACCCATGCACCTGGAAGAATCTAGGGCCATTTTAGAAAGTAAGACAGGAAAACTTCTGATAAACAGGCAGAATTCCTTACAGCAGGTGATGCAACCTAGTCCTCTTTGGGGTAAACTCTAATGTTTTTGGGTTTGGGGTTTTTTTGCTAAAGATTCTGCCTACTCTCTAATATTCAAAGTGATGGCTGGAAAATCATTTTCTTATTTTTTTAATAAGCCTTTTGGGTTTTGAGTTTTTGAATTACAGTCTGGCCACGACACAGCAACTTACTGCATGACTGTGAAGAACAGAAAGGTTTTATATGGCCAATTTGGCATGGGGAGGACTGATGTATGTTTTTTGGTTTTGGAAGCCCAAACTCTCAGTCTGACACCAGATCTGGAGCCAGACAGCATGGCAGTATCATGGCAAGAGGACCACTGCTGTGCCCCAGGTAGCTGATCCAGGCTGATTCAGGTCCTGCTGGACCTGTTTGTTCTCCATCCAACTCCAGCACAGACCTGTGGAGCTGGTTTTAAGTGTCGTTCACTGTTAGATTGCTTCCTCCTCAGCTCAGAAGGCTTCTGTGTTTTGAGACCCTATTTTACTTGAAGTCATAGATCACCATGAATGATTGCATGACATCCTGTTTCCTTTGTCTTGTTTCTTGCTTGCTACCTTACTTTTTTTAGCCATTCTGCAAAAGCCCTGTAAAGGGTTCTACATGTCCATTATACCCCTAGCAGAGGGACTTACCCTCCCCCTTCTGCCCCCGTTATGGACATATCAAGTGCTGGTTTTAGCTATCCTTCTGCTATGTGGCTGCTCAGTTGTTATTAGTGGTTCAGCCCCTGGAAGAGCAGAGTTTTGCAAAAAGTGGCTTCATGCTGCTGCTGCTGCTGCTGCTGCTGCTGCTGCTGCTGCTGCATCCCTCTCTGAGGGCTTCTGTCAGGGCCCAGGCTCTAACTGTGCTTTCCTCTCCATCTCCTGCTCAAAGCATGCAACAACACTCACCTTGAAAAGTTGGGTTTGGTTTGTTTTTACTAGTTAAAAAACACAAAACATTTTACCTACTTTCAGAGATGTTGTTTGGGTTTTTTTCTAGTATTGATGTGGTAAGTTTGGGTTAACTTTTAAGGAAAGTGTTTTAATTCCTGAAGTAGGGAACTTCCTTTTGGGAGTGAAAAGGAAGGCATTTGCAGAAACTATTACTGGATTTATAAATTATCAAATAAACACTTTGCCTGCATCAGAAATGCTTTTGGTGCAGATCATTAAAGAATACTGTAGTCTGAGCAAATGTGTTGTAGATCTGCAAGGGACAGAATGAGACCGTACCCTCCAGCCCTTACAGCGTAAAACTCAGAACTGTGGCTACATGAGCCATCAGTGCCCCTGAATTGTGGTTGCATTGCAGCTTTTGGATGCTATGCCCACAAAAACTTCAGCATGCTAAATAGGGTAACCTTAAACAGATGAGGTAATAAGATTACATTTGTAGATGATTATTATAAACAAAACAAAGGTTTGTTGTGGGATCTCAGTCATGCAACACTAGGTTACTGCATAAGCTGGTACTTTGCTTGGAAATTTCTATTGTTTGAGCCTTTTGTTTTTTCATGTCATTGCACTGTTTTGGAACAGACATGGATTGTATGAAGATAGGAGCTCTGCTGACAAACCTGGTTAAGAACGTGGAGTACAGAAATGCCCTCACATAGCTTTGTTTGATGTTCTGAATGTCTGCAATAAAATCACTGCATGATGTGAGGCACAGCAAGACTGGAAAGGAAACACATGGCACTGTCTTTCTTCTTTACCAATTCCTTTATTTCAAGATTTACCTGCTGCTATCCTAGTAATGGTCATAGCCATAGCAACCTTCCAACTAAGGAAGCAAAAGTTTGTCTCAAGGCAGTTCTTGATGCAGTGGTTATATGCTCCCCATCCCATATGCACCAATCATAGCGAGCTTTTCCACTTGATAGTGTCCTCACGAGTCAGTGTTATTGGCACTACTTTCATTTTTTCAGCCTAGATTCAAGGAGTTTCTAATAGCTTTAGCACACTTAAGACACAGAAATTTCTTCTCTTCTGTGCACTCACAGCACTGCATCCTGTGCTAATGACCAAGGCCAACTCTGAGAAAATGGATGAAGTAGTTCTGTTTTTGGCTCTTTGCCTGAAAGCCTGAAGTGCAAAAACAAATGCTGCAGCACAGGTCAGACCACATGCAAATAGAAAAAGTCAATAAAATCTAAGATGAATACTGAAAAGAGAATTTCAACTCTATAAAACCAGTAGAAACTACTCTTCAGCTGGGATCAGCAATATTGGCTGCAACATGAACAATAATCCCTCTGTCTTCCATTACTTTACTCCAGAACCTTTAAAAACCTTTCCCACTAATAAGTATAATGAGTATTTTAATTTTTTACCTACTTTTAATGTCTCAGAATATCCAGCCCTTGAAGGGTTTGTGACCTTGAATTCCTTACTGGGGATAAAGACACGTCTCTTCCCCTCCCCCCCCCATAGAATAGTTTGCATAGAGGAAAATGCAGAGTTTCTTAGTATTTTATACAAATAATTTAGCATTTAAACCTGCATATCCTAGTAACTCTAGTTCCTAAATCACCTTCCAAGTGAAAAGAACATAAGATGTATTTAAGGGCAAGCACAGATTTAGACACAGTCAGCAGTGCTCTTACTGTCACAGAAAACAGTAGGCAGGTTGGTGTATGTGCTCTGTCCTTTTCAGCATGCTTCCTGGTGACAATATTTGGTCTGAGTTTCTCTTTCTGGAAATGAAACTCAAGAGCCCAGCTGGTTTTGGTTCACAGGAACCAAACTGCCTGTCCCAAATGCACAACAAGAGGCCCTCACTGCTCTCACAGAATTCCATCTCCAGATGGTCTCACAGATATTCTTCTCTGAGAAGTATCTGAAATGAATAACAGTTTGACCTGTCTCACGATGCTTGGATCAGACCAGACAAGATCAGACCAGACAAGACAACTAGTGTTACCACTTCCTTCCAGCTCCACGCTCTTGCCCATTGTTTGGGATTTAGGTCAGTGTCAATGGTTATAGATCCCTCTTTCAAACTCCAGAGGAATGATTGTCAGAGTTTTTAATGTGGACTAAATTTGTAGTAATTCCCTAACATTTGAACTACATAACCAACAACTGAAAGGAGACATCTGCTGTCACAGACATGAGGCATAGGTAATGTCAGACAGAACGCCTAATGTTTGGCAATAACATGCACAATAGAAAATAGTCTTTCAGGGGAGATACAAAGTAGGCTTAAATGTTGCTAATTTACCAGCTCTGTCCACAGTAACCTGCCATTTTCCATCTTCATAGTCTGTCCTTATAAAACCTTGACTGCAATTTAGTACAGGAAAAAAAACCACCTTCCACTGAAGTGCACAGTTCTGTATTTCAGGTTTTAGATGTGGGTTTACTGGATGCTCTTGTTTATCCCACCCTTTGCTAAAATTACAAGTATTCAGAAGGTCCTATACCATCTTAATTTGTTCCTGACACCTATGTAGTCACATTAAAAGGAAGACTTAACAGTGGCTGGGGCACTAGCCTGTGAACTGGGCACCTCTGTTCACATCATCACACCTCCAGAGGTACTGTTAAAGGGCCTGACTGGTTTCTCTGCTGCCTTCCCTCCTGTCTCTGGCTGGCTGTTCTGGGTGTGATGTGCTAGAGAACATGTGCCTGGTGAGGGTAACTACTGCAGGGTGATTTGAAGTAGGCAAGTCTGCTGCCTGCAGCAGCGAGCTGCGTGGGACTGAGGCAAAAGTAGCACTTCCTCTGTTTTGTGTGTCACAGTTTGGCATAGAAATGTGGAAATCTGCCCACTGGAATGGTTATGAACATACCTCTGGACAGTGTGGTTTTGCTGTTACCAGATTCACCACAGATTTCAGTTAAAATTAGGTTGCTGCATTACCATCAAAAAGCCCCTCAAAAAACCAATTAGCAGTGCTCTTGACATAATTCTTGAAAGGTTTTGCTTTTTTTCCTCTACATTTACCTATGGTTATTCACACCCCTGGGATGACAGGAGGGAGGCCTGCTCTGTAGATTCCAAACTGGCTGGAACGAAATAAAGGGCATTTGTAGATTTATTTGGGAGCACTCTTCTAAGCATGCATGTAGCAGCCAGTGATTGTGGTCCGTCCTGAGCTATGCATATTTGAGCTCTGTCTTGCTGTGAAACAAAGCACATTTTAAGAGGACTTGATTTACAGGTAGTAGAATATAGGGGGTTTTTTCCCCTAGGTTTATACAGTTAACCTCTCACCATTAACAGCTTTCACTGATCATAAATTTGAGAAGCAGCATTTCTGTAGAAGTTTGTCTTACTACAAAATATTTGAAGCTATCTCTGAGACACATGTATGTTGCTGGCTGGCCTTTTCTTAAGGAATGGAAGTTCCCTTCCTACAGCTTTGTAACTGAGCTCAATACAAAGAAAGTAGGATGTAGCCTCTGTTATCTTCTAACAGTCCTTCCTGGACTTAAATCTACTTATTGTAATAATTAAACTATTCAGAATTATAGCACTTAAAACAGAAGGCTGTGACTGCAGAAGAAAAAGGGGTCTCTGTCTCAAAGAAAAAGCAGCGTTCCCCAGGACGCCCAGGCTTGCCTGGCTGTAAGGCCAACATCAGGATATCTTTATATATTACTTTAATAAAGATACTGATAGAAGTTTACTTTCATTTAAGGGTGCTAAAATTGTGGTACTTCTTTGAAGCTAAAATGTTTCAAGGACATACATTTATTTCTGCAGGTTTTGTAGCCCTATGAACTGTAGTCATGGAGAAATATAATGTAAAAAGCTCTGTAGTTTTTTTAAATACGAAAACAGCGCTCTGATACATATCAATTAAGCAGTAAAACTTCACGGGTTTTTTTACTATAATGTGAACACAGGTGGCAACAGTTTTGCGCTTAGTTTGGGTTTGTTTATTTTATCCAAAACAGAACTGACCTCTATATAGTTCAACTTAAACAGAAATTACTGATTTTTTTTTTCTTTAATTTCTTAATTTTTTTACTTATCAGGATAGCTCTTGGAAAACTGATGGCTGCAGCAGGGAGCCAGAGGATGCTGCAGGACTAGGTTGTTTTGCTCTGTTCCGTGGCCAAACAGAGCATCAGTGCACGGAGCCCTCAGCAGCTCAGAGGTGTTGCTGGGCTTGGCCTGAGTCTGTAAGAATGATGAGAAGACCCAAAGCTAAACAGGTGACAAAAACTCGGAGGAGCTGTTGACTCCCTCAAAGGCAGAGAGGCCCTGCAAAGAGGCCTTGATAAATCAGAGGGCTGGGCAATCACCAACCATATGAAGTTTAATAAGGGAAAGTGCTGGATTCTGCACCTGGGATGGGGCAACCCTGGATGTTCATACAGACTGGGGAATGAGCTGCTGGAAAGCAGTGCTACAGAAAGGGACCCGGGAGTCCTGGTTGAAGACAAGTTGAATATGAGTCAGCAGTGCCCTGGCAGCCAAGAGGGCCAACCATGTCCTGGGGGGCATCAGGCAAAGCATCACCAGACAGTCGAGGAAGGGAATTGTCGCCCTCTACTCTGACCTGAGGTGGCCTCACCTTGAATGTTGTGAGCAGTTTTGGGCACGACAATATAAGAATATAGAGCTATTAGAGCGTGTCCAAAGGCAAGAAATGAAGATGGTGAAGGGTCCGGAGGGGAAGCCATACAAGGAGTAGCTGAGGTCATTTGGTCTGTTCAGCCTGGAGGAGACTGAGGGGAGACCTCACTGTGGTCTTCAACATCCCCATGACGGGAAGCAGAATGGCTTGCACGGGTCGCTTCTCTCTGGTAACCAGTGGCAGGATCCGTGGGAATGGCCTGAAGCTGTGTCAAGGGAGGTTTAGGTAGGATATTGGAAAAAGGGTTTTCACCCATAGGGTGTTTGGGCACTGGAACAGGCTCCCCAGGGAAGTGGTCACAGCACCAAGCCTGACAGAGCTGAAGAAGCGCTTGGACAATGCTCTCGGGCACGTGGTGTGATTCTCGGGGCTGTGTCCTGTGCAGGGCCAGGAGCTGGACTCCACGGTTCTTGAGGGTCCCTTCCAACTCCGCATATCCTGTGATTCTGTAAACAGCCGGGCCTGGGAAGGGCCTGCCCCTCTCAAAGGGCGATATGGACAGCAGGACACTGCCGTCGCCGAGCCGGGCCCTGACAGCACCGGGCCGGGCGGGGGCACCCGAGATACCGCGCCCGCCCCGCTCCGCCCCACTATCCCTCTGTCCCGCCCCGCTATCCCGTTGTCCCGCCCGCCGCCTTCCGGGCCTGGCCGGGTCCCGCCTGCAAGCGCAGGGATGCTGCTGTCGCGGGCGGGCGGTGTGGCGGGCCGGGTCCCGCCGCCGCTGGCCGCCCTGTCCCAGGTGCTGCGGCTGGAGCGGAGCCGCCGCACCGGGATCATGTTCCCGCTGCAGAAGCTGGAGCGGTACCTGGCGCCCGGCACCGACACGGCGTGGTTCCACATCTTCGAGCCCGGGCTGGGCGCTCTGCAGCGCGCCGAGGCGTTCTTCAGGTCCGGCCAGGGCCACCCCATCGACTACGTGAGCTCCGCCGTCCGCATGGACCACGCCCCGCCGCCGGCCCTGCCCGAGGTCAGGGCTGCGCTGCCCTCGCACCCCTCGGCTGTGACTGGGCTGGGACAGCGGCTTCCCACCGCCCGGGCCGGGCTGAGCTGCTGGGGCAAGGGGGTGTCGGCAGTGGTTGTGTAGCTCTGGGGGCGGCAGTGTCAGAGCACTGCACAGTGCGTGCTGCACTTACTGCTGCTGTTTTAAAATAGTTCATTTGTTGTTGCTCTCCGTTGTGCAGCCCAGCAGCCCGGCGTGCCCGTGGCACAGGACGCTGCTGTCCCCAGGCACTGGCACCAAGGGCTGGGAAATGACCAGGACTGTGGGACTGCCCCGGCACATTGAGGGCAGGTGTAGATGTGCCCTCTCTGCCTCTCCCTCTTGCAGGTGTGCTTCATCGGCCGAAGCAATGTGGGGAAATCATCTTTAATCCGGGCCTTGTTTTCACTGTCTCCAGAAGTGGAGGTCAGAGTGTCAAAAACTCCGGTGAGTGACTTTTTTAACTTCTGTCCATCTTTGTCAGAAACTGATGCCAGGCCGGAGAGTAGGGCTGAGAAGGGTGGGAGGGGACAAGCTCCTGGGTAACCTGAAACAGCAGGAGAACGTGCCAGCTGTGGTGGCCACCACCTCATGTCTGACAATGGCCTTGCTCAAGCACAGGAAGAGGCAGAAAGAGCCGAGCTTAGCTCTTCAACCAGGCCTGGCACATGTGCCAGACAGAGGAGTTGCACAGCTCGAGCACATGTGCTGTTAAGTCCTTTGGGAAGAAACTGAGACACCCATGAAGGCATTTTTAGTCTGTTTTATAGATAGAGCCATGTAAGATTGCTACAAGGGTAGAAGACTGGGCAGCTTAAAGCAACAGTAGCATTCGGGGGGTGCAGGGGCATGGAATAGAGATGTTTTGTGGGGCATCTCCTAGTACACTGCTTAAAGCAGCTTTTTAAAACCACTGCCTTCCCTGATCTTGCCTAAATCCTCTTCTCAGGGCCACACTAAGAAGATGAATTTCTTCAAAGTAGGGAAGTACTTTACTCTGGTGGATATGCCAGGATACGGCTACCGCGCCCCGCAAGACTTTGTGGAGATGGTGGAGGCCTACCTGCAGGAACGGCGCAAGTAAGGGACTTTCACAGCAGTGAATGCCAGACACCTACATACAGTGTCATGTAATTAGGTGAAAAAATGAAAAGGGGTAGGTGCTTGCAGTAGTAGTATTGGTTAGTTCTGACATAATTTCCCTGGGAGCTTCTGCAGTGTCATTCATTCATGCTCAGATCAAAACAACAGAAAAGACTGAGGTGCTGCTCCATGCTGACCTTCATCTTCCATACATGGCTTTTCTTGACTCTTCCTATCCCCAATCTCATGTTTTTGTTTCTCCTTATGATTTTGGAAGTAGCAGAGCAGGTGTGAAATAATGGTGGCAATTACTGTTGCTTGTCTTTCTGGCAGCTTGAAGAGGACTTTTCTGTTAGTTGATGGTGTAGTTGGACTCCAGAAAACAGATCATATTGCAGTAGAGATGCTGGAAGAGTTTGGAATTCCTTATGTGGTAGGTAATGCTGCTTTCTTGGGTTGGTTATAAGGTATGGGTAATCTGTAAGGGTGTGTACCCTGTACTTGAGTTTATGCAGGTTGTTCTATCCAGGCAGTAAGCCAACCCCATTTATTGTTAATAAAATATGCCTAAAATGTGCTGAGTAAGGCAAGTGGGATTTAAGGGGTTTTTTGCTTTGTTTATTAAACGGAGCTTGAAAATGCCTGCTCCTTATGCAGGCTATAGAAATGTTTTGGTGAACTGTGTTCAATTTTTACCCCTAGATATGACCCAGAGCTTTCAGTCTGCCTTGCAAGATAGTCCAGGACTCTTACAGATGTTCCAGGCTAGCAGCAAAATAATCTTATTTTCCTCTTTTAATCCTCCCTTTCTGGATCCATGCAGATGGTGTTAACCAAAATTGACCGAGCTTCCCGGGGACTGTTGTTAAAGAATGTACTGGGGATCCAGGAGTTTGTAAAGGAGAACACTCAGGGATGCTTTCCTCAACTGTTCCTGGTCAGGTAAAGCTCTGCTGCGCTGCTGCCATTTCCTTTTGGGTGATAAATTCAGTAGGGCAAGCTGAGCTGAAATGGGTTTGTCCACTTTAGAAGCAGCCCCTCTCTATGCACCAAGGATGGAGGGTGGGGAAATGTCCCTTTTCTTCTTCCCCCTCCTCTGCAGAGTTGTTTTCAAGGTTGCTTCTTCCTTTGGCCTTTCTTGGAGGTGGGCAGCAGTCTTGGCGCTGGATGGTAGCAGGCTTTGCCATTCTATTTGGAGTTCTGGTAACAGTAGCCGCTGTAATTGTTGCATTAGGGAGCCAAACTTGAGGCTCATACCAAGGTGTACTGCACTGTGGGAGATGTAATTGAACACAGCAAGTAGCTGTTTGCTCGTATTACTCCAAGACACAGCATTATCTGGCACTAAACATCCACACCTCTGTTTCCACAGTTCTGTGGAGTTTTCAGGAGTTCACTTGCTAAGGTGTTTTGTAGCCCACGTTACTGGAAACCTGGCTGCTGTAGAGACCAGCTGAAAAGACTGACTCCTGATCTGCTCAGCTCATCTGGAACAAAAGGTCTGTGGTTTTTTTGTTGTAAATAACCCAAGGTACTAGAAATTATTTAGGATAAATTAATATGTATAAAACTAAGCTTTTTGCTTATTAAGTTCATCAATTCAAGAAGTTTGCAGTGTGAGTGAATCCAGGGTATTATAAAACTGTTTTATGAAACCTACATGATTGTGCAGAGAACCTCCAAAGAGAAGTTTTTAATACAGTATTTTCTCTCCCTCCACTGAAATGTTCAAAAAGATACCACTACATGCCTAAATTTTGCTATATTTAGGATATTAGAGATAGTCCAGTAATATCTTTAATAAAGAGGCATTTAGTTTAGAATAGAAAAACTATAGCCCTAACATTAAGCAACCTGTACTTGACCAGTTGAACTGAATGGTACACAGAAGTTTACTTCTCTCAATTAGGGTTAGGGTTAGGATAGCAGGAGCCAAAAGCTACCACTTGTACAACCTTCCTGCTTTAAGGCCATCTGGAGTGGAAATAGCCAACATATTGTCTGTGAAGGTGTGTTTGACTTTCTGTGTGTTTTACTTTTGTAACTTTCTGTGTTCTGTGTTCAGTAGGTGCAGTGAGATAGCATGCCTTGCTTGCATACATCGAGTTGTCCCTGTCCCAGATGGGTGAAGGAAAGGACACATCTTCAATGGGATCTACTTTTCGATCACTGTTGGCTTGAAACAGTGAAATGAAAGACTGGCCATCTGGAGGAACCCTCTTTTTCTGCACATTATCATCAGTCAGTGCTGCATTTCTGTTCTCGATCCAGCATGAAGTTCTGCATCTGCACTCGGATGAATTGCCAGATCTGAGACCTGTTGTCCATTATCTGTGTCTGTTCTGCCCTGGCAGCTGAAGCACAGTACTGATGTGTCCTATACTCTTTAGGGGTACTGTAGCAGCTCAGAGAACTGTGTCCCACACCAGCTGTGTCTGGCTAAGAGCACCTGAAACTGTGAAGTTTACAAGGTACAGTCAGACAAAAGGAGAGCTGTCAATAGCAGCAGTCATGCAGGAGAACTTAGACCAAAGCTATTAAGTGCCTGTGTCGAACTCTGGCACTCGGACTTTGTCATGTCTTAACATGGCCAAATATGGGTGTGCAGTTGTCCAAGTTACTTACATTAAGTGTTTAAACCTCATGAAAGGGCAGTTTTTTCTAAACCACTCTGAGGGTGAGAAGGTGACATTTATAGCCCTTTCATTATGCAACTTCTTGTAACTCTCAGCCTAGACATGAGGTGAGGCTTGTTTTCAGCAGTCATGTAAGAAGTGAGGAATGTGATAAATGCATTAGAAAGACATGGCTCTCTAGTTTCTGCATTTTAACAGTAATTAAACCTGTAAGTCTCTTAATATTTTACCTCAAATCCCAAAATGCTACAGAGCAAACCAGCCCAGGGGATGCATGATCGTAGGGGAAGTGCAGTAGTATCTAGACAGATGGGACAGGTGAAAGTGAACACTTCAGGAAGAATTCTTTCTTAGTATTTTAAAACCAGGATTTTTGAAAAGCATCAGTCTTGTCATGGCTGTCATTTTCAAGGCCTCACCTGTGACTGGAGAGCCTCCGAAAATAATCCTGTATGTGTAAAAAATTGCAGTTCTGCTTTTAGTCCCTCCTCTGAAGAAAACCCCTTACAATGCTAGGAAAATGGGGCAGGCAACTCAGGAAGTGTTTAAGGATGTCATTAGGTCATGCAGAAAGAAATTAGAAAGGCGAAAGCTCAATTAGAACTTAATGTGGCCACTTCTCTAAAGAATAATAAAAGGTGTTTTTATAAATACATTAATAGCAAAAGGAGGTGCAAGGAAAACCTCCATGCTTTATTGGACACAAGGGGAGAATATAGTTACCAAAGATGAGGAAAAGGCTCAGGTACTTAACACCTTCTTTGTCTCGGTTTTCAACAATAAGACAGGACAGCTGGCCTCCTGAGCTGGTAGACAGATACAGGGAGCAGAATAGCTCCTCTGTAATCCAGGAGGAAGCAGTTAGTGACCTGCTGGGCCACTTAGATGCTCACAAGTCTATGGGACCAGATGGAATCCATCCAAGGGTGATGAGGGGGCTGGCGGAAGAGCTCGCCAAGCCACTCTCCATCATCTACCAACAGTCCTGGCTCACTGGGGAGGTCCCACATGACTAGGGGAAGGAGGATCTGGGGAACTACAGGCCTGTCAGCCTGACGTCAGTGCCTGGCAAGGTTATGGAGCAGATCATCTTGGTTGCAATCACACAGCACCTACAGGGTGGCTGGGGGATCGGACCCAGCCAGCATGGATTTAGGAGGGGCAGGTCCTGCCTGACCAACTTGATCTTCTTTTATGACTAGGTGACCTGACTGGTGGATGAGAGGAAGACTGTGGATGTGGTCTACGTGGACTTCAGCAAAGCCTTTGGTGAAGTGTCCCAAAGCATACTCCTGAAAAAGCTGGCAGCCCATGGCTTCGACAGGGGCACTCTGTGCTGGGTTAGGAACTGGCTGGAGGGCCGGGCCCAGAAAGTGGTGGTGTCCCTCAGGGATCAGTGTTGGGTCCAGTTCTATTTAATATCTTTATTGATGATCTGGAAGAGGGGATTGAGTCCACCATCAGCAAATTTGCAGGTGGTACCAAGCTGAGGGATGTGTCAATTTGCTGGAGGGTAGGAGGACTCTGCAGGGGAAACTGGACAGGCTGGATGGATGGCTCAAATCCAATAGTATGAGATTTAACAAGACCAAGTGCCAGGTCCTGCACTTTGGCCACAACAACCTCCTGCAGCACTACAGGCTGGGCACAGAGCAGCCAGGCAGAGAGGGACCTGGGGGTTCTGATTGACAGGAAGCTGAACATGATGCAGGAGTGTGCCCAGGTGGCCAAGAAGGCCAATTGCATCCTGGCCTGTATCAGGAACAGTTTGGCCAACAGGACTAGGGAAGTGATTGTCCCTCCATACTCAGCACTGGTTAGGCCACTACTCAAGTACTGTGTCCAGTTCTGGGCCCCTCAGTTTAGGAAGGATGTTGAGGTGCTGGAGCGTGTCCAGAGAAGGGTAACAAAGCTGGTGAAAGGTCTGGAGCACAAGTCCTATGAGGAGCAGCTGAGGGAGCTGGGGTTCTTTAGCCTGGACAAAAGGAGGCTCGGGGGGATCCTCATTGCTCTCTACAACTCCCTGAAAGGAGGTTGTAGCCAAGTGGGGGTCAGTCTCCCAGGCAACTAGCGACAGGACAAGAGAACAGAGTCTTAAGCTACGCCAAGGGAAGCTCAGGTTGGACATTAGGAAGAAGTTCTTCACAGTAAGAGTGATTGGGCATTGGAATGGACAGCCCAGGGAGGTGGTGAAGTCACCATCCCTGGAGGTGTTTTAAGAAAAGACTGGATGAGGCACTTAGTGTCATGGTCTAGTTGACAAGATGGAGTTAGGTCATAGGTTGGACTCGATAACCTCAGAGGTCTTTTCCAACCTCGTTGATTCTCTGATTCTGTGAATTCTTTTACGAACCACTTAAATACATTAAATGTGTCTAGTAAATCCATTTGTATAAAAAGTGGGACATGTGCCTGGAACAGTAGGTACCTTCTTATCCTGAACAACCGGCTTTGCCTCTGGACACATCTTGTATTTCTGCTGTGCTAGTCAAAAGACCTTTACTCACAAGTGCTTCAAATAGTGGAATAACTTGCATTTTGCTCAGCCATTTGCAGGCGAGAACACCACAGTTGGATTCTTGAGTGCAACAGTGCCCCTGTGACAAGTGACAAGTAAGAAAGCAAATAAAAGCAAGTCCTCTCCTTTACTTAAACAGTAAAACTTATATTTAAGTGTCTTCACAGGAACGTGCTTTGGGTAAACAGGTGTCTGACACACTACTAGACTTTTTATGCCAAGTTCTTAAGGAACATGCTGTATGAGGAGTTGCACTTTTTCAGACCAGGAACACAAATGCTCTCCCTTTCCCCCTTGATGAGTGGTGGGTGGGCCTGGCAGCTTACTGAAGCAGTAGAGCTCATTTCGGTTTTAAATTCAGATGTCTTGGGTTGTTTGCAGTGCATATGCTTCTCTGCAGGCACCCAGCATTACCTTGTAAACTTTGCCTCTTCTGCACCTGTTATTTGCAGAATGATCTTGAGTACTAGCTTCTATGGAAAAGGATTCCACCTTGTGCATCTTCCCTGGTCTTTCAGCAGTAATTTCTCCTTTTTCTTTCTCTACTGTCTGTGTCTAATCTAGTCTATCACCATAACACTGGCACTACAAAGGCAGTATTTTTCAACAATGTCCAAAATTAGAACATTACAGTCTGGACAGGTGCACTACTCAATCATTAACAAACTAGTGGAATAATTGGGCTCAGAGCATTAAAGTCAGTGGGTCATACTCCAATTGCACAGCAGTTACAAATGGAACACTGCAATGATCTATTCTGGAATGTGTCCAGGTGAACATCTTTACGAGTAATCTGGAGCAGATGCATTATCAAACAACGCACAGCACCAAACTGGGGGGAACAGTTGATACACTCAAGGGCAGGGCTGCCATTTAGAGGAACTTGGGAGAGCTGGAGGAAAGGGCTGACAGCAAACTCATGAAATTCAACAGGACTGGAGCACCTCCCCTCCAGGACAAGCTGAGGAAGTTGGAGCTGTTCAGCCTGGAGAAGAGATTGTGAGGGCCCCCCTGAAGGAGGCCTATAGGAAAGCCAGAGAGGGACTCTCTGTCAGGAACTGTAGTGACAGGATGAGGAGTAATGGGTACAAACTGAAAGAGAAGAAACTTAGGATAGATATTAGGAAGAAATTCTTTATTGTGAGAGTGGTGAGACACTGGAACAGGTTGCCTAGGGAGGTTGTGGATGCCTCAACCCTGGTGACGATCAAGGTCAGGTTGGATGGGACATTGCTGCTGGGAGGTGTTCCTGCCCATGGCAGGGGTGTTGGAACAAGATGATCTTTAAGGTCCCTTCCAACCCCTTAACATTCTATGATTCTATGAACGTGGGCAAGTGCCTTTTTCTCAAGGGAAGGAAAAGCCCCTGCGAACCACGCAGGCAGACTGGGAGACCTTTTTAACATCATGGCTGACCTTTCAAGCAGGGGAATGGACCAGACACCTCCCGAGTTCACTTTCAGACCACGATATCCTGATCTGACAATCCAATAATGTGTCGACTACAGATATGGGGAGGGTCACCAGATCTCTCCCACTAAGTCCTCGGTGCCACGACTCCCACCAGCTCCCGCCCAGCCGGCAGCACCGCCCCGTGCCCGCCCCTCCACAGCTCGGCGGGCTCGGCGAGGCGGGGCCGGGCAAGGGGAAGAGGAATAGGAATCCCTTCCGGCGCAGCCCGGCAGCCATGGCCGATGAGGAGGAGGACGTGCCGGTGAGTGGCGGGAGGGGCTGCAGTTCCCGGTGGTCCCCATCCCATCCCAGCAGCGGGAAGGGGCCGGGTCCCGGCGGGCGCTGACCGCGGCCTCTCCCCGCTGTGCCCGTGCAGTTCGAAGAGGACGCGGAGGACGCCGGCGGGGGCCTGGACGGCGGGCAGGGCAGGAGGAAGAGGCTGTTCTCCAAAGAGCGTGAGTCGAGCTGGGCCGGACAGCCCAGCCCAGCCAGGACGGGTCATTCAGCTGAAACTCTGAGCAGATAGCTATGGAGTTCCTAAACTCACTTTTCCTTAGCAAAACAGCGGCTTTCATTTTGTGCCCTGGCTGCAAGTGCAGAAAGCTGTCATGTAGACAGACCTCCCCCAAAAATACTGCTGGTGCATCCTCTGAACCGAGCTGTGCCCCAAGTCGGTTGTGCTGTAAGTCAGTGTGTAGGGCTTTGCAGGCTAAATGAGTATTTAAAGAGCTTTTCATCAGATGTGCTTTTCTGCCTGTACAGCACCTGGCTTTTGTTGGTTTCTGTTTATTTCCTGTATGTTTGCTCAAGTATTGGCCTGCCTAACAGACAAGAGCTACATTCCTGCACCACCCTGGAGCAGGAATGTGCAGGCTGGTGAACTCTAACTAGATGTGTGCTGCTGACACTACTGAATGGATGAAAGGAGCCTCACACTGAGTGTTTCTTTGTGCAGTAAGATGCATGATGTATGGATTCGGGGATGACCAGAACCCTTACACAGAATCCGTGGACATTCTTGAGGACCTGGTAATAGAGTTTATCACAGAAATGGTAAGTCAGCTCTAGACAGCATGGTCAAAACATCCTCACAAGGACTTCAGTCTTCTAAATAATACCTCTGACTCAAATACTGCATTATCCCAGGCCCCAAAGTCATGGTGCTAGTAGGAGAAAGCTAAACTTGGATTTTGCTTTTCCAAGAGAAAGGCAAAATTCATGCATCTTGTTCCATGTGGATTTAGAAAACTGAAGTCCTTAAGTAGTGGTTAAATTAGTATTGTAGGAGAGGAAATTCACATCTGACTTTGGGGGTCACTGTGGCATCACTGTATGTGCAGCTGACAGAAGACAAGGCTCAGCTTCGAAAATCTGTCAACTTTTTGTGTTGGCCCAGTGTCTTTATGTGGATGGGAATGTAGCTCTGCTGCAAAAGAAATGCATTCTGGGGCCTGAAACCATTACTCTACCAGGTATTTGGTTACTCTTTTAAAGTATCCAAGCATTCCCCTTTCTTTTGAAAGGTTGCCCTTGCCTTTCCTTATCAAAATACCCTACACTGTCCTCTTGATAGGGTTACTTCACATTGCTTCCAAGTTGTGCCTGATCTTAAGGCTTTTTGCAGGCTGGGCATCATACTTGTAATCTAGCTTTAGTTTTGATGCCATTATGTGATGTATATATACTGCTATATGTAGGTGTAGGTGACAGGGAGGTGGGGACAGCAGAGCAACAGTAAGTCCATGGTTTACTGGGAAGTTCTGTTGTGACTAGGATGATGGTGCCCAGGTCCTCCAATTGCTTACTTTGTTACAAAATTACAGGAAATAAAGTGGAATTGAGAACTTAAAAGAGTGGCAAAGGAACCCTGTTGACTTTCCTTTTTTCCCCTCTGACAGACACACAAGGCCATGTCAATCGGGCGGCAGGGCCGCGTACAGGTCGAGGACATTGTCTTTCTAATTCGCAAGGACCCCCGGAAGTTTGCCAGGGTTAAAGACCTCCTTACTATGAATGAAGAACTGAAACGAGCCAGAAAGGCCTTCGATGAAGCAAACTACGGATCTTGATTCTGTGCACAAGCTGCACTGGGGCTTCATTTGGGCTGCCCAAGTAACGGCAGCTGCCCAGTAAGAAGGAAGATCGTGTGTGTTGTTTGGAGGGGTTATTCAGGATGAAGGTCACTGCTGGGATGTCTGCCCTCACTCCCAGCCTTTTCTGAGAACTATTCAAGCAGCTGAAATGTTATCTGATTGTATGTGGTATACTTGGGTATTTTTACACCATTTTAGGAAATGAAAAATTCCTGTAATGGCAGGAAGTCTGTTTGAAGTAGGCCTGTGTAAGTAGGCCTGTGTTGTATCAGATGACTAGATGGCTGATGATACATGATTCTCTACAGCTATTTCAGTTATCACTGGGTACTCCTGTGAGAGGAAACCCAGAAAATGGATCTTGGTTATCTGGACACAGGCTGGACACAGGCTTCAAGCCCAAACTACTCTAAAAGTTCTGCTTTTTGCTCTGTATATGCTCTTTGAATAAAACATTTTAAGTTTGTGCCTACACATAACTAAACTTACATTGATCGATTCACACAAGATGCACAATAGAGGGGTTTTTACACTTAACAGGCTAGGAAGGTTATTTTAATTTTTGTCCTGGTGGGCACAGCTCTTTTATTTTCTACCGCTCTTAAGCCTAAGAAATTGAACTTAGCCCATTCCTGATTTACTTTCACTTACAGCCTTTCCTTACCCCTCTTAAGCAGGTGCTCTCTACCAAACCAGATTCCTGTTCTTTGTTCTGAGAATTTTTTTCCTTAATATTTCCTGGTGATCCTGCTCACGGGAATTACTTACAAGCAAAAGCCTGGCAGAAACTACTAGGCCCATTGCTTGTTCTAACACTATGGAATACCTGTACCTTACATTGCCAAGCAGACAAAAATTGCCCTTATATTAAAAAGATTTTGGGACAGTGAGAAACATGTTCATCAGTCAGGAGTTTACTGTTGCAGGCCAGACTGTGCTTTCCCCTATTTCTGGAAAAGCAGTAGGTTCAGCTAACTCATTTCAGGACAAAAGCAACAAATGCTAAAACAGCAATACTACTGCATGTCAAGGCTGTCCCCTCTACAAGCAGCACAGAAAGAAGGGTGTATGACTTGGAAAAGTGTCTACAAGTCTTTTGTTCTAAGCAGCAGTAAGTGATCAGCTGCAGCCTTCTGCTGTGGATGGTAACTAACTGCACTGTGGATTTGACAGCAGCACTTAACATGTGGTCGAGCAATAGAGAAGAGTCACTGAGTGAGGGTAACAAAGTCGCTGCTCCTGGATGAGGCCAGGTAAAAGGATGAAGACTATTCAGCTGTTTGGAACACCCTTAAAATATGAAAAAACACCCATTAAAAAAAGCTGTTTTACAAAAACAAAAAAATGGTTGCTACTTTCTTAGCAGAATTCACGATTTGAGTTACTGAGACAGAATTAGAGTTCAGATGGTTTTACTTTAAAAAAAATAAAATAATTGAAATTACTTCCTTCAATCCAGGGTCAGACACCTATTGCTGCAAAAATAGAATCAATATCCGTGTTCTCAGTAGATTCTTTCCATGCAGGGCCGGGGCTTCCTTCAAGCAGCAGCTGCTTGGGGGTCCCTGCTGTGCTTAGTCTGACACGGGCTGTATCAGCATCAGAACATTGTTCTTGACTCAGAGGTCCATCCTGGTAGGCGGGGAGGATGAGTGATGCACTTGTCTCACAGATCCCAGAAAGTTCAGAAGGCTTTTGCTGAACAGTCTTCAGAGCTCTCTTCAAGCGTGCAGATGATTTGATCCTCCTTGGACAGAGCCATGCCCCGAGGTACCGCCTTGGCCAGCGTGTGTGTTGGGACCCATACAGGAGGTATTTACGGACAGATGTTTTGACACAGCGCAGTTTTTTCTTCAAGCTTAAAAGGAGGAAGGTGCACAAAACATAACTTTATCAGATACTGAAGTGTTACTTCATTTGGAGTTTGGAGAGGTTTAGCCTTTATCATTTTCCTTGTCATACCAAGGAAACATAACAGCACCTTCTATATAGCACTACTATGATAGTACCCAGGGCAATCTGAAGAAAGACAACTCTTGCATCATACAACTTTTACCATTAAACATGCAGATTATTTAAGTTGCATTTGTTATGTATTTGTGCATTTGTTAGCCTTTTAGATCCTTTCACAAGTGACTGATGCTAAACAGAATGCTCATGTCAGAGCATCCAGTAACCTGAACTAGTGATCCCGTGTTTAAAAAGAATGGCTTAGACCACTGTGTTTCACTATACTGTAGCAATATACATATTAAAATGTCATCCAGCAATTAAAATTACATCCAGAAATCCCACACCCATGCAAAAACTACCTGCATCCTTGAGCTTCCACGTGGTGCAGCCGGTTGCTTTTCAACAACTTGTTACGCAGAAAATAAGCTTCTGATTTGAATTTATTGTTTTTGCACCACAGAATAGCTTTTCTGAGTGCCTCTGACAGCTCCCCAAATGATGCAGCTGTTTGGACCATCTGTACAAGAGATTCAGTATGCTGTGACTTTGCTACACGAGAGGAAGGTGGTGCCAACTTTGCTTTAAAAGGTGTTGATGGCATGTTTATACCCTGAAACAATAACAGAAATATTAGTCTTTTAAAAAGATTATGTGCCTGGTCCTTTCTGGTGGAGGGGAGCAGAGTACTGAAGATTTTGTGAGAACATTCCTTATTTCCCAAGAAGAAAGAGAAATAGCACTCTTGTTTTGTGGAATACAAAAAGAAGATAATTAGAATTTGTATTCTTGTCTACTACTGAGCTCTCTGGTCAGTCACTTGACAAACCAAGAAATGCTCAAATTCCTAAGCAGAAATGAGTAGCGATTTTCTGTGCAAAGCTTCCACACTAACTAGGGTTGTCAGACAAGCAAAAATAAGGCAGGGAAAGGGGACATTTTCAATCAGGAATATTGTGTTAGGGTCTGTAAAACTGAAAAATAATGTGTAAAAAGATACCCTACAAACCTCTTGTGCTGGATGTCTGGATGGCTTAAGCAAGCTCTTCACATCAATCCCCAGGTACTTCCCTACAGAGAGAGAGGAGATTTCTCATTACAATGTTGAGATAGTTTTACGTCTTTGCACAGAGATGCTGCAGTGCTTTGCCATGCTGAGCTCTCAGCAGGTTCACACCTGTACTCAGCATTTCCAAGCAGCTCAAGGGGACTACACTCATCTTGCATTGCAGCTGGCAAGGGATGAAGAGGATGCAGAGATTTACAGATGGCTGCAAAGAACTTAATGGGTAAAAGCTTCACACAAACACCTGGATGCCTGCAGTCACTGGCCATAGCCCTGAGTACAGAGAAAGTCCTGGGCACAGTCCAGAACCAGCAAGCACAGGATACCTGCATCCTGTGCTTATAGCCTTGCCTACTCTTGTATGGACTGCAGACAGTGTTCTTAGCTTCTCACTATCCTTATCTATGCAGAAGGAGGAAAGTAAAAATAACTATTTTCAGGACCTGGATACTGCATTCATTATCTGCTTCTCTCCAGGCTGTATCCTCTTTAAAACAAACCCTCCAAAAAAAATCACAATGTTGACATTATCCACAGCTTTATAAAGGCAAGGTACATTCAGCATTCTCTTCTCCCAAGGACAGGAGAGGGGAGCTTGTACTAGAACCACACTCTGTGGTAAAAGTGCTTGGCTCTGTTGGACAGAAGCTGTGGTCAGTCTCTGAGATGTCAGAAACCATTTGCACTGTGGCACAAGGCTTTACCTCTGCTGGCTCTGGGCACCAGAACTGTCTCTCCGATATCCATGGGGCACGGGATGCTATGGTTTGTCACACCACTTGTACAGGTTACAAAATTTCTCTTTTTTCCAACCTCTGATACTGCCTCTGCCATTGTTGGGAAGAGCTTCTTCAACCAGCTGGTAGATTTTTTTGTTGTAAGCATTTTAGCCTTTTGCTTCTTCACCTCAGAAGATAGGTTAATTCCAAGGAAGTTACTGATATCAGAAGGGAAGGTAAACCCCTTGATATAAGGCATCTGTTGGGTCTCAGATACCAGCTGAAGTGTTGTTGACAAGACGTCATACAAGGACATGAGGGTCTGCAATACACACCTGTACTGAATCCTGAAGAGAGAAAAGACAAAGGTATGGAGTCTTCTCTAAGAAAACTTTATGCCCACTGAACAGCCCACCTTAATCTCAAACAGAAGAGATTCCAAGCTGCCCTTTCCCTGGTTTCCCTCAGTGCAAGCTTAGCTTTTTACACTCCATCACCCTGCTTTCCTTAAGTCTGAGCCTTAAGGAACCGTTAAGGATCAGAATGTAGGAGTGACTTGACTAGTAAATTCCCAATCAGGAGCCCCTCTGCTTCCCTAGAGTTTTGCAGAGTGCTACACCTGGGACTCATCAGGTTCTCGGGTCACATCCAAATCATTTGCCATGAGGTATTCCCCCAAAAGCACTCTGTACCAACTCAGGCTGATGCCATACAATTGCCTGCTCTATGTTTCCTGGAGAGACAGATTTCTTGTGCCAAAGAACATTTTACTGAGTTCTTCTACACAATGATGTTATTTTCCTGTACTGAGAGAGACCAGAACACCAATTTCCCTGGAAAACTCAGCAGTGTTATAGAACATGTTTATCCCAGCCCTTCCATTTCAGCAGGAGGCAGGACTTACTGCTTGCTGCACAGAGTACCAGGTGTCAGTGTTTGTGTCAGGCTGGCACTAACACTGTGATTTCATTAGTGCTACATAAAGTTTGCTATGAGCCAAGAACAAAGCCTTCCATAACAGCATGTAAGAAGTCTCTCTCCAGTTGTACAACTCTTCGGGTGCTACAATCAAGTCCAAAAGAATGGAGGGACAACCCTCTCCTCCTCCTCCCAACTGAATAAAGCTCACTTAGCAGCAAGGCCTAATTACAAGCCCTTACCCCTGACAGGCACATCAAACAGACAGACAGGCAACAAACAACAACTTTGAACACACAAACCATAGCCGGCTCAACAGCCCCAAAGCCACCGTGTTCAGAAGTATGAATTCCTTCGAGCAGAGATGTTTAATGGACAAGCTGAAGATTACAGCAGTTAAGGATAAAAAAGTAAACAGCATGTAATGAGACTTGCTGAACACACCAACTAGAGGCAATTCGCAAGGCGATACCCTGTAATAATTTGGGAGATGAGTATCCAAATTTTGAATTGCTCAAGGCCAGAACAGCAGCCAGCCAACAGCCTGAGGTTCCTACATAATAACTTGAAAATAAGGTGTTTGGCTATCAAACAAGCTTCAAGTTGCACATATGAATTGCACAGTTGAGTCCATTAGCAATACAGAGCCTCCAGCAGACCTAGGTTTGGATGTCATGAGGTGCTACTAGTGAATTGTAAGAATATTTTTATGATGAAAAAAGGATACAGAAAAGTTTTACTGCAACAGTCCAATAGACGCAGTATGAGCTTGCAGCCTCCCAATACCTTCAGAGCCACTGTTTCCAGCATGGGCTGGCTGGGAACCAAGCACTCTGCATGGGCTTCAGATGTATCTTTCCTACGTTGATACAAGGATGAGAAGATGGTTACGATCTAGCAGCCCCCTCCTTTAGCTCTGCAGATTGAGTTAATGGATAGTATAAAATATAGAATCATGACACTTACTTAGGAATCAGTTCTACCAGAGTTCCAAGGCAGCCCACCAAATTTATTTTCCATAGGCGCTTCAAACATTGTTCTACCTAGGAAAAAAGAAAACTCTTTTGACTGGTATTTTGAGAGACTAGCAGTGCCTTGGTCTAAGAACCATCACTATGTTAAACGACACATTCCCTTTACCAGTTTAGCAGCACAAACAGCAGGTTTGTGTTATGAAATGTTCTGGGATATTCCTATATCTGCCCTTCATCACTCTACTGTAAAAATGGAATTAAGAGAAGGACTGCAGTAGGTCATGGTTAATTGGTGCTGCATGGTTTCCCCTGCTGTATACAATTACCTTCGGTATTGGCTGTCAAGAACGAAAACACATGATCAAATCAAGAAGGTAAGCACCATTCCTGTTCTGTTTCAAAACAGTTATTTGAAGGTACTGACAATCCCTTTCCTGGAAAATCGGTAAGAAGTTTACTTTTCATGCTAAACCAGAAAGTACCTAATAGAGCAGCTTAGGACTATTCTTCCCCCCCTCCCACTATTACAATTAACTGAGAACAAAGCCTCTGTATTACTCCTGCATTCAAAGGTATGTAGCTGTAGCTCCTTCAGGTCTCAGCGTGAGCACAAGACACCACGTATTCGTGGAAAAGTGGAAATGGCACCGGCTGCACAGAGCGGTCGCTCACCTGCTGCAGGGCGAGGTAGGGGCGGTGCCGGAGCAGCCTGCTGTGGAACGCGTAGAGCAGGGCGCGCACGACGCGTCCCTCGGCGGCCAGGCCGGGCCCCGACAGCCGCCTCCCGGCCGTGTCGCACCGCCGCCGCAGCACCGACAGCCGTCCCACTGCGGGGGGGAGCCGGACACGGCCTCAGCGCCCGCCGTCACCCCGGCCCCCCGCGCCCCCGGCCCCCACCGCCCGCCCGCCCGCCCGCAAGCGCACGGCAGTGCCTTCAAACGCCCCCCAGCCCCTCTCGGCACAGCGCCGGGACCTGCGGGGTGTTCGGCCGCCAGCGCCACCGTGGCGCTGCTCGTGGGCCAGGGCACGTCCAGCCGGTTCCACGGCGCGTCCAGCCCGCTGCACGGCACATCCCGCCGGTCCCACGGCACAGCCCACGCCGCCCTGGGCGCCGCCATGTTCCCGCCGCGCACGGCCTGGGCGGGACCATCCCGGCCGGGCCGGGGGAGGGCCGCGGGCTGGACCAAGTCACGCCGCAGGGGCGAGGCAGAGCCCGGGGCCTGGCGGTGGTGCGCTGCGTTCCCAAATGTCGTAAGCGAGAAGAGGAATAAATGTAAATTATGAGTGTTACTCACACTTTCCAAACCTCGCAATTCTTCAGTGTCAGCCTCGGGAGCGGGGGCTGTTGGTAGCCAGCGCAGCAGCCGCTGAGCTCCTCCGTGATGCGTTGCCCGAGAGCCCAGGGGTGACCCCAGTCACGGGCCCTGCAACTGCGCCCTCCCATGTGACACACACACCCCTTAAAGTGCAAAAAAATCTGGGAGATCGGCTTCACACCAGTAGCAATTCCTATCCGGATGAGAGGACATAGTCTTAAGCTGTGTCAGGGAAGTTTAGGTTGGACATAATGAGGAATTTTTTCACAAAAAGGCTGATTAGACATTGGAATGGGCTGCCCAGGGAGGCGGCGGAGTCACAGTCCCTGGAGGTGTTTAAGGAAAGACTGGACATGGCACTTAGTGCCACAGTCTGGTAGACTTGGTGGTGGTCAGTCAAAGGTTGGACTTGATGATCTCAGAGGTCTTTTCCAACCCAACTGATTGTGTGATTCTTGATATCAACACTCTGAACAAGGACAGGCCTTGCTGCCCATACCCCAGGTGCCCACCTGGCCATCCTGGTCCCTGCATGCATTTGTCCCAGCTCCTGGGATTTGCCATGGCAGGGACAAAGGGCCAAGGCCAGGCAGAAGTGGGGCCTGTGGTGAATGCAGGTGTCCCATGGAATTGATTGCTGTCATTTATTAGTGTTGTTAAAATAGTTTCCTACCAAATGGATTGAATTTTTGTGGTCTTCAATGAGTTCTCCTCCCCCAAGTATAAGACATTGTTTCCTGCCTCTTTCCCTTTCTGCCTGTAGTTGAAATTTCCTAACTGCTAACACTGGTATTCCAATTAAAATATTTGTTGGGAACAATGGAGCTAAATTGGGCACAACTTTTTGTATAGTCTTATCTTCTCTTGATTCCATTTTGTTGTATATTTTCTATTTTCTTTTAAGGAATCTTGTACAAATACAGATTAAAGTGATGTCCTTTTAAAAAGATAGAGCAAAGATTGGCATTAATGGTTGCACCTGTAGGGAAGAGAGATAAGAGCAAACCAAGAGGCAGAACTGACAAAAGGCTGTTGTGAGCACTTGCCTGGCCTGAGGAGTGTTAAGCTTCCTAGACTAAGAGTGAATGTGAAAGTAAAAATGGAATCTCTGAAGTGTGAGCAGAGGATCACAAAGGTCTCTCTAGCTGAGCTTCTGAGGTGTTTTGAACATCCTATAAGTGAAGAGCAAGCCTGGGCTATCTGCTTTCAGTGTTGCTGTAAAATGGAGCAGTTGGCTCAAGAGCTGTGCCCATCACTCCATTCTGTATTCATAAAAGGTTGTGGGAGTGTCTTGATCCATGCTGATGGTACTGCTTCCTTCAAGGTCTACCACAAGTCTGGTAAGAACATAGGTGCCAAGGGTTGTTCCTTTAACAGGCTGAAATGGGACAAAGTAGGGAAATTTTCTTTTCCTCTGCTTTTTTTGTTGGTTTTGTTTGGGTTTTTTTTCCCCTCTCCTCTGTCTGTATATTGTCATGAAGCTATTCTCCTGCCTATACTTTATTTCAGAGGACTGTAGATGAATGGTAATACAGATATATTACCTACTAATTTCTCTAGTCATGCTCTATCGAGTCATTTGGTTCCAGGAAATAGCTGGGATAAAAGCTTTTCACCACTTACTTTATTTGAAATAAATAATCTAAAGCTTCATTATATGTCCTGCTCTGTTCATCTTCCAACCTTCATCTTCTTACCTTTGTTATGGTAACTTTCACAGTGGATTTATGATTGCAGTTTCCCTCTTTCTGTCACTGTGTGTAGCCAGCAAGTGGCAACAAGTCTGTGTTATGTACGGCTTGGTGGGGCTGCTGCAGAGGTCAGTGCTAGGCTAACTCTTCAGGGATTAGAGGGAGTCATTAACAATAAAGACAAAGATCCCATGCCTTCCTTATGGTTAGATATCAATTAGCAGACAACAACAACAACAAAGGGAAAACCCCCGCAGCAGCCATTAGTTTGGGGCTAATGGTTACAATAAGAAGAGCATCCCATGTTGCTTTCTAGCAACATAGGATTTCCCCAAATATAGACCTACTTTCCCCAGGTGGGACTGACTTTAGTCAGAGGAGTTAGTTTCCTTATTATCAAGAATTCTTCCTGTTTCCCTCTCTTGAAAGGGGTTCTAAATGCCTAAGCAGTTTTCTTTCTCCCCCATCCCTCTTTTTTCCCTTTCAGATATTGGCAGCATTCAGCATTCAGAGGACAAGGTAAGCTTGTATCTTTACCTTCATTATGTGTGCATAGAATCCTGCTATAGTAAAGGCCAGCTCAGGAGATATAGATGTCTTTGGAAACTATCAAGGTGCTTAAATTTGCTGTGCCCTGTGAGTATTTCCCCTACAACCTGGGAAAGAAAACAAAATGCCCAGACTGAACTCAAGGAAAGCAATGGGACTGGGAAACAATGTGCACAGATGCTGTCTACTGTGCCCAGAGTCTTGTTGTCTTAATAATGATAACTTAGGGGTGCTAGTTCAGGCCATATAAAATCTTAAAACAACTTAAATGGGGAGTATCTCTCATCCTCAGAGATGTGCTCAGCCCTCAGGGGCAGATGAGGGTACATGCATGGCTAGGAATTGAGAGCTGTGACATTCTCCAGTTTGTGCTGCATTGCTTCCTTGGTCTGTGTCTGCAGCTGTTGGAATACTTGGGAGTGGTGATCTATGAAGCCCTGGACTGGGGAATTGACAGCCAACTGGAGCGACAACTGAGTGGTCCTTTGGAGAAATTGCTGTGCCTCATGTTGAAACTGGATGATGAGCCAATGAAACCAGAAGTCACCCTGCAGGATGTTATCAAGGTTTCCTTATTCCCACTTAGTAAATGTAGCAACTTTAGAGGAGTTGATGGAACGGTGCAGTTAACCAAGGGGCAAGACCATTTCTGGGTAAAAGCTGGGTAGATTGTTGGAGAACATAGAGGGAGCATGTGGCTTTCCCATCAGAGGGAAAAGGCAATACCATCTTAGGTACTTGCAGGTGCCCATGGAAAAGAATTAAGAAGGAACACTACACATGGCTCTCACACAGCTGTGTCTACAAAGTCCTTCTGTACATAGTCTCCAAATTCAATACCCAGACGACTGGATATTGAAAAAAAAGTCACTTGTCTGTACTATTCAGTTTTTGCAAAGGCTGGGATTTCAATGTCTCAACTCAAACAGGTATTTGCCCCTCAAACAGAATTTAAAGGTATGAGAAACTTCTCATCCCTCTGTCTGATCTGGGCAGGGGAAAAGAACAGGGTAAGTGACTCCACCTGCTGTGGGTTTTTGTGCTTTGTCGGCACTGCAGGCTTCCCCTTTCAGATACTTATTTCAAAGCACACTGTGGAAGACAATATAAATAAATTATGCAGTTACTTACATTATCATACATATAAGATTGGACATTTTGCTTCTTTGTTCCTCTGTATCTGCAATAGAAAAATAATATAAAGGGGCCATGAGGAAGATGATTTTTAACCATGGATCAAGGAAACTGAATCTTGCTTTATTCCATCCTCCCATGGTGGTTTTTTTTCATTTCAAGATCTCTTTTAAATAGCTGCAATTCTTTCAGGCCTGTGAGGAGCACTTGCCCAGGCCTTCTGAGGCTGCCAGACATTATGAAATGACCTGTAGGAATCTGTTTGCTGAATATATGGAACTTCAAAAGCTTGTGACCATCATCCAAACCTCCAAAGAGGTACATTTGGGATCACCCCTTAGCTGCTATTCCCTCCACCTTCACAGACCCACCAGGTTCTAAAGTAACCTTCCCATTGCACTGAAAGTGGAGGATGTAGATGAAGGTCTGTTTTCACAATGGGAATGGCTTCTGTCTCTGCACCTTTTTTACTTATTATAGCATTTAAAAGTTTAGGTGTTTGGGGTTTGTAGGCTTTTCAGATAAACATTAGTAATTTATATTGGATAGATACTGAA
Organism: Pipra filicauda; assembly: GCF_003945595.2. Taxonomy (NCBI): domain Eukaryota; kingdom Metazoa; phylum Chordata; class Aves; order Passeriformes; family Pipridae; genus Pipra; species Pipra filicauda. The sequence goes on along the minus strand of NW_024104809.1, from coordinate 1,252,152 downwards.
CAGTGCAATGACCTCATGTGCTTGCTTCTCAGCGACTGAGAAAAATGGATGTGGAAGATTTGGTGGAAAATCCCATTCAAAAGAAGAAAAACTGTGATGTAAGGGATTTAATTTCTTCATTATGGACATGGTTTTTTTTCTTCAGCCTTAGCTCTCTGAGGCTTCCCACTGATTCTTCTATGAAAAGTAGAGGTTGAACATATTAAACCGCTTAGGTTTTTTCAGGAGCTTAAGTAGTTAACGACTTGTCTGCAAAACAAGCTGGGGAGTGAACTTGAAGTTAAACTATTTCATATGTCAACCTCACGTGGACATTTATTCTACATAAATATTGTCTTTGTGGTCCAACTTAAACCACTTCTAAAAATGAAGTTAGAGGCAGTCTTTGGAGTAAGTGTCCACAAGCAATTACTCAGGCTGTTTCTTTCTGCAGCTGAGCCCCAAACTTCAGCTCTTGGTGGGAACTGACACCTGCCAAAAGCAATCTGTTCCTTTCTTGTAGCTGGACTGAAAAATCCCAGAAAACTGTTCTGTTATTGGTAGTACTGGGATGGACTATTTCACTTTTACTTTGTGGGGTCTATGTTGGTTCAGGACTAGCAGGGACTGAAGGCCAGTAGCGCTGTCCATCTTTGTGGCAGCTCCAGCAGCTCAAAGGGGTGAAGGGGGATGAGGCTGGAGATGTCACTTATAGATTGGGCTCACTGCCTTTCTTGTCTTTGCATTCTGTCCTTCCATAGATCTTGGACTGTATGTTTGGGGCAGAGAAAGCAACTTACTCTGTTCTTTTCAAGACCCTGCAAAGTCAGAGCTCAATCAGAAACAAACAGCTCTTCCTTCAGGCTGGAGCTCTGCCCAGCATAAACAAATGCACTGTAGTCTGGAGTCTGTGGAGGCAAACAGCAAGCCCCAAGAGACTTGTGGACTCGCTCCCTTTGTCTAAATAGCACTTGCTTTGAAGCATGCTCAAACTATTCGTATGAAAATGTTTGTGAAATGTGTGTTTGGGCATATTCTCAATTTTGTGATCTATTAAAATAAACTGGCAAGCTATCTCAAACCACAAACTCATCAACTGCTATAGCTCTTTTCTGCAGGGAATACATGAATAAATACAAGGGCTTTGCTGTGTGGCCTGAAGGCCAGTGTATTTGGCCTCTGCTCCTTCAGGAGACATGAATTCCGAAAGCTGGATGCCTGTTGCAAATCCTCTGCCTCTAGTTTCCAAGTCCCTAAGCACCAGTTGATTGCATCGCTCTGAAAAACTCTTGAGTTTAAAATAACCAGGGTGCTAACTTCACTGGGATCCCACAGATCAGAGCTGATGCCTTGAGTGGTGCTAAGAAGCTAATGCTCTCTATGGGCCACACTTTTTTTGTTGACTGCTACAAAACAGGTCTTCTGAAATGCAGAGCACAGCCTGACAGCATGCAGGGTTGTACAGTTTCAGCAGAGCTTATCTGTACACGTTACAAGTTGATATTCACCTTGAAATCTAAGCAGATGAGACCTGTTAGAAACACAGCTGTCTTACTGCTCATCTGTTGAACTTAATGCAATGGATTTACGGTGTTGTAGCATTTTCGTGTTGTATTGCACAGGTGTGGGAAGTTTAGGTGGTATTTAACACTACATGGGATGGCCCAAGTAGAATAATTGCAATGATCCAGTCAGTAGGGAAAGAAATGTATGAGTGATGATGATGTCACCAACATCTGAAAAATGTTTTGGGTGTGCAAGTTGCTCTGAAATGGACAGTTGAAGACAATTCTTGTCCCAAAACTAATGTGGCAATATTACAGTACAGAAATCTCTCTTCAGGTCATGTTTTTCAGTCAAGTGCTATAACCATGTGAAATACAACTCTATAAAGTGCAAACATCTTGATGCTATTTCAAAAGTAAAAAAAAAAAAAGGGCTATTTCAAAAGTCTCTAGTACTGATGGGTTTGCCCGGAGACTTTTGCGTGTTCTCCCACACAGTATTAAATATAGCCTAGGAGGTATGGCTTGTATGCGGCCACTCTTTGATAATTCTAGTTCTCTGGAGTTGAGGTATGACTGTACCAAAGCCAGGCTAAAACAATACAACAAAAAATCTCTCTCCTTGAAGGCAGCCATCAGTCAGAGCTTGTATAAGACTCTTCTGATATTACACCAAGATATCTGAAGGGATAAGTTGAGAGAAGATGCTGTAAGTGGAAAAGGGAGAGGAGTCTAAGTCAGAAACTTTGTTTTGAGGCAGTTTTCTGAAATGTTTTGCTTCCCTTTCACTGTTTATAATACAATCACTTGCTCTTACTTAATTTGCCATTGGGATCCAGATAAGCTGTTGATTTAGCACTTCCATTACAATGTTGTCTAAACGTGCTATTGAGTTGATTATTTTTTATCCTGTTTTTGTTGGGTTATACTGCATGCCTGAGCATCCTGAGATACTAAAGCAGGAAGAGGATGAGCAGATGTCAGTTTTTAGCTTGTGTCTGCAGGCTGAGACTGATAATGTATGCTTCTGTGAAGTATGAGATCCCTTCCCACTTGTCTTCCTCTTTTGTTTGTGGACACTTCAACCCTTGTTTTCTGAAAATTTAGAGGATTTTAATGGTGAGATTTGGGATTTCATTCCCAATGTTTCCTAGGATTCAATAATGTGAAAACACTGGTACCTGCAGTGCCAGTGCTTGCAGAAAGAAAATGTGTCTTGCTACCTGGCAGCAAAAGCTGTGTTTTGCTGAAGTACATTCATAAAGTTAATGACAAAATTTGGGAATGAGCCTGGTGAGCCAGCTCCTAGTTTCCTCATTGTAAATTATTCTCTGCAAAGAGAAGCAATTCTCTGCTCTGGTACTGTACCCTGCTCTGAAACTGAGTAGAAGTGGGTATTAAGGACACAACTGTGTGTTTCTGAATAACTTCAGTTTCTACGTGTGCCCTGTTACGTGGAGGGAGGGGATGCTGCTCAGTGTGTTCTAGCCAGCTATTGACTTGGCCCTTCCTGGTTTCTCCGAGGCATCCCTGTGGCCCAGTGTCATCAGAGAACTGCAGGCTGGCGTGAGGCTGCGCAAGGCCAGTGAGCGACCACAGCGCTGTGTGCCTCCAAAAGAACGGATCCGCTCTCCCTTTGAATTGCTTTTGGATGATATTCAGCACAAGAGATACACCCTACGGAAGGTGAGTGACTTGGAAAACATCTGCTCTACTTCATGTCCAAGCAGTATGTGTTGAGACGTCTTCTCCAAAAGCTTGTCTTTCTCAAGGGCACTTCGAAGTCCAGAAGTGTCTGGGTATCCCTCTCAGTTGCAACTCAACATTAGATCACCCTATTTTTCTACCCAAGTGCTTCATTTCCAGTAACTTTTAAGTCAGCAGTAGTCACAGTTTCATGAAGCTGAATAGTAAACCTCTTCTCCCTCCAGGGGTCAGCCACTCCTTTCCCTGGAGCAGTTATGCTGCCCTGCACACAACAGTTTCATGGAACAGACTCTTGCCTGCTTGTGCTTTCCACCTTGGACACTTATGTCCTCCCAGGCTCCTTAAGCTGAGCTATGCTTGGCAGCATCTCTTACTAGTTTCCTTGCCTTCCCAGATGCCCCAGATGTTCTGGGTGTATGCAAAAGCAGTTTTGAGACAATCCTTTGCTCAGTCTCAGGCAGAGGCCTCTAGGCAGTGTACTTGAGCTACTGCAGGAGTTTAGTCAGGGTAAAAAAAGTTAAGGCCCTCCCAGGGGCAGCTGCTGTTCTGACTCAAGTGGCAGTGACTTCCAATTTCACCACTTGGTTGGTGAAGATGACCAGATACAAGAATGTCTGGGGTGTCTCTAAAGGCTTGAGATACTCTTTGCTTGCTGCAGCTTGATCTGGGAATGATGAGCAGATCTAAAACATTGGCATAAGGCTTTGTGGCATTGGCATGCTTTGCAAACAGACGTCTTGGCAGAAGATGAGACACAACTCTTCTTGTAATAAAAACCAGTATTACAAAAAGTGAAAACTTTGCCTACCACACTAGACATCAGCTTTTTTTCCTCTTTGTTGGTGCTGCTGGAGTGCAGCAGGTTTATAAGCTTCAGCTAAACCATGCACCTCCATAAAGCCCCAGCTCTTGCTTGGCTTGACTGTGGTTCCAGCCTCCCGGTAAGGCTATGTCATTTCTTTGGAGATAATATCTTTATTGATGTATAAATGAATAGTGGTGTAAAGGAGACAGTGCATCATAACTATTTGTGTTCCTCGCAATGTACTGTATATCAGTGCACTGTGCAGTACAGAACCATAACTCAAGGTGGCAGGATGATCTGGGACTTGATTTTCTCTTTTTTTTCTTCTTTTAAAAAAACAAAACAAAAAACAACAACCCCCCCCCACTTTTCTTTTTGAGGAGAAGCACAAACATGTTTGAAGAGTAGTAGACAGAAATGCTCAAAGAAAGCAGAGTGCACAGGTCTTTGTGAAGGCTCTTAAACTAGGATTTCCCCATCTGCAAAGCTATTTTAAAGCTTCTCTAGCAAACAGTGGTCTAATTTGCAAATGAATGAAAGCACAGCTAGTGTGGGAAGCTGTAGTGTTGTTCTACCTGCACTCCCACATGTTCTGAAGTTGTACACACAGGCACCATAACCTCAAAATAAGAATACGTGAACAAGGCAGCTAAAGACATGCATGTACAATTGACTTTTTTGTCAGTTGTCCCCTATGCAGCTAGCACAGGGCTTGATGCCTCACATGAATATGTGCCCTGCAATTCTATCTTGCTATTGTTCCTAGTTTATGTAGGGCTGTAAGCCAGTCTCTGAGACTCTAGCTTATGCATACAGCTGCCTGCTGCTGCAGTTTTTGTTGCAGTTCTGTTAACCTGTTCAATTGCTCTCCTCCCTGGAGCTGAGTTCTCGCTGTTGAAGAGGATGTGACGATGGTGCTTATCAGGATCACTCCTGACGTCAAAATCTGAGTACAGTGTTTTCCAGCAGCTTCATGAGCAGTTCATGAGCTGCTAGGGCTGGAAACCTCTAAGGACTGTGCAGCACTTCTGATTGCCTCTAGCTTGCCAGGAAGGAACTATTGTAGAAAAAGAACTATTTATTAAGCATCGTTTTTCCTCTTTCAGGTGATTGTTGAGCAAAAACACAAGGACCCCGAAGTTGATGTAGCTGCTCCCAAGCCTCCTCTAAAGCTGGTAGGTGACCTGGTGCTGCATGTGATGATAGCAAAAAAAGGTAATTCTGGAGTGACAGAACAGCTTCAAGGAACATAGAGGTAATGCCTTAGCTACTGGTTTGTGTTTGGGAGGGGGATATATTAACTTCTTGAGCAGATCCTCCTGCCAAAACCGGGGCCTAGGAAAATGGGAGTTGACATCTTCATAGGAGAAAGATGATCAGTCTCCCTACTTCTTCCACTGCTTCTTTCATTTGGAATATTTTGTGGTCCTGAAAGAACTTCTGAAGTTCTCAATTTCAAATTTGAGAGTCACCAAAGTATTCTACTATGCCCAGTGCTGGAGGGTGTCTCATGTGCAGGGCCCAGTGCCCTCTTGAGTGACAGGCACTTGTAAAACAGTGCCATTGCTGATGGATTTTTCTGTCACCACTGGTCTCCTTGCTCTATCCACTGGCTCTTTGTGGTGCTGTGCTTTGCCTGCAGGTGTTGGAGAGGCAGCTGAAAGAGTGTGTGCCATGTGAGACCAGCTGGCATGAACGGTCCATGGTAGAAATAAAACAACCACAGAAGCTTCAGTCAGCAGCAGCACAGGAAAAAGGGAGCAGGCCCAAAGGTACCTGCTCCAAAATAGTGGCTGGCCTTTGAAATGAAAGCCCATTTATTTTTTCAATAACATTTATAATGCAAAGGGGGTGGCAATGCAAATTTTGTGTTAGAGGTGGTTTGGCATAAGAATAGTTATTTCTAGAAAATCTGTCTGTGGCTTATTAAGACTCAAAAGATGGTTCAACTTACCCATTTTTTTATGGATGTTCAAAATTGTCCACTAAGTGAGAGGGCAGAATTTTGACCATCACCTAACACTAAAAGTTTATGTAACCATCATGACAAAGTCTGGCCTAATCTCAAATTCTGATCTGTAGGTATCAAATTTGTAATTTTCTTGTCCCAGCACAATATCTCATTTAGTCTGTGCGTATGGGGGTTTTTGTTCTCCCTCTCCCCTGCAGAAATGCTTTTGACACCAAATACAGCCTTGAACTCTCCAAGTGACAGTTTTTTAACTCTCCAAGATGCCAGTACTGAGTTTAAAGTTGTCAACACTAAAACACAGCAGCTGGGACCAGGAGTTCAGGTAAGGCTTTAAGTGAAAGGACTATGGGGAGGCATTAGAGCTGCAAATACACACATAGCCTGGAAGGTCAGGTACAAATCCTAGTGTAGGAAATCTTGTCTCAAAAGTGAACAAATGTGGTACTGTTGGGTTCACTGAAGTTCTTTTCTCTACAGAAGCACATATCATATTCAGACAGTTCTGTTTGTGGCATGACTACAGCCTATTAGGTACAGCGTATACAATCCCTTCTCTCTGACCAGTGCTAGGACCTGAGGAACTGGCCTGAAGCTGTGTCAGTGGAGGTTTAGGTTAGATAATAGGAAAATGTCTTTCACCCAGAGGGTGGTTGGTCACTGGAACAGGCTCCCCAGAGAAGTGGTCACAGCACCAAGCCTGACAGAGTTCAAGAAGTGTTTGGACAAGAGTGTGATTCTTGGGATGGTCCTGTGCTGGTCTAAGAGTTGGACTTTTCTTGTGGGTACCTTTCAGCTCAGGATAGTCTATGATTTTATAGAACCAAGGCCTGCTCTGGTCTCTTAAAACTAGACCCTGCAGAAGTTTTAATATGCATGGGAGTCTGACCAATCTTACAGTGAGGCATTTGATGCTAGGGGTATTGATGTATTTTGGTTTCACATGGTATGTGAGCTCATGGAAAGAAAAACTTAATTACTTATTTTTAAGAAGCAACTTGATTGGTAAATTCCCACTCTTCTGTCTATGGAGTTATTTTGGGAGCACCACTCCTCAATAAACCACGATGTCTTTGGGTTCTTTTACTCCTGGCACGATCATGAAAAGCTTGACTTACTTGGTTCTGGGATTCAGTCTGAGCATATTCAGAAATTCTGTGGAACAGAATTTAAGCCCTAAAACATCATGTCTAGCACAGATGCTCTGGCATACAAACAGGAATCTGTTTTCTGTAAATATTTCTGTCTGAAATGCAGTTGCTTAACTGAGGAAAGCGGATATGAATTAATAAAAGCAGAAAATCTCAGCTATATTTGCCCCCATCTGTGCTACTTGGAGGAATGTTCAGCATTCGAGAACCCTGTAGTTGATGTATTACTGCTAAACTAGAAGGACCTTCATATGGAGACTAATATAATCAAATTTGTTTTCTGCATTTCTAGAGAAGGTAGAAACAATGCTGTTGAGATACAGCACTGGGTTTGAGTTGGGTTAGCGAGTTGGGTTGGTCATAGTCTCTTGAACTGTTCTCCAATGTTGCTGTGTGTCAACTGGAGCCAAGAATATGGTTCCAATGTACTCCATGGGTTGCTTAGGGAAGATTTTGCAAAGTTGGTTCCTGAACAGATGAAACTTTCGTATTAGTATCCACATTGAACTTGGGAGAGAGAGAGCAGATGAATTGGAAATTTCACGAACTTGGCTGGAGCTTCCTGGTTGTGGAGTGCAGAGGAGGGTTAACTTTATGTTCCAAGAAGTAATAGAAAGTTCCTAAATGTACTCCGTTGATTTCTTTCTTTGCTTCACTTTTGAGTGAGCCTGAACATTTCTGGTCAGTCCTGGGTATCCCTTTTTTTTTAGCAGCAGTACTTCTGCTGAAGTGGGTTTAGTGTCTCGCTTGCAGCTTATGAACATCCTGTCCTCTGATCTACAGGAAACCACTCTCAAGCTGCCTGACAGCACCTGCCTTTCCTCCAGCAGGTCATCGCTAGTATCCTACAACAGCACAGGTCAGTGTACTTCCAGCTGCATGTCCAAACCAGGTGACAAAGTACAGTCAGTGGCCTACTGGGTTCCCAAAGCCTTAGATTGGGCTCACTGTACACTTTCTTTTCACTCTGATCACTTGGAGTTACTTTACAAGAAGAGCTCTAACACTAAGTAATGAGTCTGGGGAGGTGCCCTTAGAAAACCATTTCTCTGCAGTTGACTAAAGCCTGTGTAGTTCCTGCAGCTTCAAAACAATGATACCATGTCCCCAAAGGCCTAACTGGAATTTGCAGTAAAAGCTAAATGAATGTTTTGAATATTCAAGTAGAAAGAGCACCACTTGATTTCATTAAACTAAGTGGTGCTAATGAAGCCTCATCACTGCCTACTGACAAGCATAATTACTGTAACCTCTGCTTTTTGTGATCTGAGCAGATGGGGTGGAGGAGGAGAGACATAAGCCTTGCAACCTTCAGAGGACAGTGTAGTGCTCTTGAGTGTTTTTTGGGGTGAATACTTAAAAGCTGCCAGTTAGTTTTCTGCACCCTAAAACTCTCTCTTCCTATCCAGGTCTCACTGCAAATTCCCTGTGTCCCCCATGTCCACCCACACTAGGAGACATTAAACCCAAGAGTTTCCTGAATACTGGCCAACAGCAACTGCCTCCTTACAGAAGAAGGTCCAAATCTTTAGAGACAGGCCTTCAAAGCAAGAAACTTGTAAGTCCAACATGTCAGCAAGCAGCCCTGGTCTAATAGATCTTGTAATGACTAGAGCTTGCACCTTGATCCTCATGTAAGCACTAAGCATGCTCTGTGGTTTTTATCTTGGGACATATTGTATACTGATCTGAAGTTGGTATATTATTCTCTCACTGGAGACAGCTTAAGAGAGGACTGGATGCTGCAGTGTCCTTGCAGTGCCTTCCCAGTTTGAATGATATGAAATAGTTGTTTCTCATACAAGAAGAAAAAAATACCTCTGTATTACTTGAAAATGTCCATCAAGACTTCCTCAAGCAGACTGTAGTTGACAGTAGGACTGTCCTGCTTTCTCCATCTCCCCTCATTCTTTCTAGATTCTAATATGTTCACAAGTGTCCCTTAAGCTGCAGTAAAGGGAACAAGCAGTTGACAAACTGTAGATAGCACAGCATTGGTGACTTCTAAATATATCATGTATGCAGTACTGAAGTCATCAGGCTCTGCATGATGGTAGTGAGAGAAATGCTGGGGTTTGTGTGCTTCTGTGCAACTTTCTGAATTATGACCTTGCCCTGTTCTGCCCTGACAAGGTGTGCTGTGCCCTTGCTTCCTTCTTTCCTTCTGCATCTCTCTCTGCCTGACCTTGGCAAGTCTCTAAATTGACCTGAGGACTCTGAGACCTCTTTGTTCAGCAGTGGGCTGGGGGATGCAGGTAGGTTGGGTTCCCCAGGTCTCTCCTGGTAGACCACCAAGCTATAGTTGCCATGTGTGTGGGGCCAGTGATTCCTGGGAAAGAGAAGGCAAGACAGTGCTGTGCTGTGGAAAGGGATCTTGTACTCAGGAGGGGCCAGGGTGGCATCTGTTCTGTGGTCTGTTCCAAAGGGTAAAATTCCCAGAAGACTGGCTCTGGAGATGGTATTAGCTGCTGTGGTGACCAATGGATCTGCTTCCTTTATGAGGTGTCAGGAACCTGCTTGAAAACTGTAGCAATCACTAAACCCCCTGTAGTATTTTCTCTGCTAGCATCATCAAACAGTCAACCGATATTCCCCATCACAGGCAAAACTGGGTTTTGGAGACAAATGCTCCTCAGCCTTTGGGACCCAGTTTTGAGGATAACCTCCCCAGATAGCTGCTTTCTTCAGCCTTCTCCAATGCTTAACTTCTGCCTTTCAACAGGACTGTCTCTTTCCTACCAAGTGGCCATCACCAACCATTGCTGAGCTGATTGGAACCAGATATTCAGAGATGGTGCTGAAAGACTTCTTCCAAAGAGGTGGTGATGGTGTCTTTCTAAGAGCAAAGGTATGTTTCCTCTTCTTGTCTTTGTGCTATCCTTCGTTTTTCAAAAGCTGTCTGGTTTCATGACCCTCAGTGCCGAACTGCTGAGGTGCCCTTTGCCTCAACTTATCCTGTTCATAACAGCTGATCCGAGTTTGGCCCTAGGCTGGAAACAGTTTTTAGTACTTGTGCAGTGATGGCTTTTAATCCAGTTTAAACTCTGTAAATTACTTAGAAAGTAACCCAACCTTTGCTTTTTACTTCTTGTCTGTGATTTCCATGCTAGGAGAGCTGACTGCTGTGACTGTGGGTGAGTTCTGAAATCCTGAAGTAAATAGTTGGGATTTGGTACTGCTAAAGAGTGAAACTGAGGCTCCCATACCCGAGTTGACCTAACTCAAACCACCTTGCTGAGCGGACACAAAGGTCGGGGAGATGAGAGGGACAGAGAATGACCTGCAGCACAGGACTGTTGGCTGTTCACATTTCTTGACTACTGCCTTACTCACTGAGTCTCCTTTAGAGGGGGTGTTGCAGCCAGCCCCTTCAGAACAGATGTCCTGAGTACAAGCCCTTTGCAACACAGATGTGAGGAAGTCTGTGCTACTGGGCTTATGGGTCAGCTTCTTGCCCTCATTTATTTAGCAGTACAGACAGAGTCAAAGGGTTCTAATAGCAAAGCTATGCTACTTCCACAGTCTGTCTGATGCTCCTGAGACTGAATTCTTGTTTTTATCTCACCTTACCGACCTTGCTTTAACTTGCCTGTTCTATGCCTATTCAAAAATGGCTCTTATCCCCTTTGTGTTCTTGCTGCTGAAGTTTTTTTAGCTTTCTCAAGCTCTACTTCTCAAGATAATATCACTTCTGACTGCCAGCTGTGTATGAATGTGCTCTTTCTTATAAAGTTCAAGCGACTCATCAGCTTCCTTATGACTCATTTTTTGCTTCAGGATTGAATTCAAATTTGCCCTGATTTAATCTCTTTGGGATTGCTGCAGTCTACCTCAAAGAATGTCTCTCTTCTTCCCTCTCTCTTAACTAGCTACTGTTACACTCTTACACAATACAGCTATTGTTTGCTCCAGAGCCTTTTTTTAAACTCCTGTTGTCTGGCAGCTGCCCCAAACCTCTGCATCATAAAAACACTGGCCTACAAGTAAGAATTTTTTTTGCCTTTTTAGCTTTTAATTCCTGTGTCTTTGCTATCCTTTATTTGACCTCTGTTATTGTATATGGATCTAAAGCCTTTAGAAGGTTGGTTTATATGCTTGCTCTTTGACAGGCAGTGGATACTGTTGGTACAAAGATATTTCCCTTTTGCATTCACAAATAACTTTCCTTTCCACAGATCTGTTTCAGCTGCCATAAGCAGATGTTTCTTAAGTGGCCTTACAACTGTTACCTCTGCAGCAGGTGAGCTGGTACAAAAGGGGTGAATGAGGAGGGAGAAAAGAGTGAAAGAATAGTGCTGAAAATACCCAGTATTCAAAGACTTGTAGTACTGGATAGGAACAGGTTGCTGAGCCCTTCAGTTTTGTCTTACTGCACAAGCCAGGCTGAAGTGTCTACAGCTGCAGAGGGTGTGGAAAAGTTTGTCTCTGAAGTGGTATCTCAGTTTTAATTCTTAGTATTAAGCTAGCAATAACCAAATTTACTGTGCCAGTATTAAATTCAATTTCTCTGAGATCACTCTGAATTTTGCTCTAAAGATTGGATTTAACTTCAGACAAGGGCTTGAAGAGGTTCTGGGAGAGGGTCTTCACCAGAATCTTCTGTTGAGGACTGAAAAGAACTCCAGACCTTGTGACTGGGGAAGGAGTTGGACCTACTTGTATCCACTTAGTTGTCAGAAACTTTCTGTTCATGGAAGAGGGAGAGAGATACTTCAGGCTCATTAAGGCTCACTTAAATCTATTTGAAGCAGTGGTAAAGCACTGAATTGATTACAAGCAGCAAGTAAACAACCACTGGAAATTGAGCAACTGTCTGGTGGTAGTGCTGGGTGAATTTTAATGAGGATTTGCAGAGAAAGCCTTGAAGCTATGGATGCTGACACATTTCAGATGAATTAAACAACCATAAATAGGAGAGCTGGCAAACTGAATGGGGGAGTTCTAAGCTTTCTTACTTTGCCATCAAGCAATTCTGCCACAATCACAAGTTCTGACTTACTTGGGAAAGTCACCTTTAGCTGCCATATTAGTATCTGCTGAGCTTTACTCAAATGATAATGCTGGGAACTTTTTCTTTCAGTGTTGTCTGCTGTGACTGCTGCATCAAGGCAAGTCTAGTCTGTACAACAGCATATGAGTTTTTTACATTTTCTGTTTTCCCAATGCCTCACCTAGTCATAGGAAGCTTTCCTTCATCCCACTGATACCTCAAATCTACCCTCTACCTTGTTTCTAAGAAAACAGAAGAGGGAATATTATGAGGTGCAAAAGCAGCAAGGGTGCTGCAGACATCTCTTGTCATACTCAGCTAAAACAACTCTGGTTCCTCTTTCATCCTGTGTAAAGTGGTTGGGATTACACTGTGATCTATTTATACAAGGGTCAGAAAGTTCACTGCATTAATGTCTACCTTTTAAGTGCACTAATAAATCAATTGCATGCCATGCAAATTCTCCTGCTAAGCAGGAGGATGTGTTTCCCGGAGAACTCAGGTGACTTGTGTTGTGATTCTAGATGTCGATGCCCTTCCGAACGTGTGTACATCTTCCACTTCACTTCCTAAAACTTTTGAGACTCTCCAGAGAGGACGACCCAGCTACTGAAGAGCAGAAGAGCTCAGAGTTGCTACATGAAATAGAGCATGGGCAGTATTTTGGGTAAGCTGGGACAGGGATGTTCTGGTTTTACCTTGAAAGATGTTACCAGTTACTTATGCAAATCTACAAACATGCAGACAGCAGTATGTAGTAGTAGGTTGGTCAGCTAAATGTTCTGCTGAATGACTGGTTTAGTCCCTGGTCTAACTGGTGTATAGTTCTCTGGAAGTATTGTGGATTTTAGATGACCAAAAGGGAGGATGTGAAGGTGCTCTGAAGTAGATTTTCCTTTCTAACTATTAGGTTTCTGATGTGGATTTAGAAGTGTCCGCATTAGCCCAGACATGGAAAGTCCTTTGCAACAGCTTCAATTGTATAAGAATTTCCAGACTGCGTTACATTCTATCCCCCACAGCTGGAGGTCTGTCACTACAACCCAGGCATAGCCCCTTTATACCTACAAATCAAATATGGCTAATTGTCTTAAGCATAACTGACTGAAGAGCAATGCCATAAATGGTTTCTCATTTTCCCTCCACACATATACAGACACCCTTTCCTTTTTGTCCCCAGAAAATGAACTATTCCAAAGAGAGCTTTTGACAGTTCTGAGTGGAAAAGACAGACCATGTGTGTATAAGTGCAATATCTAAGACTGAAAACACACATTATCTCTTCTCTATGTTCTCATCTTCCCAAAACAGTTAAGTGTTCTACTGGAGGAACTGGTGTCTTTTTTTTTCTTTCTTCTCTGAAACCATTCTTTAATGTAGCCAGAATAAAGTCACAGCAGTTTCTGGTTCAAAGGCTTGTACGTCAGTTGCCAAAAAGCAGGGGTAGTGTTCACTACTGAAGTTAATTGCGTGGGGCAGGCAGTGGTTTGGTCTGTCTTACAATGCAGGTGCTGTAGAAGAGGTCTGAGAGGCTGCATTGCTGTCATACTTCAGGATGGCAAAAAAAAATCCTGCTGCACGAGGATGCAGCCACAACCTTGAATCAGACATAGTCATTAGCCCTTTGACATACTGACGATAAAGTGTCAGTAAATGAAAGTGTTCTGGTGCTTAGTAGCCTTCCTAAGTGGTGCTGATGGCTCTTTTGAACTCATGCAGTTACCTAAATCACTTAGCAGCCTGGGGGGAAGGGTGGAAGAGCACCATGCCCTCTAATAGAAACCTGGGTCAGCTTTCCTGCTTTTGTTTTTCCCTCTCCCTCTCCAGTGTACCCGTTATTTTGGAGCCACGTTGCCTAGCACGGCCTCTGTGCTGTTACACAGGGGCCATGGCAGACTGGCTGACTGCAGACATCTGTACTCGCTGTGAGCAGTACCTGATGAATGCGGCTTCCTGTCAGCAGCAAAGCATCCCTCCCAGAAGAACTTCCTGGGCTTAATCCAAACTGCAATAACTATACCATACATTTCTCCTGTCACTTGTTCTGTACCTGAAATAAATGAAACAGCTTTATGCACCTATTGACATAAAGGCCTGATTAGAAGACCTCCCTGCTAGTCAGTCTAAGCAGGGAGCACAGTTAGTATTTCTGTATTGTGAAGTATTCTAAAGCTTTGTGGGTTTTGGAACTGTTTTGATTCTTTTTATATTTCTTTGAGGAAAATAAATGTTGAAGCACTATCACGTCTCTAGCATTTTCTTCTTTGCACCTGCAGTTGCCATTGTTCCGTGGCACTGTTTGCATTCATTGCTGAGCAGGCTTCACCCAATGTAATGAGTACAGGGAAACTTTTAACCTAAACCCCCATTCCTGAGAGGGTTGGAAAGTGGAGCTCTCAGTTATGTGATCACATCACCATGCATTTTGCAAGTGCTCCTTCCTCATAACTCACTAAACAGCACTTAAAGCTCACTGCTTTGATGCATGTAACACTACAGTGATGGCTGCCAGGCTTTAGGAAGCAGACCTGATTTAGGAAGCTTGATTTGGTTTTTGTCTGTGCACTATCATCCTTTGGCACCAGAGCTTCCTGGTGTGTGTCGCTACTATATCTCAATGCCATCATCACCTGAGGAGCAGATGGTTTTTCTTGAAAGATTCTTCTCTTTGTATTGGCTTTAAGCTTTGCCCTAAGGTGAACTAGACTGTTGCAATGTATATGACAAATAAAGAATGTTTTAGTAGATTTTTTTGTGTGTTAAAACCAGAAATGAGATATTTGATAGTATGTGTATTTCTCCCCAGGAATTGCCTATATGGAAGGGATGTAGGGCCTAAATGGAGTTTGCTTTGATTAGTTTCGCGGTGTTGAAGGATACAATGGACTTGTAGCTGGAATGAGTCATGCTAAAGAAAATAAGGTCTAGGGAGGGCCAGTTCTTCTAGATAAAGTAGAAGGGAAGAAAGACATGTTTAAGCTGAGCCTAACTAAGGTCTGCATCCAAACTGCCAGGAGGGTCAATACCTCCAGCTGACTTGCGCTGGCCTGACTGCTTCCTCCAAACTGCCTGTCTGCAAGCTGATGCCACTTGCAGGTTTGGGCAAGCTCTGCAAGTAAATGAATGTGGGGAAGCTGGAGCTTGTGCTTCCTTTTGGAGCAAGTTCAAGTGCTCCTCTTCCTTCAGTCAATTAGGAGGGATGCAGCCTGCCTGCCCAGGTCCTCTCCTGTATGTACTAATTGCTGGTGCTGCTGGGAGGCACATCCATATCAGGCAGGTGGGCTCCTTGCAGGCTTTAGGGAATGGCAGCCAAGCCACAGGTGCGCTTGCTGGCAAGATGGGCACAGTGTGGGCCCAGGGGCATGAGGTGCTCTTGGACACTTGCTGAGTGGAGTAGTTTAGGTAAAACTAGAAATGAGCTGAGATCAGCCTGTTTTGATTAATGTGTAAGCCCAAAATGCTTCTCAGAGCCTGAGTGCAGCAGCATGGAGAGTAGTCTGTATGGCACTGAGGTAGATATCACTTTATCAGGAGAGCAAACGTAGTTCTACATTCTGTCTCTTGCACATCTGCTGTGGTGTGACATGGGCTTGTTTTATTGTGTTTCCCTTTTCCTACCTTGTGACCATGACAGGGGTGAGGAAATGCCCTCACTTGCAGAACAGACAGGCAAAAAGGTAGGGGTGGGTGGATGCTAAGGGATAGCCTGACCTTCTCTGCTTCTCCCTGATCTAGCAACCTCATGGGATAATCCATGTTCCCATCATTCCTCTCAACTACATCGGTTGCATTAACCACTAGGCAGGCTAGCAAAACCTCTGTCCCCTGTACAGGGGTGACATCTTCAACCATGGTGAGCAGCCATTGTTCCTGACCATGGCAAGTCATGAAAGCTAGCAGGGGCAGACTTACTAGAAAAGTATACCTGTTTAAATACAGTCAAAAGAGTCTAGTCACCTCCTTTCCCTGGCTGAGGAGAGCCTTTAGGAGGAAACAGAGAAAAGGCCTTATCTGGGAGCCACAGAGTGCAGAGTGGAGCAGGTACAGACACAAGACAGGCAGCCTGAAGCAAGGGTGCAGAGAGGGAGGCTCCTGTGTGGAACAGATCTGGGATAAAGCCTTGAAGGCACCGAGAGCAGCACTCTCCAGGGATGTGGAAGTGATTGTGCAAAATGTGTTCTTTCCAGACCCCCTAAAAGGTGGTGGTTTGGAAGAAAGCCTTCCCTCTGCAAGCACACGGCGGGATTGGATCTGTTATTTTAGCTTGTTCCTCTCTCATATGGACCAGAGCCTTCATGGCTTGATGTTAACCCTCTAGACGAGCTTGCTCCCATTTTGTTTCCCCGTGGGGTCGGCCCTGTGCCGGTGTCTGGGGTCGGCCCTGTGCGGGTGTCTGGGGTCAGCCCTGTGCCGGTGTCTGGGGTCGGACCTGTGCGGGTGTCTGGGGTCAGCCCTGTGCCGGTGTCTGGGGTCAGCCCTGTGCCGGTGTCTGGGGTCAGCCCTGTGCGGGTGTCTGGGGTCGGACCTGTGCCGGTGTCCCCGAACCCAGCGAGGGGCGGGCGGGGCCGGGCCAGGCCCGCCCCGCCAGGGGGCAGCCGCGGGCCGCGCTGCCCGGGGCCGGGGGCCGCAAAATCAGGGACATCTCAAAAATAGGAAATATTTTTTATCGCCCTCTTTTCCTTTTTTTTTTTTTTTTTTTTTTTTTGTCGGTCCCGCGGCGCTCCCCCAAGCCCTTGTCCTGAAAATGTCCCAGTGGGCATTTCCCACTGGCAGAGAGGGCCTGGGTAATGGGCAGTGGGGAGGTGAGAGTGAAGGGGAAGGTGGGGGCACGTGGGACAAGGACATCTGGGACAGAGGCACAGGAACACAAAAAGGAGGTTTTAGGTGGAGGGGAGAGGCAGCACAGGTGTGACTGCAGTAATGTCATGTCATGTGGCTGTCAGAGTAGTTTGGTGTTTGCTGCTTGAAGCCACCTGGGAAAACATGCTCCAGTAGAATCATAGAATGGCTTGGGCTGGAAAGGACCTTAAAGATCATCTATCTCCAACCCCCCTGCAGTGGGCAGGGACACCTTCCACTAGAGCAAGCTGCTCAAAGCCCCATCCAGCCTGGCCTTGAACACTTCCAGAAAGAGGTACAAACCCACCTGAATAACGTCACCCAGGGCACCATTGCCAGCACCTTCTTGTTCAGATGAAAGGTGGATTTTGAGTGGGGTTTCACCTTACATCCGATTCAGTTTGGCATAATTATTTTTGTTTCTTTTGTTATAAAGGATAAACATAAGGACTTCATATTTTACACATGAAATAAAACCATAGCTGTAGTGTTGGGCAGGATTGGATTTAAAAGCAGGATTAGATTTAAAAAGTATGTGGGCAAATTGGGGAAATGGTCTGGAAGAAACAGGAGGCAGCTGAATAAGGAAAAAGTGGAAGGTCGCACACTTGAGCAACAATATGAACTCCCAGAGTACAGAGGAGGGAGTGATGGGTTAAGTAGCAATTCTTCAGAAAAAGGATCAAAAGCTGAATGCAAGTCAGCTATGTCATGGTGTTGAGGTGATGGAAAATAAGTTGAGGGTAGATGTGGCGTAATTGGATCCAGCCCAGTAGAGAGCAGGGAGAGCAAGCGGAAGTGGAGAAACCATTACCTACCAGGGAAGTCTGAAAGAACTGAATTCTCTAACCCTAAGGAAGAGAGAACTGAAGTCTTTAGGCACATAAAAGGACATAATCGTTGCTCCTTGTCTGTGATGGAGGAGAGGAAAAAAAAAAGAAAGAAAAAAGAAGGCTTAAGTCACAGCAGGAAAGGCTCAATTTAGATGTTAGGAAAAACTTTCTAATGACAGGGATAATAAAGAATAGACTGCCTGGGGAGCAGAGAGCTTTAAGATCAAGTTAAGCAACATCTGTCAGGGATGTCCGAGGTTTAGGTGATCCTGCTTCGGTTAGTGGGATGGACTGGTCTGACCTTTCAAGGTCCCTTTCAGCCCTAATTTTTCAGTGGTTCTGTGGGTCGACATTAATCTTCTTGATGGTATTTAAACAGTCAGCAGCTTCTCTTAAGTAACTGCTAGCAAGTCTCTTCTCTTGCCTGCGGTTTAAAATTAACTTAATTTCCATGCATCACTTTCGCCCTCCAGCTCCCAAGTCCTGCACAGCCAAGCAGCAGCTGAATTCCTGGACTGCTTGTCAGTACCTTCCTTGTGGCTCTGTAGCTATGCACAAAAAAAAAAAAAAAAAAAAGGATACAAATGCTGCATACAGGTGTGAGGGTGCCCTCCTTTTCTGCACTTATATGTAGGAGATATGGTCCCCCTTCTTGAGACAGCAGAATCTCATATGTGGTTATTTCATTTTGTGCCCTTCAGGAACCTGCCTCTTCATGTTGCCTGCAGCCTTCTGAATCTATAAGGTTTGAGTGTCCAAGCCCAGACACTGCCCAGCGTGCGTGGCACTTCTGTGTAACAATGTGTACAACAAGAGGTGGTGTAATTAATACTTGTCCACAAGTGATCTCTCTTCAAATGGGGCAGACTCCAGAAAGAAGGAGGCTGAAGTTGGCCCTGGAGGCCCTTGAAGCCACTAATGAAGGTGAATTTTCATCTGCCAGCAACAGAGTAAGAGGGAGAGAAAAAGCCAGGCCACGATGAGCAGTATCTGCAATCCTTGTTGAGTGCCATTGGAAAACAAGGAGAGCTGGTGAGTGTGTTCTGAAGGCATGGTGTTTGAAAACTTCTTAGTTTTTTGCTTAAAACAGAAAAGACAGCATTTCCATAGCTGGGAAAAACTGAAAAAAAGCTGAAAAGAGAGGGAACCCCTGCCTGAAGTCCTCACCTTTGGAAAATAACTCCCTGCGAGGCACTGAGCTGCACATATGGATTGTGAAGGGTGACCATGAAAACTGGGTGAGTATGGCATCAAGAGGATCACTGACCCCACATCACAGCTAGAAGATCAGCGATAGAGGAGATAGCCATAAACCAAAACAGGTTATCCAAAGTCAGGAAAACATGAGGCTTCCAAACCTTCATTGCATCCTCCTTATTTACTTAAACAGAAAAGATTACATTTCTATGGCTGGGAAAAATCATCCCCATTGAGAGAGAGAACCACGAGTATCTTACCTGCCCACAGACAAGCAGTCACAATTTCTCTCACTAATCTTCTCCAGTGGTTTTAACCATCCAAGGTAATTGTGGGCCCGATACACAAGCCTTCACACTTGCTTTTGTTAACAGAGCAAGCAAGATCTGGGTTATCTCTGCATGACAAGTAGTAAGAACCTTACTTCATACGTGTGAGTAACGTATAAAGAAATGAAGCAGCCACCACAGGAGCAGGTTGGAACACAGGGTCTTTCACTCCCAGCCCTGAGCTCCTTCTTTCAGACCGTGCTGCCAGCTCTGAGACGTGGCTGGGCTGTTATTTATACGTGTAATAAAACGCCACCTGAATGCAGCTGGAGTCCTACCTTTGAGCAACACGAGCACGCTAGGGACTTTATTTACAGCTATTTCACTTTGCCTCTCTTGATGCTGGGAATGAGAGTTTCAGGTGTGCTACCCTTTAAAAAAAACCCACTGTGAAATATGCATATGTTAAAGTGGGTTGTGCTTTTGTGGAGCCTGTATCCCAAACTACATAGTAGCTGCTTTGTGCACAAATTGTACAAAGGCACAGTTCCACTCCAGTGAAAATGTATTTATCAGAACTAAGACAGTATGAATCTGATTCATTAAATAAGACCTCATTTTTTTAAGGGCATGTTAGGAGTAATACAAATACAGCAAGCTCGTAAGGCCCTTGAAAGGTAAGGGTGAAGCAAGCTTACTCTTTAACTACTGTAACTTGGGAAAGGTGTTTTTGGAAGTGCCATAAAAATTGTAACTTTCTTGGGATATTCTGAACACTACTGTACCCCACAGGGTTCAGGGGAATGATGAAATTACCCACCCAAATGTAAGTTTATTTGAACAATGCAATTTATATGAAGTCCAGGATTTTTCAAGATAAGAGAAAATCAGGACCTTTTTCATTTTTTGCCCAGACAGCTGGGGAATTCAGGACCAGCTACACTTGAGCACCCTGCGTTTTGGGCATTGCAAACTCAAAAGTTTCCCATCTGAGGGGTGCTGCCAGCTGCAGTGAGCTTGATCTCTGCTTAGCTTTGGAGCTGGAGCCAGACGGCCTGCTAACATAGTATGGCTGCAGGCCTTTTTGGTGTTTTCACTCTGTGGAGTTTTTATGAGACCATATCTGTCAAACGTATGTGTGAAGATAAATCAAACAAGCACAGCCATGGCTATTAAATAAATGTGAAATCTGAGTGGCTTCCACCAGCCCCTCGGTCCCTCCCCCTCGGCTGCCGTGTGTACTGAGTGTTTTATAGGCACAGGACGGTGAAGGATGGCTGGTTATGAGAAAGGGGAAGCAGTGGGGAGGCAGCTCCAAGGGAAGGGAGTGATTTCATTGCAGCAGGAAGCAGAGAGCTACAGGATGGGTTTGGGGCTCATGCTGCTGAAATGTTTAGGTCTGGAAAGAGCCTGTTTTGAATCTCGATGACTTTTGAAGGAGAGACTCAACAAATTCCATCAGGGACATGATCTGACTGCTGTGATGGCATCCAAAGTGCAATGAAGATGGGAATTCGGCAGAGGAGACAAGAAGGCACTCCATGCAGAAGTGTAATGGGGTAATCAATCTCAGACCACGTTTGGGGCTAATGCTGTGTGAGCACCACAAGGTTGCTGCAACTTGAATACCAAAGCATGAGAAGGACATCAAGTTTCTACATGCCTCACAGCCTGTCTTCTCCTGGAAAATAAAATAATCTTGACCTGATCACCACTCGCATTTTCCCACTATTCCCTAAATTGTTCTTCCCCCAGGAGAAGGGTGGTCTTTCCAAGGTCAGGGTTGAGGTTACTGACAGGTCAGGGAGGGCAAGGTCAGGCTTGAAGCTGACTGTCTGTACCAAAGCTGTCCCACATAGGGAGAGGGCCTTGCAGTTTCCAAAGCCATCAATCTCCTCCCCACTTTCACCAGCTATTCACCTCTCCCAGTTTTAAGTGGAAGAAAATACAGCCAACCTCTTCAAGTCCTTGTGTCACGACTCTGGGAGCTGCATTCTTGCTCTCGAGTGCTCAGTCACCGAAACAGAATAGCTAATATATCACTCCCAGTGTCTTTATTTGGGGGTTGAAGTTGGATCAATGTATCTGAAGCCTACTGTAACCAGGAAATGATTCTTCTTATTTCTGACAATGGGGCCGCTTCTGCCACCAAGAAAGCATTTGTCACTTCTCCCTGGTTGCACTGGGGTTTGGCTGAATGTGCCTGTTTACCCTGGCACACAGGGAGAGCATCCTCGCAGAGGAGATGGGGACTCAACAGGAGTCGAGGCTAACAAATCACGTGGTGGTGAAGGGTACGGTGCTGGTGCTAAAGGCAAAGCAGGAGGGGCAGGGCATGGCCCATAAGGCAGGAGCATGGGACAAGGATTATTTGACGTGGCTCCTAAATCTGTGATATCATTGCGCCTCCATCGATTTTTAATGCTGATTGACATAGGAGAGGACTTGACCCATAAGATTATAGTCTGCTGCACAGAGGATGTCATGGCAGCTCTTGGTCCTTCTGTGAATATCACCAATGTTCAGCTGAATGAAAATAAATACTCAGAGATGGTTTTTGCCAGTAAAAACATACAAGGAAAGAGAAGGCTAATGTACTAACAAGTGCATTTCTGCTGAGTTGCTAATGCAATGCAAAATGATTATCAGTAATATTAGCAATGCACGCGAGACTACCATTGAACAAATGATTCGTGAACACCCAAAAGGCCAGGAAAACACTTAGAACAAATCTTTCTTTCAAAGTAAATAATTTAGATTGGATTCTGTTAGCTCATGGGGCCAGGTTGCTTTATTGATGTGCTGGCACTGTTACTTTCAATGAAATCTAAATCAGCCAGTTTACACAAGGTGAAAATCTTATCCCAAGTTTTTTGTTGATCATGAGAGTCATTATTAATGTTAAATATTTAAGAGACTAGCTTTTCATTCACTGTTGGAGATGGGTTTTTTTAAGAGTGTTCTGTAGGTCCTCGTGTATAGCATATACATTCTGTTCCAAGGGATTCAGCTGCCACTTACCATCTGAAATGCTGAGTCTATACCATGATGTCAGTGGGAACAATTTTATTCTGATTCCAAATAACAGAAAGCACAATTCAGAGGTCTTGAAGTGCTCGATTGTCAGGGCAGAGCACAATTTGAATTTAGAATGCGAACACAGAGGAAAATATGTTTGTGACTCATGGCAGCGATACACCTGCAACTTATCTGTGCATATAAACACCTGACAACCCTTACTCTGCCATCCAAGGTAAGGATCCATATGTAGGTTTAGATCATATTTTACTCCTAAAACTGTGCTTCCTCATAGAGCAATTCCATTCAAAACTGCAGGTTTTCATGCAATAGTGGTTACTTCCAGCTCTCAGGTCTTCAGTTTATCCTACCTATCTCTCCTGTGGTCACTAGCCATCCTCTGTTTACGCTGCTGCCCTGTGACCAGGGTAAGAACCTTGTCAAGAACAGGCTAGAGATGCAGGTTGGCTTTGACATCTGCTGTACTGCCTGTTGTGGGAAAACTCCTCACACTGGGATCCATAACATTCTCCAAGGCACAGGCAGCATGGGCAGTATCTTGGAAGCCAGACCTGCTGTTGTTGTCTTTCCTTAGTCCAGAGGAGACAGGCACCATTGCTGACGGGGGAAGTGTGAAGGCAAACCACTGGCTTCTCACCTCCTGCAGGCATATCCCTCCATTCCTGTCACCACCACCAGTGCTGGCTGCAGGGAGCTTCCTTCTACAGCAGCAATAGCTGTTTTCCCACCCCATCCCTTTCAAAGGCACTGGGAGCAGCAAGCCCTACCTCCAGGGTTTTCAGTGCTCTCCCATCTAGCCCTGCATCCTTCACCTCCTCAGGACAAGGCAAATCTGGAGAGGCCTGTCCTGCTTTTCAGGCATTCAGCAGCATCTGGAGAAGTGCAAAAAGATCAGTGACACCTGCTGCAGCTGAGGGACTGCAAGGGGAATAAGTGGAAACAGGCCCTGTGTAGAGGGAGAAGTTTGGGGGGGCAGACTGAGGAAGGGGAAAGGAGAAGCATTCTAGTGCTTCTCCCTGCCTGTCCCACTGAATACTCCTAACAAGGCTCTCCACATACAATGGACCCTTACCAGCTCTCCTCCACAGTCAACCTCCCTCAGAAGAGCTGCAGACTAACCCCAAATCTCTGCTCCGCCTTCAGAACCCCGAGGCAGGACAGTGCTGTCATTCCTGACAGCTACCCAACCTGTTCTTAAAGCTCTGGCCTTAGGGAGGCTTCATGCCTGGACACTTTAAGCATTGTCTCTATCTATTTGCCCTAATACTTTTGCAACATCAAGTTTGAACCTCTCTTACTGCAGTTTAAGGCTGTTATTATTTCTGAACATCTTGGTTTTGGGCAAGTAGAACTGACAGTGCCTTTCTCCTCTGTCATGAACTTAAAGACTTGCTGGGCTTACTATTGGTCTTCTTTTTTTTAAGGCTAAGCTTTACTAAGACTTCTCGATTTCCTCCCAGAACATGTTCTCTAGACCTCTGATGATACTTCTCGTTTTCATCTGGATTGTATTTAAATAGCCCTCATCTTTTTTTTGCTTTTTCCAAGAGTATGGCACTGATGACAAACAGTTTGGTTTTTAATCTGCACTAAACCTCAGCTCCAGTAGTTCCATATCCATATTTGTGTAGTCAGTTATTCCTCAGTGTGGATTCTCCTCTGTAGAGATTCCTACTGTGTGCTTTCTTTTTTTTCCTCTGACTGTTTCTTTAATTTGTCAGGCTGTTGTTTGCTTTTTTAAAAAATTCTAGTCCTGTCTTCAGTGTCCTTGCAGATTCTTCAGCTTTGGGCATCCTGCAAATTTGATCATCTTTCTTCTAGTTCACAGTCCAAGTCACTAACAGACTGGAACTGGAGACAGAGAGAAACCTGTACATGTCTGTCCAATCTGTACATCTCTATTCCTGTCTGTGGCGAGTGAAGTCCTGTTCACAGCCTTCTGGGTACCAGTGCTGTGTCTGCTCTGCAGTAGATAGACCACACATTCCTTGCTGGTTTATGAGAATTTCATGTGAGACAGTGTCAAAGGACTTCCTCGAGTCAAGATACTGACATCTGCTTCTCCTTAATGGCCTGCAAGATCTGTCTGCTTGTTTTAAAAGAAAATTAGATGGGTTTGTCAGGACCAGACTATGAAGCTAATACTGGTTGTTACTCATCCCATTACATTTCTTACAAATAGCTTTTTATATTACTAATGCCAGAATTTTTCCCATAATTGAAATTAAATTAATGTCTATAATTCCCCACTCCTCTCCCCCCCCCCCCCCCCCCAAGACTTCTTGATTTTTACTTTCGTTCCTTTTGCTATGCTTTTGTATTAATCCTTAGTAATCCAGCCTAGGTTTCGCTCTCTACGTAGCCTCTTTAAGCTTAAGGTCAACAGTGGCATTCTAGTCAATCTATTCTTTTCTTGTATCTCTATTCCTTTCTCTGCACTGGTGTAGAGCTTGCTTGGGCAAACTGTATCTTGCTGTCTTCCTGTCCCAGCAACTAGCCGAGTGCAAAAAAATCCCCCTTTACCACCAAAGCCTGGGCTGTAGTTGAAGTCTGCTTATTGCTTCTTGGCTCATTGGTTTGCAGGAGACTTGTCACAATGCTGAGGCCCACACCTGGTGACCTGTAGGCCACCCTATGCTGTTAATGCTCATGTTTTCTCCCTAAGCTATTTTAGCTATGGCATTTCACCTGGCAGAAGTTCTGGGCCACCCACCTCACTGCTGGTGCCACCTTCTTTCTTTCATTTTTTTTTGGTCTCATCAGAAATGGTTGGCATGAATGAGATGGCCACATCTTCTGCCGTGCCCAGCAACTATCCATTCCAGCTACTCTGCAGGAGAGGGAAGGAATACTGAGCACCACTGGCAAGCTAAAGCCTCCCCACTCTGTTACTTTTCTTAGCCTTCGAAGTCAAGGTTAGATCTGCATTACCATACTGGCAGTGAAATCCTAGTTCAAGCCAGCTTTGGATAATGTTTGCTCAGGTGTAGTATCTTGGAAAGTGAAATCATTGCTGCTCCTTTCCTAGAAAAAATAGTCATTGTTTGCCACATTTAATTAAGTTTTCCCCTCTGTTCACACAGTCTCCCCCACCCAGATCTGAAGTTAGTTTTATAGTTTCCTCTCAGCCTTCTCCTTTGATCCTAAAGGAGCTGTCACCTCAGTACCTACAGCCCTTCCTTTCTCACCTTGGCCAGCATAAAATGTGTTTGTGTGTTAATGGCTTTCTCCTTGGGGGCAGCTGACTCTCTTTACTAGTCAGCTGGATGCTGGATGAAATCATTCTCTCTGCTTCAAGTATGTCACACATATATATTTCCCTGCCTGGGTTTTATGTTCCATCCCGACTTCATTCATAGGAAATGATTCTGTTTTAGTTCATTTTGTTTTGGAAAGTGAATCTGTTGCCAGGGGAATGTGAGAGATTTCCAGAGACTGGGTCCAACTTTAGTGCAGGAAGGTGCTACAAAGACTTTGCCACACACAGCCTGCTGCTGCTGCTCTTCATTCCTGCACTGCAAGAGGCTGTTTCCTCCTTAGAGCCTCCTCAGCACCAGCCATACTCAAGCCAACGTGTCTGAAGTTGTGTGGAGTCTCTGCTTTGGTCAGCCATGTCTGTGACCTGCTCTCTCCACCTTATCTGGCTTCTGTCAGACGACTTGCCCTATCCCTGAACTAGCACCAAAGCTTGAACCCTCAGGTCTGTGCACTGGGGAAAAACCTGCTTTGCTAAAGAAAGCTGTATTACAGCAACGAAAGGGCAGGATCAAACCTTCAGGTTATGGTGAAGAAGGCTTAAGAGAGAAAAAAGAAAAAATGCCACTTGATATAAATAAACAACAAAATTACCCATGTTGCGAGACCTAAGTGCAATTATGAGTAGTGCCATTTTTAGACTGTTGGGATACAGTTCTGCAACAAAAGTTATTAATAAAATGCTTCACCATGACTGTGGCTTCAATAGCGTGACTCAGAAACCTCAACCCAACGACAGCTTGTCTGCTGTAGAGCCTAATATGGATGCTACATTTAGCCATGCCACAGCAGGCTAGATTCAAAATTCTCAATTAGTATGATTAACCCAAAGTATAAAGCAGACTGCACATTTTCTCTGCTGTACCATCAAATCAACGCTGTTCAGCTCCGGTACTGGGATGGGTTGGATCTGCAGGATCCATCCCATAGATGTGGTGTATGAAGAGGGCTAACAGGGGAGAATGGTGATTTAAGGAGAGTCTGGAAGAGCAAATCTAGAAGGGAGGAGTGAGCATGTGGAGTGAAGTGCCAGAGAAGAGTTGTGTGCAGTTGCACACAGGGACCCCAATCTGCTCCCCCTCTGCTCCTCAGAGGTAGAATCTTAAGCTGCTGTAATCAGTGACAGATGCCGGCTGCTGAGCCAGAGCTCTGCTTCATCTCAAGAGAGGGAAGTGACGAAGGAGGCACAAAAGATGTGTGTTAGAGTGGTACACAAAGAACTATTACAGATTGCACTGTCTGAAATGAACAAATGTTGTTCTCTAGTGTTAGCTGTAGATTAACTTTCAAAAGTATCCACATTTGTAAAGGTTTAGAGAAAATGTCTGATTTTTTATTTTTTTTCTTTTTGGTGTATTACTATGTCAACAGGCTTATTAAATCTTACTTCTACAGATCATTTTGAAATTCATGCTTACATTATGACCTAAAAGAATGAAGGAAAAAAGTACCTCCATCCTGGCAGAGGACGAAAAAAATGTCTGCTTTGGAAACGAACACTCACTCATTTGGAAATGAACACCCCTCTCTCATACATCTGCACACATGCTCTTGCTAGGCACATCACTGCAGATCAGGTTAACTAAGAAGAGCTAAGGCCAAATCTGGAACAAGAGAAAACTCTGTCAGTAGAAACAGCTCAGCAGATGCACATTTATTACATTCACTGAAGCAGCAAAGTAAAAAGCAAAACAAAACAAAACAAAACTATTTCTTGGTGCCTGTGTCTGATTTGCCTGCAATGACCTCTCTTTCCTTCAAGCCAAGTCCTTTCTTTCTGCAGATCTCCATGTATGGTTGGCATTCCACAATTAGGGAAGCATCAATAAATCAGTGACAGACAAGGAAGGACTTCAGCCTTCCCTACAGCTTGCAGTACTAAAAGTTCATCTCCAAGTGCTCCCTCTTCATTCCAAGCAGCAGCCAGGGTGCTTAAGGTTTGGGAATAGGAACAGCATGGGCTCAATGCTGGCCAGGCCGTGAAACTGGAGTTGGAGGGGATGGGGATGCAGATAATACTGCACTGAACTGAACACCATTAGATATTGGACTACACAGAGAGCCAAGAACTTGGGTGGTAGCTGTTATTGTGAATCATGATCAAGAAATGTTGTTATTACATAGTGTTTTACGTTGGGTTGATGCCTGATGCAAACAGTGGGGATCCAGCTTTGTACAACATAAAGAGCAAAGAAAGGCTCACAGAGCAAAGGGGCAGAAAAGCCTGCATGAAGACAGTCAATATGGCAGAGAGAATACTGTATGAAGCATCAATGGCAAGGTTCAATTGCATAGGTAGCTTCTGTGATACAGTATACCTGTCACAGAATACTTCAGATGAGACCTTGGCAGAGCTCCAGCCTTGGCCCCCACTCAGACCAAGGCTATTTTCAAAGTTAGGTCGTGTTGTCCAGGGCTCTGTCCAGTTCACTTCTGAAAATCTCCAAGGATAGGAGTTTCACAGTGTCTTTGTGAAACTTGTTCCAATGCTGAAACATCCTCCCGGACAACATTTTTTTTCCCCGTGACTCTTCCAGGTGCAGTCTGTCTTCTCTCTAACCTCCTTTAGCTAACTGAAGACTGCAAGTAGATTCCCCCTTAGCTAAGGGTTCTCCCCTTGTTCCAGGCTAAACAGGTCTGTTTCCCCCAGCTTTTCCTGATATGCCCCTCTGTAGCCCCCACATCTCTTGCTGGGCAGTAATTTAGGCAGTCAGGTCTTTGGGATTGGTAGTGTTATTTGATAAATGCATGGCAGATTGATCAAAGAGGCAAGGGGCACAGATGGAAAACTTTCTCCTTGAAGTAATCCTGTTCCTTTGCCTTGCTGGAGGTCAGAAAGGGGCTGTAAGTAAAGCTGCAGGCTCACTTGGAGACCAGGACAAGGAAGGAGTACACCAATGAGTGCTTGGTTATGGTCTAGTGGGTGTCTTTATCTTCTGAAGCAAGATTTGTTACACCTGAGACATCACTGACAAGCATATCTCCAGTCTCCACCTAAATTGTGCTCATGAAGAAGAGTTTGTGGTATCCCTTATCAGCTCCAAAGCCTCCCTATAACTGCTCTGTTGGCCTAAATCTTTGCTGCAAACCAACCACAGTTTTTCTCATGCTTCTCTCTTGGACTCTGAAGTCTTCAGGACAAGCCCTTATGTATTGAAAGGCTGTTAATGCTCTCTCTTAGTTTTTTCTTCTCCAGACTAAACAAACCCAATTCTCTCAATCTGCCCTCATAGATTATGTTTTCCAAAGCTTTTATCGTGCTTGCTCCTGCACCTCAGAGCACTCCCCAGTTTGTTTACCCATTTTGGACAGTGCTGTGCCCAGCATCCCCAGCTGAGGCGTCCTCAGGGCCAACTGCAGCACAGTCATTTTCTCCCATGCCTGTCCTATGAATCTCTCATTAAAGGGTCCCAATCAAGAGACTTGCCTCTTTTGAAACAGCATGACAGTGTTGACAAAGTTTTTGTCTGCAATCCTGGGAGCCTTTCCTGCAGCAGTGCTCTTTATCCAATTAGTCCCCATTTTGTGTTTGAGTTCCAACACCTCGCTGTGGTATTTTGCACTCACTCTTGTGTGATTTCCATCCTGCTGATTTGAGACCAATTCTCCAATTTATTCAGATTGTTTTGAAATCTGCTGAGGCTGCCTTCCCCTCCATGCAGACCCCATGGCTGCAACTCCTCCCAGCTCAGCGGTGCACATGAATGTTATCCTGATTTCTCTGCAATATCCCTGACATTGTGGTCCCTATTATCTCCAGTTCTGTGGTCAGGCAAGCTGCTGAACTGCCTGGGGCAGAAAGCTGTTTACAACAAACACAGTTGTTAACCTTTTGGGACAGTGTTACAGTGAGCTGTACACCTGCTTGTAGGATGATTTCACCCACCACAGGTTCCTAGTGGTCTATGAGGCAGTATTCCAGGACACCAGAGGGGTTATTGCTGGGCCATGGTCCCTCTTGATGGTCTTCTGGTAGCAGCACTGGTAAGTGCAAAGGTTTGGGGAAAAAAAGCTTCCTTGTGGTCAACAGCTGTGAAGAACTGAGCTGTGAAAGTTATCCAAAGGGAAGTTTTAGGCAGAAGGATGCATGGAAGGGTTACTTCCCTTTCTTTAGTTTCATAAATACCCAAAATACCCTGGCCAGTTGGGGAGAGGGAATGCATCCTCAGGACTTGCGGGCTCACACCAGCCCTCCTTCGGCCCCATGAGCTCTTGGATGACTACAGGGCCCCACGAAGCACCAGCTCATGCCTGGAATGAGGGGCCTCCCCACAGACTGAGCCTGGAGCAGGACCCCTTCCCCATTGCTCCCTTCGGTGCCTGGCTGTCTCCAGGCCCTGGCTGCCAGGCTGGGATGTGGGTTAGCAGATTTTTTCCACGCTGTTTCTCCGGGATCCCTGACAGAGCCCATCAGAGCTGCCTTTTATCAGCACTGCACGCCTTAGTGAGCCTGTCATGACTCACACACAATGTGCTCTGTGCCAGATTAATCCGGCTGGCTTTCATGCTCAGGATGTGGGCGATGGGCAAGGTGGGGGGGGCATGGGGACAGATGCAGGGCCAGTGGGGGCCCAGGAGATGGGCAGACATGAGGACTGTGAGTACTGAGGAGAAGGACTTCATTTCAGGATGGTCTGAAAGGACAAAGAGAGAACAAGCCCAGGGGCACAAAAAAGAAAGGAAAGCAACAGGTGTGCATGCTGCCTTCCAGCTGCAGGTATTAGTTGCCCTGACTTTTTAACAGGCTCCATGCTGGAAGTTGTGCAGAGGTGTTCATCCCCATCAGTGAGTTTGTTTGCACTGTTGCACCCCTAGCTTTAGTCCCTTAGCTCTAATTCCCCCTTCCCAGCAGTGTCAGTGTTTGGGTCTGATGGAGCCAAGGGTGGGAGGCAGCCCTTGCCACGTGATTGTCTCCTGCCACCTCTTGAGTTTCTCCAGCTCCTGGCACACCAATCATCCACTCAGCCAGCAGTAATTTATCCCCAACTTTTGGGGTCACACAGCACTAAGTGTGGTTTGCCAGATTTCATGGAGCTCTTCTGCTCCAGAAACTCAACTTGTTGTCAGTCCAGTTGGGATCATACCAGTATGTTGCTGTGGGTACATGAGAGTATAGTTAGGTGTTCACCTCTGTTACATAGCTCTATCCAACCCTAAGAGAGAGGAAGAGACAGATATTTGAAAATTCAGGTGCAAAAACATTCTTTGATGTTGCTAATACTTTTGATTTAGGTTAGACGTTTCTTTGATACATAAACACATCAGTTGAAACAGATCACTTGGGGGGCTTACTGAGACAGATATGTCTGAAGCCTTGGTCCATGAAATGAGGGAAGACAGTGTTTATAGCTCATCTTTCATCTTTTATCTTTTCTGGACTGCAATCCAAAGTAATTAAAATTTCTCAAAAATGTATTGGTTATGAAATGGATGTCTTCAGAAAGGGCTGCCATGAAAGTCATCCCTGAAATATGAGGCAAGCTTGAGGAAAGCTGCCCGCTTTCATTCCAAAGTTAACTGCATGCCACTCAAATATGGAATCTCTTTCTGCTCATTTGTGGAAAGTATTTGCCCCTGAAATAAAGACCTGTGAAGCTGAGCTATGAGAAAGACTTTCGTATACTATAGGTAGAAAATATCCGGTAAATTATGTTCCCTCCATAGTTAATTTCTGTGAGTACAATTTTCTGTGAGTCTGTTTAGCATGTCTCCTAAATCATGTCCAAACTGTGGTGATTCAAGAGGAGTGTAGAGAAGTCATATTTTTGTCTTCCAGACTTTCTTTGGAGCAAGTATCCCCATGACATGAACTGCAACCTGAATAGTGCCACAACAGCTCAGAGGCACAGAGGAGGGAGCTTGACCTGCCTTCTTGGTGCTGATGCACCTTGTAGGACAGCATTATGGACACTGCTGCTGCCTTTACTGCTGGCACCTACCTAGTGGGAATGCCGAAAAGAGCCGGGCAATTACACCCTGCAGAGCTAAACAGGGTGTTCAGGCTATTTTGGAAGTCTTCCTACAGGGCATCACATTGGGGTTTGGAGCTATTGGTCCAGCACCTGGTTAAATAGCCTGATTACTTTTTATTTAAAGAGCTATAAATTTGCTCAGTGGGCCCTGACCTGCACTGACAACTTGGTTAATGGTTTCGAGGTATGCAGAATGGAAATCAAACATTACCAGGTCTTTCTGAAAAAGGACATATGTTTCACATTGTATGCAATATAAAGAAAAAACAGGAAAATGCAGGAAAGTTTACATATTTCTTGCCAGTTAAAGGTATTCAGTTGTGTAATACATCACCACATAGCTCTTTCTCATTGGTTGATTGTTCCATCTTCAGTCACCGAGTAATGAGGATTTTCATTCATCTTCATTAAATGCAGAATGGAGAACCTGAAGTGGTTCATTGTTCAAAAGCTGCTCTTCTATTCTACTTTGGCAGCTTTTTCCTTTTGCTTTCCTCAGGTGTAAGGCCTTGATTTAGCCATCTCTTTAAGTTTAAACATATAATTTAGTTTATTCCTACCCGGCAGTGCCTCTAAGCATGTTCTCAACCATGCACTCCAGTTGCAGTGAAGTAAAGCAAGCAATTAAGCAGGTGCTTTGCTGAAGCAGATCCTAAATGACTACTTAAGTCCTTTGTAAAAAGGAGTATAAATCCTGCTCCTGACAGGGGTGGGAGTGGGGATGGATACGTTTTATTATCATCCTCCTCTTTAAAGCTTGACTTCGTCTTGCAGACTGCCCGAGTCCTTCCTTGTGCTGGTAACCAGCTGGTAAGTGGCTGTTACCTCTGTGAGAGCTGTGACCATGTACGAAAAATTCGGATTTACAGCAACAATGACACGATCATCATCCCTTTTATGGAAATGAAAGCTGGTGGCAGGAATGTTGGGAGCTGGCTTGTGTTAACCCAGGCAGGGGGAAGACAGCAGGGCTGCCCCAGTTTACACCTGCTGAGGATGGGGGCAGCGAGGGAGGGAAAGGTTTACCCTGGTTTTGTTTCACACCACACCACCGTCTTCCCACGGGGGCCACGAGGCCCTTCTGCGGTCACCGTGCTGCTTGGAAAATGAACACTGTCTCTGTTTAATTTTAATGCAGCCCATTAACTAAGCTGCCTCACTGCACTTTGTCCATCTGGGTCGTCCCATGCACGCCAGAGTTTCCCTTTCATATTATTCCCCATCGATTCAGGAGGCCCTTTTGACTCACCCCCCTTCCCTCCTCCTCTCCCCAGCCCATCAACATTGTGTTGCTCAGTCCTGGAGCACAAGCCGCAAGCCGCAGCCATTCCTCGCGTTCCACTGCCAACACAGAGAGGCAGCAACCTGTGCAGAGATAAGTTGCACAAGTGTTTGCCCCACCACCACCAAAAGAAATAGCCTTTGCTGCCATAAGAAGGGCAAAAAGCACGATGGAGGGAGGGAGCACAGCTGTAACAGTGCACACTTGTTAACCAGGAGAAAAAAGGGGTAGGGAGGAGGAGGAGAAGGAGGAGGAGGAGGAGAAGGAGGATGGATGTAGCAACAGCAAGGGCTTGGTCGGGAAGGGGGCTGGGGGCAAGGGAGGCAGCCAGACAAGTAGAGTCTCTCTGCTGAGGCCATCAATTATAGGGCCTGGGGCCTGTTTGTTGCCGTTGTTGGCAGCACGGAGAGTTGGGGTTTGCTTTTTTTCTTTCTTCTTCTTTTCTTCCCTTTTTTTTTTTTTTTGTGAGGTCTGGGCTGCAGCTCAGCCAAGGAAGGCTGGGGGCGGGGAAGGAGGGGTGAATACGGGATTTTGCCCAATCCACTGACTCTCAATGGACGCTCCAGGCAACACTCAAGGCGCTGTGAGGCAGCACTGTCCCGAAGAAAGGAACCTTCGTGGGCTGTGGTGGGAAAGCAAGCAACAGGAGGCATCCCTCCCCACCAGGTGAGCGGGAGTCCAGCCGGTCTCCCCCCACCTCAGTCCTATTGCCCAGTTAAGCACTGGGGATGCTGTGGAGATTTTGGCCCCTGAGCTCGGGCCAGTCAGTTGTGCAGCACTTTAAGACTGAAATGGGTAAATAGAGTGTACAGAGCAGACCTTTGGCTGGGGAAGTGATGGTCTATGCCAACTGGGGCTGTAAGCGTACTGGGGCTACACGTACACATATGTGTGTGCATATATATATATATATCTATACACACACATTCCTGCATGGAATGTGGGCTGTAAGGCCAGTGGCACTGGCGGCGACTGTGACTTTCCAGCCTGGGCCCTCATGGTTCTTTCCCTGCGCCTGCCATCCCTGGCTAGGTGATATCATCTCTTCCAGGGAAACATCTGGTCCTGATTTCAGGCCTGCCGGTGACTGAGCCACCGCCAGCTTTCTAGGCAATGTGCCCTACAGATTAATTACTTTCACAGTTGAAAACGTGCACCTTGATTTTCAGTCTGAATTTGTCTGGCCTCAACTGCTGGCAGCTGGTTCTCATAAATGCCCTTTTCTGCCCGATTAAAGAGCCCTTTGATATCAGGAATCTCTCTCTTTCTTGAAATGCCTGTAGATCAAATCACTCCTTGGAAGAACCAGAGTGATCATGCCTTTTTAAACTGCACACCATAGGGTGGGTTGTCCGACTTCAAACCTTTCCAGATTAAGCCATGTGGCATTAAATATCCTTTGGCATCCACACCTGTTCCTGCATCCTTCACCGGCACCAGGAAGGGCTGCCTGCCAGCCCAGGATGCTTGATGCCTTCAAGATGGCAGACACAGCCACGTGTGGAGCTGCGGAGAGCAGAGACTTCAGGAGAGACCTGACAGATGCATTTGGCCATGGAGGGGCTGCTCCTCAAGTGTAAAAACACTGATGAAAATAAATTTGCTGCTTTTTCTGCTGCTGAGGAAGTCATGGCATGCTGAATGGGTCAGAGCAATTGAGGCTCATCACTAGTGCGAGGGTGGGAGGGAGACAGCAAACTGGCCAGCACATTGTGTACCAGAAGCCTTGGAGAAACAGATTCATCTCCTGGATCAAAGGATGCTTAGCCACAATAGTTTATATATGGGGAAAAAAATTGTTGGCTTGCAACATTTATTTTTCAGATTTTAAATTTTTGTGGTAGTATGGCATAAAAGGGGAAAAGGTTTTTAGTGAAGCCTCAAGCTCACAAAGTGCAAAAAATAGCTTCCTGCCCGGCTTTGCAATAAAAAGATGTTTGTATTAGAGAGAGGACCCTGCAGAAATTGATCTTGTATGAAATGGAAAGGAGAGCCATGTTGTATCTCTATGCTATTACATTTTATAGCTTTTGTTTGTTTGTTTGTAAGCTCTGCAGCCCAGTATCACTGCTGTGTTCATCAAGCCCAAAGCTCATGCAGAATGGCATTTCCATGCAGCTCTGCTTGCTTGCTGGAGTGGCATAGTCTGTAACATGCATAGCCTAAGATGCTGAGGCATTGCTACTCTATCATATCTAAAACTCTCCGGGATTATAACCAGGTGAGACTACAGCCACTTGGGTACAACCAGCCCTGGTTAAAACAGCTGGGGAACACGAAACACTGTCAACACTGTCCTTGGCTAAGTAACTTGCAAAAGGTCACCCAGAGCATCTGTGGCAGGGCAGGACCTGTACCCTGATTCTTTTAACTCTGCCTCCTAATCACAGAACCATCTCCCAGGTGGGGCCACTCCTCAAGGGCCCACCTTGAGGCAAAGGATCAGGCAAAGCTGTCTGTGCAGCCTTTCCCACTAAACTGCATCTCTAAAAAAATTATTGATCTCTCACAATTGTGCATTTTAATCATAGCGACAAGTCTTAAGGTGAGGGCAAAGCAGGCCCCTACTCCCCACCGGCTGAGTCTGAGAAGTAAATCCACAGGGTATCTCAGGAGGGAGCACCACAACAAACTAGTCCAATGCAGAACACAAAACTTTTAATCAAAACCTGGATTAAAATTCACCTTTCAGAAATATTTAATTTCTTTATGGACTCAGTGCAGGCTCCAATTCTGCAAACTAAAACAAATGGTAAAAGTCTCTTTCACCTGGCCAACTAGGACCAGTGAAATACTCCATCCCACTGGGGTGCTGACTGGTAGGATATTTCCCTTAGGCCTGTATCTCCATCAGGAAAACTAGGGAGAGCGCTTGGCTGTTCAGACATCAAACCTCTTTCTTCCTGTGTGTTGCTCAGTGCTAATGGGAATGGAAAGGAGAAGAAAGATCTTTATTACCTCAAATCCTCCTACCCCTCGTCCCAGTCCCAAGGGTCCTGTGTGATATGAGACGTGTTTGCCTTTCATCCCTGCCTGAGAAACTCATGTTTCAGCATTAGCATGCAAGACGGAAGAAAGCCAGCATTTCTTTGGGGCTACTCCGGGAGGATTTCATCCCAGAGTTCACTTCTACTTTTTCCTTACTTCACTTTTTCCCCAATGTTGACTGCAGCAGGAAACCCCGTCAGTTTTATAGAATCATAGAATCGGCTGGGTTGGAAGGGACATCTGAAATCATCGAGTCCAACCCTTGATCCAACAGCGCCATGGTTACTAGACCATGGCACTAAGCACCACATCCAATCTCATCTTAAAAACCTCCAGGGATGGAGAATCCATGACTTCCCTGGGCAGCCCATTCCAATGTCTGATTACCCTCTCTGTAAAGAATTTCTTCCTAATATCTAACCTAAACCTCCCCAGGCAGAGCTTAAGATCATGCCCTCTTGTCTTACTGAGAGCTGCCTGGGAGAAGAGACCAACCCCTACCTGGCTACAACCTCCTTTCAGGTAGTTGTAGAGAGTGATGAGGTCTCCCCTGAGCCTCCTCTTCTCCAGGCTGTTTGTTACCTGCTCACCCGTCAAGGTGGTGAACTGGATCTCTTGACTCTGTCAGTGATGCACTTAGACATGGTGATAAGCACCTCTCCCCAGAGGCTGTTTTCAGCAGCTCAGGTACGAGATGCTCTATAGGGTGGATGGCAAAGGAGGCATGTCTCACCTGGTTAAGAGGTGTTAATTAAAGTAGCTATTTTGACTTTTTCATGCCCTGACATTCTTTTGTCAGTGTGATGAGAGCACATGTGACCCAAGTGGCCTCCCATGAAGCACTCTGTGAGATCCACTCTTCACCATCTCCCCTTCATCATCGTCTCCCACCCACCTCAGTGCTGCTAATGCATTTCCATTATTTATGAGACATGCCTTGGGGTTTCCAGTTCAGCCTTTCAAATTCACTCTCCTACTGCATGTTGAAGTCCACGGTCCAGAAGTCAATATGGTTCAACACTCAGCTACCAAACACAGATCTCTTGTACTTTTCCTTTCTAGCAAGGTTTGTTTTAAAGGAGCAATATGTGATAATTGCACATGGTTGTATGTACAAATAAAAAGTCTCAAGTTCTGGATTAACAGCAGTGGAAACCAGTGCCTTCTCAGGTTGGTTGTAAAAATATATAACATACCATCAGCAGTAACATGGACCAGAATCCTGTCAAAAGAGGGAAAAGAGAATTAATCTTTTCAGATGCAACACTCTCTTACTTTGAGTTTACCAATGCAGCAGCCAGATGGTGCCTATCATGACAACAGGTTTCTTTTGCCTTGCACAAGGAAAAAATATGAGACACAATCAGTGCATTTCCCATGTGACAAATCCTTACCATCACCAATCCTCTGCTCAGGGGTACACAGCATTTTGTTACCGAGTTCTCATTATATGAATAACACTTTAAGCTGCAGGAAAAGTAGGTTTGAACTCACTGTGGTGAGTTCACTCATTGCAGTACTGCTCTGTAGGGAAATGGGCCTTTTTACAAGGCCTGCATTTGCTCGCTGACAGAGGAGGCCCAGAGGAATGCTTCCTCACCAGACATCAGCCAGACCTTAGCTGTATGACCTTATGGCTCGCAGACAGCAGTTTTACTAGCACATCCAAAATAAACCTATCCTTTGTCCTCATGCAGAAACTGTACGGAGGCTGTTTCATTTAGAAGCTGTTCCTTGGACAGCTTATTCCTCCAGTGGCCTGAGAAGGCTGTCAGCTTCTCCTGTGAACTATTTACCACATCTGCCCTTTGTAACACCAAGTTTTTTTGCTGCCTTGTTCCCTCTCCACCACCCACAGCATGAAAATAACAGTGCACACCCAATTTAAGCCACGCACAACTCCCCCAACATCTTCCACCAGCCTTCATGGATGTCCATGGATTTTTCCACTCTGAGTGAAGGTTTCTCATTCCCACTGTAATTGCCCAGAGCTTGTTGTCTAAATCTGATTTTGAATTAGGCAAGGGTCCATGATTCCATGTCAATGCCAAACTGTGGGCGGGAGCAGAGGGAAGGATTTTTTTCCTAGGGATTTGAAATCTCTTCTTATGGTGTTTCTGAAAGATTTCATCTCTCCAGGAAGCAGAAGTCTCTCGAGATGAGCTGTTTGTGCAAAACTCTGCCGTGTGGGCTTGAGCTGGAGGCTTCAGATGCAGCCAAACCAAAAGACTGCTTTTTTTCTGGGTTGGGTCCAGTCAGGATCCAAACTTCAGGGGAGGATTTTGGTCCAAGAAATTGAATCTGAGCTGCTCTTATCTTCAAGTGTTTCAGATGAAAGGATTGTTTGAGTCCAAGAAGGCGTGAGAAATGCAGTCACCCTGACTTAGTTGTGCCTCCAGGCAGAAGACGTGGTAGGACAGTAAGAGAAGCTGCTTATGGCTTATGGTGGGCGCTTGATGAAGTGACTTGACAAGAGACACACAAACAGCCTATAGCAGAGACAAGGAAAAAATTATCTAAGTACTGTTTTGTTATCCCTCTTTGATCCACAGAGACTACTTTGGCTGGGCCAAATCCACAGCTGGCGTAAGAGCCTTCATATTATCCAAATGTCTAGGAAAGATACAAACATAGAGATCAAGTTAGGATTGAGTGAGCCCCATTTCCAAATGGAATTTACGACAGGAGCCGAAGCTGGGGTTCGCATGAAACACATCCCGTTTCACATCCCTAAAGCCAAAGCCTGGGTTGGATTTTCTTCTATACCAAATATCAAGGCTGAAAGCGTGGGAATGCCTTCTCTTGAAATATATCTTATTTCCACGGTCTGGCTAAAGAGGTCCCTCACTCCCAAACCATTACGGCCTTTGTTTCTTTCCTAAATCTCATAGCACCGACGTTTGCCGTGAAATCACTGGGTCAGCATCCCCCTCCTGGCTTTACTCCCCCATTCACTGTGAGCTTGCTGCGTTACACTCCAGGTTACACACAGAGAGATGAGCTGAGAATGCCCGGCAACGGCAGATAAAATGCCGCCATGTGAAACCCACACTTGTTGCAGAGTCGTGTTTTAACCTTGTCCCTCCCCTTCCAAGAAGCCAGCCTGGGTGGGAAAGTCGAGGAGAAATA
This sequence comes from Pipra filicauda, assembly GCF_003945595.2. Lineage (NCBI taxonomy): Eukaryota > Metazoa > Chordata > Aves > Passeriformes > Pipridae > Pipra > Pipra filicauda. Next base: position 1,213,243 of record NW_024104809.1, on the reverse strand, counting down.
AGATGTTACGTTCATCCCGGGGAGCTGAGAGACGGGGGATTTGTAACTGGAGACCGGGATGAAGGCGGGGGAGAAAGAAACACGCAGAGATATTGATGACCCCCTATCTCGGCAGGTCGGCGGTGCCCGGTGCCCCTCTCACAGCACGTTTCGCATCTCCCGGCGCCGTGCATCCCCGTACGTGCATGTCCCTGCATGTGCGCGGGCGGTGGGACTGGGGGGGGGGGGCGGCTTAAAAAGCCTCGCTGAGAAAGGTATTTCTTGTGGGGAGAAAGCCGCGGGGGGGGGGCGGGAATAGAGGGCAGGCCCCCTCGCTCCCCACTGAGTCCATTTCTCCTGCTTTGCCGGAGCTGTCAGCCTTGAATCCCGGTGGCGTCCCGTAACTAATTGACAGCAATGGGGGCCTTTGGGAGCCGAAGAATACGCATCCTTGCTGGGCGAGCGCTGGAGCAGGGGCTGCGCGGGCAGCTGTGGGGGGATATAAAGGGCGGCTTTTAAAGCCTTTGTGCCTGTCCGCAAGTGCGTGCGTGCGTGTGTGTGGCGGTTTTGTGGCGGAGGTGAGGGGATGCTGAGCAGGGCGGCGGGGGGAGAGGCGGAGGGAGAAGCCGCCGTGGAGAAGTAAATTTCTCCCAGAGAAAGGGGGAGGCAGGGGGAAGAAAAAGCCCCAAACGGCGCGAGGAGCGAGGTCTCTGCGCTCTCAGAGGCCGTCAGTGCTGCGAGGAGGGAGCAGGCTGGGATTTCGGTGTAAACCCAGGGCCATCGAGAAACTAGATCTCTGTTTTTCATCCTGTCCTGGCCCAGACTGTAAAATATGACCTGCCGGCACGGCCGCCAAGCTGCAGCTTCGAGAAACAAAACCCCCACTGTGTTTTGGTTTTTTTTCTGGGCTTGAGAAACGGGCAAAGAAATCTGCCTTCCCAGGTGTAACCTGGCTTTGTCCCTGTGGTCATCTTACTTCTTCCTGAGGATGCTTAGATACCCACCAGAGGAAGGCCTGGATTTTTGTCATTGTCCTGAAGCCAGTTGCACAAACATGTACCCACGTTGCAGACAAAATACTGTCCGGGAGACATTTTTATGCTTCTGGCTTGACTCATGCAAAAATGCCCCATTGTCTGTGACATTTTCAGAGACAATCTGTGATAAAAGCATTCACACATTTACAGCTGGAAAGAAATAAATAAACTGCTTGCTTTTCTCTGGGGTCTGTCACTGTGGAATTTAATAACAGAAGCAACCAAACAGGGACAAGTGTGGAAGAAACAGCTCCCAAGGCAGCAGGGCAAGGGTAAGACTACCAAACAAGCCCAGCACAATTGTAGTGGCAACATGGGACACTTATATTTTAGACTTAATCTGCATCCAGCTCTTGAGGGAGAAAATGAGTGTTTGAAAGATGGGGCGTCAGTTCATAGTTTTGAAGGCCAAAAGGTATCATTAGACCAGCTAGTCTGATCTTTTGTGTTATAAAGACCCTCGGATGACAACCAATTACCCGTATATTGAGCTTAATTACTTGTATCTGACCAGGTTTTTTTTTTGTCACAATCTTTAATCTCTATTTCAAGTAGACCCTGGGCATTTGGCAAAATGCATTTTTCATTCTGCATTTTCCTCACTTAAGTAGATGTTGTACTTTTGCTACATCCTGTGTGTGGAGACAAAGCATAGAAGTCCAGATCCTCACAGGTTTGCTCGCTGAGCAAGGCTTATTGTCCTTCTAGGCTAAAAGAGAGGTGCCAAGCTATCTCCCAGGTCAAGTCCAGAGGCCCTTGGAAGTAATCCCATCCACAATGTTCTTCAAGCTGTGGGTGAAGCAGTGAGTCCTCACCCTTTCTGTTGCTTGGAAACTATACATTACAGCAAAAGGGGAGCTGGTTTTTCCAGTGATGATAAACAGTTTTTGCTTGGCAATAGCTCACTGTGAAAAATCCAGGTGCTGTGCAGTGAGCATCTGGTAAGGTTTTTCCATTAAGCCAGAGTGGGCATGTTAAATGCAGGGAGCAGGACAAGCCCTGGGCAGGCAGGGGACTTGGCTCAGAGCACCCAGCCCCTCTGATGCCCATCCAGTAGCTGATTAGTGCCTCTGCTGGTGTGAGTTAATGGTATTAAAAGGTGGCTGATCAATTTGTGCTGCTAAAAGAGGAGAATGCCTTATCTAACTGGTAGAGAAAGGCATGAAAAAGTATACTCATTTATCAATATTTTTGAAACTTTTTTGGTTTTCTGGTTTGATTTTAGTCACATGGATGATGGCATTGCTTTCTCCATGTCCAAAACACGATGCTTGGTCCACCTAGCAGCCACTGGCTTCAGCCTGAGTTCCCAATGAACTCAGTAAAAAGATTGACTCAGCTTAAAAGGGAACATGACCCTAGTCTGTACCTTGAACAATAGTTCAGAAATGCCTGCCTGGCTGCAAGCTTCAGTGACCTGTTGCCACTTGTGATAGTTGCACTGCGAGCTCTGGGCAGCACCAACCATCTTTAAGCTCTGTGTTTGCAGAGCACCCAGTGGGGAATCAATATCAATTTTCTGATGGGTGCTTTTACACATTGTTGCAGCAGATATGTGATAGCAGAGCCTGTCTGTGCAGGTGTGAGCAGGGATGGCACCACTTTCCCTCTGTGAGCTCTGGAATCTCAGGTGGCCGTTTTGTCTGCAGACGGGTCGCTGGCTTGTGTGGGAAGAAAGACAGGCTGTGGCTGCTGGTGGAGGCATCAGTTCAAGCCTCCTGTTTGCTCTCTCTCAGCTGACAGTAAAAATAATTCAGTTTCAGATAATACAGCGTTGTTCTTTCCATGTGGAAAAATCGGAAAGGCATGCAAAACTCTCCCTCTTTTTTTCCTGCTAATTGCCTTGATTTCTGCATCCACACTCCCAGCTGCCGCTCCTCTTCAGCTTGCCCTTTTTGACTCCTCGATTAACTTCTTTGTCCACCCATTTACCACTCAGGACATGGCGACCTTTGGATGTAAATCTGTGCTGACGTCCCTCCCACTTGCGTGCTTTTGTTGGGGGCTGACATCTGCGAGACTCCTTGCAGCAGAGGTGGGAGGGAGCTGGGTGGATGTGGGTTCTGGGCAGTGCCCTCTTCTGCCAGGGCTGCTACCCACCTCCACACTGTGTCATTGGCTCCCTATCCCAAAGCTCAGTGCCTTAGCCTAGAATGAAAAAATCATGGATTTTGGTCTGCAGCTACCAGGTGAGACACGAGTGTAGGCGTAGCCTTTACCCTCTGATATCTGCTGGATCAGGAGTTCCTGAGCTGATGGTGGTATTGCTGGGTATCACCTCCTCAAGACACAGACAATCTTTACTATTAGTTTAATTTGGACAGGCATTCTTGACGAGAAAGCAGAAACTTGCATATGGTCCCAGCCCACATGTAGTGCCCTTTGCTGAGTGCTGGAACTGCTGCTGTTTGAAATGGGAGGCTTGTTTGGAGGACACCTCCAGAGCCAGCACAATGCATTTGCTCCTAATGTTGCCTCAAGGTGCAAGAGGTACTCACAGCACACCAAGTCTCTGACAAGCTTTGCAGCTGTGAGGGGGCCAAAGACCATTGCAGAGCCCAACCGTGCACCTCAGAGCTGACAGGTGGGGTGGCCACAGCATCATTTTGCAGAAGCAGGGCCCTGTAGACTTCTGAAGTAGATACACAGCTCTTTCCCAAAATGATGTCCCAGGCTACAGCACGAAGGCATTATTTGCTCTGAAGCAGGTTTTATTCTGCACAGAGTTTGACTCCTGGAACATGGAGCTATGCCTCCAGGGTCCACTGTGATTTCTGTGATTTTTGGTAGTATCTCCTGAATCCTGCTCCAAAGCTTTCTGCCTACCTGTGGGCTCTGCCCAGAGCCTCTACCAGCAATGGGAGATGCCAGTTAAGGTTCAGCTTTCCAGCATCGTGCAGGGCTTTTGGCTTTAATTACACAGACGGATCCCCCTTCCCCCAGCCTTCCCCTTATCCCCAGCACAATGAGTTCAGACACCTGCAAAACTGAACTTTTAGTGAAGTCGCCCCAGTGCAGGACAAAGGCATTAGGTGGTGGGGGAGGACGTGAGGGGCAGTCAAGCAGCTGCAGCAAAGGAGGCACAGCTGGATCCCTGCACACTGCTGTCTCCCTGCCCGCCCCTTCCTCATCCTTTTAGAGCCTGTTAGCAGCAAGCAAAGTAGTTTCTGCTTGAATGCCACAGTATCACCAGTGCTGCCAGGCTAAAGTCCCTGGACAAGCTCCTTGCTGAAAGCATCTCTGAACAGTCAGGGGAAGTGGTCTTGTTTGATGTTTATTCACTGAGCCCTTTTCCTCTCCAAATAGAGAGAGACAACTTTTTGTGGAGGTTGAAATAAATGAGGTCTCCCCATCGGACCTGTAGACACTAGGAATGGGCAAGCTACAAATCCCTGCCTTGCCTCACTTAGATCAATCTTTGTTCCTTCGTTGGAGGTAGCATGCAGATGGCATTGCCAACCTGTGTCCAGATGCTTGAAAGATTTGGTCTAAATACCTTCCTAAGCAAAAAGGAACCATGAACATGGCAACTGCACAAAGTGATATGAAGTTGGACTTACATGCTCAAGAGGTCTGGGAGCTTTACAGAGCACTCTGGGCAAATGGGGTTTAGTGAAATCATATGTGAGCTGAGCTACATCTGGGGTTTTGTTTGCCTTTTCCCACTCAATAGAAAGGAAATAAGAGGACATACCCATTTCTTAAAAATGTATGGGAAGAAAAACAATGAGTAGATAAGGAAAATAGAATCACAGATAGGGATGAGTAGGTGGATAATGAGGGAAAAAAAGATTAAAAGGGTCATCAGTTCTCATGCCTCAGGATTCATCTCAATATATTAAGTGCCATGAGGAAATCTGGGGAGTTGCATCATTCAGCTGCTTCCAGCAAGATTTTTTGCGCTTCCTATTGACATTGGGCAAGTGGATCTGGCCCAACAGCACCTGCTTTCACACAGCACTTCTCTGTAGGACATTATATGAGCATTGTATGAGTATGAGAAAGCATCTCGTACTAGAGATGAGTGGTTGGAAGGGCCAAGGGAAGTCCCTACGCCGTAAAGGTCTACAATGCAGCAGTTACAAGGCAGCGAGTTATGCCTGAGCTTCGGACAGTGTTGATCAGAGGACTTCCAGTTCAGGTTCCGTCTCCTTTAGGAGGGGTCTGTTCTGCCCTGGAAGGGTGTCAGGCTTGAAGTCCTCTTGTCATCACACTGTGGGAATGTTGCTGAGGGGGTGCTGTGCCTCTCATCATCTCTCCCGAGGTACAACCCACTGTATTGCTGCCTGGGCTTAGAGGTGGTGGTGAGGGGTAGGGATGGAGGGGAGGGGGTGGGGGGAAGAAGTTGGTGAAGAGGGTAAAGGAAGCAACTTTTTAAATAAAAAAAAAATAAGTGATGAATAGATCGGCTAATCCCGGGAAACCTTGAGAATATAGAGCAGCGTCTGTGGAGCCTCCCTTTTTTCTTTTCTTTTTTTTTTTTAATTTTCCTTTCTTTAATTTCGCTGCAGCACGTATAATCAATTATGGCTTGAATCGGGGATAAGGGGAGGGAAAGTACTTCAATTCATAAATCAATTTTATACGGTCATCAGTCAGGTTGTGAATGCAAATACCTCTGTCGGTTTAGGTTATTCAGAATTAATTGACTCCCACCGGGCTGGGCTGCAGATGGAGAGAAGCTTTCTCACAAAGTCTGCTCAGGCTCAGCATGGGGGCAGGCAGGCGGGCCGGCTTCCTCCTCCTCCTCTTCCTCTGCTTTCCTCTCCTGGAGCATTATACTATTGGCGTTGAGGAGAGTTTTGTGTGTGCGTGTGTGTGTCCCCGTCTGTGAGAGGGAGAGATGCTTGAAGAAAGAAAGGGATATGCAAAGATTAAAGTCACAAGCCCCCTCTTCAGCCCTGGCCTGCGCAGACACTTTTATGTGATTAGGAATGCTTTGCTTTCAAGGGTTTGCTTTTAAGCCTTGAGCTTCTCTTGAACTTCTCCAATAAGAAAACAAACAGCAGTGTCAAAGCCTCCCCCTGTGCCTGGAATTCGAGCTCAAGTCGTGTCATTAAAAAGCCACTTCGCTACTGGGACTTTGGCATCTGAGTCACTGTTTCAAAGCCAGTCTGGGGCAGGAGAGATCGAAAGTCATTAAACATCTAGTGGTTGTTTTGGTGGCCTATTGAAAAATGAGGTTTGGAGGGTTTCAGGGCCACCGGGAGGACACAGAACAAATGCTGCCACCTGAATCCCCCCCCTTCCTCCTCCTGCACCTTCTCCCCGAGGCCTGCATGGCCAAAGTATCTGGCAAGGCAGGGCTGTATGGAGAAAACCCAAAGGATGGATTTGCTGGAGGGTGAAGAAGGGTGTAACCTGCAGCCCCTCTTTTCCTCTGCCATTAGCACTACCCAGTTCACCACACGTCTGGGGCTAAACAGCAGGACAGAGATGGCACTGGTTCACAGAGGGAGCTCTCTCAATTTCCCACCACACACTTCAGTCCCTTTGTGGGACTGCACCCAGTCACCCTACATGGTACTCCTGGTCTGTCACTCCACTCCTCTCCTGTCCCTGTGACTCCTCCCTCTTCCATGGCCATTTCCCTTTGTCCCACTGGTTAGATGATGCTGTGATCCCAGCCGTGAGTTCCCTCACCAGTCGTCCCAGCTTTTTTGCATGGTCTCACCAACCAGTCGAGGCTTCAGACATCACAATGACACTCTCTATGGAAGGTAGCATGAATGGGTGGGGAACACCACTCCATGAAACCCTGTGGGAGGGATAGTTGGTATTAAGACCTAGGTACGTGCCTTTCCCTCTTTGTTTTCGCTTGTCACATCTAGGCCTTTTCAGACCAGGACATCTCAGCCTCAAACTGCAGGAGCTCATCGAGAGCAGGAGGCCATCAGATATGCATCAGTAGATACCTAACTACAAGATCAATTGCCAAAAACGATCCCAGTATGTAACCCTGTTTTCTGTCTGGGGAAACTGAGGCACAGATGAAGATGTGGCTCAATCCAAAGCATCCCCCTTTAAAAAAATGGCATAGCTGGGAATAAAGCCTAGGTCCTGTTGTCTCCACTCTCATTATTGTACCCACCAGGGCCCAGACAGCAGACCACCAGACTACACAGGGCATATCCATGCCAGCTGCTGTACAATGGGTTAAGCACATGAGGTTTCAGCAGGGCTGGAGGAACTGGCATATTAGTGGAGTGCCGGAGATGACCCAGTGGAGCTGATCCCCACAATGCCATGGAAACAATAGGTCAGAAACACTAAAAGCTCTGAAGAGGCTGTGGAGGTAGCAATAACTGGAGAGGAAGCTTGGCTACGCTTAAAGCACCCCGGGAGGAGGAGGCTGCAAAGGAAGATGAAAGAAGCTGTCTGTAACTGTCTGCAGTTAAGTGGGGAGGTGGGAAACGGCTTTGCAGTTCTTCAACAGGAAGCATGGGGAGCAGGTCTTGGCAAAGGGAAGCGAAAGGGAGAAGCAGAACAAAAGACCCATGCAACTTCCACTCAATGGTTTCCTCCATTTTGGGCAAATCTGCTATTCGAATAGCAACCAAAGAGCCAGGTGCTTTGGATGGCCCTCTGCGAGGCTTTGCCAACTTCACAGCACCCCATATCTGCAGAATTTCCCACTAGTTTTCACAGATGCAATTTTGCCAAAGCCCCTCCCCTCAGCCCATGTTACCTCTGCCTCCACTGCAGTTATGGGCACTCCTACACACACCTTCCTGTCCCTCCATTTCCCCTCAGTGCTTCCCCTTCGTGATAAACACTATGGACAGTAATTGATGAGAACACAAATGCCCCAAATTCCTCGTCCTGCATTTTTCAGAATGAACTTGTGCCACAGTCTAGAGAAGGCAAAGATGGGTTCATTAGCTCCAGCACCAACTTGGAAGCCTCAGGGAATTTACCACTCCTGCCACATGCCAAAGTAGGAAGGAGGGCTCGGTATTTGCAAGCCTGTCAAGTCTTTCACACTGAGAATGAGAATCACACGGACACTTCAGACTCTCTTCTGCTAGGCAACAGCCCAGTGGGTTCTCCATGGCTGGCATGTTGTCTCTGCTGCTCCTGATGGCAGCCCAAGTGGGATGTCCTGCTCTGGAGCCAGCAGTGACTGGGAGTGTGGGAATGGGAGCACCTTGTATGTTTTGTGTGTGGTGTGTCAGGCTTGTGGTGGTACCAAAAAGCTTTAGCCATATGGCTCTTCATGTGGGAGCCATGTGCTCCCTCTCCCTGTGCCAAGCACCAGGAAATCTATGAATTTGATAAAAAAGTGTCATGATGACCTGTTCTGCTCTTTGTGCACGTCTGAGTCCCATCTACCCACCAGCCTGACAGTAACCAGGTCTAACTCTTGCTAAACACACATCCCTGGGGCCAAAAGCTGGAATCTGGGCTGCGTCTGCTAAGCCTCGGCTAAATTCCCTGCTGAATACCCCCGGGAAAGTCTGCTTGTGTTCACCAGGTTGGAAAGCAGTTTTCAAAAAAACAAACACCCTTTGGGATCTTCAAGCAAATCTGTAATATGAGAGAATTAACCTATTTTTAATGCACTGCCTGCTTTCCCCACACTCCCTTGCTGGCCCGAGGCTGGTTCATCTTTCAGAGCTGAACAATGCTTCGTGTGTTTCTGTTTGCTCAACGTTTAGAGGGGAGGCCTCCCTCTCTTCAGCGCTTTCTTAGCATTTTTTAATCATGTTTATAAAGTCAAATACCTAAGTGACCAAAAGAGCGGCGAGAACTGCTTCTCTGCTCTGCAGGGTACTGAAATCTCCTCTTGAAGTCCATGGGGAGAGCCATGCTCTGCTGAAATCCTGATCAGAGCTGGGGCTTTAGCAAAGGGGAGGAGTGAGCCCCTTGCTTTACTACATAGCTCCTTTCACAGAGGCCCGGGGAAGGAGGGGAGAGGTGTGTTGGGGGAAAATCTTTACACCCATGGTGGGACTTCTGAAGAATTTACAGTCATCTTTCCTAGAGACACTAAAGATTTTATAGCCTTGGTACCAGTGGTTACAATGCCCTATGGAGCACAGAGCTGAGCGCATGCCAGGGACCCCTTCATCTCACCAGAGGCTGGAAGGTGGCCAGGGGCTTCACATGGGGAAGTTTATTTCAGAGAGAGAAGGGAGTGAGGAAGCGGGAGGGAGAAAAGAGGGGAGAGAGGCCGAGTGGGGGGGGAGAGGGAAGGGAAAACAAAAGCATGTGAGATGGGGGAGCAAGGGAAGGAGGCAGGATGGAGAGCCACGGTGGGGGAGCAGAGGGAGGCAGAGAAAGGAGAGGATGCCAGCGTGGGAGGAATGAGAGGAGAGACCCAGAGAGGAGGAACAGGAGGAAGAAATGAAAGGGAGGGAGAAAAACATTTTAAAAGAGGGAGGAAACATGAGAAGAAGGAATAACAGAAAAGGAGCCAGACAGAGGGAAAGGACGAAATAGCAAATACAAGAAAGTTAGAAAGCAAAACAGGATCCGAGAGCAGGTACAAGAGGGAAGCTCAGAAGCAGCCTACAGCCCAGTACCCCAGACAAACTCAGCACAGAAAATGAGGCTTTTCAGCAACTGTCCCCATTCTCCTGCCAAGTCTTTAAACTGACAGAGGAGCCAGGGAGCATTTCTACATACCCAGTTCTGCACAGACCTGCACACCCAGGCTCTTCTTGGGCAGATACTCACAAAAAAAAAAAAAAAGAATATGCATCTATATATGCATGCGCGCGCATATGTGTATGCACCCCTACATGTATGTGCAAGCATTTCGTACGTCCAACCATATGACATCCATGCTTTCCCTCTCTTCACACTTCTGTGCACCTGCTGTGCATGTGCAGGCTTTTCACGTGCCTTCACCTGCCTCCACAGCCACCCACACACCCAGCTCGAGCTCCACTCCCTCTTCGGCTGGCTGCAAAACAAGGCTTACACTTCATGAAAAATGCTGAGGTTTGGCGTTCAGGTTCATTCCATGCTGGGGAGAAAATGAGCCTTTAAGATGTTGGTTGTTCTTTTTTTCTTTTTTCATGAGGGGAAAAAATCCAACAAAAAAATGAAGCCAGCAAGTGCTCCACCCCAGAACATGAAACACAGACATACATTTAAGAAATGGTTTCTATGATCTGGTGGTCTGTAAATGCAGATTTAATGACAATGGTAGTAGTCAGTTACAGCCTGCTCATTTATAGACCTATAAGGCTCTGCACAAGATCCCCAGCCTAGGAGTTACAGCACTATCAGGGTATAAGAGAGGCAGTTTCACGTTCTTCATCCTAAATCTGGCAAAATCAGTGGGGTGGCATATCTCTGGATGTAATGGGGTGATTTCTGAGCACTGCATCTGTTTGGTTTGCAGATGGGGGGAGTGTTTGCCCGGCGTTCCCACACAGTGGTGAGCCTCCTGCGAGCAGAGCCACGGCAAACCTGGGGCTCTCAGGACAGAGCGGATGTAGAGCTACTGCCAACATCCACTGCCCATCACTGCATTTCTAAAGCACAGTATGCCAACTTATTCTCCCAGAGGATCAGCGACAATCATATAATTCCCTTAAAGTGAACATTGCGCTCAACATGCTTCTCTCTCATTATAATGAACACAAGGTGACTTGTAGCAGAGATTTTCTAGACTTCTATAGGTGTGGCCAGAGCGCAGAAAGTGTAGGGAACCAAAGGGCAAGAGACTGGGCAACCATATATTGGGATGAAGAAGCAACAGTGGTTTAATATTCTATTAAAATCCCTCCCCACAAGCTGTGCAAACTTTCTCCTATTACAAAAAGGCTGTACAAAGGCCCTGGGTGCTACATTGTTAATGGGTCTTTCTCATACTGATGGTAACCACAGCTTCTTGCTGGAGGACTCAGCAAACCACCAGAGGAGGTAGACTTGTGCATGCCACCATTGCAGAAGCGTGTCCTGACATTTGAGTACCATAGCAGAGTCATGAGGATGCCAGGCGGGCATCCTCTCTGTGTCAGTGTTAATGTCAGACCTCCTATAGCACAGCTGCATGTTTTTGGATGCCTAGGGACATGCTGTCCCCTGCCATAATTTGGCACCAGTTGAGTCCCTTTGACTTAAAATGGATGAGATGTAGAGAGACAGACCTCCAGTTAGACAGCTGTTGGGCAATAGCTTGGGGAAGTGAGGCTTTTATTTTAAGAGCTTCCAGATATACATTTCCTTCAGCTTGTAATTCAGCCATTCACCTGTTTGGGAGAGTACTCATTTAATGCCACTTTTACAGTCTCCCTGTGAAAACCACTACTTCAGAAATACTCCTGTCCCCTTTCTCCCCACATTTTCTTTGAATTTTTTTTGCTTTCCTGTAGAATAACAAAGCAACGTGTAGAGTACAGTGCCACTGTCAAGGTGGAGAAAGCATGAATCAGGAGAACAACAGGAGTACAAGCTGAGCACACCCTCTGAACCCAGCAATGGAAGTCAGATTTACTTTATTTTTACTGTTCAGGCCCTGTTCTTGTTTAGTCATCAGAGGCAGATGTAAAGTAAGGCCATCTGCTGTGGAGGTGTGTGGTCATTTCTGCTATGAGAGACTACCAGCGAGCCTACACGTCAGGGCAGGAATAGGAAGGAACTGGCTCTTTTGCGAAGACTTTCTTGGTAATCAAAGAAATTCACCCACAAAAATTGCTAAATAAGTTCAAACTTTAGTCCAGAGGGGCCCTGGCATCCTCAAGCCATAAACAGAGAAGAGAAATGGATCTGATAAAAAGCTGCATTTCTGGTAGGCTTGGAGGAATGCTGTGTGCTTAGTACACAGAAGCTGGAATCTGCATGGCTGGGCACAGGTCTTTACTCTGGGGCCATGCACTGCTGGCTGATTAAATCTTTTACTCCTGCTGGTGAATAATTATCCGCCTGACCTGTTCCACCATAGGCAGCAGGAACACCCCATTAGTGACTTCTCCCCAAAAAGTGGGGTGCTCATTCCTCATCTGGCTCTACAATGATGCTCAAGCCAAACATTTCATTGCCAGATGCTGGCAGGGAAGTCCCCAGGTTCACTGACCTGGCTCTTGCAGGAAGGGAGAGCACTGGGCTCCTGCTGCTTCCCAAAGGAAAGAGCTTGGCACCTTGGGAGGTGTGGCCCAGGGCCTTAGTTCTGATGTTATTTTGTTCCCTGATTTTGGAAGGAGCAGTGGAAACAATTAGGTCTCTTAATTTCTCTGAGGCAAGATCCAAATACAGAAAAGAATACATCTCCCAGGCAGGGAGAAGTGGGGAATTAACTGCCTTTTTTTGGATGAGATCAGAGAAAGCTGATTTATGAAGCAAAGGGAAAGCAAAGTGCTTTTATGGGTAAAATGTTCCCTGCTTATTTCCTTTCTGTCAGACTACGTTCCTCCCACGCTTCTGGCTGCGAGCTCACTCCTTGGAAGCCTGTTTAAGCATTTCAGCATGTGATGATTTAACTGGGCATGGATTCTGACAGATCTTTGCAAATAACATCACAGGAGTTGCTGGAGGTGACTGCCTAATGCCGACCCGGGGCACGTTCAGGAGGACAAGGCTGGCAGACAGAAACCCAGCCATCCCTATATGCTCACAGCCTCTTCCAGGGCACCTCTGAGTACCAGGCCCCCGGGACACACCCCTTGCCATCCGCTGGGATGAGGAGCACCTCACAACCTGCTCCTTCTGCTTGTCTCCCTCGAGGAGATGGAGGCAAGGCCAGTCTACAGCAGAGAGGGCTCGAGAGCTGGAGCCTCGTGAAGAGCGGGGGCGTTTGGTTACAGTTCAGGCGGAGCGAAGGAAAGCAGAACAGGAGAGAAATTCAAGAGGCTGGGTGGGGAATGAGAAAGTTTTTGAAATCGAATTTCCACACACGGATCTTTCAGCTCCTGCCAACGTACATATAGGAAGGGATGAACTCAGGGAAACTCAAGAGGCTTATTCCTACTAAGGGAGAATGTAGCAAGCAACTAACCTTGATTTACGGGATGCCAGAACTACATCTGAGGCATCTTAAATGTTGATGGTCACACTGTGCTCTCTGCCTTGACAGCATGGTTCCTAGTGATAAAGATGTCCAACCACACTAGGTACAGGTCCTGACAGATCTGTCTGCAAAGATGCATCTGCTGTGCCCATAGATCCACCCACCCGTGCAAGCAGAGCCCAGTTTTCACCTGTATAGGTGCAGGCATCGATATTGCCTACACTGTCCAGAGGAATCACATCTGTGGAGCATGAATGTGGAGCAATTC